>NC_080033.1:23713953-24374231 GCF_030020395.1 Manis pentadactyla
ACTAAAAGATTTCCTCCAGATAAGGAGAACATATGCTTTCAGCTGTCCTTGATACCTGAGAGAATTCTGCAACATCTCCCCCATGTCCCCAGTCAATCTAGAAAGCTCTTATGAACCCCATGAATACACAGCAGGGTGCCCCTTCAGTTGTATTCTTCACACTAATGCTGATATGCTGTAGAAACATAATGGTATCATCTTTCTCAGTCCTAAAAAGGTGAAATACTTCAAATACCTGGCAAGATAAAACAGCCTTCAAATTACTTAGAAGTTAATTTATATTAAGATTCCATAATTCTTAAACTACTATATTAACATAGTGCTTTTCCTCTAATAAACTCCTAATATTCCTACCTGGTAGATGAGGATGTTGTAAAATCTTTATCTATACTCATACACCAAACCAGCCTACCGAGATGGCTCATAGATTCACACTGAGCATAGCAGACATTTTCATAAAATACTGCAGGCCATCTGAGTTCCTATTCTGCATGCAGTCTAAGTGTCCTGTGCACACTTGGTGTGTCTGGAATAATATTAAATTACACTGTCTAGAATAATTTCCATCTATTTTCACAGGGCTAAATTTTATCTTGGGCTAAGAACACTTCTGAAAGATACTAAAATAGTTTATAGTCAATGAAATATTTTCATGGTTCAATGTTGCTTCATTCTTAATAATCATGAAACACCTCAACTGATACAGGCTCATTTTAATGACTTTTTCCCAGCACAACTCTCTGGTGGCTGTGAATCACAGTTCACCGGCACCTTAATTGGCAAAGTAACTACATACAAAAAGGCTTTCTTCTGAGCTTCATTAAGTTTTCACAAATGACAGTAGCTTCAACTTCTTACACTTAATTTTCTTTCAATTTAACATGGATAGTAAATGCAAAAACCTCCATCAGCTTGATAGTAGGTATTCTACAAGTTTTAAAAGTCTTTATATTCCTTTATATTAATTTTCTTTTAGATTACTAGACATGCTAAGTTTAAAAAAATCATCAAATGTTACTTAAGACTTTTAGTAAATGCTATTAATTATGGTCTACTGCAGCACAAGATCCAACAAAACAAATAAACAATGGTTAAATCTTGATACTGCATGAAAAATAAAAAAGGCAGCTAGAAAGAGAAAGTAGAAAACGCAGGAAACTAAAATGGGAACAAAATATGAACTAAGAATCAATAAAATAATACTAGCTAAGGATAGCTAAAAATCTACAAAACATTCTCAGCATGAGGCACTATTTTAAGCACTTCATGAAGTTTTGACTTACTTCTCACAAAACCCTGCAGAGTAAACACTAATAGTATTCCTATTTTACAGAAAGGGAAATGGGAATAGTGAAAGGTTCTATAACCAGCTCAAAGATTACATCATTCCCAAGAGTACAAACCAGACTTAAACCCAGACCAGTTTGTATTGCATTCATTACTTTTTGCTATCTTTTCACTACTCCACCCACACCTACTGAGAGTGGGATCCACTCTAAACTGGATATGTTTCCCCTTCAAGCTGAACAGTAATACTGTTTTGTGTCTGATATTTTGATTTCTAGCTTAGCAATTCTTCTGCAACATAGGACAAGTTCATTAAAGCATATAAGTAGATTTCTGAAATACACCATACCTGAGATTATGGAAGACAACAGCTAATGCTGCAATCACTGTGATGGACAGAACAAATATATAAGCATAGAAGAGGAGAGTATCTGAAAGCCTTTCAAATGTATTAAAAGGCAGGAAGCCAAATGCTTCTTCACACAGATACAGATTTGCATCAAAATCTCTAGGGAACAAATGGAAAGCAAAGTATTAAATTTAATATAAAATAAGTAAACTACAAATTTTTCCTCAAAATGAGCCTGAAATTAATAATTGAAGGCACAATGACAACTTAAGTTTAAAAGTTCCTGCTGATTTAATACAAAAAGGAACACAAATTTTAAATTCAGTCATACCTTGTTGCTCCAAACCCAAATTTTGCCTTCAGAAATTTAAATATGTGTTCATCTGACTTCAGGTTAAGAATTTTCTATTGAGAAGGGAGAAATGGAAAATTCTTATTAGTGTCATATGCATGGTTTCCTTTTAATTTCCCAATGAATACATACACTCAGGGTCTAGTTAAATAGGAATGTAAGTGTGTGTGCACATATGTGTATAAAAATTAGTAAATGTTTACAATAGTTTTTAGAACTGAGTAACTCTAAAGCAGTGACTTTAACACTCCCTCCATTCCTTTTTTTTCTTAGCAGAATCATTTTTTCAAACAAAAATCTTATGCATAAATTCAGTATGTAAAATAGATAAAAATGAGCTTCTTTGGGTTCAGGGAGAGGGAGATGGCTGAAGCCCAGCAAGTCCTATATTTTAGATCAGAACACTAATAATATGATGATCTGAAACCCACAAGGCCTGTTTGACTTCAAGGTTTTTTTGTCTACAGATATAGCTGATGTAAGACTCATTCACACAAAGGCAAGTCAAGACCCAGTAGTGACCCTCAAGGGGTGAACAGACAAATGCCGGTGTTTATCATTAGTGATTATATGTTATAATTTTATTTTGAATTTATGGCTTACAAAAATCCATGCAACATAAATGGGTGAAGAAACTCTATCAGAAGAAAAACAAAGATAGAAAAGAGAATAAAATGAATCCAGAACTGAGGTCAGTACACAAAAACATATTCACTAGAGATAAGCCAGGCCACAATTCTGGGCTTACACATTCTATTAGCAAATACAAAGAGGGAGATCAAAGCATTTATTTATGTTACTTGCAGGGTTATAAGATTAAAACAAACCAGTTGCTCAGAAGAGATTCTAACAGTTCTGGAACTGAGACTCAAGAAATTTTTTTTTCATGGCCATGGTAAAAATAGCAAGGAGTCTCAAGGGCTATTTTTTCTAATTCCTCTCAGTGTAGGTCGCTGGCAAAACATCAAGTGCAATTCAATAGACATTATTGTTTGGGGAGTCAAAAAACAGTGGCCAGACATGTAGCTTTCAACTGGCTTAATCCAGGCATAGATTACAGAATTTGTGGAGCAGGGATTTGGATGAACCGTATATCTTCCGTCAATCTTTCAGAAATGCTGATTGTTTTGCTCAAATAAGCTTTTGAACTGTGTGGAGTTTAAGAACATGTGACAAAGACCTGTAGTGGAAGTGTTTAATGTGGCTGGTTGAATGAAGAGTCTTTTTTTTCCTGACAGTCAAAGGCAGGAAGAGGGAGTGCCATTCTCTCACAGAGAAGAAGTCTGTACATGTACATGCAGATGTCCTTATTCTGAGACCAGCCATCTAGCAGGGGCAAAGCCATCTCAATCAATCACTGTAGTTTTGACAGTAAACCCTGTTTATTTATTAGCTTAACCCAATAAAAATTATGTGTCCATTTTTTTGTACCACAGTAAACTATCTTTAAAAAATAGAATTTTTTAAATTTAGAGAAATACTTGTTTAATCTTCTTAAAGTCAAGCATCTAAAAAGTTTAATAACTCAAAAGGTAAATTCCAGGCAGAACACGTTAAAGAGTGAATATAAATCAATTATTAAAATCAAGAAAGTAATCTCGTTACTGAAACAAAGTAAAAACTGAATTGTCATTTTATTAACCTACCTTGACAATGTTGTTGAGAAAAAGTGTCAAACATAAAACCACAAATAAATGTAACAATAGTTTTCCAAGCTTATTAAGGAAGCTTCCAGTTTTCAGATTTTTCTAGAGGTTGAAAGAGTTGAGTTTTAATTCTTAAATTTTAATATAATTTCATAAACATTCAAGATGAGATTATTTAAATATTTAAAACACTGGATCATGCAATACACAGAGGGAAAATATATGTGACAAATATAACCTACTAATTTTCATGAGCTTACATTGTCTTAATATTTGTGATTTTCTAATAGCAAGTGAACCCTTTAATAATAAACTCCTAAGATGAGGAAATATGCCCTAGCCTTCTTTTTAAAGACCTTTGTAACCAGAGTATGGAATGTGCCACTTAGAAGGTACTCAGGATATAATGACTGAACAAATCTTTTGATCATTTATCCATTAGTTCATATACAACAGACACAGCTATAACCCAATTAAAAAGGCATAAAGAAGTAAATTGTGCTCTTTGATATATAACAGTTTTCTTATAACTCTCAGATCACTTTACAGATTATTAAATATAATATCTAAAGAATTCAAATATGAATAATGTTTATTTACAACTAAGATTAGAAGAATGAATGAGAATGACTGTATCTGATAGTCATCTGAAAGCCTGTTTTTCAAAATCTTTGTGACAGTTTGTCTATAGCAGCTCTTACGCAAAAGACTAGTTAGAAAAAGGATTTCTTCTTCCCAAATGGAAAACAAAATGGATTCTTGATAAAAAAGTATTTATGAGAAATCTTTCTCTTATGCTTAGGAGAGAGAAAATAGGCTTTGTGACATTATTAAGGAAAAACAACTGACTCCTAAATCTCATGTGAATTTAAGGAACTTATGTCAGTGTTCTCAAACATGTTTGAAATGTCCCATTATTTCTAAAGGTATTTATTTGGATTCTCAAAAGTCTCAAAACAGAGTTAATTTTAATTCACTTAAAAATCAATAATATGGTATGGAAGGATAGAGAAAGAGTAGTTTTACTACATCAAATAATAACAAGGTGTCCACCAATTTGAAAGACTGTAATAAACATATTTCCACAAGGAACACGTTCTTCTTACTTTTGAATTCACACACAAAAAAAGATTTATCTTTTAGCTTTAAATCAATGCTATTCAAATAAGCATCTTTGGCTAAACTCTGAATAAAGATTCCAGTTCTCTAAGACATAATAAACATCAATGTCAATAAAAGGGATGGCACATCAGAAGCCTGAAAACAGAAATGCCCTAGTGCTGTTTAGTGGGAATTTGGTAGTAAGTTTTCCTTTGTATGCTGTATGAAAATAAGGTCCAAGCAAGCACACAATTAAAAAAAGGTTTACTTTAAGGATAAAAGTCTTACCTGAAGTTTTCTTGCAATTAATACTGAAAGATTAAAACTGATAAGCAATGATCCAAGAATCATGGAATTAAAAAACTGAAGAACACAGACCAGGAATAAACCTGTTACCTGGATACCATATAGCCATGTTGCCTACAACAACCAAAGATTAGATGGTTAAACAGATTTTGTCAAGAGATTATGACATGCTAACACATTGGTCACTAGCCAGATACATTTCAAGTGACAAATAATGCAGGAATAGACCGAGCTTCAAGCGCTACAATCTAAAAAAGGAAACTAAATCATACACATTCTTTCTATAACTTTTAATTTCAGAACATTTAAAATTTCATAATACTAATTAAAGAGGAAATGAACAGCTAATATGAAGTAGAAGAAGCAAACAATAGTATAAATACTCTAGAAATAGGCAAATGTGGTTTGTAGTCATCAATTTTCTTCTAAATTCTTATACAGTTACAGTCTGCAGTATTTTGTCATATTTTAGCAATCAGTATTTAAACATATTCCAACCATTGGCATTTTACTGCATTCCATTATTTCCTAACTTCCCACATTTACAGGGTTGTATCATACATCGCTTCATTTTATCCATTTATATATGGGCCTCATTCCCTCATTAGACTGAAAACTCCTGGAGCAAGTCTTTATCCTTTCACCTTACTGGTTTGTAGCAGGTAGCACAATGTAGCCGTCAAAAACATGAGCCCTGGAGTCATAGCACCTGTACTACAGTGCTGAGTCTGGCATAAATCAGCTGGCGGACTTTGATGTGCAGGAATTGGTTCACTATGATTACACCTTCCTCAGAGCTGCTTAAAGATCCTGGCTTAAGGACTGGTTGTGGGATTGTATCAAAATGCCTAGCATATAATAAGCACTTACTAAAGATAGCTCTTGATGTAATAAAAATTGTTTAAATTCAACCAACTTAAACACAAAAAATATGCCACAAAGAAAACAAGAGAGCCTCTAATTAAGAGCTGATCCTTTTCCCTTCTCTTTCAAATTAGATGATTCTACATTCATATTCACGTATCAAAAATTCCACTTTTATGCAGTAGCAAGTCAGATTTTCCCCACAGTTTGGTTTTCTTAATACCAAAGGAAACAAACTTATACCAAGCATTTAAAAGGAAGGCCTGCAACAGTCAGTGCTTTTGCTAGGTGTTACCGGAAACTCAGGGAAATGGATGCTTACAGCTTTTAGGATTATAAAGATAACATATCCTACTGTAGAAGATTTAGAAAACTCAGAAAAACATTAAAAAGAAAAAGTAGTGGATAGAAAGGTGGGCTCTTGAGTCAAAATCCAACGTTATTAACTATAGAAATATTATTGATTTTATAGTGGTAAATGATATTTCAAGTAGCATTTTATTTATTTCACATTAATTTTTTCACATCAATGACTATTCTGTAAAAACTTAATTGTAAATGGTACATAACATGCCACCATATGTCATAATTTGTCTGCCATTGGGTCACTTAAGTGTTTCCAGCTTTTTATTATCATTGAAATTAATTTATGAATATCCTTTAAAAAAATCCTTAGATCATTTTATCTGATTATAGTAGTCCTCCCTTATCTGTGTGGGACACATTCCAAGACCCCCAGCGAATGCCTGCTGTGGAAACTACTGAATCCTATATACACTATGTTTTTTTCCTACACAAATGTACCTATGATAAAGTTTAATTTTATAATTGGGCACAGTGACACTAAAAACTAGGAGTAAAATAGAACAACTGTTAGAATATACTGTAATAAAAGCTAAGTGAATGTGTTCTCAAAATATCTTATTGTACTGTACTTTTTCCTCTTGTGATGATGTGAGATGATGAACTGCCAGTGTGATGAGGTAAAGTGAGGTGTATGACTTAGCATTAGGCTACTATTCACCTGAAAGTATGTCAGAAGGAGGATCATCTGCTTTGGGACCATAGTTGACTGTGGGTAACTGAAACCATGGATAAGGGGGATACTCCTGCAGCTCCTCATTTTGTTCACTGTTGTATCCCCAGCACCTAAAACAATGCCCACTAGAACAGTGGCACTCAATAAATATTTGAGGAATGAATGAATGAATGCCATTTTCTCAGGTAAAGGGGGAGGGGGAGGCTTGTTACTTCTGAGTTGTGGTCAAAATCCCACTTTTCTTTTCTGACACCATCCTGGCAGCAAGGGGAAGGGATGTCTCATTCCCACTGGGTGTGATTGGGGGGGTTCTCCTCATTGCCTTCACTGATCCTTCTGAGAGCTGGTGAAAGCTGTGCCTTCCCAACAGACTTCTGACATGGCCCTGGCAGGAAGTGAGGAATACCTTGCTACAGCTGGGCAAGGTGGAAGTCTAGCCTCTCCACTGAACTTCTGCTGATGGAGGTAGACAGGTATGGAATATATGAGACAAAAAGAAAACCCAAGGAACTCACTGCCACATACTTCCTCTGCTCTTGGGGTCACTAGGCACTCTGCTTTCTTTTGTCACCTCTCAAAATCTTATGTTTGTTTTATATGTATTGTCTGGGGCTTTTAGTTGTACTTAGTGGGAGGAATAGGGAGAAGTGCTTTTACTTCATCTTGTCTGGAACCATATGGAGTGCTTTAAAATGATCTCGTAGGTCATTGATGGTTAACGTGTCTTGTCTTTGCAATGGGTTAATAAAGCTTTATTAACCTCCGTATTCTTAATATTTAATGGAGTAAAAGTATATGCTTTACAATACCACTTAGTGTTCTGCTTTACATTTTAAAACCCTATACACATTTCTGACTGAAAGCTTGACCTTTTGAATGGTAAGAGATTTTCCATCATCCACGAAAAGGTAACGTGCTGAAGAACATACTGCTTCTTGTCACTACATCAGGTTCTGAATTTGTATTACCTGTTTCTATACAATTATTTCTGACTCTTCTCCATTTGACATGATTACAGATTAGTGATTCCAATTTATGAGGGCTAAGGCTCCAAGAAGTTCAATAACTTGCCAAATTTTAAAGACCTAGTTATTTTCATAGCTGAGAGCAACAATTTGGTTTTATAACTTAGGATCCTTTCATTATAATACTGTTCCTTTTTAAATAGTGATACTTATAACAACTTCAACACCAACATAGTTTCAAATATAAAGGTTCAACAAAGATTAGAATTTCATATGAAATAAATTAGCTGTATTATTCTTTAGGGTTTTTTTTGTGTGTGTGTACCAACAGTACCTTTTATTCTCTTTTCTCATTTTAGAAGAAAAAAATACAGGTTTGTAACAGAAAAATTCAGAAGATCTAAAGAACCAAAAGAATATAAGAACATTAATCATGTACCTGGCTGTCAATACTTTAATGAGTATCTTTCAGAAACTTTTCTCACTTTCTCTATATTTTACTTTTTAAAAAAGTGAGAGGGTAAACTAATGGTTATATAATACTCTATTACATAGATATGCCACATTTATTTAATAATACCCTACTGCCATTGATTTTGACTGCTTCCAGCTTTTCCTTACTACAGTATAACTAAAATGAACATGTTTGATAATCTCCTTAGGATAAATCTCCTTAGGAAGTGTTGGTAAGAGGGAAAACACATTTTTAGGCTTTTGATACCTACTGTAAAACTACACTACAGAAAAATTTTATTTCTTTCAAAATGGCTCAACATGATTAATTTATTTTTTATGTTAAAATGTATAGAGTTCTTTTGAATGTACTTGCTAGAAAGAGGGAAAAAGTGGTATTACATACAAGGAGGGGAAGGAAGATCAACTGGCCTAGTAGGTGCATAATATGGCATTTAGGCACTCCTTCCCCTTGGCTTACGAGTCACCATGGACAAAGTACAAAGAGGTTACAGAACAGGAAAAGCAGGTAAATACAGACAGGAATAGATCAGCTTCATTTGCACATGTGGCTTTTGGAGGCATCTGGAGCTCTATTATCATTATTTAATAGCATATGTATATAAGCATTATACACACACAGACATATATAAATATTTTTACTTTGCCTTATCTACTGGCTTTATTGTATTTTACTTTCACAACCTGCCCCCTCATACTCCATCCAAATTGTTCTTCTCTTTTGTGACCCAGTTCTAGCCTCCCACTTCTATGAAATCTTTCTAGCCTAAAAAGAACTTTCTTCTAGACTTCTAACCCATCATTACTATAAACTGATGTCTATTTTTGATAGATAGATATATAGACATCTCCCTAATTGTTCTAGTTGTATCTTTATTTCCCAAGCTATATGTCAAACTTCCTGTGGGTGGGGAAATGTCTTACACAGGTTGGAATTTTCTATAATGCCTATCCTTTTACAGTGGCTCTGCAGATAGACAATGTGTATGTGTTTGTTTACTTTAATGTTTCCCAATTCAGATTCAGTCGCTTTCCAAAGATTGTTGTACTGCTTTTGACATGGAATAAATGAGCAGCTCTTCTGGATTAGACCATATTACTGCCTTAGATCTAGAGATAATATTATGCTTGGAAAATGCTTATTGTTAACTCATAATAGTAACTATGAGCAATTAAAAAAATACACAATATATTAAAATATATTTCTGCACATGAAAAAAAAACATGCAATTAAATGTCAGCAGCACACAAGAAGAAAAACAAAAATTTCTTTACAATTGCCTTATTTCATACGCGACCACTGGCCAGTCAACAGGGATTCACATCCCTTATCTGTTAAATGTAAATATGAAAATTTTGTCAAATACCACAGAATTGTTGTTATATACCCACTGACTTTCTTGGAGAGAAAAAAGGCAATACATACAACACATTTTAAAAGAGCCAATTTACATTTTAAAATTAAAGTAATCTCTATGAAGGACAATTGATGTAGACATTTGCGCTTTAAATAAGTCCATCTTTTAATGTAAAATAAGCAGAATAAAAGTTAAGATGGTCAAACTAGGCTGCATTAATTATTCATCCTCAATTGACCACAGCATATTTACATTATAGCTAAGAAATGCTTCAACTTTATCATTACACATGTGCATATTTTGAGCTTATTCTATAATATTAAACACTAAACAATGACCATCTCAAATGAGAAAAGAAACCAAAACTTACTTTCACTGCTGGCAACATGTCCAAGGAATCCAGTATGAACAGCACTAATGCTTGCATCAGCATCATAAACTGATTAAATTGCCATGTCAGACTAAAGAGAAAAGTTGATACGAAAATGGCAAGAAGTGTCAGCCTCTGTAAAAAGAAAACCTTTGTATAATTTACATGTCTCTAGTAATAAAAAGCCTTGCAAACAAATTTTCCCAAGAGCAGCCAATATCTCTATAAACCAAATAGAAAAACCATAAACTGTTGCTCTGAAAACCCTTGCATTTGTTATTTAATCTCTAAATATCCTAAAGTGATACTCTGCATATACATATTCACATAAGGTATGTGTACTCCATACAATTATGGAGGCAATAATGGACCAAGTCACATATCAAGAGCTAAGGCTTAAAAGTTCTGACAGTTTCGCAAAATTGTGTGTGCATTTGCTGCAACTATTTAAGAATAAATTATGTAGAGTACATTTTTAACATCAACAATGAGAACATTTTCTTGGCAAAGTAGGAAAGCACTCAGAAAAAGAAAATTTAACTCAAATTAAAAAACTGGTCATAGAATAAGAACTATACACATGCATGGGACACTATACACATCACATTTTCTGAAGCTTCTTAGATGAAACTGGAGAATTAAAAAAATATATAAAGTATTATAAAAACTTACTTCAGAAAGAGGCTGTAAGTTTGGTCTCAGGAAATATGTAATTGCTGCTATTTGAATTGCAAAGAATGGCAGTGCCCAGTTCTCCCTCAATGGGATGGTAAACTCAACTCTTGTAGTGTCTATTCTGCACGAAGAAAACACAAATGGCCAATGCAATACTTTTTACTATAATTATCTCAAAGATTTCCTACAATGAAAGATATATTACATTAAGTAAGTATAGTCAGATTCTGGTTATTGGTTCTCGGTAATTATTTGTCCTTATCATCATCACTGTAACATAAAATGGGCACTTGGAAAATTTAAGTAACCACTCCACATGTATGACGTTAGCTAAGTGGTAGAACTGAGGTAGAACCCAGTTCAGTATGACTCCTGAACTCATGAATGCGCATGGCAAACTGCCTCACACTCTTATTTCTCTCTAACTTTATCAGTGCCAACTGGCAATGAATGTTTTGTATTCTCCCTCTATTTCTTTACTGCTTTATGCTTGAGTTTTAAATTTGTTAATGGTAATAATCTTTAAAACCTTCTTGTCTCCCTCGAACGTGAACCCCTAGAGGGAAAGTAAAGTTTTCTTCTTTGTGTACTCAGTCCCAAGAACTATCCCTACACACAGTAGGCATTCAGTAAGTGTCTTTTATTTACTCTAAATAGGAACAATAAATTTGACTTTGATTTACTCTTGGCAAGAGTAGTATGTTAGATTAAAATGTTAAGAGGCAGTGTAACAAAATGGTCTCACAGCCTGCATTTGAATTCTGACCAACATTGAGCTGTGTGATATACATATGCATATATATATATGCCTTTTATCTATACATAAATACATATATCTGTATAGACACACACACACACAATTTAACCTCTTAAGTATCAATTTCCTCACCTCTAAAATGGTGATAATAATAGTACTTATCCTATAAGGTTGTTGAAAGAATACATATAAAGCATCTTGTAAAGTGCTTGGCATATAGCAAACACTCAGTAAGGGTAAAATAAAAAGTAATTTGCTTAGAATTACAAAATAAAATAATATTAAAATTCATGTCCAAGTTTTAAGACTTTAATATTGGTGTTACTACTCCAAGTCAGGTCATAATTCAATATATCTTGAATATGTTTTTTAAAATGCTGTTTCATAATGATCCAGTATTTAGAAATTAATAGATATGAATTAAATAATGTAAGAACTTCCTTGCATTTGTACAGTGATTTCTGCTTTGCTAATTATAAGGTGCATACAACCCTATTAAAGTTGATAGTAAAGATATTATTAAACCTCTTTAAGAGATGAGATATGTGACTGGAGAAATACTGATCACAGATCAAATTGGTAACAGAATTGGAATTATTACAGATGACTACAATTTTTTTTTTTTTTACTTTTGTAGAGATGCATTTTATTGGTTGAATCCATGTTTGAGTTTCATGAAACCCACTTTTTTTCTACAAGCAATAGTTTCCCCAGAGGGTTCTAAAGTTCTACTCCTTGGAACAATAAACAATCACTTTGTCATTCCTGTTATAGTATTTATATAGTATTTCCATTGTAGAGGGAACTTAATAATCATTAGTAGAGATATTTGCCAGGACTTTCCTAGAGAACTCAGGAGCCATTTGATAAAAATGAATAGCAAACACTGAGGGAAATATTTTGATCACATTATCCTCTATTATATTGCTTTTTAATTCTCTTGCATGGGTTTTTTTGGATGTAATTTAATTAAATCCCCAGATGATTGCAATTTAATGTTCTGTTCCTCAGCTGGAAATATATAGAAGTAGGATTTTCTACTTTATTAAATATGACAAGTAAATACTACAAAGGTAAACCAAAGAGAAAATACTCCTATACAAATGTGGCAGAACAACTTTCTCTGAACTGAAAACGACGTAACTTCATTTTAACTTACATTTTTGAAAGGAAGAAAGGAATACTAATTGCAACTCACCTATTTGTGACATACCAGAAAGCTGCTAGTAGTCCTGATAGCCATGTACCACTAAGAAGCCAGCTGGTTATATAAAGAGCTATGACATAGATTGCTTGGAGCCCAAACAAGGTGTAAATATAAAAATAAACTGGCTCTAAATAGTTCTGTAAAAAAGAACAATAAGAAATATTTGTTAGGAAGGCCCTAATTCTTCTCATTGCCATTTAAAAACTATGACAGTGGAAACTGAGTATTTAGAAGCTTGGTATTAATTCCAAACAATAAGTGTGCATCACTCCTTCCCATGTAGAAGTGTGCTAGGAGCCTCTCTTTTCACTACCAAGAGCAGAAGAGGCAATCTTTGAGACTCTGGATTCATCCTTCAGACAAGTTTTATTCCTAACTGTCCATTACTACCTTGTTCATAGGAGAAGTTGTCACTGTGATATGGTCATTTTGCAAATTCCCTTTTTTAATTTCAAAGATAACTGAGGAGTGATTACATGTTTCCAAATGAAAATATTTATCAGTTTCTAGACTGTAAAGACTTATTATAAGCCAGGAAACACCTATATGTAAAAACTATCTTATAAAAATATAAATAAAAAGCAAAGTTCATAAAGTTCATAATATATATAAAAATTAGGGTATTGTTTTTATAACAAGACAGCTGAAGATCAGAATAATGTATGTGAAACTTTCAACTTACAATGGTAGATTTTGACTTTCATCTGATATTAACAATTCAATGTTAAAAACTACAGCATACCTGTATGGGTAGAACTCTATATAAAATACTGAGAAAAACCTCTTGGTAAATATTCATTCGTTGAAGGAGGTTAATTGTCCTCATAGATTCAGTTTTGTTATCATATATTAAGGCATGAAAACCTAGGTTAGTATTTGAAAAAAAAACAGGAAAAAATACAATTATAATTATTTATTCATTCGAAACTATTCATAAATTCCTTAGTATGTACTAGAGAATGTTAGGCATTGGGGATATAATAGTAAGCATAAAATACAATCCTACCCTCAAAGAGCTAACTTTAAATTAGACAGACATTATTTAAATGTTTTCACAAGCATAAGTAAATTATAACTTTTGTGAGTACATTGAAAAAAAAGACATATGATTCTTCTACAGAAAACCAGGCAGAGTATTTTATATCCTCCTGCTGTGCCTTCCTGCCATAAGACCTGTAGTACCTCTTTTGGGAGAATATATGTGGCCTCCCCACTCCCCTAGGATAGTTTGGCCATTTGGCTTGTTCTGACCAACACCATATGAGTAGATGTGACACAGACCATGTCTGAGCAGAATCCTTAAGGGACAGTGTGTGTATCCACCAGCAGACTGGCTCTCCGCCTTTGCCATGATAGCAGCATGTTTTAAATAGGGGCTGGACAATGAGAGAATTCAACCTGTTGTTGTAGAATTCTATTGCTATACTGCGGTCATTTGCTAATATAATCAAGCTAATTAATAGAAGGCGTGAATAGACAGTTCACAGAAGAAAACATATACACAGTCTTTACACATATGAAAAGACCCTCACTCCTATTAGAACAAATTAAAATTATACTGAGATATCATCTCTCACCCATCAGCTTGGAAGAAAATCAAGGAGTCTGACAATATACTCCGTTAGTGTGGCAGGCCCTTTTATACTGTAGTTGGGAATACAAAATGGGGTAAGCCCTATGGAGAAGAATTAGACAATATCTAGAAAAATTGCATGTGCATTTACCCTTTGATCCAGGAAGCCCATGTCTAGGAACTGATTTCAAAGACAGACTGGCAAAAAGACAAAATGACATAGGCATCAGGTCATTCATGCAGTGCCATCTATAAAAGCAAAAGATCAGGAACAACCCAAATGTCCACCAACAGGAGGTGTTTTGGACTGAACTGTGTCCCCCGAAATTCCTATGTTGAAGCCATAATCCCAATGTGTCTGTATAGGACCTATGAGGAGGTAATAAATGTTATGAAAAGCCATAGGGTAAGGCCTTAATCTACGTGTCCTTATAAGAAAAGGAACAGATAAGCAAGAGCTTCCTCACTCTTTCTATGCATGCACGTAGAGGCAAGGCCATGTGAGGACACAGCAAGAAGGTGGTCATCTATAAGCCAGGAGAGGCTTCACCAGAAACCAATCCTGACAGTACCTTCATTTGGACATCTCACCTACAGAACTGAAAGAAAATAAATTTGTGTTGTTTAAGCCACCCAGTCTTGGGTATTTTGTTATGGCAGCCCTACCAGACTAAGACAAGAGTGTTATGGACAGAGTATATCCCCCTCAAATTCATATTTTGAAACCCTCACTCTCAGTGTGATGATATCTGGAAATGAAGCATTTGGGAGGTAATTAGGATAAGACAAGGTCATGAGAGTGAGGCTCTCACGATAGGGTTAGTGTCTTTATCAGAAAAAACCCAGAGAGCTGCTCTCTGTCTCTGTCTCCCACGTAAGGATGCAGAGAAGAGGCTATCTGCAAGCCAAGAAGAGCATACACACCAGAATGTGACCATTCTGGCACTGATCTCAGATTTCCTGCCTCTAGACTGTGAGAAAATAACTGGTTTTTAAGCTACCCAGGCTATGGCAGCCCAAGGAGACAAAGACAAGAAAGCTACCTGAATAACTATGGTTATCCACACAATGAGTACTATGCAGTTGGAAAAAGGACTAAGGAATATCTTTATATGATACTGTAGAGAGATTAATATTTTTCTTATGTGAAAAAAGCAAAATAGAGAATAGTGTATACCTTCAGTAAGCAGGGGTTTTTTGGTAATATAGGGGAAATAAGAAAATATAAAGCATTTACTTATTAAAAATATTAACAGTAAAAGAGTAAACCAAAAACTAATAAAAATGGTTACCTAAGAGAGAGGAAGGAAACAGGGCAGATGGACAAGGATGGAAAGTAGACTTCCCTGAATGTCCCATTTTACAGTTTTGACTTTGGGACCATGTAAACTTTTTTTGAAAGTATAAAAAATACTAAATAAAATGTTCTACAAAGCAATCCCTGAAAACCAAACTTTCTTTAATATATATTGTTGATTCATTAACATTTAACTCATAACCAGCAGCACTCCAACTCATGCCTGCATGAAGCTTATCTAAAACAAACCTATTAAGTTGGTGGTTTGGTTACACAGAAAGAACTCTTTTCAGTGACTTGAGAACACAGGAATGTTACTATAAATCCCTACTGGGTTATATCCTAAGGACAAAAGAACTACAAAGACAGCTTGAACTGTTTTCAGGTAATTCTATTGTCAGTAGAAGTATTATTAGTTACACTGAAAGTATTTTATTTTATTTTATATATATATATATACATGTACATAAATATACATATACATGTATATTTATATATACACATACATACATATATATTAGCATAAAACAAGTAAGTGATAATGTTAATGTCATAAGAAGTTAAATTTTCAACTTAAGGAGAGCTACAAACATAAAATCAAAATAACAGATACCATTATCCTATTTTGAAAGGTAGCTATATTCATATTTTTGTAGGAAAAAAAAAATCCCATTTCCTAGCTCTGCTCACTAAAAAGGCCTGGAGAAAAGCACCAGTGTAGTAGCAACAAGCATCTCCAGTACCAGACTGTGGTCTCTAAATAGCCACTATACAGAACATTCCTTGGAGAAATGGCTGATTCTAGGTCAGGGGCAGAAAATATACAAAATGGACTTGAAACATGTTGTCACACCAAAAAGCAAAGGAGTTTTCTAAGACTAGTGGAGTCACATCAAAGACAGCAGCCAATCTGAAGGGCATACCACTGGCCAAAGATTAGACAATTTGAATATATAATAATGCAAAAGACTGAATACGTTAAAAATCCATTTGTTCATGATATTTTAAAAACAAAAGCTTTAGGGGATATTAGAGAGGCAGGTCATTCTAAAATAAAGGGAAAGGAACAATATTTATCCTACCTTTCCTTTAGAAACTGAAATTCTGGGTTACTAAACAGGTGATGAGAAAGTGTTTTTTCTTACAGATAAATTTCATCTGATTAATGATGAGAGGAATTATAGAATTAGAATATCACTTCCTTATGAAATTAACAGATTTAGGTAATGGTCATCAATAGTGCTAAGCCATTAGGTGAAAGGCTAATTGAGAACTTGATGGATGGATCAGACTTAACCCACAAAGAGAGACAGCCATACATTATGTGCCCCTTAATGTGGAAGTATACAACACCATCTATTCTTGCCAAGATAAAACCTAAACTGGAGTAAGCCTCTAGATCTACTACCGACGAGCAGGAAATTCAGGAAACAGAGAAACATGGCAACCATGGGTCTCCGGCAAAATCCAGGAAGTGGAGAACTCTATCAGACAACTGAATCAATGTTTTCAACAAAAAATTACAAGAAAAAAAGATGGACAGATTAAAAGAAACACTTGAAGAGATACATAGCAAATAACTACAGTGTACAGGCTTTATTTGGATTTCAAAACTATACTAAAAATCTGTAAGACAATCAGGGGAATAAGTATGCTGACTAGATATTCGATGGTAAGTAATTTCTTAATTGTTTAAGTATGATAATGATAATGTGGTTATCAGAAATATACTAATATATTTACAGATGAAGCAATATGATGTCTTGGAGTTATTCTAAAATAGTAGAGGGTAGAAAGGAAACCATACTGAGTTGGTAACTGTAGTAGCTGGGTGATAGATAGTGGAAATCCATTAGAGAATTTTCTATCTTTCTATGTTTGAAATTTTCTGAAAGAATAATCTTAACAAATGACTTAAATGAACTGAAACAGATCAACCACTGAGTTCATGATACTTAAAAAAGAAAGTACTCATTGTCCACCTTTAGAGCAGAGTTTCTTAACCTCAACACAACGGCATTTTGACATTTTGGGCTTGATAATTCTTTGTTGCGGGATTTGTCCTGTGCATTGTATAGGATATTTAGTAGTATCCCTGCCCCCCACCCACTAAATTCCATTAGCACATTCCCCTCTCTTCCCCAGTTGTGATGACCCACAATGTCTTCAGACATTCCAGATGTCCCCCAGGAACACTACTGCCTTTCAACAAGAATAACTGGTTTAGATGATGCTAGAGAAGCAACTCACAATTTTGTGAAGTGCTAAGTACAGCTGATTCTCATTAGTTGTTGTAGCTGGTTCTATAAAGTTGCAGTGAGAACTGAATTAGCAATACTGAACTAGTAGGAAATACAGAGTTAGATTCCTACAAGCCTCTGGTCATGCATTTTCATCAACTGATCAATACATGACCTTGAATTAAGGTGTGTTTCTGTTTAAAGACACTTTCCTTAATATATATTGTTGATTCATGAACATTTAACTCATAGCCATCAGCACTCTAACTCATGCCTGCTTGAGGCTTATCTAACACATGCATTGTCTCTGTTTGCCTTCCTCACAGCCTTCAGTGCTTAAGACCACTGGGTATAGCATACCAGCACTATGCTTTGGGGCTGCAAATTTTAAACAGCAAATCACCAACAAAAAGCACAAAAATGCAAAACACACAGCACTCTATATAATAGACGGAAGACACTGTACTATGGGCTGAAACAAGAAGGCAATGCATCACCTTGCTCAACCTCAGCTGGGAATGTGCCTATCAGTGACTAAAAGTTTTCATTGCTCTGCAAATGTCCGTGAACAAATGTGAAAGGAGCACAAATATTGATTCTGGGTTTACAAATAAATTTTAGAGAGTAGGTGAATTTGCATATATATGGAATCCATGAATGAGGACTGACCATATGGGGAAAAAAATCAACACTTATTCTGCCTTTCTTGTATAAACTGTAACTCAGGGTAATCAAATAGCTGATGAGAAAAAAGTTTTTTATATAGCAGAGTTCCAGCTAATAAATACAGAAAGAATGATAGAATCAAACACCACTTTTGTAACTCCACTGTGATAATGAATATAGGCAATAATCACTAGAGGCTACTGAAACTGTAAGTGAAAGGCTGATGGGTAATTAACCTTATTATGGGTGGATCTGACTACCAACTGATGAATTTTTATGGCACAAAAGAAAGAACCAAAATTTCATGTCTCCTATTGTGATAAAATTATAAGTATAAAACATCACCTTTAAAGAGTTCTTGCCAAAAATACATCTGAATCTAAGAAAGTCTATAAAAGGGCAATTCTGTCATGTATACCTTACTTAACATGTGTACCATGGCAAGCATATCAAACATATATTAAGTAGAAGAGATCCTTTTGAGGCTTCCATTAGATGGAGTAAAGGTAAAGAGTATGTCTCTAGACTACTTAGACACAGTGAAAATGTGGGAAAATGGCAACTGCAAAATAAAGGAATGAATGGGGACCGGTGGACAAGCAGAACAATCGTAATTTTCATGTTTTATCAAATGCCTCATGTTTTTAGACAATAATGTTCACCTGTAAAAGACCTCTTCCAAAATGATCTTCAGAAAAATCAGCAGCAAAACCAAGAAATCACAAACAGATTAATTTTGGGATGGAGCCAAAATGAGAAGAGAGGACAATTACATAAAATGTTATATAACTTCTTCCAGACAAAACATTTCCATGGATTATGTTAACAAGAAAAACTACACAAGTTAAAAAAAATACACAAGTTCTATAAAATTTATTATCTAGAAAGCATTATTTAAAATGCTTTAGTGAAAAAAGTATGTTCTGGGTGAAATATTGAAAAAAAATGCAGTAGATCCCAAATAAACTATTAGTTGTATTTACCTTGCATGAGGGTTGGAGCCTGCAGCATTTGCTTGTAGTAGGAGTAATACAGTCCGCATTCTGTTCTGAATGAGATTTCCCGCTCCACTTCCTGAAATGAAGTTGGGTCTACTGGGTTTACATGACCTAGTTATGTTTAAATATCTACTGTCACTGTAGAAACAGGATATAGAACTACAACTTAAAAGGAAAAAAAAACTCTGAAAATATAGTCTTAAAGAAATCTAGGCAAATAAAAACAACAGAAGTCTGATAACTGCTGGAGCTGGGTATGTATTACAGGGGTTTATTATACTATTTTCTCTACTTTTGTGGATGTTTAAGACTTTCCATAACAAACCATTTTTTAAAATGGGGTCAACTAATTCCATGCAAGTTGATGTTTCAGAGTTAACATTTCTCTTTTATTTCATACAAATTAAAACTTTAAAAAGCCCACCACCATTTTTACACAATGTTAGTGAAAAACAAAATAGGGACAGGATAAAAACATCTCCCAAGTGAAAAGAACTATAATTGCATTAGACAACATTATATAAGATTAATAATTTTCTTTTTATATTAAGAATATAGGATATTCTTAGTGAAATGGAGTAGACCTTTTACATGTGAACTTTACTTTGACAAGTTGTAACCTTGGTGGGAAAATGGTCATGTAGGAAAATGGATACAAGAAATATTAAACTGCTTTTACATAAATAGTCAATTTTAGAATAATTTGAAGTATATTTAAAATTTAAAGTAATAGCTATTAGTCAATTTGGTTGTAAGATGCTTATATGAAATTTAAAATTTAAAATCATTAAAATATGGAGGCAACTGGTAATGAGGATGGGGAAGACTTTCTGGAATAATCTTATTAATACTCTTAGATCCTGTATTTCAGATATATGCAAAAATATAAAGAACAAAAAATTATATTCTGTTATTATAGATTCTTTTACACCAGTGCTCAAAAAACCAGGTCTTAGCATCTGCAAAACACTGTCTAAAAATGTATTTCCATCCATGTTTTTTCCAATTACATCAGACCCATATTCCATAAACCCAACCTTATTTGGGGAAGATGATAAACACTGAATATCTTACTTTTAAGTTATCCCTTTTAAAAAGAAGGCAAACTTTTTTTAGTTCATCTTTGTTTTCCCCTACTTCCAACTACTTTCAAATAGTAATAAAGATTTCATTAAAAGAACCACTCATGCTATTTATCTTCAGACCTCAAATTATTTAATGTATCTCTTCTATGCCTCAAATATTTCCTTAAATTTCTCCTACCTTTTAAAAAAGTACTATAAATCAATTCATGAATGTAGCATTGAAGAAATATTCAATTATCTAAGACTATTAATATCTAATTAGTGACCATGAGAAAGAAAATAGTATGTCTTATCACAAAATTTTGGAAATTCAAACGTCAGTGGGCATGAATTTCCCATGTCTTCTCCTATTTGCTGGAGACCATATGGATGAAATGAAGGTAGACACAGGCTTTACAACTTACACCAAAATTCACTCAAAATTCTCCACAAATTTTAGATGCAAAATTATAAATATCTAGGTAAAAAGCAAGATAATCTACACAATCTTGCTGATGACTTTTAACACCCAACACCAAAAGCCTATCCACAAAAGAATAATCATCATGTGGGCTTTGTAGAATTAAAATTTCTATTCTAAAAGACCTTGTTCAGAGAGCCCAAGCACAAGACGAACTGGGAGAAAATATTTGCAAAATACATACTTGATAAAGGATTTGTACTCAAGATATACAAAAATCCATACAACAAAAAGAACCATTAAAAAATATTCTACTATTAAAAAAATGTCACCTTAAGATCCAAGAATTGTACCTCCAGTACTTAGACAACTGCTTTGAAAAACTATGTCCCAACAAAAACCACCATGAGATTTTACAAAACAGCTCTATTCATAATGGCTAAAAACTTAAAGAAATCAGGACGTGCTTCAGTAGATGAATGCATAAGCAAGCTGGGGTACCTCCATGGGACGGTGACAAGAATATGCTGCCCCAAATTATGCCTCTTGGACATAAAATTATATGAGCTGATTACTTTTAAAAAATAGACACAAAAGAATCACTGGAAACCGAGTGACGTGACCCTACTGTGAGAGAATTGTACATTTATAAGGGAATTCTCCATGTTTAAGGGTGTCTTCCTCTCTGTATCAGGAATACAAGGATGTCTAAATTTCTGGAAACTTATCAATGAAGGAGGCCTGAATGTAAATATGCATGAAAACCACACCCTTGTTTACTGTGCTTTCCCTGATAACTTCCCATAACTGGCTCCCCATCTCAACAACTTTCTTTTGTTTTTAGCTAAAGATGGTATTAAAGATGACGGTAAAAAAGAAAATATAGTGTTTTATTACTTATTCTTTAAAAAAAAAACTAGGAGTAGAGGTAGGGTAGCAAACCTCCTTATATAATGAGCTTCCTTTCATAAAAACAAATTTATCCTTAGGAAATCAAACATGAAAAAAGAGGCCAATCAGTGTGGATAAAATGAAAGTTCCTGTGGCCAGGACTCTCATCTGGCCCTGGTTGGCTAGCCCACTACACACGTGTGGGCAATATGGTGCTATTGACTCTATATAAGAGCTCCACCCAGTGTTCTGGGTGACATGGTGGCATGGCTGCAGGAGAGCAGAGCAGAGGCTGGAGTGGTGGCAGCACCGAGGACAGAGACCCAGAGGATGGCTATGAGGGCAGAGAAGCCCAGAGGCAGAGACCAGCTTGTTGCATGCAGACTTGCTCTGAGTGGATTAGATTTTAGTGATTGACCTGCCACGGTGGAAATAAAGTTGGGTATAACCCTTTCACCCCAAGAACATTCTACTGTCATTTCTTTGGTCACATTGAATCCATAGTGAACTTGCCTGGGGCTGAAACCCATTGGCAAGACGACTGTCGATAGTTGGCAGGGTTCACTGTTGACCAAGGAAAAAAAAAGGCTGCCCTCATGGGAGGAGTGTTTCAGCAGGCTGCACCTATGGACGGGGAGACATTCGAGTGTCCCCCTGTGGACACGTGGTACTGGGGTCCACCCCAAAAGAAAGAACATTTGTTGCTTACTTAAATGGTGTCACTACGAAGGGCTGTGGAAATAGTAAAGGATGTTGTGGTGGCCCGAGAGGAAGCAGCCCAATAAGGAGCAGCAGCCCAAGAAGACGCGGCATGAGAGCGCAGGCTGTCAGGTGCCGTGGTGCAGGTGAAGGATGTAGTGGAGTCCTCAGCCCCAGAAATGGAGGAGTGGAGGTTTGACACACAGGTGGGGGTGGAGGCCCTGTCGCTGTGGGAGGCATCGGCCCTTCCTTGGTTGAGACCCCACCTGGTTGAAAGCTGGTGGAAAGCCAAAAGGACTTGGCAACCATGTGTTCTTTCAGGAGAGGCGCAGCACCCTCCTCAGGTTGTGGAGCACTCCATGCTCTGCTTGTATCCTCAGGCTCAAGCACAAAAGGAATATGGTCTGCTTCTCGAAGGATGAATTTAAAGGACCCCGTGAAAGTCACGAGAACCCAGATGTGAGTTGGTTTGAAAAGGCAGAAGCAGACAGAAAGAAACTGGATGACTGGAGCAGTGGCAACAACTGAGACCAGGGAGAGGGGCCCAGAGGCAGAAACCGGCTTGCAGTATGCAGACTCGCTCTGAGTGGACGAAAGTTCTGTGATTGACCTGCCACAGTGGAAATAAAGTTGGGTATAACCCTTTCACCCCAAGAATGTTCTACTGTTATTTCTTTGGTCACATTGAATCCAGTGAATTTGCCCAGGGCTGAAACCTACTGGCAAGACAATCAGGTTCCGAAATTTAATTTCATTAAGCACACTTGCTTTATAAAAAAGAGAATATAAAATGATGTAGCTCTTTTTAGCTTTTATATTTGCTACTAATTTGTGTGGTATCTTTCATAGCAGTAAAGGCAACTCTTCCTAAGCAATCATTTAGTTCCATTCATCTTAAATCTTTGAGAAAAACCACTTTATTACATTTGATAACATAAAACTAAACTGGTAACACTCATTTCTAGAATGTTCAAACTCCTACTTGGTCAAGTAACTATAAAGATGGGAAAAAGAAAAAATACTGCTTGAAGTATTAAAAGCAGACAGTTTCTGTGCCCTGCCCCTCTCTTTAATATACCCAGAATGTATAAAAAACAGAGGGGGTCCTAATTAGTAAAAATGCATTCAAACATGATTAATTGGCAATCTTGGCACCAGCTGTAGAGAACCAAATGCTATATACTTTATTAGACAGACACTTGCAAGTTTACATCTGCTTCATGCTAAGAGAACATCTGCTTTACTCATTCAAACACTTTTCCAGTTTTACAGCAATTTATACTTTGCCTAGATTGTGCCAATGAAAATGTACACCAATAAAAGTTACCCTCTAAAGAATGCAAAACGAACAAATACTTCATATTTTAATTTGCATAGGTTCCATAGGGAAAGCAATGCTGAGAGAATAAAAACATTTTCTCTGATGATGACAGAAAGAAGTGAAAAGACAGAAGAATTGTATTTTTAAGGAACTGTACAGCCCAAACCATTTACATAGTAGTTTATATAGTAATTTAACAGAAGCACTAAAAGGAAAATGCATCAAGAAAAAAATGATTGCTCACAATGAATGATTTGCATCCTCTGGCCAAACACAAAAGGTCACAAACCCTTTTGGACAAATAACACCCAATTTTCAAAGGAAACATATCATCAGTTTTTAAAAATCTCATGTAAATAACTTTAATATGTTAAACAAAAGTTTAAATGTTACAAACTTTTGTTTATAAATTTGCCCCCAAAATAACAAGGCTGCTGGTAGTGGAAAAGACATTGAAAGTTTAACTATAAATGTAATCTGTTTCAGAATTAAGTTAACAAATCATTTTACCATGAAACGGTAGCTCATGATAAGACAGCTGTTCTTGAAGTTCTATACTGGGAATCAGGCCCTTAGCAAACATATTTATGGCACATACATGGTTTATTGTCTGGTTAAATTCATGTCCATCTGTTAGAATGGAATGATGCTTGCCCTGAAGTTGATTAAAGCTGTGACACGTGATAATTTCAAAGCAGTGTTTGTAGGTTAGACTATTGTTGAAGTGACATTACTTCCACTGGGCTCACAATGAAGTAATCATTAGTCCTGGTACTACTGTAGTTACCATTCTGTGGATCAGCCCTATTTATTCTAAAGACTTCTTGCTTTGCAAGAGTATTCAATGAGAAGATATGCAAATTCTGTAATATCAGATAAGAAGAGTAACAGTAGAAAATGTCAGCATTAGGGAAAAAGACTAAAAGAAAAAACTGAGTGACTTGAGTGCTTTTAGCCAAATGAGGATTAACCTTTCCTTATCACTGGACATTTATTTGCTGGGGAAATGAAAAGCTATAAGAATTTAGTCCTCGATTCCAAGGGACTTATGTTTCAATGATAAACAATAGTGTACTTTTTACAAAGGAAAATGACTATTCAAGGAAAGACAGGCATCAATCAGTAGGAATGAATAAACTATTAAACTAGCCTCCACACTGGATTCTGTGCTTCATCCTCCAATCTATCTTCCTCATTCATTCATTCGTTATTCACACATTCATTCATTCACCAAATACCTACTGGCCAACAAGTGATAAGCATTCTTCTCCTGGGAGATTCAGCAAGAAAAAAAGACACAAATCTCTGCCTTCTTGGAATTTATAATCCAGAGCAGATAGAGAAGAGAACAACAAACTGAAACATAAAAAGTAAAGCAGAGAAGGCGATAGAGAAGGAAGGGGATGTGATCTTGAAGTGTGATCTTGAAGGTGGGCAAGGAAGGCCTCACTGACAAGTGACAATGGAAACCTGAAGAGGTGAAGCAGTGAACCATGTGGAAAAGACCAGTAAGAGGTCAGGAGGCTAAGAATTTACCTATAAAGGAGCCAAAGGATCAGCTGGAGAGGTAGCAATAAATCCAGGAAAATGCGTGGCCTGGAGTCATGAAAACATGCTAATAGGTCAAGTAAAATGAAGACTGAGACATGACCACTAAATTTAGCAATGTGGAGGTCATCAGTAACATTCACTTGAACTTTTTAAGAGCAGTGCCATGGCTGCATGCTGACTGGAGTGGGTTCCAGAGAGAGAATGGGAAGAAAGCTGTTCCTTCCTTTGACAAACCTTTTGGGGAGTTTGTCACCCTTTTGGGGACAAACAAAAATTTGGGGGAGTTTCGGTGTTAAGGTGAGCAGGAAAATGGGACAGTGCTAAAAGAGGAAGTGGGGATAGAACAGACTTTTCCTCTCAGGATGGAAAAAAAAAAGCAACAGAATCAACTGCGAGAGTGATGTGATTACATAGAAGATTGGGGACAGGATTTTGCACACACGTTTGAGAAGAAAAGTCAGCATAGATGGGCGCAGATCCATGCAGACTAATGCCTTCAGTTTGCTTCTATTTTATCAGTTAATGGTGTTGAGAATACACTATCCCAAAATATGAGCCTTGGCAGACTGAATATTTTAAGCTGAAGGAATCTGAGAAATGGCAGATGCAGGAAGGACTCTCTGACCTCTCCCTTCTCCCCTGAAGCAGGTCCTAAGATTCTTGTGAGAGGTGCTCTCCCTACACTCGGAGAAAAAGAACATCTTTATCTCCAAAGATGGAGGGAGACTGAAAGGAATTGCAACAGGCTTTGCTAAATTCCCCCCAGTTCATTACCCTTTTGTTCTATTATGTTCTTTCAGGGCTTTCCAACCTTAAACAAAAATGGATTAACCATTTCTTTGGGTCTTCATTTCCTTATGAAGGTTCTCATGTCACATAAAACTTGTATTAAATAAATTTGTATGCTTTACTCTTGTTAATATCTGTCTTTTGTCAGTTTAATTTACAGGATCCCAGCCAGAGAACCTAGGAAGGAAGAAGGAAAAGTAATTTTTTCCTCTCCTATACAGTGAAACAGGAAGCAATGCCATCAGCTCACAGTGAACACTGGGTAAGGTCTGGGGAAGAAAAGGTAACATAGTCATTCAGGAGAGCTGGGGAGTAAAGTGTAAGCTGGGGAATAAAGATGAAGGGAGTGTAATAGGAATGCCAGGCAGCACTTTTTAAAGGGGCCATTTGGCGTCTTCCTTCCTTACTAATTAGACAAATTTTAAAATAAAATATTTGGGTTTCTGTATTATTTAATCCCTGCTACTTTCTGAATTTTCTTTTTGTTTGTAATAATTCTTCAGATTACTCTCTTGGGGTTTCCAGGTCATGTTATCTGCAAATAATTTTACCTCTGCCTTTCCGAGTTTTGTACTTTTTACTTCTTTTCGTGTTTTTTTTTTCTTTTCTTGTTTGTGTACCTCCAAAGCACTGTTAAGCAGCAGTAGTAATAAAAATGCTCTGGTGCTGTGATATTTCCAGCCACATGTACCTACTTAAATTTATTTAAAATTAAAACTTAAATTCCTTGTTCCCGAGCATATTTGGCTAATGGCTACAGGATTAGCACAGCACTGATAAAGAACTTTCATCACAGAAAGTTCTATTGGATAGCATTGCTCTAGTGTTGCCCTAATGAATAAGGTCTAAGCATTTGGTTTGAGATATATACATGCTTTACTAAAAAAAAAAATGTGCATGCAGGGAAGATGGTGGAGTGAGTAGTTCAGAGGAAATCTCCTCCCCAAAACATATATATTTATGAAAATACAATAAATACAACTATTCCTAAAAGAGACACCAGTGGATGCAGTACAACAGCCAGGATACATCTACATCTGCGAGAACTCAGCATCACACCAAGGGGGTAAGATACTAGCCGCGGCCAGGCGGGACCCGAACGCTTCCCCACCCCAAAACCCAGCAAGAAGAAAGGAGTCGGAACGGGGAGGGAGTGAAAGCCCAGTACTGCTAAACAACCAGCCCTAGAAATCCGCACCTGGGACGCAGACACAAGGTGCACGGGGTGCTGGATATTAGAGAAACGGAAAAGCAAAACCTGTGGGCAGGTCCCTGCAACCGGCGCCCCTGAGACAAAAGAAAAGCGAGTGCTTTCTGCAAGTTTTAAAGAAACAGGGACCCCATAGCTGGACGAAGTTGTCCTGGCAGCTGGGAATACCGGGGAAACTTAGACGCCCTAAACGGAGGCAGTGCAGCTCTGAAGCCCCTCATAGGACTAGGCAGCCTGCCAGTCGTTCCTCCAACTGGCGCGGACCCCGACACACGGGCCCAGTAGCAAGAGAGTGGGAGCGCGCACCGGGGGCGGAAGCGCTACAAGGAACCGAGAGCAGATCCGTGTGCTGCAGGGCTAGCCCGCAGCAGCACGACCGAACAGCCCGGGCGCGGCTCGCGTGCACCGGCGGCAGTGAAGTCAGAGTCCGGTAGAAGCCTGTGCGGAAAAGCCCTGTGCGCACCGGCAGCGGAGCCAGAGGGAGCAGGCGCGCTCCCAGGAACTGACCGGAATCCCAGCCCAATGCACAGCCGCCTGGGCCAGACCCAAAGGCTGCTGCTGCTACACAGCTGCCCGGCAGGGTCACTGCTAGCATGGAGGAGTGCACCTGGCGTGCCTGCCACTCCCTGCAGGGCTCCACGCTGCTCTGACGGACACCCTGCCCACAGCAGCTTAGGAGATCAACCCGGTGGCTGCTCCAGGAGTGCAGGTAGCCGTTACAGGCAGTGGAAAAGGGCAAGGCATCCAGCAAGCAGGAAAGTACTTTCTTCTCCCAGCTGACACACCCACAACCTGCCTGCAGCCACTGCAATCACCATGAAAAGGCAAAAAAAATCTGGTCCAGACCAAGACAGTTACACCTGAGAAAGGATCTGCAGAGGCAGACCTAACCAGTCTCCCTGAAAAAGAATTCAAAATAAAAATCATAAACATGCTGACAGAGCTGCAGAGAAATATGCAAGAGCTAAAGGATGAAGTCTGGAGGGAAATTACAGATGTCCGGAGGGAGATCACAGATGTCCGGAGGGAGATTACAGAATACAGAAGTGAAACAAACTCTGGAAAGATTTATAAGCAGAATGGATAAGATGCGAGAGGCCATTGATGGAATAGAAACCAGAGAACAGGAACGCATAGAAGCTGACATAGAGAGAGATAAAAGCATCTCCAGGAATGAAACAATATTAAGAGAACTGTGTGACTAATCCAAAAGGAACAATATCCGCATTATAGGGGTACCAGAGGAAGAGGAGAGAGAAAAAGGGATAGAAAGCGTCTTTGAAGAAATAATTGCTGAGAACTTCCCCAAACTGGGGGAGGAAATAGTTGCTCAGACTACGGAGACCCACAGAACTCCCGAGAGATGGGATCCAAAGAGGTCAACACCAAGACACATAAAAATTAAAAAGGCAAAGGTCAAGGACAGGGACAGAGTATTAAAGGCAGCCAGAGAGATTAAAAAGGTCACCTACAAAGGAAAACCCATCAGGCTATCATCAGACTTCTCAACAGAAACCTTACAGGCCAGAAGAGAATGGCATGATATATTTAAAGCAATGAAACAGAAGGGCCTTGAACCAAGGATACTGTATCCAGCACGATTATCATTTAAATATGAAGGAGGGATTAAACAATTCCCAGACAAGCAAAAGTTGAGGGAATTTGCCTCCCACAAACCACCTCTACAGGGTATCTTAGAGGGACTGCTCTAGATGGGAGCACTCCTAAAAAAGAGCACAGAACAAAACACCCAGCATACGAAGAATGGAGGAGGAAGAAAAAGAAGGGAAAGAAATAATCATCAGACTGTGTTTATAACAGCTCAATAAGCGAGTGAGGCCAGACAGTAAGGTAGTAAACAAGCTAACCTTGAACCTTTGGTAACCACAAATCTAAAGCCTGCAATGGCAATAAGTACATATCTTTCAATAGTCACCCTAAATGTAAATGGACTGAATGCACCAATCAAAAGACACAGAGTAATAGAATGGATAAAAAAGCAAGACCCATCTATATGCTTGCTTACAAGAGACTCACCTCAAACCCAAAGACATGCACAGATTAAAAGTCAAGGGTTAGAGAAAGATATTTCATGCAAACAACAGAGAGAAAAAAGCAGGTGTTGCAATACTAGTATCAGACAAAATAGACCTCAAAATAAAGAAAGTTAACAAGAGATAAAGAAGGACATTACATAATGATAAAGGGCTCAGTCCAACAAGAGGATATAACCATTATAAACATATATGCACCCAATACAGGAGCACCAATATATGTGAAACAAATACTAACAGAATTAAAGGAGGAAATAGAATGCAATGCATTCATTTTGGGAGACTTTAACACACCACTCACCCCAAAGGACAGATCCACCAGACAGAAAATAAGTAAGGACACAGAGGCACTGAACAACACGCTAGAAGAGATGGACCTAACAGACATCTCTAGAACTCTACATCCAAAAGCAACAGGATACACATTCTTCTCAAGTGCACATGGAACATTCTCCAGAATAGACCACATACAAGGCCACAAAAAGAACCTCAGTAAATTCCAAAAGATTGAAATCCTACCAACCAACTTTTCAGACCACAAAGGTATAAAACTAGAAACAAATTGTACAAAGAAAGCCAAAAGGCTCACAAACACATGGAGGCTTAACAACATGCTCCTAAATAATCAGTGGATCAATGACCAAATTAAAATGGAGATCCAGCAATATATGGAAACAAACGACAACAATAACACAAAGCCCCAACTTCTGTGGGACGCAGCAAAAGCAGTCTTAAGAGGAAAGTACATAGCAATCCAGGCCTATTTAAAGAAGGAAGAACAATCCTAAATGAACCGTCTAATGTCACAATTATCGAAATTGGAAAAAGAAGAACAAATGAGGCCTAAGGTCAGCAGATGGAGGGACATAATAAAGATAAGAGAAGAAATAAATAAAATTGAGAAGAATAAAACAATAGAAAAAATCAGTGAAACTAAGAGCTGGTTCTTCGAGAAAGTAAACAAAATAGATAAGCCTCTAGCCAGACTTATTAAGAGAAAAAGAGAGTCAACACACATCAACAGAATTAGAAACGAGAAAGGAAAAATCACAACGGACCCCACAGAAATACAAAGAATTATTAGAGAATACTATGAAAACCTATATGCTAACAAGCTGGAAAACCTAGGAGAAATGGACAACTTCTTAGAAAAATACAACCTCCCAAGACTGACCCAGAAAGAAACAGAAAATCTAAACAGACCAATTACCAGCAATGAAATTGAATCGGTAATCAAAAAACTACCCAAGAACAAAACCCCCGGGCCAGATGGATTTAACTTGGAATTTTGTCAAACATACAGATAAGACATAACACCCATTCTCCTTAAAGTTTTCCAAAAAATAGAAGAGGTGGGAATACTCCCAAGCTCATTCTATGAAGCCAACATCACCCAAATATCAAAACCAGGCAAAGACCCCACCAAAAAAAGAAAACTACAGACCAATATCCCTGATGAACGTAGATGCAAAAATACTGAACAAAATATTAGCAAACCGAATTAAAAAATATATCAAGAGGATCATACACCATGACCAAGTGGGATTCATCCCAGGGATGCAAGGATGGTACAACATTCAAAAATCCATCATCATCATTCACCACATCAACAAAAAGAAAGACAAGACCACATGATCATCTCCATAGATGCTGAAAAAGCATTCAACAAAATTCAACATCCATTCATGATAAAAACTCTCAACAAAATGGGCATAGAGGGCAAGTACCTCAACATAATTAAGGCCATATATGATAAACCCACAGCTAACATTATACTGAACAGCGAGAGGCTGAAAGCTTTTCCTCTGAGATCGGGAACAAGACAGGGATGCCCACTCTCACCACTGCTATTCAATGTGGTACTGGAGGTCCTAGCCATGGCAATCAGACAAAACAAAGAAATACAAGGAATCCAGATTGGTAAAGAAGAAGTCAAACTGTCACTATTTGCAGATGACAAGATATGTACATAAAAAACCCTAAAGACTCCACTGCAAAACTACTAGAACTAATATCGGAGTTCAGCAAAGTTGCAGGATACAAAATTCACACACAGAAATATGTAGCTTTCCTATACACTAACAATGAACTAATAGAAAGAGAAATCAGGAAAACAATTCCATTCACAATAGCATCAAAAAGAATAAAATACCTAGGAATAAACCTAACCAAGGAAGTGAAAGACCTATACCCTGAAAACTACAAGACACTCTTAAGAGAAATTAAAGAGGTCACTAACAAATGGAAACTCATCCTGGCTAGGAAGAATTAATATCGTCAAAATGGCCATCCTGCCCAAAGCAATATACAGATTCGATGCAATCCCTATCAAATTACCAACAGCATTCTTCAAGGAACTGGAACAAATAGTTAAAAAATTCATATGGAGCCGTCAAAGACCCCAAATAGCCAACGCAATCCTGAGAAGGAAGAATAAAGTGGGGGGGATCTCACTCCCCAACTTCAAGCTCTACTACAAAGCCACAGTAATCAAGACAATTTGGTACTGGCAAAAGAACAGAGTCACAGACCAGTGGAACAGAATAGAGACTCCAAACATTAACCCAAACATATATGGCCAAGTAATATTTGATAAAGGAGCCATGGACATACAATGGGGAAATGACAGTCTCTTCAACAGATGGTGCTGGCAAAACTGGACAGCTACATGTAAGAGAATGAAACTGGATCACTGTCTAACCCCATACACAAAAGTAAACTCCAAATGGATCAAAAACCTGAATGTAAGTCATGAAACCATAAAACTCTTAGAAAAAAACATAGGCAAAAATCTCATGGACATAAACATGAGTGACTTCTTCATGAACATATCTCCCCGGGCAAGGGAAACAAAGGCAAAAATGAACAAGTGGGACTATATCAAGCTAAAACGCTTCTGTACAGCAAAGGACACCATCAATAAAACAAAAAGGTATCCTACAGTATGGGAGAATATATTCATAAATGACAGATCCAATAAAGGATTGACATCCAAAATATATAAAGAGCTCACACACCTCAACAAACAAAAAGCAAATAATCCAATTAAAAAATGAGCAGAGGAGCTGAATAGACAGTTCTCTAAAGAAGAAACCCAGATGGCCAACAGGCACATGAAAAGATGCTCCACATCGCTAATCATCAGAGAAATGCAAATTAAAACCACAATGAGATATCACCTCACACCAGTAAGGATCGCCATCATCAAAAAGACAAACAACAACAAATGTTGGCGAGGTTGTGGAGAAAGGGGAACCCTCCTACACTGATGGTGGGAATGTAAACTAGTTCAACCATTGTGGAAAGCAGTATGGAGGTTCCACAGGCTGCTCAAAATAGAAATACCATTTGACCCAGGAATTCCACTTCTAGGAATTTACCCTAAGAATGCAGCACTCCAGTTTGAAAAAGACAGATGCACCCCTATGTTTATCGCTGCACTGTTTACAATAGCCAAGATATGGAAGCAACCTAAATGTCCATCAGTAGATGAATGGATAAAGAAGATGTGGTACATATACACAATGGAATATTATGCAGCCATAAGAAAAAAACAGATCCTACCATTCGCAACAACATGGATGGAGCTAGAGGGTATTATGCTCAGTGAAATAAGCCAAGCGGAGAAGGACAAGTACCAAGTGATTTCACTCAAATGTGGAGTATAAGAACAAAGGAAAACTGAAGGAACAAAACAGCAGCAGAATCACAGAACCCAAGAATGGACTAATAGTTACCAAAGGGAAAGGGACTGGGGACAATGGGTGGGAAGGGAGGTATAAGGGCGGGGAAAAAAGAAAGAGGGCATTACGATTAGCATGTATAGTGCGTGGGGGACATGGGGAGGGCTGCGCAACACAGAGAAGACAAGTAGTGATTTTACAGCATCTTACTACACAGATGGACAGTGACTCTGAAGGGGTATGTTGGAGGGACTTGGTGAAGGGGGGAACCTAGTAAACATAATGTTCTTTCTGTAACTGTAGATTAATGATACCAAAGTTTAAAAAAAAAGTGCATTCATTTTCCTTTTAGGTTTTACTGAGATGGAATTCACATACCATACAATTCACTCAAAGTATACAATTCAATGGCTTTTGCTATATTCAGTTATGCATACATCACTACAATCAGTTTTGGATCATTTTCATTATGCCAAAGAGAAATATGGCACCCCTGAGCTGTCACCTGCAAATCTCTCACATGCTCCAGTGTGATGCAATCACTAATCTATTTCTGTCTCTTTACATTGGCATATCTTTGACATTTCATACAAATGCAATAATTCAAGATGTGGTTCTTTGTGCCTGGCTTGTTTTCAAGATTCGTCTACATAGCACATATCACTTATTTCAAAATTGCTGAATATTTCATTGTATGGATATACCACATTTTATTTGTCCATTCATCCACTGATGGACATTTAGGTTGTTTCCTCTTTTTGGCTATTATGAAAAATGCTGCTATGAACATTCATATACAAGTTTTTGTGAGGAAGTGTTTTCATTTTTCTCAGAAGTGCTAGGATCATAGGTTAATTCTGTGTTTAACTGAGAACCTGCTAGACTATTTCCCCAAATGGCTGTATCACTTTACATTCTGACCAGCAGTACTGAAGGGTTCAAATATCTCCACATCTTTGTCAACACTTGCTAGTATCTTTTTATTATAGCTCTGCTATTGGGTGCAGTGCTATCTCTGTATTTTGATTTGAATTTTCCCGATAGCTAATGAGGTTAAGCATCTTCAAATGTGCCTACTGGCTCTTTGTATACCATCTTTGGAGAAATATCTATTCAAGTCCTTTCCTCATTTAAAAAATTACATTGTCTTTTTATTATTGAGTTGTAATAGATATTAAGACCCTTACCAGACATGATTTGTAAATATTTTCTCCCACTTCTGAGTGCTGTCTTTTCACTTTTCTTGATAATGTACTTCGGGGCACAAAATTTTCTAATTTTGATGAAGTTCATTTTAACTACTTTTCCATTAGTCACTTGGCTTTTTGTGTTGTAATTGAAGGTTTGGCCTAACACAAGGCTATGAAGATTTATTCATACATTTTCTTCTAAAACCTTCTTGGTTTCAGCTCTTACATTTAGGTCTATGATCCATTTTGAGTTAATTTTTGCATATATTATGAGGAAAGGGTCCAACTTCATTCTTTTGCACATGAATATCTAGTTGTCACCAGACCATTTGTAGAAAAGATTATTCTTTCTCCACTTAATTGTCTTGGTACTCTTGTAGAAAATCAACAGACCATAAATGTAAATGTTTATTTCTGGACTCTCTAAACTATACTGTTGATCTATACATCTATCCTTATGCTAGTACCACACTGTCTTGATTATTGAATCCTTTTATTAAGTTTTGAAATCAGGGAGTGTGAGTCTTCCAACTCTGTTCTTTTTAAAAATTGTTTAGACTATTTTGGCTCCTTTGAGTTTGCATATAAATTTTGGGATTAGCTTGTCAATTTCTTAAAAAAAAAAATTTCACCTAGGATTCTGAGAGGGATCATGTTGAATATGTAGACCAATTTGGGGAGTACTGCCATCTTAACAATATTATTTTCCAATTTATGAACATGGCTTAAGTTTTATCTCTTTTGTTAAATTTATTCCTAAGCATTTCATTCTTTTGTTGCTTGTAAATTAAATTTTCTTAATTTCATTGGTTTTTGCTCATTGCTATAAACATAATTAATTTTTGTATATTGCTCTAACAACCTGCAACCTTGATAAACTCACTTGTAAGTTCTAATAGTTTTTTTAATGGATTCTATATAAAAGATCATGTCATGTCAAATAGAGACAGTTCTATTTCTTCCTTTCCAATTTAGATGCCTTTCATTTTCTTGCCTAATTTCCCCGACTAGATCCTCCATACAATGTTAAATACAAAAGGCTAGAGCAGACATCTGTGTCTTATTTTTGATCTTAAGGGGAAAGCTTTCAGTCTTTCGCCATTAAGTATGATGTTAACTGTGGGTTTCTGGCAGGTGCCTTTTATGAGACTAGAGCTCTCTTCTATTTTTAGTTTGTTGAGTGTTTTTTTTATCATGAAGTGTTGTCAAATTTTGTGACATGCTTTTTGGTGTCTTTTTAGATAATCACATGGTTTTTGTCTTTTATTCTCCTAATGTGGTGGGATCATCCACTGCAAACTCATTCTTATTTTGAGTTATATATGTTACAAGGAAATGTTTGAATTTTTTTCAAATACCTTCTTTGCATCTTTTATAGTACTAACAAGCCAGTATAGTAATAGATTTCCCAACAATTTCCTTTGTATTCTTGGCAGAAAAATAACTTTTTCCTGCTGTGTCATGCTTTTAATGTGTTACTAGATTCTCTTTACTAGTATTAACTAGGATTTTTGGTTCAATATACATAAGTGGGATTAGTCTCTGAGTTTTGTTTTTTCATATTATCTAGACTACATAGTTGATTCTCATTATCCATCTATTTGTAAATTTGCCTACTAGCTAAAATTTATTTGTAACAACAAAACTGACAGAATCAATTGCTGTGCTTTTGCAGTCTGTGCAGAGTGTTGAAAGATTTGAGTCACCTAATGTGCATGGTTCCCAACTGTGATCTGCCTCTTGTTCCAGCTCTCACACAGAGCTGATCAATCAGAAGATGAAGGGAGTAACACAGTGCAACCCAGTGGAGGAAGCCCCACCTCTGGGGCAAGGGGGATGGGGTTTGACTAACAACTGTTAGTGGGGCAGCCTCAGGCAAGCCAACTTAACTTTTCTAAGCCTCATTTTCTCTTTTGTAACATAAAGAAAACAGGCTGCCAGGAGTTTTTAGGATTTAAGATAATAACCATGTATGATATATGTGTGTATGTATTACATGTACATATTTCCCCAGCAGTAATTCAGTGTTCTCAGTGACTTTATAGAATATAACTGTTGGGAATAAAGAGAACATAACTGCTGGTAATAATATAGTTATACTCTGATCCTCAGTTTTTGGTGTGTTTTGCCTGATTTATAAGAATAGTTTGGAAGTCTTTCTCTTTGGTGTTCTAGAATAGCTCAAATAATTGGGAATATTTTGATTCTTCAAGAGTTTGGTAAAATTCCTCCATAAAAATCAGTGAGGTCTGATATTTGTAGGGGTGAGGGATAGGTAGCTCTTTATCAAGCTTTCTCTATCAGATCTATAGAAATAATTGTGCTTTCTGGGGCCAGTTTTGGTAATTTATGTTATTCTAGAATATCATCCATTTCATCACTTCATAATTTGCATAGTGTAAGAATATAGTAATTTATCCTCCATTTACCCCATGGTCCCAAGTACATAAGCTGGTGAGAATTATGCCTGAACTTGCCTGGGGCTTGCCCCACCTTCTCTCTAAATATCCCGAGCCTCCCCCAAGGCAACAAGTCAACCATGAAGGGGAGACTCACCAAATCGAAGGCTGGTGTTGGGCGAGAAGACGAGCAACCGGGGAAACGGACGGTGAGCCCGTGGAGGAGAATCGGGCAGTGAGGGTTCCCAAAGCAGCTCAGGTTCCCGGAGGAAGAGCAAAGTCAATGGGAGAGCCTCATCCGAGTCACGGCACCAATGAAAGGGTATCTCACCGCGACCCTCCTTACCCAGAATGACTCAGGAGACACGGGCCCACGCAAGAGACTTTATTATCTGAAAGAGAAAGTGGCTGCCCCAGAGGGGGAGAGAGAGAGTGAGAGAAAGAGAGAGAGGGGGCAGCAGGACAGCGAGACAGAGAGGAAAGAGAGAGCAGAGAGAGGAGACAGAGAGAGAGCAGCAAGAGCAGAGAGAGAGAGCAGTAAGACAGAGAAACAGAGAGAGCAGCAGCGTGGTGCAGAGAGTTGTGTCTTTTATTGTGGTGGATCCGCTTGGCCTGCTGCCTTGGGGGAGGGTTGGGATGTTTAGAGATAAGGTGGGGCAAGCCCCAGGCAAAATTCTCACTGGCTTATGTGCTTGGGACCATGGGGTAAATGGAGGATAAATTACTATATTCTTACACATAGAATCAAACAAAACAGTCTCCTGCAGCTCTTTACTGTATGGTCTCTATTTCTACTGCCATATTGAAGGATCTCTGCAGTTATTTGTTATTTTTTATTTGGGAAATTTGTACTCCCTATCCCATTTTTTTCTTTCTTTAGTTTTCACCCCCAAAATAATCATTCATTTATGTTTTCCTACTTTGTAGTTGATTAATTTCTCCTCTACCTTTATGCCTCCTCTGTTGCTAGATCATTTATATTCTAATTTTGTAAGTGGAATAATTCATTTGTTTATTCATTCTTATTTCATAATATAGTATTTAAAAGTGTTAGGCAGGGAAACAGATATGAGCAGGGTGGAAAGAGAATAAGGCCAGTAAAGCCCACTAGAAGGGATTCAAAGAGTTAAACAATGAAAAATAGAAAGCTCAGAAGGCAGGAGCAACTTGGCCTAGAAGTTTGAATACTCCCCAGATAAAGAAAAGTATCTCAGCATAGCCTATCCTTTCATTGTGTCAATTAGCACATACCATTGTAAGATTTACTTTAGCTGGCTCAAAGGCCCAGCTTTTTCATGAAGAATTCTATCTTAAAGCTAAGATTGCATTTTCATCAAACGGATGGTGGCTCAGCCCACATTAGAGGTAGGGCAGACAGACGGTCTTGAGTGATGCGCTTCCAGACAGAAGCTGATATCCTGGAAAAGAATCAAAGCAGTATATTTCTTGTGTTAAGATAAAAAAAAAAAAAGAAGAAACCTAATGTCTTATCAAAGATGAACATTCTGAGACCATTTGGCAGGTCCACACCTGGCCCTTTGTCACTTTCCTGAAAATCCTCAACTACCTATAAAGCCCGACCCTAAAACCTTAGGTGTGCTCCTCTCTCTGAGGTCACCCACACTTTCTAAGTGTGTAACTTTAATAAAAGTCTTTCCCAACCTTTCAGTGTGCTCCTGTCTGAAGTTGCCCGCACTTTCTAGGTGGGTGCAGCCTTAAAACTTTATCTCAATCTTTCAGCATGCATCTTCTATGAGGTAGTTTGCACTCCCCTTTCTCCAAGTGTACACTTGCTCTCTTTATATAAAGCTTAAACCTTTCAGGGCGCCTCTCCTCCCTGAGATCATCTGCACTTTTTCTCTCTTTGACTGCCTCACTACTGTGTCTCTGCCCTTCAATTCTTTGTTGCGGTGGGGACAAGAACCAAGGAAAATACACAACGCCCCCCCTAACAAAGGTATAGATTTTCTTCTGAGTACTGCTTTAGCTGTATTCCACATCCTGAATATGGCTTCCATCATTTTCTAGATTTCATTCATAATTTCTATAAATCAGTTTTAATTTCCTCTGTGACCCAGAAGAAATTTCTTATTTTAAGAAATATTTTTAGATTTCCAGGAAGTAATTTTTCTTAACTAGTTAGCTCTGATTTTTATTTTAATGAATGAATAAATTACAAAAAAAGACACTGTGAGTTCAGGCCATTCCCCTCGTCAGGAACAAGCTATGATTATGCGCTTATCACATTGTGATTAGAGAATATTGTTCATATAATTTATTTTTGGATGAGATTTTGTTAATGGCTTAATGTCAATATTTTATTGAATGTTCTGTGGATTTTTTATTAGAACATATATTTTCTTTAGATATTGATAAGATTATATCTATCATATTCATTATTGTCCCTAATTCTTCTATATCCTTATTTTTGTCCATCTGTTTTTGAACTGAGAAAGAATTAAACACTCAATACTTAGGTGTTTCTGTATTTTTGTAATTGTATTTTCTATGGTTTTTACTTTATGAATATTGATGCTAAGTTATTTGGAGCACGGATAGTTTTATCTATGGTCTGCATTTTTAACATTGAAAATTTGCCCTTCTTTCTTTAACATTTTGTGTGATACACTCTTTTCCTTTTTTGCATTTATTTAGTAAGTCCTTATCCATACCTTTGGTCTAATCCTTCTAAGTAACTTTGTTCTGGGAGGATCACATAGCATGTGATTTGGATCTTGCTTTACGATCCAGAGTTCTTATTAGGTGAGTAAAGTACAATTGTATTTATTTATATAAAAATATTTAGATATATTTGTTAATACATTTTGTATCAGGTTCTTCTTGCTCTTTAGAACAATCCTTTACTATGTGAACTGTGTCTGCTTGTTTCTGCGTGCGTCTTTTAATTTGGAAGATTTATATTTTTTGTTCTGAAGGTACCTTTATAACTTCAAAGGATAACTTAATTATTTATTTCGATGTATAGTATCTACTGATATTCTATAACAAGTAATGATAATCTTATGAAATTTATACTGCCCAATTTGACTTGGTATTATTTTCCTTGGAATTTTCTTTTGTATACTATATATCTAATTCTTGACTTATTTTAAAACAAAACTCCTTCACTTCTAGCTATAAAAGATAAATCAGGATATTTCCACCATCTTTTCCCTTCTTCTTCTAACTTGTGTTATTATATTATTTTGTTACTATTAGATAGTAATTATAACATTATGTTATTACATTGTTTATATATGCTTTGTTCTGTACCTAGTCTTAGTCCTACTGTTGAATAAATTTGAACCTTACTGATGATCTTTCTGCCATTGTTTTGCCTTTTACCTCTTGGCTGGATAAAGTTTGCCTCTACCAATTTCTTCAGGTATCCTTAAAAATATATATATTTTCCAGAATAAAAAAATTTGTATGGTGCTACTTGATGGAATGACTGGATTAAAGTATGTAAACACACTCTCTTATGTGAATCCTTTATAGATATAACTTGTCTTTCAGCATTTATTTGCTACTGTGTAAAAGTTGGAGCCAGATTAACCCTTTTCTCTCCTTATTGGTAACTTGGTCTTTTTTCTGGATGTCCAAAGGTTTCTCACCTCTTAAATCCAGTAATTTTGTAGAATTAGATCCTGCTAATGATTTTTCTAGGCCAAGTTTTCCTGGGACTCATTGTGCCCTCTCAATTTGTAGATTCGTCTTCTTTTATTTTGAGAAAGTTTTCTTGAATTATATCTTGAAGCCATTTGGTTCTCTTCTTTTGGGACACAAATGTGTTTGCTGTTGCCTTCCTCAGCTGTCATTAATACTTAAGTTTACTAATTTAATTTCATTTATTTTTATTAGTCCCATCCAACATTTCTCTTTCTGTGCTTTCTGAAGACTCTAGTCTCCTGTGTGTTGCTTTCAACACGGTAATTAATTCTATTAGTTATAGCTTAATTCTATTTCTTGCCTAAGTTCTGCCAGTTTATGCCTCCTGTTCTTTTGTTATCTTTCTAGAGAAGATAATACTTGTGAAGATGGTATATACCTTCTTATTTTCCTGCTTTGAATTCATCTTCCATGGTGGCAAATGTTTTATTTCATTTATTTGTTAATGTATCATGTTCAGTCATAATCTTCATGTCCCTGCTGTAAAATTTTTCTGGTGGCTGCTTTTTTCATCTCTTATTTGTTCTTGTTTTTCTCTTCCCTTTTTTTTCTTGCAGTATCATTGTACAGATCTTGTGCTAGTTCCTTTCGATTACTAATCATTTCTGAGTGTGGCAAGTTCTTATTAAACCAGCTACTTGCAGGAAATTCATTTGGGGGAGAAGCCACAGCCTTAACTCAGGACGGGTTTACAAGAATGAGATCCTTAGACTTTTCCTCATTTTAGTCAACTGAGATTGGTAGCCTTGGGGCTATTCAAGATGCAAATTTACTCTCTAGCCCAGTCTTCTTAAATTCCACTTTTATAAAAATAGCTTGTCTCTGTGATTACTCCCTTTACCCTGCCTAGCTTGCTGCTCTTTCATACCAAAGTATATGTAGGGAAGCTTCTGTCAAACCTCTTCACATGTAACCCCTGGTCCTACCCAGGGGACCTTTGGTCTTACTCTTCATGATACGCTTAGCAACTTTGGAGAACTAGGCCTTGTGGCTTCATCTGAGATCTGCAGCCCTGAGGCTCCTCTCTTGGTACTGTTCCACACTCCTCTGAGTTTCTCTATTTTTGACAGCTATTTCTCATATAATGTGGATTACAGACCTCTCTTAGCTTCATGAAAGATGGAATCTGTTTTTCACTTTCCTTAAATGCTCTGAGGTAATTCTGAAAAAAGGGACTGACATCTTTACACTGCCACTTTAAAACAAGAAGTAAAGTAAGCAATTTTAGGGGTCTAACCACACAATTAGAAACAATCTAACCAAAATTGGGAGCATAGGAGTAGTAAAATAACTAAGAGTATAACAATTTCAAAAATATTGTTATATAACTGTAAATATTTACATAATAAATATTAAAGTTTTTGAAAATATATAACTATATGTGGAAAAAGCACATTATGTATCTGATTATAAAAACTATATTGGGATCATAAATAAGTAAAATACATACACATATAGGATGAAGAATGGAAGGGAACAATGAAAACTGGTTTTTGTTAAAGGTAATGAATACTCAGTAATGTCTTTCATTTAAAAATTCTGTCATCACAGTACAGTCTGTGAAATAAAAAATACATGTTCAAAATATAAAAAGAATCAAGACCATATAGGTTTTTACTCTAGCATCTACTAAATACAAATTAAAAATGCACTGACTGGTTCCTCACTTGCCAGTACTTAACTATATCTTATCCCTGAATGCAAGCTCCAAAAGTTGTATTCTTCTGCTTTAGTTCCAACCTAGATCTTTTATAGCCGCCAGTCATCTCCCCATCTTCCCTACCTTCCCAACTTGCCTCACCCCAAGAGGCTAACTCTACTTCAAGTAGACCATTATTATCACTATAGACCACCGATGATGTACTGGGCACCAGGGAAGTACAGCAAGTAAGAGTGTGGGCTTTGAACTTTTCGTCTGTTTTGCTTTAATAAAGGGCAACCAAAAAAGCAGGTTGCATTTAAAGGACATTTTCGAGTCAAAATGTTTGGTTTTGGAGACAAAAAGATTAGATACTTGTAAAATGCACCTAAAATAGTGCCAAACACATAGCAGACATTTAATAATGGGTGTTCTTAAAAAATCTCATATATTTTTCCAGTTTCCCACCAAGGGAAATATAACACAATGGTTAAGACAGTAAGAGAAGAACTTCCTAATTTAAAAAATATTTTAGGATAGGATACTACATACATACTTTCTATGAGCATTTAAAACCAACATCTTCTACAGCTTTCAAGTTGCTCTGTTCCAAGGTTCTCACGTTTCAAATACTAACATTGCTATGAACACTTAGAAAATAATTTTGAATGCACAGACTCAGTGTGTGATTTGTTTATTTTATAAGCAATATTTTAACTCTCTGCATAATTGCAACTAATTTGAAGTATTCAAGAGAAGATCAAAGCACTTCCATAAAAAACTAGCCTAGCAATTTTGGTAAGTTACCACAAATACAAAAGGACAACAGATTTACACTTCTCAAATATTCCCAACATCCTCCATTATAAAAACGGTGTAAATTATAGGACAAAATTTATAAAGGCATATTAACTCTGAAAATGAGATTTTCCTTGGGCTAAGTAATGTCTCTGATCAGTAACACCTCTGATTTTCATTGGTTATTCAAAGATAATATACACATATTTTTAAATTACATAAAATTTAAAATTTAGTTCCTCAGTTGTACTAGCTACATTTCATGTGTTCAACAGCTATACTGGACTTGTGGCTACTGTAGTGGACAGTACAGAGATCATTTTCTTCACTGCAGAGAGTTCTATTGGAGAGCACTGGGTTTATGTCATCTAAGATAAAAAAATAAGCCAAAAGCCTATGCTAGAGGTATCATCAGGTTTGAGAAACAGAACATCGGAGGATTCTTCTGTGATACACACACATGCACACACATACACACATGCATGCACATGTACATACACCTGCTCTGTAAGATACTGCTTGAATAAAGAGGGGAAAAATGCAGTGAGACTAATCTCAATTGTAAGTTTCAGGGGACGGGTGGTGAGGAGAAACCTGTCAGAGCACCAGCCCGTTTTATAGCTTCTCCCAGATGGTAGATGAACACAGGCAGAAACTAGCCTAGGGTCTCTTTCTCACTGTACACACTCCTCAAACAATCTTGCCCACATTATCTACAAGCTGGTAATATGAAAATGTCCATTTTCAACACAGTTGGAACTCCTGCCTTTGGATCCATAAATCCAGCTTCCTTTACTCTACATCTCTACTTGCACTGTTTTTACAATGATTCACTGTAAAACAACATATCCAAACCAGAACCTATCTTTTCCTGAATTGCTGCCCCCTGTGTAATAAAGAATTTGGCTGGTCCTTGTCCCCAGTTCCTGGGAGGAATAAACCCTCAAATTTTCCGAATGAAAAGAGTATCTTTGTTATTCATGGTGGACTCCTTAGGACCCACATCAGATAGTCTCTGCTAAGAAGGTTAACTCAGGATGGAGGCTGGCCATGACAACCATGTGATTACAGGGCTGGGCTTCTGGGCCAGCTGTTATCAGCAACCTCTGGGGAGTGGTGGGGGACTGTGCCCTCAACCTATGAGTTTGGCTGAACTCTGGATAGTTGGTGTCAGAAGTTATTGGACCCTCCAGATCTGCTCCAGCTGCAGGGCTCATTATCACAGTGAATGGCATAGATACCCATCTATTCATCTGCTAATGGGAGAAGGCAGGTCATTACTGGTGATTCTTCCCTCTCAGTCATCCTCCACACAAAAGATCAATCAACACAGCCTTCCAAGTCTACCACCAAAAAAGCTGACTCTGTCCACTTCTTTCCAACTTCTGCCCAGGCTACAGAACCTGACATGTTCTGGTCTTTTCCTCCCTTTTACCATTCTCCTCACTGCTCATTAAATTCTGGCCATATGTGCTTTCTCTCTGGTACTTGACAAGTTTATTCCTACTTTAGAGCTTTTTACTTGTCTCTCTGTCTGCTTAGAATGTCATCACAGGCCTTAGCATGGCTGGTTCCTTCTTATCATTTAAGTCTATGTATACAGCTTTAAGTCATCCTCAAAATGGTCTGCTTTTCCTCCCAATTTCAGGTAGCTGCTCAGTAACTATCTCATCACCCTGTTTGATTTTTTACCACAGTACTTATTTCTTGGTAGTTTCTGGCTCTTTTAATCTCATCAGAATTAAGTTCCATATCATATTCAAATGCTATATTCTCGGTGCCTAGGTCAGTGTCAGGGACCCATAAGATAATCATTTACTGAATGTCTTAATTGGATATTCAGATATTACTGAATCCAAGGAACTGGATTCTTTTGGTGGTTTCCTCTCACTGTAGTCTTGCCCTAAAGTGCATTCTCCACACTGTAGCCTGAGCCATCTTTGAAAGACACCAATATGATGACATCACTGCTTCACTAAAAAGAGCTCATTCCTATGTTCAAAGAAAGGTCGAAGCACAGAGGAAAGGTCGCTTTGTGATCTGGCCTCTGTTTACCATTCCGAATATGTTCCTCTCCCCATCTATTCTCCAGCCAGGCTGAAATATGCCTATATACCTTAAGCACTCCAGACTCTCTCACACCTCAAATTTCCTGTACATGTCTGTTCCCTATGACATTCACCTTTCTAATTTGCCTAATTAAAGCTTCTCATCCTTCAGGTCTCCTTAACCAACACTTCCTACAGAAAACCTTCCCTAATCTTCCAAAACTGGGTTAGGCTATTGCTCCTGTCTGCCTCCACAATACTCCATCTCACCCCATCACAGCCCTGATTTTGTCTGCCTGTATCTGCCTCAAGAGCGTAAGCTCCTTGGAGGTAGGGGCCTTGTCTTATTTGGTGGTTTTGCTACCGCTGAACACAGTGCTTCCTTGCAAAATGTACATGTTCAATATATATTTATTGTATTAAATTATTACACTGGAATAGCTGCTGGCAAATTCAGAAGTCTTCATTATTCCTTCCATGTTCCCCATAGTGTTTAAAGGTTATCCACAGAAAAGGCGCTCAATAAGTACCAGTTAAAAGTATAATAACTTCCTTAACCTGGTAAGAGTAAAGAGGGAAAAATCAAGGATGCTCAGGTTTCTTGATAATGAGGTACATTTATTTAAGGATACTAACAAAGCCACTTTTAAGTTTTAAAGAGCTAGACATATAGTTTAAAATTAAGTTATGTGATATCTTTCAGCACATCTCCTTACTACAGTTATTAGCATTAAATTTCATCTATATGCCCACACAGGGATATCACAACATTTATTCAAAATAATTGTGTTAATAAATATGCATTAAATTGTGTAATTTTAGGGAATCTGTGTATAAGCACTCCATTTTAAAGAGATATGGGTAAGTAAAATTTTTCTTGATAAGAAAAACTACCAATTGTCACTGAAAGATAAGAATTATTATTCTTTGGTACCATGACAATTTGCATAAATATATATAGACAAATACATGCTGTACTTATAAAGCAGTATGACAGACTTTTAAAATAAACACATTAGAAGTTATTCATATAAATTACATTTGTCATCCAAAGTAGTCTCCATTGGAGACTCATCCCAGTAACAGAACCAAAGCTCAAAAATATTTTGGGAAACCCTCTTTGGAAATTGTCTTTAGATGCTGCATTGATTCTTTTGAATATTCTCACAGATGACAATCTTTTGACTTGAAAGTGAATTTTACCTTTTTAAGCAACTAGTCATTAGAAGCCATGGTAGTAAATAAGAGCAAAGATCCTAACAATTTGGATCAAGTGTAAGATACATTTGGATGAAAAACACTGGCAATGTGCACTGTTTTATATCAAAAACACTTACAATGAAGTCAGTTTCCTTGTGTAAGTGATGTACTTGTTCTGAAAATAGTACCAAATTAAAAGACAATTAGAAATGTTTTAAAAGAGACAGAGAAGAAAGACAAGGAAACTGATGTTTAAAAGTCAGACCCTCTTGAGAATATGATGAAAATTATGGCTCCTTTATTATTCACAATAACTAATATATGGAATAAACCTAAGTGGCCATCCATAGATGAATGGATAAAGAAAATGTGATACATATACACAATGGAATATTACTTAGCCACAAAAAGAATGAAATCTTGCCACTTGTGACAACATGATGGATCTAGAGGGTATTATGCTAAGTGAAATAGGTCACACAGAGAAAGATAAATTCCGTATCTTTACATGGGCAATCTAAAAAATAAAACAAAACAGAAATAGAGTCAAACACAGAGAACAGATTGGTGGTTGTCATAGGGGAGAGGGATGGGGGGATGGGCAAACCAGGGGAAAGGGATAAATAGGTTAAAAAATACTTCTAGGTTTGATTATTGTAACATGGTTCTGCTTTGGAGATCTGGGTGAAGATTATATGGGAATTCTTTGGACTAATTTTACAATGTTTTGTTGACTCTGGAATTATTTCAAAAGGTTAAAAAATAAATATGCATTAAAAAATATATATATATGCATATATAACCTAAACAAAAAAACCTGATCACAGTGTCAAAAAAATTAAAAAGAATGGCTCCTTTCCCCAGAAAAATAATGACTCCTCACCCCAACCTGGATTACATGTAATATTAAAGGTATAAACACATTGAGATCATCTATGGAGATTCATAGATTCCACAGTGTAGAGCGGTAGCTTTTTAATTTTTTTACTGTACCTGACAGAAAAAAAAAATGTATACTGTGACCCAGTTTGTGGAGCTATACATACAATTAAAATAAAAATTTTACAATTCTCAACCCTAGTATGTGTGCTAGTACTTTTTTTTTATTTCACTAAGAAAAATGCTACTCATGCTCTACTGCACCAAAATCACAATCCAGAGTTTGAATACTGATTTACAGTAACTGCTACAAAACTGGAGTAAGTTAATGAAAATGATTGACTACAAAGATTCTGATTACAAAGTTCTGAGTAAAACACAGAGTTTTTACTCTATAGCCAAACCTTTTAAAAGATTGGATTCTTTATGGCAAAACTGCATTGTTTTGGTCATTCATCTGTATGGCTACCACTGATAACTAAATCACAGAACAGTTATGGAAACTTCATACCTTAATATTAGAAAACCATAAATCATTTTCATGTAAAGTGGCCAAGTAGACAGAAGTAAGAAGTCCAATGCAAAGGGCAATGGTTCCACCAACTGTAAATGACAGAATCTTCCATAATCTTCTATTGGTATAACCTTTAAGGAAAATGAAACAGGTAAATAACAGTACAGAATTTAGAATTTAAGAGTTCTATTTCACACTATCAAGTATGCTAAGTTCTAGCTGCCTATCATTCATGAAGCTTTCCCTGTCCCTAGCGGATAGATAGGGCTCCTTTCTGATTCCACAGACTTGTTTTCACGCTTTTATTATTTTTACCTTATTGTAATTAACTGGTCACTTGTCCACTTTGCCAACGAGAGTGTGAGCTTCTTGAGGATAAGTATATTATCTTATTCGTCTTAATACCTAAGGGCCTGTGTTTGGCCTACTTCAATAACTGGTTTAACTCTGAGGGTTGTTAAATGGAGGAATAAACGGGTTACATGTCTAGAATATAAACTGTCTTTTAGGTCTAATTACAATTTGTGGTGTATTCATTAAAAGATACCAAAAACCTGATTACTTAAAATTTAAAAACCCACAGGAAAAGAAATCCATCATAGCTCAAGGGGCATATAAACTAGGCAAAATATTTATAGCACATAGAAGAAAGCTTAAATATCCTTAATATAGGATAAATACCTTCAGGATAATAAAAAACAATGAATATTCCATAGGAAACAGAGTAAGAACATGAATATGCAATGCACAGAATAAAAAAAGGGCAATAAACTTAATAGACAGGAAAAAAAAGGTTCAAAGTCATTAGTATTAAAGAAATGCAAATCAAAACACTAAGCTCTAACTATTAAAATGTTGGTCAATTTGATAGCTTAAAAATGCTAATACTATCTTTTGGTAAGGGTACAAAAAAACCCCGGATTTTTCAAGCACTGCTGGTAGAAAAATAAACTGGTACCTCTCTGGAATGCAACATAGGGAGTAAAAGCCACCAAAGTAATCATACCATTTGACTAAATTTAGGCATATGCCACAAATAAATAAGGTTTTAAACAAACATTTGGCCACAAGGATATTTATCACAGTTCTGTTTGTATAGGTAAAGGGTTAAAAATCATTTAAGTATTCAACCAGGAATTAAATAAATTATGCTACAGCTACACAATGACTATACATCGACAATATTTTAAAAATACACTGACATGTTTATAACATAAGAGAAATATAGCAACATAAAAAAAGCTAGGGTCTCAATGTTGCAAAACTACGAATGCTTGAAGGTATGTAAGTGCAGAGAGTGACATTTAGACAGCAAGAAAAAGTGTCATAGGTAGTAGTCTCAGGATGGGTGGGTTTTGGGGAATATTTTTTTCCTGTTTTTTGTTTTTCTTTAGTTTTCAGTTTTTTTTCTGACATGAATAAATATTGTTTTGGTAAAATGAACAATCCTTAAAGTTATGTATTAATTTAAAAAACAAACTTGAATTTGCATTGTCCAAAACTGCTAAGTTGGATGGCATGACTTAATACAGATTAACTTTATTTTATAAAACTGTTTCCCCAAATTACTTTGCTAGCTCTGGCTGGTATAACATGGCTGCAATTAATATGAATTCTGTCAAATATCCAAAATAGCTGATGGACATGGAATTTTTCATGCCTACTTTAAAAAATCTTGACAGCGCTTAGTTAAGAAAGCAACTCTGAAGGCAGTAAGTTGGTAATTAATGTCATTTGATGAATGGCTTTGCAAGAGTCTTCAGCGTTACATAAACAACTTACCAAATTCTAACCACTCTCTCACAAGAAAAAAGCAAAGGAGAAAATTTCAGGAATTTGACTAAAAATAAATTAAAAATGTTTGATTCATCTTTCAACACTTTATTAAAATGAGAAACTCATTCAGAGTAAGGCTGTATAGTGTCAACAGCATACACAAACCAGAAAAATTAGAAACAGACTAAAATATGAACAGTGTGGGGGAAAGCATTACTCTACAAAGTCAGAGGATCAAACTGTTACAAACAAAAGCTACTGAACAAGAGGTGAGAAACAAGGGGTTCTACTCAGAGCTCTTTCATCTTTTATCCAATTATAACTGTCAGGCCAATATTACCAAAATGTAGTCAAATTATTTGTTAAACTAAAAATTAGGGTATTAGAACAAGGTTTCTCAACTGTTAGGTCTCACTGAATTTTTATCCTATCAGACAATGATATTTTCACACGCAGAAATAAAAGCAACCTCCTAAAATGTTGCTTTAATTTAAATCACCTACCAGATGGCAATTTATTTTCCAACTTCACATTTTCTTCTTGTGCTGCATAATCCTCAGAAACTTCTGTGGTTTTTATTCCTTTTCTTTGCCTGATGGATATCATGCTGTCAAAGACTTATACGCATTGTCCTTCCAAACGTTCCCGCTCCTACAAACAACAGTGAAGTCAATTGCCATCCATAAGCAGTTACCTCCCTCCTGAAAACATCCTGTGCTAAAGTGAATTTACTTGAGCGTATTCCCTAGCTTAGCATGCCCTCCCATTTTCCCATTTTAACCAGCCTTCAAAGCTACTCAAAGACACAACACAAATATTTACTTTATATTAACACACCATATTTATGAAATGCCTATTTTACAGCAGGCACTACCAAGAGCTAGGAATACAGGTAAGCATCCCAGACAAGCCCCTTTCTTCCAGGAAGCCTTTTTTCTTTGGATGCGCCAGCCCCTGCTGATCCTTTTCTTTTCGGAGCCATAGCAGTTACCATAAAATTTATCACATAATTATGTAGTTTTATATTCTTTTCCACAGTTCTGTATTACGTGAGAGGTATTCAGTAGTAAATCTGATAGACTGATTTTGAGGAATTGAAGTACTGATTTGTCTCAGGTATCTGAATTTTCATACTGCTGTTCTTTAAATCAATTCACACAGAAAGCTTTAGGAATGTGCCTCAGTGGTGATGGCAGCGGGGGTGTGCCAATCAGGGCAGCTGCTATCCCAGGGAGCAACAGTGGGAGGAAGACAGGGAGCAGAAGCCTGGTTTGGAAGCAGCAAGTGGGAGGCGTGGGTATGGTAGCAGTGAGTAAGCTGGCTACAGTCACCAGAACATCTTGCTTCACTCCTCTGAATGTGATTAACGTTTTACTAATAATTTATTAAGTATGCCCAGTTGCCGGACACGATTGTGTGGGCAGTTTAATTCCTAAAGGTAAACAACTTGCTCTATAGAAAAGAACCAACCAACCGACATCGTACAATTAATTTATTCACTCATTCATTCAAAACTAAGTGAGAAGCAAAACATACTTTTAAGTACAACATAAAATGGAGCATCTGGAGCTGCGAGATAGAAAAGGAAAATCCGCAAGGTCGTAGTGCCAGAGACGGGCTCACCCCATAATTACTTCATCCTCGAGTCGTGCCCTATCTAAGGGCTCAGAGGGGAGTTGCAAAAACCCCACAACATACGCTCTAACACGTTACAACAGAAGGGAAACAAACATTCGAGTGCCATCTACGTGTCGGGCACTGTGCACAGCCCTACAGCACCAGGCCCCCACAACGCCGCGCAACAGCGGCCGGACACGTTGAGTAACTTGCTTCAGGTCACCCGAGGAGTCGCGCGGCCGCGGAGGCCAGGCACCAACCAGGCCTCGTCTCCGCCCGCGCGGCCAGAGCGAAGTCGCCCGAAAACGCGACCGCCCTCCGCCAACTTCCTCACTCTGGAGTTGCCGCCCTGGGCCGCATTTCGGGCGGACGAACGCGCAGCCCCGTCCCACACCCGGGCAGCCGAGACGCTGCGAGGGCCAGCGCCTCACCCCCTAACTGAAAGACGCGGCGGGGCGGCCCGCAGGCTTTCGCTCGTCGCGGCGGAGTCCGCAGAACGCCGTCAGGCAGGGCTCAGCGCAGCCTGCCTGCCGGCCACTCCGGGGTCGGCCGCCGAAGCCCCGCGCCCGCGCTTCCCCTCGCGCCACCGCGGCCCCACACGCTGCCACAGACCTGCGGCCTCAGCCGTCGTCGCACGGCTCCAGGCAGGAAAGGAGGCTGGCCGGGCTGGGGGTACTGAGGGCCGCGGGGGCGGGGCCGCACGACAGCACGCCACACGCCGCGGGGACCACGAGGACCGGGTAGCCTCGGAGCTTTGTGCGACACCCCAGAAACGGGGAACAGGGGGCGTTAGCGGCCCCGGGGAGGCCGGGCCGCTGAGGCCGTGCCCATAGGCCCCGGGAGCTGTCCGTCAGTGTGAGCCCCCGCCCCGTCTCGTGCAGCGCCGGCCGGAAGGAAGCGGCGCACTTCCGTTGGCCGGGTCTGGCGGGTTTGTTAAGTACTGTGACCCACCGGGGACTGCGCGCGGAACCGTGGGATAGCCGCCGCCAACCCGAGGCCTCCACGTCCCTTTCTTCCCCGCAGACTCCCGCCACTCCTAGGCCAGGAGAGACGGGCGGCTCGGAAAGCAGGCGCCCGGCCCCGAGAGGGGTCGCCTCAGGTCGGATGGCGGGAGCTGTGGTGCCACTGCGGGTGGACTGAGCGGGGGCCGGCGCGGAGCCCCGCACAGCTCTTAACCGCGCGGGTGGGTGCGGAGGGTTCGGTTAGACGTGTTGCGTGTAAGCCCACCGACCACGCGGCCAGCTCAGCTTCCCAGCCAAGTGAGGTATGGCGCGCCCCCTCCCGAGTCTGGACAAATTCCCAGGTCCCGGCTGCCGCTGATGTGTGCTCGGAGGTCTTGGACTGACCACACAGGAGAGTATCCACAGAGATACTTTGGCGTCTCCAAAGATTCCCCTCTTATGTTGGGGGGGCCTATTTCCTTTTTAGGTTTGTCTTCCAGAATATGCTCCCGTGTCAGTCCGTCAACGAACTGGAGTGTAAAGCCTCTTGAGAGCGCTACAGTGCGGTACACCTGGATATCTTTGTTAATTGCACTGCAAACAGCAGTGTAACAGATAAAAAGCCTTTTGTCAGCAGATACACAAGCCACATGTTAATTGATTTTTTTGTTTAAGGAATGGTCCTCTGGGTCCTTCTGTGACAAGACTGCCCATCTGGCTGATACCAACACAGAATTACTTCACGAAGCCTATCCTAGTCACCCCTGTTATTTTCTCCTCCTTCATGTGTCTTGCTATTAATAACAAGAGCACTTTCTGTGCAAATACAGATGAGGTATCTGCTGGGTGGCTTTAATAAAAATAAATGCCAGCTGTTTGTTCAGATGGCATTTGTCATGTTTCACCATGGTTTCTTTGATGGTTGGGACCTGAGAGCAGGGACTGTATGTTTGTAGTCTTTCACCTTAAGGTGCCTTACATAAAAGATGTGTGCGCTTAATAAATACTTATGTAAATTGATTCCTTCTTAAATAGAATTTTCCCCCTTGTTAATTTTATAGAGCTTTTTCTAAAATTGTCTCATTCTCAGAAAAAATGTGTGCACGGTGAAACAAGCATCCCTCTTGAGTAAAAGGAAGAGTACTCAATAGCAGGTGCTTATTTTAATGTTATAAAATGGCTTTACTAAGATAAAACTTTGTGGATTAACACATAGTCTACAGACACACACCTGATCATCTACATTTGCTCTCTTACAACACTAAACTATGTTTTCTACCTTTATCTGGTATCTACCTACCACTTCAGCATTTTATTAAAAATAATAATAATAAAGAGAGAAATGTGGTATCCACATATAAATCAAGTATAAAAATCAAATGAGTATTCATATTTGAACTGACTGTTTATAGTTCATAATGCATGAGCAAAACCGAAAGTTTCTGTGATGACTGCCCTTGTACTGTTCACCATGTAAGAACTTATTCACTATGTAAGAATTTGTTCTCCATGTAAGAACTTGTTCGTTATGCTTCAGAAGATTGGAGACTGACGAAAATTAGGCTTGGGGTGGATTGATGATTGTGCATTGAGCATTGACTCCCCTATACAGAATTTTATTGTTAACAACCATTTGATCAATAAATATGAGAGATGCCCTCACACACACACAAAAAAAAGTACACACTTCCAATTGTAAAATAAATAAGTAACTGGGATGTAATGTATAGCATAAGGAATATAGTCAAAATATTGTAACAACTTGGTATGGTGATAGCTGGTACCTAGAATTATCATGTATATAAATGTTGAATCACTGTGTTGTACACCTGAAACTAATGTAATACTGTGTGTCAACTACCCTTCAATAAAAAATAATTACCTAAAAAAAAAAAAGATAAAGCTTTGAAACTTCTTAAGTAGTTTTCCACTAATGAGAGTAAGTCTTGGGAATGAGTAAGTAAATGAGGCCTTCGTTCTGATACACCAGCTCTGGGGATGGTGAATAAGGAGTAGTGAGCCTTTTTCCCCAGTGAGGCCTGGTCATGGGCTGTGACTGCAGTGGTATACGAGATTAGTTGTTTGTATTATGTTTTGAAACCCAAATAGGTTCTCTGGCCTTTCCTCTATTGGGGCCAGCAACAGCTACGCTGTGGTCGTCTAGAACAGTGCAACTCCCAAGTATGGTCTTGAGACCCACCCGAGGCATCACCATCCCTCCAACAAGGGGGCTTGTTAGAAATGTAAAAAAAAAGTATAAATGTAAATTATACTGTAATGTATAAGGGTAGGGGCCTAGAATCTGTTTTAAGTGCACTGTGTGAGTCTGAGCTCAGCAAAGTTTGAGAGCTATGGAAGAACCTTGCTGCTCAAAATGTGTAAGTCAGTAACCTGGGACCTTTTCAGGAATGCAGGACCTCAAGCCCCCCCTACTTAGCCAGAATCTGCATTTTAATACAATCTTCAGGTGTTTGTACATCACACTTTGAGAAGCACCACACTGTTCACATCCTTCCTATAAAAACATATGCCTTGGGACCAAGGGAGACAGCTTTCCCTTTACATTGGCTTTTTTCTGTCTGATATACAGTGTTCCATTTTAAATTGCTTGGCTTAGTGAAATGAACACTCTTGATCACTCCTGTTTTCTGTAACAAAAGACTCCTAGTATTTCTCCTGTCTACCTTTCTGGAATTCATTTTCAGTTTCTTTTGTAAGCTCCTCTTCCTTTGAAAAAAATCAATGATTTCCCTGGCTCATGACTATAATTTCCACTGATTCTCTGATGCCTCATAAAGTTTTGTGTCCAGGGAATCTCCTGACCTCCATTTCCTGTATATCCACTGCCTATTGGACATTTCCATGTATGCAAGCACCTCAAACTCAACATGTTAAAAATTAAGTGTTTTCTAATCCCCCAGCTTTTCCTCCCAGGAGCCCCACTTAACCTAATAGTGCAAGTCAAAAACCTAGGAGCTAAATTTGATTCCTTCCTCTTGTGTAATCCATATATCCAATCAATGACTTCTGCTGGGCTTATTCCTAAGTAGTTCAGAACTTGTTCAATTTGTCACCATCTCTCTTAATCCAAGTTACTGTTTCTTGTTGGAATCAATTCAGTAGCTTGATTGCCTTACCTCTCTACCTGCCTGCTGCCCTGCTCACTCAATCCACCCTTCATGTAATAACCAGACTGATCTTAATAAAATATAAATCTTTTGGTGACTTACTATCTTTGTAAAAAAGTCAGGCTCAACATAGCTTACAAGTACTGTCATGGATCGGTTCCATTTACCAGTCCAGTCTCATCCCTACTTAATATTCATAAATTTCCTTCAAAGTTTTTATAAATGGCTTCTTTGTACTCTAACTTAACTACTGTTCAGCCTTTAAATGTCAAATGATCCTTGCTGCCTGGTGTTTATACCCTTGTACACTCCCCTTTCACTGAATCGTAGTTGTTTTCTGTGTGATCAATAGAACACCATGTAGTGACATTGTGGGACTTCTGAGGCCAGCTCATAAATGACATCCCAGTTTCAGCTGTGGCCTCTTGGATTGCTCACGTAGGGGGACCCCAGCCTCCATGTTATGAGGATATGTGAATAGCCTGTGGAGAAGGCCACATGGGCAGTAACTGGCCTCTGGCGGACAACAGGATCACCTTGCCAGGCATATAAGTGAGTCACCTTGGACGAATATATGCGAGCTCCAGGTCAGCCTTCAAGGACTGCAACCTCATGAGAGATCCTGAGAGAACTACCCTTCTGTGCCACTCCTGAATATCTCACAGAAACGATTAGGATAATGTTTATTGTGTTAAGCCACCAAGTTTGGGGTAATTTGTTACACAATAATAGGTCATCAATACAGTAATAACCCTTCATATAGAAGTGTCATTACTTAACTTTTCCCCTCTAATTGGATATTTAGGTTGTTTCTAGTTTTATCCTATTACAAGCAATGCTGTAGAGACTATGCTTTTATTTATGTAATTCTTGAAGATGTATTTCTAGGAATAGAATTGCTAGAACTCATATTTTAAAATATAAATATTGGCAAACTATGTTCCAAAAAGGTTAAAAATTCTATTACGTTACAGTTCTACCAGCATATATTATGTTGGTTATTTTTCCCTTTCCTTGCCAACGAGTATTTTTAATCTTTGCCCATCTGAGGTGACAAATGATACATCATTTTAAGTGTGTTAGTGTTAACGGGTTTAGTGGCTCTATTTCTTCATGATTTGTCTTTTCATGTTCTTTGGCCAGTCATCGATTTAGTCGTGACAGGAAGGAATTATTTCTAGATTATGGATAATACCTTTTTGTCATATACCTTGTAGATATTTTCTCATTGTGTACCTTGTATGGTGTCTTTTACTATGCAGTGATTTTCTATTTTTATAATCCTTAGCTTCTTGGTTTTTCCATCATGCTTAAGAAAATTTTTCATCCCAAGACTGTAAATATTTTTAAATATATTCTTGAAGTTTTAAAAAATAGTGCATCTTTTTAATATGGATGAGATAGAGGTCTGGCATAATTTTTTCTAATTGGCTAGTCAGTTGTTTCACTATCATTCCTGCCTTATTGACTTGAATTACCTGTATCACATACTTGTTGGTAAACTCACTATTATGTTTAAATGATTTTTAAAAAGAACTAGTATGCAACAGTTCCACATATTTTAAATTACTGTTTACTTATAAAATGCTTTGATATGTGGGAGAACAATTTTCCTTTCATTACACTTCTTGGCAAGCTTTGCATATTTATTTGCTTGTATAAACTTTGTAATCATTTACCAGTTTCCAAGAAAGAATCTGAAGAATTTTACTGGAACTGTATAAAATTATAGGGATGTTTGGGAGAAATGAGATCTTTACAATGCTGAGTATTCTTTTGTAGGAACACATATTCAGGTGAAGATAGTTTGGCTCACTACATATGTTTTTCCTACGGTACTTTCATCAAATTCGTATTTTGCCATCTTGTCCACAAGTTGGTTTTTTAAGTGTCCTGATAAAAGTTGGAGCAGTAATCTTCAAACTTTTTGATTTCACATTTATCAGACAAAAAATTTTGTCTTCTCCTTCTGTGTGCATTAGCTGAAGTAAATGCAAATGGAAACCCTAATATATTCTGCCTGCATCACATTGTTTTATACACTCCTTGTGTATAACCCATGTCAGACACACAGAGATAGGGTGTGTCAATGGCATTCTTCTAGCCTGGTTTGTCATGCTTGGTCTCTGGGAACCTTTGTGGGGTCCTAAGGATCAGCTTCCTCAGTGCTCACAGATGCATAGGAATTGATATTACACTTGAGTCCTTCCCTCCCTCCTTTAAAAAATATTTATCAATATATTGCTCCTTCCCTGTGAGATAAAGAAAAGGTATATGAAATATTGTGAGATTTTTTTTAATCTCTTACTTTGATCAACTTTGTATTAACTAGATTTGTAGTGGTTTAGAAGAGTGAAATTTATAGGCAGATTAGCATAGGCACACAGGCTCTGTTAAAGAGTATTTAAACATCAATTTTGTTTCATTTTTCCTTTTAACACCTGCTGCTCTTAACCTCTACTTATTTACATTCCCAGCTACACCTTCCCTTTTCATTTCATTTCCATGTTTAGAATAACTGTTGTACTTACATATTTTTGAATGCGGACATGATTAGTCAAGTTATTCAATTAAAGCAGATGGTGATGCTTTATCACAACAGATTTTGCCAAATGTGACGATTCCTAGATTTTGGCTCTTCTAGTCCATAAACCAGTGGCCTTACTTTTTTTTTTTCCCTATTTGTCCCTTTGGATTGTTCTAATGTCATTCCCTGTAAAACAGGCAAACACACAACAGGTGTCTAAAAATCCTAGAAGTAGATATTTCCTACGGACAGATGCCAAGGCATATTGTCTGGCTTGGGATTGGTTTTTCTGTAGGAAAAAGTCGAACTTCATCCAGAAATGTATATTTCTCACACTCTGAAATTCAGATATTTTTTCATGCCTTAAATTATGGCTAATCTAGCACTGGGTTAGATTTTCACTGGCACTTATCACGTGCTCCCCTTAAACGTTCCTGAGTCCACCATGGATACTGATAAACTAGCCTGAAGGATTCTTTTGTGTATAACAATTCACAGTTTTGATTGCAACTGTCCTGAAAGCTACTAATACACAAATGAGCCCAACAGTTGTGTAGAGACTACTGGATGGATTCTGTATTTTAGTGAGTCCCATGTGATAGAGAAGCAAATAGAGCCACCTCTGAGAAGTTTTTAATCACAATCTCTTGATTACCTTTTGAATTTTCAATCAAGATACCAGGAAATGAAGTTTGTATTTTCTTACCCTATATGTATCATCAACCAGTTCGTTTATATAAGAATATGCATTATCCATGGTGCAATCCCCCAACAAAAGGGAGAAAATTGGTCTTGAAGTTGAAAAATATCTTAACTATATTTGTTACTAAAGTACAGATATACAGTATACTAAGGTATTCAAATTTCATGGGAGTGGGAGGTTGATTAGGGAAAAAAATGTCCAAAAAGGGCTCTTTAGGGGAGTGATAATGAAAAAAAAAGTTGAAACACTGATATAGATTAATTTTGGTGGGGCCCTGCCCAGATCCTGGGGATATAATTTTCCCTTTAAAGGATTTTTACCGTACAGATGATTCCTGACTATAAAGGTTCCACTTAGGATTTTTTTCAACTTTATGATGGTGTGAAAACCATAGATATTCAGTAGAAATTGTATTTTGAATTTTGAATGTTGATCTTTTCCTGGTCTAGTGATATTCCATAAGATCCTCTTGTGATGCTGAGCTGGGCTGGGCTGCAGGGCAGCGAGCTGCAGTTTCCAGTCAGCCACATGATCACAAAAGTAAATAAAAGATACACTCAGAACCATTCCGTACCTACAAAACAATTCTTCTTTACACTTTCAGTAGAGGATTCAGTAAATTAAATGAGAAATTCAAATAGACTTTGTCAGATGATCTTGCCCAACTGCAGACTAATGTAAGTGTCTAAGCACATTTAAGGTAGGCTAGGCACATGATGTTCAGTAGGTTAGGTGTATTAAATGCATTTTTGACTTAGGGTATTTTCAACTATGATGGGTTTGTCAAGATGTAGCCCATCGTAAGCCAAGGAAGAGCTGTACATAGATGGGTGAAGGGACCGACTAGTAATAATGGGTGAGGATTCAGTATTAATTAGGTGTGGCTCCAGGAGGGAGATTCCCCACCTGGGCCAAGTTACCATGAATCAGATGAGACTGAAGAAAGAAAAGGGAAAGGGTAGGTTGGGGAGTAGAGGCTTTTTTATTCTCATCGCTCAGTCTCTCTCCCAGTATGCTCCTCTCTCTCTCTCCCTGCACTCTCTGCCCCACCTCGCTTGGCCACGCGCCCTAGCTCTCTTGCTCTCCAGCCAGGGCAGCCTCCACTTCCAGTCCCCTGCCCCTTCCTCCGGGAGGAACTCTGTAGGCAGGTCCCTGGTGACTGGCAGGCACCTGACCAATTATGTACCAGGAACGTAGGGGAGGAGAGGATGCGCATTTCCTCTCCATCCCTTGCCCTGGACTGGCAATCCTATGATGTACTGGCAGCTCTGCAGCAGTAAATATCACATTTATGTGCAAACAGGCCCTTATTATGCCTGTTACTATCAAGGCCAGGCAGAATTCTGGTTGAAAACTTCCATTTTCCCAACAATCCACTCCTCCAAAATTCTTGCCTCACGATCTGTGTGCCTCCAATATTCCCCAATGTCCCCTGTGGGAGATAGCTAGAGCACTGTACTCACATTAACAACATACAAATAACAACAGAAATTATGATACAGATAAAAATAAAACCATGACAGTCCTCAGGCCTGAGGTCAGCTGCATTCAAAGTCCTACTCAAATTGAGTCCATAGCCTGAATGTTCCCTGGGAGGCCAGCAGCTGAACTGGCAGGGAGCCCCAGGCATGCTTAGCAAGCAGCAACTGTGGCTAGGGGGTGTGCCCAAATCATAGACTGTAGAAGGGAACAGCCTTAAGGGTGATAAGACACATGTTTTAATATTACTAACACGGGTAAATCTTGTCAGTCAGGTAGGATGTATGTAAGAGAGTGGCCCTGTGATAGGACAGTGGCAGGAATGTGGTCCTGTCCTGGTCTGGCATACCAAACATTCACCCCTTTCCCTGTGGGAGTTACAGATGGGTTGATATGTAGGGCTATAGGAGGCCATGCACTGGCCATAATGATAAAATAAAACTCCCCCATAATATGCTCTTACCTTCTTGCCATTTTGGGTACATTACCATGATATTTGGAGGCCACTCTGCTGTTACTCCAGGAACACACAGAGGCCAACTTCCAGGCCTTGCCCTTTAGGTGCCAGAAGGGGCAGCTATTGCTGGTCTGTGTGTTGAAATGTCCAAGGCCATGTAGTCTCTAGGTTGCTGTGGGACTTGGTCACACAATGCACTCCTGCTGGGCTCTACTGACCTCTTCAAATGTCAGAGGCAGACCTTACTGACAGGCTACAAGCTACATTGTCTTCTGCCCTGGACCAAGTTGTCTGCTTCATCATTCCCTTGGGATGCCAAAGGCAAATGGCCTGCAAGCTGCTGCCAGAGTGCTCAGTCATAGCTTTCTCCAATCACATGGACATCCAGCTCACAAGGCCTTGATGGGTCTGTCTCACTCAAGGCCTCCATGGCCCTCACCGTCTGTTTTGCAATGGTGGAGGTAAATGCACACATTTTATTCTAGCCCCATCTGATGCTCTTGCATGCCAAGCAGCACAGGGGCCTCAGAATTTGTGCCAAGTGCAGGATAAATACTCTTCAGTAACCTACAAGACCCAAAACCTCTTGCAATAATGCCACATTTATCTGTTAGAGAATCAGAAGTGAGCATAACATCATATACAATATTGGACTCACTATTCCCAAGGGGATTCAGGCTTGTTCCACTCAGCCCCACCCCTGCAACCATTTATAACAGTGGCGGGTGGCGGTGGGGGGGTGTCCCAGAAAACTGCTCAGAGTCTCAATAAATCAGGAAGCATTCAACTCCTGTGTTCACCAGAGGCAGGACACACTACATGTTCACTGGGGACTAATAATTTACTGAATTACTCAACATGTGGCCACTGGTGCAAGATGCCCCAGCCAGTCCCCCAAGGCGGGTGCCTTGACCCTCCCCTGTCAAACCGTGGCACTCAATCGTTATCCAGCAAGGGTCCAGGTGGGGTCTGTATGTTCTCCCCCAGGAAGTCCTGCAGACACGCTGGCTGGACCTGGGGCTTTGTCTCTGACTTCTATTTCTTAGACCTCAGAGGCTGAAACTACTGCTCTGGCTTTAAGTGTTTCCACAGCTCTAGCAAGATCTTATTGGGCTTTCCATCAAGTTTCTCTTTCCCTCCCTCCTCTTTTATCAAATCAACCCACATCTGGGTTCTTGAGACCTTTATGGGGCCCTTTAATAACTCTTCTCTCAATAGCAGATTTTATCTCCTTCCGTGCCCTCATTGTCTCAACCCTCCTCCCAGATATGCTATAGTACAAGTAACCTCATTTATAGGTTGCCCTGAGTAAGTGAGGGGCAAGAATAGTCCCTAGGGACCCAAAGAGGGATGGGGGAGCTGTGTGGAGCACCAGATTTCTTATACCTGTGGTGAAAAACTCCTTATCTGGGCCCTGATGGTCCATACTGTAGATGATATTTTTCATGCCCAACTCCTGCAATACCTGTTGGAGCTCAGCATACATCTGCCATCTAGTAGGGAAATTTGGCAAATCATATTTGTTTGAGTGTTGAGTGCCACTGTCAGCTAATCCAGCAGCTCTGGGGTCTGATGAGCATTTTGTAACCTCTTCCGGAGAGAGGGTTGAGTTGTTGGGGAAGCCAGTTTCCCCATTTCTGACCCAGACAGAACAATACCATCTACTCCTGAATCCCAACGATGCAAAAGCCATGTGGGCAGAGGCTCTGAAGGCTTCTGCCGAGACTGGGAGCTCAAATCCACCAGCTCAGCCTGGGTATAGGGGGGAGCATGGAGTGCTCCACAACCTGGGGAGGAAGCTGCTCCTCTCCCTGAGGAACCTATGGTTGCTGTGTCTTTATTTTCTTAACTACAACTGGGTGGGTTTTTAATAGGGGAGGGGTTGGTGTCTCTGGCTGCGAGTCCAGGTCCACGCTCAGCCCTACCCTCTCAATCCTTCCCCAGCTCCTCATCCCCCAGCTACACCTCCCCTGATGTCTCATCTACCATCAGAGCTGAAGGCACCACCCCTTCCTTCACTTCCCCCACAGCGCCTAGCAGCTTTTTCTCCTGCTGCTCCTTCCTGTGCCACTATGTTTCTCAGCAGTGCAATCTCAGTTTTTAGTAGTCTTCTTTCCTTCATATACCATCCTGCAACTTGTGTTCCTGTTCTGCCACTTCCTGTCAAAGCGCATCTCTCTCCTTGGTAACCCTTTCCAATGCTGTGAGAAACACCCAACCCACAGTTCTCGCCACTGCATGGGCACTCAGTTCTCCTAAGGAGTCCCCTATTTTGTGGAGGGCCAACTCCACTGCCTCAGGCATCCCCACTCCTCCCCAATTCTGGGGAGGGGCCCACTCCTCTAGGAGGCAAATCACCCTGGACCAAATCCCCAGATCTCCACTGGGGGATCCCTGGGTGTTTCTCCACCACCCATAGGGGGATTCCCAGGTGTATCCCTGGGTGTCTCCCCACCATCCATAGGGGCAGCCTGCTGAAACATCACACCAATGAGGACAGTTCTTTGAGTTCACTGAATCCTGCTGACTACACCAAAGTGTGGTTCAGGGAGGAAGGGGGTTCCCCTCCTAGGGTAAGTTGGCTATGAATCCGATGAGACTGAAGGAAGAAAAGGGAAAGGGTAGGTTGGGGAGCAGAGGCCTTTTTTTTCTCATGGCTCAGTCTCTTTCTTGGTGTGCTCTGCTTTCCCGGTGTTCTGTTCCCCCTCTTGCTTGGCCACACTCCCCAGCTCTTGCTCTCTCTCCGGCCATGGAAGCCTCCACGTCCCCCAGCCCCTTCCTCTGAGAGGAACTCTGTGGGCAGGTCCCTGGTGACTGGCAGGTGACTGACCAATTACATACCGGGAATGGAGGGGAGGAGAAAATGGTCATTTCCTCTTCACCGCTTTCCCTAGACTGGCAACCCCGACTGACTGGTGGCTCTGCCGCCATAAATATCACATTGATATGCCAACAGGCCCTTATATGCCTATCATTATCAAGGCCAGGCAGAATTCTGGTTGAAAACTTCCATTTACCCCACATTAGGATATGGGTTGGACTGCTGAAACACCTCAAAATAAAGTGGCTGAAATGAGACATTTATTTCTCTGTCACCTAAGCAGCCCAGTTCCAGTGTTAGTTCAGACCCATGGTCTTTGTCTCACCACTCTATCACTAGGGTGTCACACTTGTTCTTGTAGTCAGTGACGGCTCATCACCACATTCAGTTAACTGACAGAAAAAAGAAGGGAAGGGGGTGGAAATCCCCTTAATTTTAAAGGCACAACCCAGAAGTTTCAGGTATCATTTCTACTCATATCCCTTTAGCCATAATTTGGTCATATGGTCTCAGCTATAAGAGAGACTGGGAAGTAGACTAGACATTATGTGCCAGCTAAAAGTTCTACAACCATGTGAGAAGAATGGATGTTGGAGAAGAACGAGCAATGTCTGCCACAACTCATGCAAAAAGTATAACTGACACTTGAACAACCTGAGTTTGAACTGTGCAGGTCCACTTACAGATTTTTTTCAATGAATAAGTTGGAAATTTTTTTGGGAGATTTGCAATAATTTGAAAAACATTACTTCTCTAGCTTACTTTATTGTGAGAAGAGTATATACAACATACAAAATACATGTTAATTGACTATTTATGTTATTAAGGCTTCAGCAGTAGCTTTAACTACAAGGCTATTAGTAGTTTTTGGCAAGTCAAGTTATATGAGAATTTTCCACTGCATGGGTGTCAGCTGCAAAGGTAAACTGTACTTTCTTTTGAGGGTTGATGTTCAATGTGTGTATTAGGCTTGTTTCTTTGATGATCATGAACTCTGTAATCACAGCAGTATAAAAATTCTTTTGTAAGGCTAGTTTTTGGGAATGGCTTACAACTGAAGAGGCAGAACCTGAGAAATGCAGTTATTAGTAAAGGGTCCAAAATCAGTCTGAAAGACATTTGATGACCTGATTGGCTAAGAGCAGATTCCCTAGTTTTAAGATTCCCCTGCCCCCCACTATTTATGGAAAAAAGTTTTTTTTTTTAACTGGAAATTTAATTTTATTGGATAGGTTTTACCAGAAGGGCTCACTTGGGAACATTAAGAAATTGAATTTAGTGATGTTAAGTGTTTTGTGTAAATCAGCTTAAATTTGCTATGTAAATGCAAATTACTGTGTAGGTAAGATCTGGTGTCTTCTTGAATTTCAAGAACAAACTTTAAAGTATTTAATATAAGGCATGAGCATGGGTGCAGCTAGAATTCAATTCTGGCACTTCTACTTACAGAAAACAATGCTACTGTTTAAAGGCTCCATTTTTAATTAGAAATCATGCCGTCTGTATCTCACTTTCATCATACATATTTTTTGTTTTGTAAGGTAAAACTTATAGCTGGAAATATGGCTATTAAGCTCTTTGGTTCCATGCAATAAGTGACATCAATGGATAATGGTGACACACAGGTGCTGATCTGATTTTATCTTTGCCACTTCTGCCATTTTCCTACCTGATCACAAGAGCTACAAAAGCTAAACCCCGGGACCACAGGACAGCAGCCCATATGGAGGCTGGCATCGGGATGGGCCTGCAGGGACACCACAATTAAAACTGCTCTACACAGGGCTCCTGCAGATGAAACTGTCCTTGTGAGAGATGACTAGGAGGCTGACTTATGTCAGTCATGCAGTCTGGGACAGGCCATTTCTCCCTGTCTCCAAGGACTTCCACCTTTCCCAAGTAGTCCACTGCATGGTACTCACTCCCATCTAGTCAGCGGCTGGTCATATTGAGTGCACAGAATCCTAAGTATGATTCTCTCTCCTGGGGCCTAAGTTTTGCCAATGATGCCAGCTTATCTGCTTATTTAGGAAAAGGGCCATTTGCACATAGTCCTAAGTAGCAGTTGTAGGTAAGAGAGAATAGAATGATTATATAAACTTAACATGACAGTAACTTAAGTCTGACACTTCCTCCTGGACTATCTTTTCAGATGTGACATGAATTGTATATAATATTCTAGGTACTGATAAGCCAGGTTTTTCTTTTTCTTGTGTATTTTAAATGATAGGATATTTTTTTGTTTATCCTTCTTCAAAACACAAACCAGTATGGTTCATAGGATCCTTTCCAAGGTTGTAAGAAGCTTTGATACCATGATTTATAAGGGCAGTGTGATCCTCCAGCCCCACAAGCTAGTTAATGCTCATACTGTGATAGCCACCACTGTTTGAGCTCCTACAAGGCCAGGTTTTTTATAGATGTGGTCACTAATCTTCAAAACAACCCTCGAAGGTTTAAGTATCACCATCAGTTTTACTGATCAAGAATCTTAGGCTCAGAAAAAGGTTGAGTGCTTTACTCATGGTGCTTACTAACGAAGCACCATCCATAACTATGGTCAGAACTCGACTAGGTATTTTACAAATATTCTCATTTGATCCACATAATTCTCTGAGGGAGGTATATTGTTCGTTTTACATTTCCAAAAATAGAAGAAATAAATGAATTTAAAAGAGGTTAAATATAGTAAAGCCCAACTATTTTATCTTTGCCACTTCTGCCATTTTCCTACCTGATCACTGATTTGTTGACTGATTCCAGACCAGCCGAGGTAGCAAAACCACTCCATGCTCATCCCAGCCAGCTGTGCCCCAGGCACATCCTCCTCTTGCTTCAGATGGGACATGGTGACTGCTTTCCTATTAGGAAGATTCCCTTACTTTTTTTCCCTGCTTTTTAAGTTTAAACCTGGTCACATGATACTGGAGCCTCTTCAGCAGCATTTGCACAATGGGCACAGGTTTGCTCCAGCTGGGCAGATTCTGAAGAGCCTCATTTTATAGTTTTTAACCTATTTAGTGATATTCTGTAAGGACTCTAAGATCATTTGTACAGAAAGGCAGTACCTCACCAACTGTGTTCTCATGCTTCGTTTGGAGAAGGGCTTAATAGATACCCTTGAAACCACTGGTTCCCACAATTATTTGTTCCAACATAACTTTTTTTGGTAGAGTGTTAATTGTAAGGGATCAGAAATAAAAAAGTTTTTATCTGAACCATGTCTTGCTGTACTTTTTCGCATACGCCTGAAATAGAATTTTCTAACACCTTTTGTGGTTGGAAATACTGAATTTAAATAGGACTGTGGATACAAACAAAAAAAGCAAGATGTGGATTGATGTGCCTATTTCAGTAAAATGCAGCCACGTTATTTCTGAAATATGGGTACTAAAATTAATAAAATGACAAGCAGAAAAAACAAAAATCAGGAGATTTGTAGCACAGTGGCAATACGCCTTTAAGTAATGCTGTTAGATACTAATAAAAGGCATGAAAAATAACTTGTTTTATTTTGTTGAGGGTCTCTTCAGGTCACAATTCTCTGTTGTGTATACATTTAAGTGACATACTTTATTAATAATTAAAAAACATTACTGATACCAATGGCAATGACATGTATAACTATAAGAATTCTTTTAAATTTTCCTTTTAAGAAAGGAATCAGAAAAATGAGATAGTTGGGTCTGAACTCATGGTTATGGATTATTTTCTGATTTGAGTAAATAAAACTACATCTACCTAACATGTAATGTCCTTTTCAAACAAACACCCCATGTACCTCAGTAGTACCACTGTACCTGTCTTACATTATTTTACAAAAAAAAAAAAGCCGTATTTTTCTCATAAGCTGTACTGAATGGCACCTTTATTCTCTGGATTAAGTGACACAACTGGTGCACATGTTGAGTTAGGAAGCAGGAAGACACCACCATTTGATGATTTTGTTATATAATGGTAAGAACTTACATTAGATGCCTAAAACCAAACTTTTTAATGCAAAGAATGATCTACTATAATCTACTTTTGAAAGGCAAACCATTTAAACAATGATACTATTGGAAAAACAATCAGTAGACAAATCAACTATGTCATAATCTTACAAATACTTAATGGTTCAAATGAGAAAACTAGACACAGTATATTTAATGTGCCACCTGAAAAATGAGGTCTACACTCCCCCAACACAGCATATGAACTAGATTTTGCTGCACAAGGACTCTGAAAATGGTTCAAACATCTTACAGTCACTTGGATTCTGAGATATAAACCCAAACACAATACCTAAAGAAGCTTATTGCATGATACTAATTAAAAATTTAAGAATTTATAGGGTCAAAGATGTTCATTTTACATCTGTGTAGAAGAGTGCTGTGATCCTTCTTAGCTCTTCTAGTTTAATCAATAGTTCTACACCAAAGCCAACTACAACCTCCACCCAACCCATGAATTTGGCTTTAAACTCAAAAGAAACTATTCATTACAAAGTGGGGCATCAAGGTCTCTTTACTTATATCCTGGATTATTCAAGTAAACGGTCACTCTGGTTGAGCAGACTAGCTCCCATGGTTACCTTGCGCCACAGTTAGATATGCAGGTAGTGTGACTGCACCATCATTTTTGTGCCCACAGCGCTGAAAGGGTGAAGCAGGAGGGTACCATCAACTCTATAGGGTTGTCAGCAAGAAAACAAGCCAATGTTTTTTATAGCAGCATTATTTATTATTTAATCGTAAGTTGTTATTTTAAACAAATTGTGTTTGGCTTTAAATAGCAGAGATGAAGAAATAATGAGTTAGGTTAGAGTCACAAATTATGGATATGGGCTTAAGAAAAACAAAGACTTTACAAAAATCACAGAGGGAGAACTAATATAGCTGTTATATAACAGGGCTATAAAAACCTTTGTAAAAAGCTTTTCTCTTTCTGGTACCTTTAAGGCACTGATCATACTACTACTGCTCTTGTTCAGAGGTCAGCAAACTTTTTCTATCAGAACAGATAAGTACTTTGAACTTTGTGGGCCATATGGTTTCTGTCACAAACTACTCAATGCTGCTGTCGTATATCAAAAATAGCCATATACAATATGTAAACAAACGGGCATGGCTGTGTTCCAATAAAACTTTACAAATATGAATGGTAGGCCAGATTTGAAGCAATGGCTATCATCTAATCCCCCTTCTGTACCAGCACTGTCCAACAGTAATAAAACATGATCTACATATGTAATTTAATATTTTCTAGTAGCTACAGTAGAAAAATAAAAACAGGTGAAAATTTAATAATATATTTTACTTAATCCAAAATGTCATTTCAACATGTAATCAATATAAAAAGCTAATAAGCTAATATATATATATATATATATTTGGTAGTAAGTCTCCAAAACTGTTTTGTATTATACACAACAGACTATGTAGCATAGCATACTAAACATATTTTAAGTGCCACACGTGGCTAGTGGCTAACAAATTGCACCATATGTTCTGGATCTTCTATGCTGGAATTTCTACAAGTACTCTGGAGTTTAGTGACACAGTGTTGTGACTTGGTCCTTGAAAGATGGAGAATATATGTCCCTACTGAGATAGGACAAGGGATTACATAGGTTGAGAAGAAACATTTGGCCCCAGACACTTTGAGGTGGACCAGGATTCTAGGGCACAAACTGGTAACCAGGGCAATGATACAGTCAGATGACTTTAGCTTCACCTGCCAATGCAACAAAATCTAATGTGAGAAATTATTTGATTTAGACCACAAAATCATCAAGTTGTGAATGTAATATTGTAATCTTTGGCCTTAAATAAGGAATGCTAATTGTCACTAATAGAGCTAGTTTTTAGCACTTTGACTACAGGATTTAAACCATGTAATACAAAAATGTGATTTGGAAGATAAAATGAAGAAGTGTGTAAAAAGGAAAAGATCTTCAAAATTAATTTGCATTTTTAAAGACCATTAAAACAATCTAAATGCCTTTTCAATTATCTTCCTTTAACACAATTTAATGCTAGTCAGGAGTTTAACGAGTTACCAAAGGGCAATCACAAGCCTTATTTTAAACCTTGGGAAGTCCTTCATTATTTAAACCCAAATTTCTAAGAGATTAAATCAGTATTTCTAAGACAAGAATAGATATAACCTTTAGTTAATAAAACTTAGAGGCAAGTGTTTTTAACAAAAAATTTATTACCAAAATACAATATTAAAGTCAATACATGACAAACTCCTGTAAAGCAAAATAAATTATTCTAACATTATACAGTATTTCCAAAGGTAGTTAAAGAAGCACTATAGACCTTGCTTCACTGTTTGATGAACAGATAAACTGTTCTACCATGAACACAATCCTAGAGTTTTAGGCTTTAAGGCATGCAGCTTGAAGTGCAGGATAAATTTACAAAATGCAAATCATCCTATTTTAATAAGATACAGTGTCAGAATTAACTGTAGTCTTTACATGTCAGTGTTCCAGAAATTTTTAGACTTTGGCTAGAGAAGCAATGCCATAGTGTTACACAATACTTATTTCTTAAAAAAATACATGTATTCATGTTCATGAATATCAAACTCAAATTTCTATTAAATATATTTTATAGAATATTACTCAGAGCACCTTCTGTACAATAAAAAAGATTAAATAAAAGTCTATGAAAACTAAAAATATAGTAAGTTTCAATAGAGAAGCCTGCTTGTCTTTGTCAAGCCAAGTACATTGTGGGAAGATACAATGTAAACATGGGTGCCCACCATTTGCTTTATGAGAAAAGACAGAGAAAATAATAACGAAGCCACCAAGTTGTCTCAAATAGGATGAAAGACCTAGAACAAAGGCTTCATCAGTGTCACTACATTGCACTGGCTGGACACAGAACTTAAAAGCCTACAGATCAACTGGAATATAGGCATGGTACTATTAGAACACTGGGGTTACCAACCATATTCTGGATTATTATAGAAAGAAAGAAAATGATAGATCCCTGAAAAGTATTATTTATAATGATCAGAATGCATCATCTTCCCCCTCCCTACCTTTGACTTACCCATTAAGTTTATTTTAAAAACTATTTTCACTATCAAATCTTAGTGTTCACAGTGGACAAATACTATGAGCTTTATAGGGCAAAAGATCTAGTTTCAATAAATAAAATGTTATTCCTACAAAGGGAATTCCTGCTATTTTAATATCTATCTCTTGTACAATTAAAATTGCATATTTAGTCTTCATTATTACTTTTAGAAATACTCAATTATTCTTAGCAGTAGAGACATTGTTAACTTAAGGCTTGCCACAAAATGATAATGGGAAGGTACAGAATATCCTTGGTATAATGTTCTTCCTATAGGTCAGGAGAAAGCTTCTGAAAACATTCTAGGCCAAAATCAGATGAACTTTTAAAGGTTTTGAATTTCTGGGTTAATTTTTTCCCATGAGCTAGGGAAATTTTAAATTCATGATTCCAAATGGAAACTTAAAGAACAGTTGATGGAAGAGGTTTAAGGAAAAGAAGAAAGGAAATTAAAAACAAATTCACTGTTGAAATTTTGTGGTTTTTTTTTTTTTTTGGTTATTAGTATTTTCCAAATGATTGAATAAAATTAAGACAAGGAAAATTTATAAAACAAAATTCTTCTAAGTCTGTTAATTTTCAAAACAGATTTCTACAAAGAAACACTGAGTTTTAGCTAACAGCAATGAAAGAACTGAGTGGCAATAATGTGATAGTGGAACCACTTGAAATATTTAATTTGAATCTGAAATGAAAAATATTTGTTTTAATTATGAAAATGAGAGAATAAATATAAATCCACATGCAGTTGATTTAGAGAATATAATTTGGTATACATCACTTCATTTTATCTTTAAAAAAACCTGGTATTTAAAACAGTATCAGAAATGAATTTTCACATATAAGTTAAAGCTACCTAAATTAAAGAGCTGCAAAGTTACAATTAATTTTGTTTACTGAAATATCATCATGAAAATGAGATTAAGAAAACAAATCAGGTTGTGTTTTAAGATGCCTGGCCCAGTTTAGTTTCTAATGCTTAGTTCCTTAGATCTTAAAAATATTCATTCATTCAATTCCTACCTGGACTTTGGGGAGAGACTTCTTACCTAGAATGTGTCTACAGAGTATCCTATTCAATAAAGTTCAGAAATAGCACCGTGAAGATGGTGCACTGCATAGAGCACCAGCCTTTTGACTTGTAGGCAGAATTTACGAACAAAACAGTGTATATAAATAAATCATCAGAACCACAAAAGCAAAAAAAAACCCCAAACACAAATCGTTTTCTTCATCTTTGAAACATCATAATACAAAATATGTAATCACATCTACCTGATGGTGAGTTTTAATGCAAAAGTTGTTTTAGTTGGTTTTCCACATTGCACACTAACAAAATGGAATTTTCAAGACAGGAGAAATCCTGTAGATTCGCAAAATGTTTGTTATTACAAGCTTTATAAGCAACCTGAATTTTTACTTTATTTTAGCCACACTTGATTATGCCTCTTATGTTAAGTGTAACAAAATTAAAATCCAGAAGTAAAATCTCAATAGCAGTACTCATTCTAAAGGACTTCTAAATTTCACCCTGTTCCCCCAAATGGTTTTTATTTGAGTTCAAACTATTTCCAAGGTCTGATGATCAGATGCAAGTTTTTATTGTTTGTTGCTTTAAATAGACTCTTTCAGATAACAAGCTTGTTTTAGTTTAGAAGAGAGGATGAGGCAGCCTATGAACTACTGAGAAAATTGCAGTGTTCTAACACTCTGAAAAGAACCTTTGGGAAGTGCACTATGCTCAATGAATTACCATTTTTATGAACCTTGAGATTTGGTTTGAGTCTGATGGGAATTCACCTATTTCCTCCTTTGCCCACAAGAAATTTGCTATAAAATTAAGACAATAATTTACATCTTAAATGCCTATTTACAGTCCAGATTTGGATTTAGAGGTTTTCTTTCTTTCTTTCAGTAAACTAATATATCTTAGATTTAGTATATGATTAATTCCTATAAGTTTGGGGAAAGATTTAGGTAGATCATTTCAAAGCCCTCTGATGATATTTCTTCCTTGTTGACTCTTGGCAACGCTGAAAACCCCTCAAGAGAAATGACTCCCATTTCTCACAAGAGGCCTGTCAAAATTGAGAATGAAGAAAACTAAGCTCTGCTTAAGACGGTGACACTTCCTTAACAGTATGTTTTAGACTGGAAAGCTCTTTTTCAACTCTTTCACTTGCATTTGTACACTATAAGCTTTTACTAATAAATACACTCAATGCTAAAAAGAGGTAACAAGGGTTATTAATACAGGATTACATCTTTGCTTCTACCTCAACTTACTTCCTCTCACTGAAAATATTTAAATATTATTACTGCTTATCCATTTGGAATTCCTTTTATTACAATACAAATTTGGTTCTAAAGCCACATCTGTCATTTCCCCAAAAATCAATAACTATTTCTTTTGTGTCTAGTAAGGACTGATAGCACAAAAGTGGAATTGTGGTATAAAGGATTCCTCTTCTAGCATACTCCTCTTCAAGTAATTATTCAATCTAATTTGTGTTTAGAGTTGTGCTGTGGTCTTTATTTAGGATGATGTTTACGATTTCACCCTCATGCTCTTTCATATGATCCAAGAGATTCTCTTTGCTGGTAGATTCGAACCCACAAATGCAACAACAGAAGAGTAAAACACAATATTCCATACCATGAGGGGCTGGACTCGAGTTTTTTTCTAAACTATATGAGGTATTACTTGTAGGGCTCAATTTCTCATTCTCATTGGGACCTTTAACTTCACCAGGAGTCTGGGAAATCAGCTCTGAGGATGACCCCAAATTTTCTGAACATCCAGTGACAGGATCGGCTCTTTCTTCACTCCTGTGTAGTAGAGTCTTTTCAGAGGATTTACCCAGAACTCTTAAAAAACAAAACAAAGCACACCAAACCTTGAGTTGGTTATAATATAGGGCTATAAGTAATCCTAACTTTATATATAACAACAGGAAAGGGGTAGGATCAAATACCTGCCACTTTGTGAAATCGCATCATTAATAGCCTTGTTTACTTGTTCATAATTATAATTTTGGTCACTGGCATGCTTCCACATATGAGACTTCAAAGAAGGAGGATGGCTGCATACATACCCACACAGAGAGCATCTAAAAGACAAGTAGGAGGGAAATCGGATCAATCCTATGACATCATTTACAAAAATTATGGTGATTCTATAAGCAGTTATTATATTTCTTTCTCCTGAAGCCTTACTGGACATATTTCACTAAATCTACGACTGTCACTGAATCTAAGGGACATATTAATTTTAGAGGCTAAATGTCCTAGATTGGAATCCTAGAATCAATGAAATAAATCTTACATTATAAAGAATTTGTAAGAATCAAGACAAACATCCCAGATTACTTTAGCTATTACAGTATTTGGAAATATTTCTAATATAGTAACATACAAAGTCTTTGCTTTAAATTATTAAACAACATGCAAAGAAAAATACACAAAAATCAATACTCCATAACACTCTATTTCTTAAGACAGAAAAAAGGAAATAAATTTCCACATGAACTCTGATTATTTATAGAACCACAGAAAATGGTAAAAAAAGTAGTTGTCCTGAAAAGCTTCAAAAATTTTGATTTCATAAATAAAATAATAAACTTAAAAAGTTTCTATTCAAAATTGTTTCACATAATTGGGTACACTTGGTAAAATCTGAACTGAGTGAAGTAAGTTAAAAAATTAACAGACTATTTTCAGAGCACTTACAGGTTTATCCCTACTCTCTCCTGCATCCAGTTCCTATTATTAACATCTTGCATCAGTGTGGAATATTGATTACAACCAATATTGATACATTATTAGTAACTAAAGTTCACAGTTTACATTAGGGCTCACTCACTGCATTGTACAGTTCTATGTGTTTTGACAAATATATAGTGTCAAGTATCCACCATTACAATATCATACCGAATAATTTCCTTGCCCTAAATATCCTCTGTGCTCTACCTATTCATCCATCCTACTCCCTGAATCTCTGGCAACCACTGAATCTTTTACTGTCTCTACAGTTTACCTTTTCTAGAATGTCACATAGTTGGAATCATATAATATGTAGCCTTTTCAGGCTGGTTTCTTTCACTTAGCCATAAGGCATCTAAGGTTCCTTCATGTCTTTTCACGGCTTGATAGCTCCTTTCCTGTTGCTGAATATTATTTCATTGTATGGATGTTCCTCAGTTTGTTTATCCATTTACCTACTGAAGGACATCTGGCTGCTTTTAAGTTTTGGCAATTATGAATAAAGCTGCTATAAACATTCATGTACGGGTTTTTGTGGATATGAGTTTCCATCATTTGGGCAAATACCTTGGAGCACAATTTGCTGGACAGTATGGTAAAATTATGTTTATTTTTCAGAAAACTACAAATGTACTTTTATTTAAAAGACATTATATTAAGCATTCAATCACAAACCTAACAAATCAGGTAACTTACCTGAACTCTTCCCCACAATAAGAGAAATGTTCAGTAATAATGAAGCACAAAGGAAATCAAAAGGCTTAAGAGTAAAGAAGACAAATTTTGCAAGGACTAAACTCTTATTCTAACCCACTTTTAACTTTATGATGACATTGAGCAGTATTATCTTGTATGTTCTGAGGCTTCAAGTCCAAGGCCAATGAAGGGCCTCTTACCTCAAGAAAATACCAGGGCACTTACAGGTAATAAATATACAATTTTTGAAAGAACTTCCCAGAAATTCAAACATACAAAAATATGTACAATTATTATTAATAATCAGAGAAATGAATCAAACCCATAAGACTAACAATGTTAGTAAGTCTGATAATACCATTTTTGCACAGATGTGGAGAAATGGAAATAGACAAATTGCATGTATGTATGTACAAGCACTCTGAAGAATAATTTGGTAACATCTGTTAAGACTGAAGAGGCACACACCTGTGATCCTGCAATTCCAGTTTTCCAGGGGTCTACCCTGGAAAGACATTCTTACACTGTTGATAAAGATACATATGCAAGAATAATCACTGTAGCTGTGAATAATAAAAACAAGGCCAGAGCCCACAACCAACAGTTTTCCACATATGGAAATAAATTGATTTATTTTCATATAATGGAACATTATACAGTGATTAAAATTAAAGAACTAGATATACACTTACCACCACAAACCTATGTCAGTAATGATCAGTGGAAAGAAAAAGCGAGTAACAAAAGGAGTTGTTTGGTTCATCATTTAAATAAATAGTTAAAACACCAAAACCAGTATATATTATTAATACACACACAGGTATATACATCTACACTCACACAGGCACACGAACATATGTAGCAAAGTTTTTAAAAATGCCAGGAAATTATATATATTAATATCAGGACATTGGCAAGGAAGGAGTGAAGAAGTAAGGAAGTGAGGTTCTAGCTGTTCCTATATTTTATTTCTTTAAAATGCAGTAAAATGTTTAAAATGTCTTATTTACTTTAAAAACTCATAGACTATTCTCTTGAAAACTTTACAGCTTGCATAAAAAAGCTACATTACGGGCTACACAAACAGAAAACTAATCTTATTCTGCCCATTTTTATCTGAAATGCAATACTTACTGATATATCTCAATAAATCTGTTTTCATTAACATTTAGAAAAGGGTCAGCAGTTGTCAATCACTCTCAACCCTATGCCACTAAACTCAGTGTCCATACCTATGACTGTACTCATCACACTGTGGAGGGAGTGTAATGTGGTTACAGTCCCCTGCATAGTGTTTCTGGATTGGTTCCCAGAAAGGAGCAACTGCCCTAAACTACTGTGGCCTGGCACCCAACTCGACACTGAGTGTGTGAGTGAAACAGTCAAGGCCCACCTGCTTCCACCAAGAATAATGCCTTTTAACATGTCAAACATTTACATGGTGATTTATAATATAAAGTACCTTTTAATTTATATTATGCAAAGGGGAAATATACATGAAATCTTGGCTCTTCAGATTACTGACTCTTCACATATATTCATATTGTTGCCCCGAAGCTTCACCAGAAAATTCTGTATCTAGAATGACCCACAGAATGCTGGATTCCCTGAATGAAAAGTCAATCTTATGCAAAGAGAACTTCATACTTCAAGAAAAATGGATCATGAAATAAATGCCAAAGATTGCAAATTTGCCCCACAGAACATCTACAATGTTACTCAAACCTTTAAAAAATAAGAGTGGTGAATTATTCAGTTAAATAACTGATTTGTCCTTTAAAAAAAATAAACTTTAATTTTAGAATGGTGTTAGAGATTCATGGAAAAGTTGAGTTTCTCCTATTGTTAACATCCTATATTATCATGGTACATCTGTTATAAGTAAAGAATCAAAGTTAATACTTATACTCTAAGTCCACACCTTATTCAGATGTCCTGTTTTTTTTTTTTTCTTTTTGTACCTAATGTCCTTTGACTGTTCCAGGATCCCATCCAGGATACTACAGTACATTTAACTGTCATATCTCCTTAGGATCATCTAGACTATAAAGTTTCTCTGATTTTGTTTTTAATGACCTTGACATATTTGAAGAATACTGGTTAGGTATTTTGTAGACTGTCCCTCAATTTGGGTATGCCTGATGCTTCTCTCATGTCAGACTAGGGTCCTGGGTTCTTGGGAGGAAGACCACAGAGGTACAGTGCTATTCTTATCATATATCATATATCACATCACATCACATCATATCCAGGGTACATGTTATCAACCTGATTTAGCACCTGGCTGAGGTCAAGTTTCTCCACAATAAAGTTACCCTTTCCTATTCTTTCTTTCCATACTGTACACACTGGCAGCAAGTTCCTATGTACAGCCCACAATTAAGGAGCAGGAATTATATAATCCATCTCCTTGAGGACAGAATATTATCTACATAAATTATTTCAAATTCTTCTGTACAGGAGAGTTGTCTATTGTCCCTCATTTGCTTATTTATTCAATCATTTATTTATATCAGTATGGATTGTGAATACTTACTTTGGGATTTAATCCAATATTACATTATTTATTTTGTTGGTCAAATTACTGAGGGCTAATTATCAGTTAGCTCCAATGTCCCACTGACACACTCTTTGTTCGGTGTGTGGAGCACTTTACTTTTTGGCACTACCAGATGCTCCAGGCTTACCCTGTATATTTCCTGCCCCACACCAGCACTAGATCAGTCATTTCTCTAAGCCATTTTTCTGGTTCCTTTTATTGGAGAATGGTATTAGAAACCAAGATTTAGGTACTGTGTGACTGCTTTACTTTTATAAATAACTTATTTTCCTGAGTTCAAAATCCACTGTGGATAATTAGAAATAGACAAGGAAAAAAGGAGAAAATAAAAATCACTCATAACATTACCATTAGATATAACCAGTTATTATAATTTTGATGTGTATTTCCCCATCTTAAAATACATACAAAATTGGGATCATTCATGTTTTTTATTTTGTTAATATTGTTAAATTTTATATGTAAAATATAATATATAACAAGCCTTCTATAGTAAAGTAAACTTAATATAACTTAAATTTTCTACTATAAAGTATTTTGTGGCTGCCCAGAATTCCACCATTGGATGGAACCGGTAGAATAACTATCCACAACTCATTATTATTTTATGCAAAAATATTATTCTAAAAATTGACAATTACAAACTTCTAGTTTGTGATTCAAAATCTAAGAAGCTTGGGAAATGCTATTCCATCCTAACAGTAAGCAAAAAGCTGAACAAACTGAAAAAAATAGAAAACTCTTCTTAGATATGTAAGAGAAGTGAAGTCACAGGGCAAACCATTGCCCTCAAAATTGGAGAGACCAACAGGCAAATATAGAGAATAGCAACTTAGTGGTGTAGAAACCCAAGAGCTGAAACCTCCAAGGAACCAGGGCTGGTATAGGGCAACCTGACCTATAATTGATGAACTGCTGAAGGCTAAGTGTGGACAGTAAGAGAGTAGAAAACTTGAGGGTGATGCAGTCATCCTTCCCTCCCTTTTGGGTTCACCCTGGGAATTCTACCAGGTTCTTAGGGACTACTGGAGAAAAATTCGTTTTTTGCTTCAGGCAGGTGGAGGGGTAAAAGAACCACTGTTAACTACACTCAGCATTCTTTTCTTAATAAGGTCGGTTCTCAGGAAAAACTATTTAACCACAGCCAAACTGGCTGGAGTTTCATCAGAGCATAACTGACCTGAGAGGGAAAGGAAATACAAAATTCCAGCCCACTCTAGCTATTTTGTCCCAAGGAGGGATATAGGAGACTGAGAAGCATGTTTAAGGCTTGCAATTTAGAGTCTAAGAAGTACACCGAAAGGCTGACACCTAATCATAGGACTATAGAACATGTCTCTTCCCCACATTACTACACTACATTATTAAAGGCCTATTTACAGCAGTGCCTTTTACCCACTACATCATACTTTGCTATCAAGGAAAAACTACAAGACATACTAAATGGCAAAAACCAAAGTTTGAAGAGAAAAAGCAAGCATCAGAACAAGACTCATTAATGGCAGGATGTTGCAATTATCAGACTGGTGATTTAAAACAACTGACTGATATGCTAAGAGTGTGAATGAAAAAGTACACAGCATGCAGTAGTAGATGGGTAATGAAAGCAGAGAGATGGAAAGTCTAACAAAGAACCAAGAAACGCTAGAAATTAAAAATACATAAAATAAATGAAGAGTACCTTTGATGGTTTATTAGTAGATTGGACATGGCTGAGGAAAGAATCTCAACAGAAACCTCCAAAATTGGAAAGCAAACAGTAAAGAAACTGGGAAAAAAAAGACAACCGCAAAGGTTAAAATATGCAAAATGGGAATGCCACAAGAAAGAAAGGAACAGAAGAAATACTCAAAACATTAACTGAGAATTTCCCCAAATTAATGTCAGAAACCAAACCACAGGTCCAGAAAGCTCAGAGAATACCAACCAGGATAAATGGCAGAAAAACTACACTTAGGCATCTAGGCATATAACTTTGAAGTACAGAAAATAAAAAGACAACCTGAAAGAAGCCTGACAGAAAAAAAGCACCTTATGTATAAAGGAGTAAGAATTTCACCTGGCTTCTCCTCAGTGACCATGAAAACAAGAGTGGTGTATGATATTTAAAGTGTTGAAATAAGAATCAACCTAGAATTCTGTATCCAGCAAAATTATTCAAAAGTGAAGCAGAAATATTTTATTAAACAAAAATCAAAGGAATTTATTTTGCAAGGAATACAGCAAATACAACTCAACCTTGAAAACAACCTGAAGACTGCAGAACAGACTACCTACATGTGGGGAAGAACAGAAGACCTCACAGAAAAGGGTGAAGCAGCAAAGCCAAGATTGAGCAGGACCCAAGCTCTCCCACAACCCCAGCCTACAGGTGGGAGAAAGAGGAATGGAGCAGGGAGGGGTTAGGAGCCCAGGAATGCTGAATGCCTGGCCCTGGAGATCTCTGGGAGCACTAGCTCACATTAACATTGGTTCTCCTGATTAGTAGGGCTGGACACCAAGGACAGGTGGAATACTCAGGGAAGCTGAGACTCCAGCCGCTTGTGAAGAACAGGCAAACTCCACTGGTCTCCCTGAGACAAAAGCAGAGGTGACAGTCTGAAAGACTTATTAGCAGTGGGAGGAGTGCCAGAGGAGCGAGGATTAGACGGAGCTCTCTCCTCAGGAGAAAGGGCAGGTGGATGATACCTCCCAAGTCCTCCCTCGGCCCAACAGGTAGGAAACTCTCAGGAACCCCAGATGCACCTCACTGGCAACGCAGCTCTGAGGCTCCTGCCTGCACACACTTGCCAACTAACACACTTGGCCCAGCAGCAGTGTCAGACTTTGCTGCCTGGCAGGTAGAGGGAGACTCTTCCAGCTTTCTTCGGTCTGTTTCAGCCCAACTGGAGACGTGCCTGCAGGAGCCAGTCCCAAGAACTCCTTCTGCCCCACGGTTGTCCAAGCCGGGTGCTACATGTTGGGGCTGGGCAAAGCTGAACAGCAGCGCGCCCACCCCATTAACCCTGCAGCCCTGCCACTGCTGCAGGGCAAGCAGAGGGCACCCTGCCCACAATGATTCCAACAGAGACTTCTGTGTTGATCACAAAGGTGTGGCTGAAGCAAACTGCCAGCCCAGACTCAGACCACTACAGAGGATAGGCAGAAAGGCAGCCCAACACACTACACACCAACAGCCGGAGCTCCTGCAAAGTAGAACCAGATACTGGAGAATAAAGAGTCTCGAGCTTCTGGGCACCAGAGGACACTTCCTTCATAAAGCTATTACTTCATAGGCCGGGAAGCATAGCAGAGCCATCTAATACAAAGGAAGAAACACAGAAACCCTGACAAAATGAGTAGGCAGAGGAATATGTTCTGAACAAAACTACAGGACAAGACACTAGAAAGACGGCTAAATGAAAGGAGAGCACCAATCTTTATCAATAAAGACTTCAAAGTAAGTCATAAACATACTCATGGATCTACAGAACAATATTCAAGATCTCAGGGAGGATTTCAACAGAGAGACAGAAGACTTGAAAAAGAACCACTCAGAGCTGAGGAATACAGTATCTGAAATGAAATATACAATGGAAGGATTTAAGAGTAGATTATTGCAGGAAGAAGAGACAGTGAGATGGAAATTAGACAACAGGAACACAATGAAGCTGAGGAAAAAATAGAAAGAAGGATCTCTAGGCATGAAATAATAATAAGCTGTGTGATCAATCCAAACAGAATAATATTCTCAAAATAGGGGAACCAGAAAGAGAAGAGGGAGACAAAGGGATAGAAAGTATTCTTGAGGAAGTAACTGTTGAAAATGTCCCCAATTTGGGAAAGGAAATAAGACACTCAGGTCATGGAAGTACAGAGCGCCCCTAACAAAAGGAACCCCAAGGCAACACCAAGACATCTATATAATAATTACAATGGCAAAGATCAGGGATAAGGAGAGAGAGCTGAAAGCACCCAGAAAGAGAAAAAAGATTACTTATAAAGCAAACCACATCAGGCTATCAGTAGACTTCTCAGCAGAAACTTTACAGGCCAGAAGGGAGTGACATGATATATTTAATGTAATGAAACTGAAGGACCTCCAACCAAGGATCCTCTACCTGCTAAGATTATCATTTAAATTTGAAGCAGGGATTAAACAATTTACGGATAAAAGTTGAAGAAATTTACTACTACCAAGCGAATCATACAGGATATGTTAAAGGGATTGCTGTAAATGGAAATGTTCCTAAGGCTAAATGGCTTTCACCAGTAAAAATAAACCCACAGTAAAGGTAGTAGACCAATTAATTACCAAGCAAGTATAAAATTAAAAGAAAACAAAAGCAGCAAAGTCTACTATTCACAAAATCAGTCAAGGGATACACAAATGGCACAGATTATGACATCTAATACATAAAGTGTGGAGGAAGAAGAAGAAGAAAAGTACTTTTAGATTGTGTTTGACACAGAGCAATCAGCAATTTTAAGATACACTATTGTATAGTAAGGAAACCATTCTTGAACCTTTGGTAACCACAAAATTAAAGTCAACAACAGATACACACACACACAAATCCAATTGTAACACTAAAGAAAACCACCAAATAGCAAGAAAAGTATAAGAGAATTCAAGAAAGGAACAGAGGAGCTTTAAAAACAACCAGAAAACAATTAATAAAATGGGGTAAGTACATATCTATCAATAATCACCTTAAATAAAAGTGGACTGAATGCACCAATTAAAAGACACAGAGTGGAAGAATGGATTAAAAAAAACAAGACCCAGTGCACCCCTATGTTTATCGTAGCACTATTTACAATAGCCAAGAATTGGAAGCAACCTAAATGTCCATCGATAGATGAATGGATAAAGAAGATGTGGTACATATACACAATGGAATACTACTCAGCCATAAGAAAAGGGCAAATCCTACCATTTGCAGCAACATGGATGGAGCTGGAGGGTATTATGCTCAGTGAAACAAGCCAAGTGGAGAAAGAGAAATACCAAATGATTTCACTCATCTGTGGAGTATAAGAACAAAGGAAAAACTGAAGGAACAAAACAGCAGCAGAATCACAGAACTCAAGAATGGACTAACAGGTACCAAAGGGAAAGGGACTGGGGAGGATGGGTGGGTAGGGAGGGTTAAGGGGGGGGAGAAGTAGGGGGGTATTAAGATAAGCATGCATGAGGGGGTGGGAGAAAGGGGAGGGCTGTTCAACACAGAGAAGGCAAGTAGTGATTCTACAACATTTTGCTATGCTGATGGACAGTGACTGTAAAGGGGTTTATAGGGGGGACCTGGTATAGGGGAGAGCCTAGTAAACATAATATTCGTCATGTAAGTATAGATTAGTGATACCAAAAATAAAAAAAAAAAAAGGCAGTTCCTGTGTGGTAACCTCCAATGAGTTCTACACAAGGGTATAAAGGGCATATAAAAGTGTAGGCTAAGGGTCTGTTTGTGTTTATACAGAGGATCAAAGCCTAATTGGGCTACCCCGAAAATGAACTAAGATACGATATGAAAAAGAACTTCCAACATCAGCACTCTCTGGAAGACTCATGCCAGAAGATGATCATCAAAAAACCCCAACAAGGATCCACGCACTGCTACAGCTGTAGATGCACTCATCCCACCAGTTCCTGGACTTGCCATGGGAATGAGGAAGGAGATATCTAAGCTGGCCTGTGCATACAGTAAAACAACAAATTTGACTGGATCTATACTGTTGGAACTCAATCAAGAATTAGGAGAAGTGCAAATTGTAGCACTCCAAAATCTTACAACTACAGACTATTTACTGTTAAAAGAACATAAGGGATGTGAACATTCCCCAGGAATGGGTTGTTTTAATTTGTCTGATTTCTCTCAGACTGTTCAAGTTCAGTTGGACAATATCCACCATATCATAGATAAGTTTTCACAAATGCCTAAGGTGCCTAACTGGTTTTCTTGGTTTCACTGCAGATGGCTGGTAATTACAGGTATGCTTTGGTTATGCAACTATACTCCTATTATGTTAATGTGTGTGCACAATTTAAGTAGTAGCTTAAAACCTATACATGCTGAAGTTACTCTACAAGAAGATATGTCAAAGAAATAAACGATCTTCCTATGTTTTCTTCCGCCTGCTACTTCTATAGCTTTTCTTCTTCCTTCCTAATTACAACCCTTAAACAGAATTCGTGCCTCATATCAAATTTACCGAGTATCATAATTCTTCCAAGTGGTGAAGATACCTCAAGACAAATGCTGGGCATAGAAGCTACAGGGCATAAATATGCAAAGAAATAAAAAGCTAACCATTTCAAACAATAAGGCTTCTCTCTCACTTACCAACTTTACATTTCCCTGTATGGCCCCGGAAGATGACTGGTTAGCCAGAGACGGGTAAGATTCCTCAAGGGAGGAACAACCTAAGACAGGCACAGTCGCAGGGGGGTCATCAGGTGAGAAATTGGGGATCAACAGAGGTGAGGCTTAGAACCTCACCCCCCGTTCTGAGAGAAATCTTCTGCATACGTGGATGTTTGATTGCCATTGTCTAGCTTGGATTAACACATAGTCTGCAGGCACACACCTGATCATCTACATTTGCTCTCTTACAACACTAAACTATGTTTTCTACCTTTATCTTGTATCTACCTACCACTTCAGCGTTTTATTAAAAATAATAATAATAAAGAGAGAAATGTGGTATCCACATATAAATCAAGTATAAAAATCATATGAGTATTCATATTTGAACTGTTTATAGTTCATAATGCATGAGCAAAACCGAAAGTTTCTGTGATGACTGCCCTTGTACTGTTCACCATGTAACTTATTCACTATGTAAGAATTTGTTCTCCATGTAAGACCTTGTTTTTTATGCTTCAGAAGATTGGAGAGTGATGAAAATTAGGCTTGGGGTGGAGTAATGATTGTGCATTGAGCATTGACTCCCCTATACAGAAATTTATTGTTGTTAACAACCATTTGATCAATAAATATGAGAGATGCCCTCACAAAAAAAAAAAAAAAAAAAGTACACACTTCCAATTGTAAAATAAATAAGTAACCGGGATGTAATGTATAGCATAAGGAATATAGTCAAAATATTGTAATAACTTGGTATGGTGATAGCTGGTACCTAGAATTATCATGTATATAAATGTTGAATCACTGTGTTGTACACCTGAAACTAATGTAATGTAATACTGTGTGTCAGCTACCCTTCAATAAAAAATAGTTATCTACAAAAAAAAAAAAAAGAAAAAAAAACAAGACCCAGAGGAGGATCAAGATGGCAGTGTGAGCAGGACAGCAGAAATCTCCTCCCAAAACCATATGTATTTTTGAAACGGCAGTAAATACAACTACACCTAATAGAGAGACCAGAAGATACAGTACAACAGCCAGGCTACATCTACATCTGCAAGAACTCAGCATCTCACGAAAAGGTAAGATAGAAAGCTGTGACCCGGGGGGACCCGAGCACTCCCCACACCCCAGCTCACCAGTGGGAGGAAAAGAATCAGAGTGGGGAGGGAATGGAAGCACAGTACTGCTAAATAACCAGCTTGAGTAATCTGCACTGGGAGCACAGACACACATTGCATGGTGTACTGGATATTAGAGACAAAAAAGTAAAATCCGAGATGGAGATTGTGAGTGGGTCCCCATAGCCAGCTTCCGTGGGTCAAAAGAAAAGTGGGTGCTTTTGAAAGTCTTAAAGGGACAGGGGCTTAATAGCCGGATGGAATCATCCTATCACACTCAGCCCAGCAGGCTGGGAATCCTAAGTTACTTCAGGCACCCTAACCCCCTGGGTGACAACACAGCTTTGAAGCCCCTCATGGCGATAAGCAGCCTGCCATTCCTTGCCCCCAGCTGGCACTGCAAACAAACCCAATGACCCACCACAGCGGCAGAGAAGCCAGAGAGTAGTCACGCCCACAGCAATCAACCAGAGTCTCCTCCGAGTGTGCAGCTAACAGCGACAGACCCAGAGGCTGCCACCAATGTGTAGCTGCCCGGCACAGACAGAGGAAGCTGGAGCAAGGCACAAAGGGGCACTGTTCTCGCAGAACACACCTGGCATGTCTGCCACTCCCCGCAGGGCTCTGGGCTATCCCAAGGGCTGCCCTGCCCACGGCAGCTCAGGAGATTAACCCAGAGGCTGCTCCTGGTGTGCGGGTAACCGACACAGGCAGCAGAGAAGGGCAAGGTGACCAGCAAGCAGGAAGGGACTTTGTTCCCCCAGCTGACAAATGCGCCACCTGCCTATGACCACCTCTATCATCATGAAAAAGCAGAAGAATCTGGTCCAGTCAAGAATTGCTCAGACAACCCCAGAGGGAGGGCCTGGGGAGATAGATATAACCAATCTTCCTGAAAAAGAATTCAAAATAGAGGTCATAACAATGCCGATGGACCTGCAGAGAAATATGCAAGAGTTAAGGGATGAAGTCAGGAGGGAGATAACAGAAATGAAATAATTTCTGGAAGGACTTAAGAGCAGACTGAATGAGGTGCAAGAGACTGTTAATGGAATAGAAATCAGAGAACAGGAATACAGAGAAGGTGAGGCAGAGAGAGACAAAAGGATCTCCAGGAATGAAAGAATATTAAGAGAACTGTGTGACCAATCTAAATGGAACAATATTCGCAAAATAGGGGTACCAGAAGAAGAAGAGAGAGAAAAAGGGATAGATAATGTTTTTGAAGAAATAATCACTGAAAAATTCCCCAAGCTATGGGAGGAAATAGTCTCACAGACCATGGAAGTCCACAGATCTCCCAACACAAGGGACCCAAGGAGGACAACACCAAGACATATAATAAATAATATGGCAAAGATCAAAGACAAAGACGGTATTAAATGCAGCCAGAGAGAAAAAAAAGATCACCTACAAAGGAAAACCCATCAGGCTATCATCAGACTTCTCAACAGAAACCTTACAGGCCAGAAGAGAATGGCATGCTATATTTAATGCAATGAAACAGAAGGGCCTTGAACCAAGGATACTGTGTCCAGCATGATTACCATTTAAATATGAAGGAGAGATTAAACAATTCCCAGACAAGCAAAAGTTGAGGGAATTTGCCTCCCACAAACCATCTCTACAGGATATTTTAAAGGGAATGCTCTATATGAAAGCACTCCTAAGGCTAAATAGATGTCACCAGAGAAAATAAAGTCACAGTAAAGAAAGCAGACCAATCAAATACTAACTAAAGGCAAAAAACAAAACCCAACTACTCAGAAAAGCAGTCAAAGGAAACACAAAGGAGTACAGAATAAAACACCCAACATATAAAGAATGGAGGAGGAAGAATAAGAAGGGACAGAAATAAAGAATCATCACACTGTGTTTATAACAGCTTAATAAGAGAGTTAAGTTAGACAGATACATAGTAAAGAAGCTACCCTTGAACCTTTGGTAAACACGAATCTAAAGCCTGCAATGGCAATAAGTATATATCTATCGATAATCACCCTAAATGTAAATGGACTGAACACACCAATCAAAAGACACAGAGTAACAGAATGGATAAAAAAGCAAGACCCATCTATATACTGCTTAAAGAGACTCACCTGAAACCCAAAGACATACACAGACCAAAAGTCAAGGGATGGAAAAACATATTTCGTGCAAACATTAGGGAGAAAAAAGCAGGTGTTGCAGTACTAGTATCAGACAAAATAGACTTCAAAACAAACAAAGTAACAAGAGATAAAGAAGGACATTACATAATGATAAAGGGCTCAGTCCAACAAGAGGATGTAACCATAATAAATATATATGCACCCAATACAGGAGCACCAACATATGTGAAACAAATACTAACAGAATTAAAGGAGGAAACAGAATGCAATGCATTCATTTTAGGAGACTTCAACACACCACTCACTCCAAAGGACAGATCCACCAGACAGAAAATAAGTAAGGACACAGAGGCACTGAACACCACATTAGAACAGATGGACCTAACAGACATCTACAGAACTCTACACCCAAAAGCAGGAGGATACACATTCTTCTCAAGTGCACATGGAATATTTTCCAGAATTGACCACATACTAGGCCACAAAAAGAGCTTCAGTAAATTAAAAAAGATTGAAATTCTACCAACCAACTTCAACCACAAAGGTATAAAACTAGAAATAAATTGTACAAAGAAAGCAAAAGGCTCACAAATACATGGAGGCTTAACAACATGCTCCTAAATAATCAATGGATCAATGACCAAATTAAAATAGAGATCAAGCACTATATGGAGACAAATGACAACAACAGTACAAAGCCCCAACTTCTGTGGGATGCAGCAAAAGCAGTTCTAAGAGGAAAGTATACAGCAATCCAGGCTTATTTAAAGAAGGAAGAACAATCCCAAGTGAATAGTCTAAAGTCACAATTATTGAAATTGGAAAAAGAAGAACAAGTGAGGCCCAAAGTCAGCAGAAGGAGCGACATTAGATCAGAGAAGAAATAAATAAAATTGAGAAGAATAAAACAATAGAAAAAAGTCAATGAAACCAAGGGCTGATTCTTTGAGAAAATAAACAAAATAGATAAACCCCTAGCCAGACTTATTAAGGGAAAAAGAGAATCTACACAAATCAACAGAATCAGAAACGAAAAAGGAAAAATCATGACAGACCCCACAGAAATACAAAGAATCATTAGAGAATACTATGAGAATCTATACGCTAAGAAGCTGGAAAACCTAGAAGAAATGGACAACTTCCTAGAAAAATACAACCTTCTAAGACTGACCAAGGAAGAAACAGAAATCTAAACAGACCAATTATGAGCAATGAAACTGAAGCAGTAATCAAAAAACTACCCAAGAGCAAAACCCCTGGACCAGATGGATTTACCACAGAATTTTATCAGACATACAGAGAAGACATAATACCTATTCTCCTTAAAGTTTTCCAAAAAATAGAACAGGAGGGAATACTTCCAGACTCATTCAATGAAGCCAATATCACCCTAATACCAAAACCAGGCAAAGACCCCACCAAAAAAGAAAATTACAGATCAATATCCCTGATGAACATAGATGCAAAAATACATAACAAAGTATTAGCAAACTGAAATCAAAAATACATTAAGAGAATCATACACCATGAACAAGTGGGATTCATCTCAGAGATGCAAGGATGGTACAACATTCGAAAATCCATCAACATCATCCACCACTCACAACAAAAAGAAGGACAAAAACCATATGATCATCTCCATAGATGCTGAAAAAGCATTTGACAAAATTCAACATCCATTCATGATAAAAACTCTCAACAAAATGGGTATAGAGGGCAAGTACCTCAACATAATAAAGGCCATATATGATAAACCCACAGCCAACATCATACTGAACAGCGAGAAGCTGAAAGCTTTACACCTAAGATCGGGAACAAGACAGGGATGCCCACTCTCCCCACTGTTACTCAACATAGTCCTGGAGGACCTAGCCACAGCAATTAGACAAAACAAAGAAGTACAAGGAATCCAGATTGGTAAAGAGGCAGTCAAACTGTCACTATTTGCAGATGACATGGTATTGTACATAAAAACCCTAAAGACTCCACTCCAAAACTATTAGAACTAATATCGGAATTCAGCAAAGTTGCAGGATACAAAATTAATACACAGAAATCTGTTGCTTTCCTACACACTAACAATGAACTAGCAGAAAGAGAAGTCAGAAAAACAATTCCATTCACAATTGCATCAAAAAGAATAAAATACCCAGGAATAAACCTAACTAAGGAAGTGAAAGACCTATACCCTGAAAACTACAAGACACTCTTAAGAGAAATTAAAGAGGACACTAACAAATGGAAACTCATCCCATGCTCTTGGCTACGAAGAATTAATATTGTCAAAATGGCCACCCTGCCTAAAGCAATCTACAGATTCAATGCAATCCCTATCAAAATACCAACAGCATTCTTCAACGAACTAGAACAAATAGTTCTAAAATTCATATGGAACCACAAAAGACCCTGAATAGCCAAAGCAATCCTGAGAAAGAAGAATAAAGTGGGGGGGATCTCGCTCCCCAACTTCAAGCTCTACTACAAAGCCACAGTAATCAAGACAATTTGGTACTGGGACAGGAACAGCAACAGACCACTGGAACAGAATAGAGACTCCAGACATTAACCCAAACATATACGGCCAATAAATATATGATAAAGGAGCCATGGACATACAATGGGGAAATGACAGCCTCTTCAACAGCTGGTGCTGGCAAAACTGGACAGCTACCTGTAAGAGAATGAAACTGGATCACTGTCTAACCCCATACACAAAAGTAAATTCAAAATGCATCAAAGACCTGAGTAAGTTATGAAACCATAAAACATAGGCAAAAATCTCTTGGACATAAACATTGTTAGGCTGAAGAAGGGAAAAACAAGGACATGCAAACATAGAACAGAGAGATGCCATAGGGGGAGAACAGACCAGACCCCAAACTCCGTGCCGTATATGGAAAGGAGACAGCTCTCCCTGAATTCCATCCTGATGTGCCAACTAAGACCCGGATGTCAGCCTCCTCCCTCTTGGAAGGAAAAAAGTTTCTAGTTGTCTATTATGTCACCTTTAGCCAATCATACCTCTCCACACCCCCTAGGATAGCTTGCCCACTCCTCCCCCTCCTAATCCCTTATAAGCCCCCCACCTCCCTAACCGGGGGAGACTTCTCTGGCCTGTGACAAGAAGGCCACAGAACCTTACCCGGGGGTATTTAAATAAATTACCTGGCCCTTTGTTGCCTCTCTTTGCCTGCATATTTCGGCTAGAATTTATCTTACATATGGTGCCGAAACGCGGGAAGGAGCGTGAGCGCGGGGCCCCGACCAGCCACCCGTGGCCCTACGCCCTCCTTCCCCGACCCAGGACCTCAGCCTGCTCTCTGCTGCGTGGACTATTTTCTGGTGAGTCCCTCAGTTTCCCCCGGTCTGCTTCCCTTCCTAACTCTGTTTCACCTCGTCTGTCTGAAATTGTAGCTACGTCCAGGTCTGGGCGTTCAGCCCATCCGTTGCGAGTATCTGGGATACTCGCCCTGGCCCTCCGGTGGGGGAGACGTCCCTCACCTACGCTCCCAGGCCGTCTCCCCTGACTTGGTGCGCTTGGGACGCTGGGCGCTCCTCTCAGCGGGATATTTTTTGGGAAGTGGGTGTAGACATGGGGAACCAGTCCTTGAAAGCAGAGGCTCAGACCCCACTGCAGTGTCTCATTTCTAATCTGGCTACTCTATATTTGTCCTGGGAAGTTTGTAAACGGAAGTTAGTCTTCCTTTGCTCTGAGGCCGGGCCTCAGTATCCCGTGGACAACCAATCTCACTGGCCCCCTGAGGGAACTGTTGATTTTAGCCTCCTCACCAACTTAACTAATTATTGCCACCGGAGCGGAAAGTAGAATGAAATCCCATATGTGCAGGCTTTTTGGACTTTGCGCTCCCGTCAAAACCTTTATGTTAAGTGTTCTATAACTCAGGTTCTCCTGGCCCGATCTCCAGTTAAAGATTGTCAGCCTCTTACTCTGCTCAGTCCTTCCTTTTCAGATCCGCCAGAAAACCTCAGTCGCCCACCTCCCTCAGCTCGCAATCCCCTCCCCCTCTCTCCACCACCATCTTTAAGTCCTTTGTCTTCACATGTGTCGCCTCCATCTTAAAGTCCTGCATTCTCAACCATGCCGTTGTCCTGCTCTCCTCTTCCAGTGGCTGCACCACCCCCTCCCCCTCTCCTTCCACCTTTACCGCCCTCTTCCCCCACCCGAACACGCCCCTCCCGCCCTCTAGTTCCAGAAGCCACAGACAAGAAGCTGAGAAGAGAGACGGCAATTAGATATCAGTGACTTAAGTCTTTATATCGATTTGTCTTCTGTGTATATGTTTTATGAAAAAAGTGTTGCTGACTGTAGTCATTGTATGTATCTCAGTTTGTACGTTTGTGTGTCTAAGTGTATAAGTGAAAAATATTTTATTTAAAAACAAGTGCTTGTGAAGATTGAGCATTCTGGAACTTCCAGAGAATCTAGTAAAAAATGTTAAGCATTAATGCTAATTTGAGTTTAGCTGAGGGGGGCATGTCCTTGTTATCAGCTGCCTAAGTTTACCTAAGGTGATTTAAGTCAATGTTATCTGCTAAATCTTTTAAGAATAAAATGCTTAAAGGCTTGGCTTTGTCTAACATTCAGTAAAAGTTTTGTAAGTAATTTAGCATAGTTGCTAAAAATAAGTAAACAAGCCTAGCAAATAAATATCTTAATAATAATACTGTATTAATGTATAAGTATATATATATATGTATATATATGCAAACAGTCTGAGAATTTTTGTAGTAACCAAAATTCTTAAAGTTTGCTAAGTTATATAGACATATTTTGTGCCTAATAAGAAATTGTGCTATAAAGCACATTTCCAAAAATGATAATATACGTTCATAAATGTATCAATCTGAAGAATGCTAGTGTAACAGTATACAGTAGCCTATTTTTCAGTGTTCACTGAAGGTTAAAGTAATAGTTTTAAGTTCTGATCAAAACTACTGAAAGTAGTAAGGAAAACATTTCTGCATGCTAAAAAAAATGTCTTTTGACAAAAGAAAGTAACTTTGTTCTAAAGTACAGCTGTTTATTTAGAAAGAGAAATCTAAATGTATAAAGAAAGTTGTAAAAAGTTTGTAGAAAAATTTAATATGGTCATGCTATATAAAATTAAAGCAAATGAGTCTCAGTATCAAGTACACAGCAATATTAGAATTTTTTTTTCAGTTAAAAAGACAGTTTTCTTAACTGTTAGTCTGCTCTTAATATTGAAAGATTGCAGAAAGTTCTGATTGTTTTATCAAAGCAGTTTCTTATGCTTAAAGTCTCAGTGAGTTGTCAGAGTCTTCAAGAAAATGAGATCTTAATATTAAAAGGACTGAAAGCTAAACTTTGATAACAACTGTGTAACCTTCTTTATTTGCCTTTGAAGTACTTTGTTGTCATTCTAGTTAATTAGATAAGTGTTGCTTCATCACAACCTATGGTCCTATTAAAGCAAGTGTCTTAAAACTTTTAACAACTTTCCAAAATCAAATTCAAAAAAGTGCTTTTGCCTCTAGTTAACTCTGATATTTTCCAGAGAGCCCCTAGAACATGTCAAAACTTTTTCTCATTGGAGAAAGTATTTGGCTAATTTAGCTTATTTATCTGATATATAATTATCTGCTTAATTGCCTGGAGGGTACTGTCAAAAGGAATGATGCTCAACTTTGTTACTGAATGTTTTGTGTTACAGAAATATCAGAATTTCCTTATGTCAACTGTCTTACAGTAAGCTCTCATCAGATCTTTAACCATTGTCATTTGTAAGTCTTTTATTATTTATAATCACTGTTTTATTACTCTTAAGCTAGTAAAAAACTAAATTATAGCAGAACAAATATTAGTTACATAGGATTAAGTAAACTAAAGATGATGATTTTGTGGCTTTTTGTTTCAAATGTTGTTGATAAAGTGTTTTAAGCTTTTTCTCTTAAGCTGACAACAGTTTAGTAAATGACTGCCTTTATAAGCAGAATTGAAACTGTATCTTTCTCTCTACCTGATCCCTCCAAAATTTAAAAACTCTCAGTAACTATTTTTATACTTCATGGCAGTATATTTATTTGCACAAGTTCAGTAAGAATCTGCTTTCCTTATAAGAGAACCAATTAAAATCACTGGTTATATTACCAAGGCTTTGACTGGAACGTCATACCTGAGAGACACGTGTGTAAACTCAGATATGAACAGACAGCTTTAAGGAACTAAGATTGACTTTATAAAGCCAACAAAGCCCCTTAAAAGAACTGGCCTGGTACCTCGCTTACAAAGTTCCCAGCAGCCTTACCAAGTGAGTAAAGAAAGTCACTGCCTGGCAGATGCAAGAACCTCAAGAATGTTTTGGAAACCTCAGAGAAGAGAAGAATTCACCCAAGTGTACAGGTACTGCAGGCACAACCTGATGGCAAGTCTGGCTTGGCTTTCTGGCCTCAAAAAGCCCTTAAAAGTTCAATCTGAAATTCCTTACAAAAAGTTCCAGCAAAGCATATTTAAAAGAGCCTATGTAATCAATTGCTCTTCTTGCTGCACTTACGAAAATAATTAAGCCAACTGTTAATTATTTTCTTAATCTAGCTACTTCTAATAAAAATAAGGGTGATTTTAGAGAAAAGTATTGCTTCAGTAATGCAGTCTTATCTATACTAAATCCTAATACTAGTCATTGAGATGTAAACTCAGTCCAGAATTCCAGTCCCCCATAATAGCCTGGCTAATGCCCTTACTGGGCCCCTTAATAACAGTTTGTAGTTTGCTCTTAGTTGTCCCTTGTGTCCTCAAGTTCCTCCAACAGCAGCTAACCCAGATGACTCGAGTCGCCACCAACCAGATGTTACTTCACCGTTACGCACCTCTTCCCACTGAACCCCCTCCTTCAGCCTAATACCAGCCTCAAACCCCCATGACGCCCCTTGTCAGCCAGAAGTAGCCAGATTGAGTCGTCGCCCATTATGACCAAAAGGCTGGAATGTTAGGCTGAAGGAAGAACAAGGACATGCAAACATAGAACAGAGAGATGCCATAGGGGGAGAACAGACCAGATCCCAAACTCCATGCCGTATATGGAAAGGAGACAGCTCTCCCTGAATTCCATCCTGATGTGCCAACTAAGACCCGGATGTCAGCCTCCTCCCTCTTGGAAGGAAAAAAGTTTCTAGTTGTCTATTATGTCACCTTTAGCCAATCATACCTCTCCACACCCCCTAGGATAGCTTGCCCACTCCTCCCCCTCCTAATCCCTTATAAGCCCCCCACCTCCCTAACCGGGGGTGACTTCTCTGGCCTGTGACAAGAAGGCCACAGAACCTTACCCGGGGGTATTTAAATAAATTACCTGGCCCTTTGTTGCCTCTCTTTGCCTGCATATTTCGGCTAGAATTTATCTTACAAACATGAGCAACTTCTTCATGAACATATCATTCCGGGCAAGGGAGGGAAAAGCAAAAATGAACAAGTGGGCCTATATCAATCTGAAAACTTCTGTACAGCAAAGGACACCATCAATAGGACAAAAAGGCATCCTATGGTATGGGAGAATATATTCATAGATGACATATCCGATAAAGGGTTGACATCCAAAATATATAAAGAGCTCATGCACCTGAACAAACAAAAAGCAAATAATCCAATTAAAAAATGGGCAGAAGATCTGAACAGACACTTCTCCAAAGAAGAAATTCAGATGGCCAACAGGCACATGAAAAGATGCTCCACATCACTAATCATCAGAGAAATGCAAATTAAAACCACAATGAGATATCAACTCACACCAGTTAGGATGGCCACCATCCAAAAGAGAAACAACAAATGTTGGTGAGGATGTGAATAAAGGGGAACCCTCCTACAATGCTGATGGGAATGTAAATTAGTTCAACCACTGTGGAAAGCAGTATGGAGGTTCCTCAAAAAATTCAAAATAGAAATGCCATTTGACCCGGGAATGTCACTCCTAGGAATTTACCCTAAGAATACAGCAGCCCAGTTTGAAAAAGACATATGCACCCCTATGTTTATCACAGCACTATGTACAATAGCTAAGAAATGGAAGCAACCTAAGTGTCCATCAGTAGATGAATGGATAAAGATGTGGTACATATACACAATGGAATATTATTCAGCCATGAGAAAACATCCTACCATTTGCAACAACATGGATGGAGTTAGAGGGTAGTATGCTCAGCGAAATAAGCCAGGCGGAGAAAGACAAGTATCAAATGATTTCACTCATCTGTGGAGTATAACAAAGAAAAAACTGAAGGAACAAAACAGCAGCAGACTCACAGAACCCAAGAATGGACTAACAGTTACCAAAGGGAGAGGGACTGAGGAGGATGGGTGGGAAGGGAGGGATAAGGGGAAAAGGGGCATTATGATTGGCGTGTATGATGTGGGGGGTGGGGGACACGGGGGAGGCAGTATAACACAGAGAAGACAAGTACTGATTCTATAGCATCTTACTATGCTGATGGACAGTGACTGTAATAGAGTATGTGGTGGGGACTTGATAATGGGGGAGTCTAGTAACCACAATGTTGCTCATGTAGTTGTACATTAATGATAACAAAAAAAATTTTTTTAATAGAATAGAAATCACACAATGTTCTCAAACCACAGTGGAATTAGAAATCAATTAATAGAGACAACTGAAAAACCTCAAAATATTTGTGGAGATTAAACAACACACATAGAAAAGCTATGTAGGTCAAAGGCAAAATCTCAAGAAGATTTTACAATAGTCTGAACTAATGAAAATACAACTCATCAAAATGTGTGGGATGAGCAAGAGCAGTACTTGGAGGAGAATGTATAGCATTGTATGCATATAATAGAAAAAACAGAAGATCTAAAGTCAATCATCTAAGCTTCCACCTTAGGAAACCAGAAAGAGAAGAGCAAATTAAATCCAAAGTAAGTAGAAGAAAATAATAAAATCAGAGTAGAAATCAATGAAAATGAAATCAGAAAATCAATAGAGATATCAACCAGCGAAAATCTGGCTCTTTGAAAAGATCAATAAAATCAATAAAACAGTAAGTAACCAAACTACTTAAGAGAGAATACAAATTACTAATATCAGAAATGATAGAGGGGCTATCACATCCCACAGACATTAAATGGATAATAAAGGAATAACATGGACAACTCTATGCACACAAATTTGATAATCATTTATTAAAGTATATTAAATGCGAGTAATTATAGAGCACAAACTTCACTGGTAGCTCTTCAGTCCACTATGTAAATAGAGGTGCTTCATGATCAGTGAGCACTCAATCACGTCATTTCTTTAAAAGTTTGTCAGTGACTGTCACTCCTATTCAGGTCACTAACAGCAAAGCATGTAGTTATGATAGAACTATGAGACATTTTACAAAAATGGATAATCGAAGAAGGAACTGACCAACAAAATGAAAGTGTAGCCAGAGACCAAAAAGTGCTAACAGTGGAAATGAAATCTGACTCAAGTGTAAATGGAGTTATAGAACAACTTAGCTGACCACAAGAATCTTGACACTGCAGTCATTGAAGAAACTTGGATGGACAGCCAGAGGATTTACACAAGGTGATCATAATGACATAGATGAAGTTATGTTGGTAAAAAATTCTATTTTTACAGAAACTCTTGGAGATATTTTATGATATTGAAAGATCAAAGGATAAAATGTTGAAAGCTGATCCATACTCAGAAAGGAGTATGACAACTGGCCAAGTCACAGAAAAGATACCCCATACTATATAAGGATCATAATGAACATGCAAGCACTGTGCAAACTACTTTTGATAAGCTTCTCACAAATAAATAAAACACTTTAATTTTTCAATATTTCCAAGTTTTAAGTTATACTGTACTAAGTTAACATGATTTTCAAAATTTCCTATATAACAGTAAGAGAATTTTCAATTCTTTAAGAAAAAACTTAAAGGTTGCAGAATAATCATAATTTTCAGCACTACTTACTAAGATTGGTTTGCATGGCTTCAGTTTGCATGGTCATAGAGTCCCCATGATATTGTACAAACCAACGACTACCTGTGTACTTGTATATACACATAAATTCTAGTGTGGCTATACATACCCATGAACAAGAAATGTACATAATAATATACAGGGTGAAAACTTTAAATGCTATTGAGAAGTGACAGATAACTGAACAAATGGAAAAAGTTCACACCTTGTTTGAATAAAGTTGTTAATTGTTTCTAAATTCACCTAGAAGCTTAACAGTATCCCAATACAAATAACAGATTTTAAGAGGGAACTAGACCAGCTGATTCTGAAGTTCATATATGCATGTACATACTACACCTAATTAAAATAACAAATAAAAAATCAAACCACCTACAAAATCCACACACTTCACTTCATCTCATTACCACCACTTCTACCACAGAATTTGGTTTAATTTGCATATGTAATTGAAAAAATGCTTTGTTGTGAAACTAATATAAAAGAGTAATATAAGGTGAATATGCAATTTAAAAAATAACAAACACTGTGTACATACTACCTGCTTAAGGAAAACATTACCTTTACCTTAGGAGCTCTTTGTGTGTTCCTCCAAGATCACATATCTCTTCCTCCCTAAAAGAGGCATCGCCTTTCTGTATTTTGTATTGTGTGATTGCTTACTTTTTCTCAATTTCACCTATATGTATGCCGGAACAATTGTTTATTTGCATGTTTTTGAGCATATAAACAGAATCATACTTTATGTATTGGCTTGCTTGTGTATCTCAGCTCAGTGTTTCTGAGATTCACCCATGCTGATAGGGATAGCTCAATTTCCTCACAGGGTACCTACACTTTGATTTTTACCTCTACAATTTCTCAATTTCTTTAATAAATGAGCAACACATTTAAATGTTGTTTTTAGTATTTACCCAGCATTTTAGTTATGTTTACTGGGAGAGTTCTTCAGGTTATCTACTTTGCTGTCTGAGATGGGATGCCCTGCTTATAGTTGTTTAGTTTAAGTTGCTAACCCAATTTCTGTCCTCCTCAACTGGTCAGCAAATGCTACCTTTACATAAACAGTTTCCTGACTATATAACTGATATTCCATATTCAAAAATGGAACATACAGGCAAGTACAAATACCAGAAAATTACTTGCATAACTTCCCAGTCTTTTTCTAATGTACATATGTAGATCTAAAGTAAAAGTGAAATCATACTACAGATTTATAATCCTATTTTTGACAACATTTGACAAGCACTTTTTCAAGTTAAAAGTTATGCATTTTCAATGGGGTATAATGCTACATCCTATAAAGTTATTTAATCATAATTTAACCATTCTACTATTATTATAGAGTTAGAATGTTTTTGATCTTTTTAAGATTAAAAAATTCCTGTAACAAATATGTTCTCCATTTACATGTATCACTGATTATCCTGTAAGATAAGGTATGTTTTTCTTTCTCACAATCCTTAAGAATAATAAAGAAAAAAATGGACACTCAGTTAACATATAGAGTATTATAAATAACTTTGAAACTTTTAGTGTGCTCCACTTTGATTGCCTTCTCTCCATTTTCCAGAGATAAGAACATTCCTGAAGTGTGGGACAAAACCATTTTTAAGGCTTCTGATTTGTTAGCATTTATGACGTCAGGGAAAAAGGAGGTATGATGAAACAGGTACACTTAAATTAATAATGGATATTTACATAAGTGGTGAATCACATATTCCAGAAGGAAATACTAAAATTATTTTTAGACTAGTTTGCAGAGGACAAGTATACCTTAAAGAGTATTAGAATAACTAAAATTTAGAATGAAATCACTTACAATTAGAAATGCTCTTTTCTAATACTTTAATCTATGAGATAACCTTGAGTCTATCACTTTCATTAGCTTTCCTATATAAACTGAATATAGATGACATCTTTTACTTTCTTGCTCTAGTCATTTCAAATTTCTCTCTCCCATCCTATTGGACAAAAACTTATTTTTGTATGAAGTCCTTAAAATCTTTTTTAAAGAAAGGAAGAGAGAGAGATAAACCAAGAGCAGTATGCTGAACAAACAAGCCCTAATTCTACGAATCTACCTTACCTGGTACAAAGGTTACTCTGAAAGGACACTTACAATAGTAAATATTCATTAAGAGATTTCCATTAAAAAAAAAAAAGTGGGAAAAACTGATATGACTAAGCACTTACTAAAATGATTTTCAACTGATCAGAGGAGAAGGGACACTACAGGAAATCATCAATCTCAAAGTTATGTGAAGGTAGCTTAAATCAGTTTTTATTTGCTTTTTTCAAGTTTCCTTTAGCTACAGTATTACCTTCTCATTTTTCATTTCCTCCTCACCTTCCTACACAATTTCATGGAGTAAACCAAAAACTCTTGGTTTAAAAAAATGAGAGTGAATTGCTATTATACTATCATCCTGTTTTAGTCACTTCACTGTGCTTATTTTCTGAAATTATCTTGTTTACTTATTTATCTACCTATCTTCTTACATGAAGGTATAAATTCTATGACCATGTGTTGAGTCAGAAAATGAATAGCTGACTCCATACCAACCAGACCAAAATACATGCACTACCTACAGAAAGCAAGGAAATGTTCTGCAACAGAAGGGTATATCTAAGAGAACCATGTCACCAACAGACCATCAACATCCATATTTCCAATTATCCTGTACACTGGGCAAAAACAAAGCAGACCAAAACCAAACCCAAACAAAACCATACTGACACAAGAATAGCAGCAGCACATTTACATGATATCACCTATCATAATTTTGTTTTGCATCTGTAGTGGAACTGCCTGATGTTCCTGTTGAATCATTTTGTACTTCAATTATTCAAGACTATCCAGGCAAAGTTATAAGTGTGACCCAAGGAAACAAGTGAACGTCCTAACAGCTTACTTGCCACTCTGTGTAGGCCTGGAAAGCAGGCTGGACCAAAGCTTTGGAATGCCAGAATGAACACAACTTCTGTCAGCCAACCAAATCCCACCCACATGAAAAATGATTTCTTCCCGATGCAAGAGAATTATTTTGGCAACCAAAAGAAAACCAGTGTAAAAACCTGTGATCCTGTGATTTATAATTAGAAATATTTATTTGGTCTTTTGTCCCCATTCCTGGCACAGAGCCCATGAAACCCCTATTCTGAATACAGCAATAAATATGTCTTCTGTTATGTTCATGAGATGAGTTTTGGAAAACCTCTCGGTAACCTAAAGATGGGGCTGATTGCTAGAAGAACTAACCATGTGTTTACAGGGGTTGGAACTTTTAGTTCCAGCCACCTTGGGGAGGAGGGAGGGGCTGGAGATTTAACAAAAATGAAGCCTCCATAACCCCCAGAGAACAGTTTAGCTTCTGGGTTGGTAATCACATGAAGGTGCTACGACAGTGGTACCCTGGAAAGGCCTTGTCCTATTACCTCTTCATCTGGCTGATCTTCTGTATCCTGTATAATATCATTTATAATAAACTGGTAAGTGTAAGTAAACTGGTTTCCTGAGTTTTGTTGACTGTTCTAACAAATCTCTGATTTAAGGACAGTTGGTCAGAAGCACAGGTTAACAACCTGGACCTGTGACTAGTGACTGAGTGGGGGCAGTCTTCTGGGACTAAGCCCTTAGTGGGATCTGATGCTATCTGTAGATAGATAGCATTAGAACTGAATCAAATTTATAGGACTCTCAGTCAGGGGCTGCTGAAAATTCAATTAATTGCTTGGTGGTATGGAAAAAATAAACATCGGAAAACCCAAGGTTCCCCACAGTTTGGCTAAAAAACTGTTTTCCTATAGGCTTTCTCTCATTGCTAATAGGTCAGATACTTTAGTCCCAGAATCTCAGGGAAATAAAAATGAGGTTAAAACACCCTATTTCCCTGGCCTAGGACCTTACTTGGACTTAACTCCAGGTCTGATTCAATTGGAAAAACCGCATTGAGGAGTTAGGCAGAGGAAAGCAGAGCCTGGATGCCCTACACGATTTGAGGTGACCCGAGTAGGGAATGCATAAAAAGATTTCAACAGAAATTTTGCAGTAGGGTTTGTCTTACCACCTTCAATTTGTTTCTATGCTTTAAAAGGAATAAAGAACAAAGGCCCAAAGAAATGGCCACTTCAAATTTTGTGATGAACCCAAGAAGTCTTCATGTCACTGTGAAAAACAAAATCCTTCAGTTTATCACCTTCAAAACAGAATATATTTTTTCCCCTCCAAATTAAACTATCTGCTAAACTGTTTTCCTTAAAAGAAATTCCAGTTTTCAAAGACTTGAGTTTTTCCTCAAGCCAAAACAATTGACAAAAGATTCAACACCCCTTGATCAAAAGGGACTTAAGAAATCTTTAACTATGGTAGAAGTGATGGTATGTGACTTCTGAAGATAGATCATAAAAGGTAATACAACCTTTGTGTACTTCTTATCTAAGCGTTCACTTTTGGTAATTAGCACACCTGGAAAGTCCATGTGGAGAAATTGTGTCTGTGTTCCAGCTGAGAGCCCAAGCTGAGGTCCTGGACAACAGCAAGCATTACCCACCAGAATGGAGGGAGCCTTCAGATGACTGCAACCCCAGCTGTTGGCATCACTTGCAGCCTTCAAGTCTTTCCTGCTGAGGTCCCAGACCTTAATGAAGCAGAGAAAAGCCATCCCTACAATGTCCTTTCCAGATTCCTGGCCCAAGAAAACAGCTCCTGTTTAATACCACTAAGCTGGGGATGGTTTGGCATGCAGTGGCAGCAGACCTCATGAACAGCTCTCTCTGGCACATTAGAGGAAGGCAGAGTGGCATAGCCAGCAGGAGCAAGAGTTCAAGCCCTGACTCTGTGACTTGTGAGAGAAGTTGGGGAAAGTTGTTTAATTTATCCAGCCTCTGTTTCCCTATCTATGAAACTGGGGTACTGATATTCCTAAGTACTGGGCTGCCCTGAGGATTAAGATGGCACATATCAAGTGCTTAGCACATTACCTGGCCCACAAAAATGTTAGCTATTATCATTTCTAGGGTATTTATAAAAAGATCAGACTTTATAAAATGGTTGACCACACTGAGAGGTAACACTGTCATTCCACAATGTCATTCCCACTGCTTAAAATCTTTGTGGATAGTTTTTTGCCTTTATCTTTTTAGGTTTCTTTCAGTTTTTGTGCCATATTAGAAAATTGGGATCGTTACCACATAAGCAACAACAGTATTTTTGACTCAGTTGTTATGCATCCCTGAAAATCAGGCTCATTATTTTATAAGCACACATTTTTTACCTCTACCGTAATCACCTAACTTATGAGGCTATTTCTAAAAATCAACATCAGTCTCAGAGTACAAAGACACAGAAGTCCTAACCACAAATAAAAAGGTTAATATATTTGCAACCAATGGAGTAAGATGGAGGCATGAGAAGTGAGGAAGAAAACTCCTCCCAAAACTTCACAGAACACAAAAATACAGGAAATACAACTAATCCTGAAAGAGCAACCAAAGGACTGCAGAACAGACAGCTTACATCTGAGGAAAAGAGCAGACCGCACAGAAAAGGGAAAAGTAGCAAAGCTGTGATCCAGTGGGACCCAAGGCCTCCTCCCAACCCCAGCCCACATGCAGGAGGAAAAGAAATGGAGTAGAAGGGAGTAGAAGCCCAAGACTGCTGAACTCCCACTCCTGGAGATCTGCTCTGAGAGCAGGAACCCACATTACATGGTGCTCTGGAGATTAGTGGGGTTGAAAAGCAAAGATCGGTGGAATACTGGGCGAGACTGAGATTCTAGCTGCTTGTGGAAAATAGATACACACAACCAGCCCCGTGGGACAAAAGAAAGGCAGGCAGTCTGAAAAACTTCCAAGAAGGGAGAGGGGTGCTAAAGGGGTAAAGATTGCACAGAGCTTGCTGCTCAAGAGAAGGGGCAGGTGGACAAAATCAGCCTGGCACACTCAGGTTGGGAACTCTCAGGAGCTTCAGACACTCCATCCCCCTGACTGGTAATGCAGCCCTGAGGCCCCCACTGCAATACACAGCCTGCCACTCCTTCCTCCCAGAAGGCACTGGTCTGCACACCTGCTGCCCCTGCCATTGTGTCAGACCAGCCGGAGAGTGGTCCCACCTATGGCAGCAATAGGGGTGTAGCACAGAGGCTCTTCCCTGCATGCTCAGCCCACTAGACATGGCAGTGGAGGCAGATGCTACAGCCAGGAAGGCAAGAAAGAGCTCTTTCATCCTGGCAGGTGCTGGTTCCACTTGCCTGAGACCTCAGCCATTGTTATAGGTGCTTGGCAGCTCCAGAGAGTAGAGCTTCTGGGCACTAGAGGGCGCAGCCTACACAAAGTTATTCCACGGGAATCACTAAAAAATGAAATAGGCAAAATAATTTGTTCAAACAAAACTGCAGGAAAAAATGCCAGGAAGAGGGCTAAGTGGCACTGAAATCACCGATTTTCCTGATAAAGATTTCAAAATAAAAATCATGAACATGCTCATGGAGCTACAGAAAAATATTCAAGATCTCAGGAAGGACTTCACAAAGAGACAGAAACTTTAAAAAATATAGTGTCTGAAATGAAACACACAATGGAGGGATTTAAAAGCAGATTAGAAGAGGTAGAAGAGATGGCAAATTAAAAGAAATTAGAGAACAGGAAAACAAAGAAGTTGAGGCACAGAAAAAAGGATCTCTAGGAATGAAAGACTAGTAAGAGAACTGTGTAATCAATCCAAACAGAACAATATTTGCATTATAAGGGAACCAGAAAAAGAAGAGAGAGAAAAAGGGATAGAAAGTCTCCGTGCGGAAATAATTGCTGGAAACTTCCCTAGTCTGGAGAAAGAAATAGTCTCTCAGGTCATGGTGGTGCAGAGATCTTCCAACATAAGGAATCCTAAGAAGACAATACTAAGACATATAATTAAAATGGCAAAGATCAAGGACAAGGAGAGTACTGAAAGCAGCCAGAGAGAGAAAAAAGATCACTTACAAAGGTAACCCATCAGGCTATCATCAGACTTCTCAGCAGAACTACCTTACAGGCCAGAAGGGAGTGGCATGATATATTTAATGCAATGAAACAGAAGGGCCTCGAACCAGAAATACTCTCTACTCAGCAAGATTATCATTTAAATTTGAAGCAGGGATTAAGCAATTGCCAGATAAGCAAAAGTTGAGGGAATTTACCTCCCATAAACCACCTTTATAGCGTACTTTAAAGGGACTACTCTAGATGTAAGTGCTCCTAAAGCTAAATGGCTGTCACCAGATAAAGTAAAACCACAGTAAAGGAACTTAATTAATTACTAAGAAAATACAAAATTAAATCAATTATGTCCTAAGTTAGTCAAGGGATACACAAAGAGTACAGAATATGACACCTAATATATGAGGAGTGGCGGAGGAAGAAAAAGAAAGGAGAAAAAAAGAAAGAACCTTTAGATTATGTTTGTAATAGCATAATAAGTGAGTTAAGTTAGACTGTTAGATGGTAAAGAAGCTGCCCTTGAAACTTTGGTAACTGCTGACCTAAAGTCTGCAAAGGCAATAAGTACATATCTATCAATAATCACCCTAAATGTAAATAGACTGAATGCACCAATCAAAAGACACAGTTACAGAATGGACAGAAAAACAAGACCCATCTATATGCTGCCTACAAGAGATTCACTTCAAATGCAAAGATATACACAGACTAAAAGTGAAGGGATGGAAAAAGATATTTCATGCAAATAATAGGGAGAACAAAGCAGGTGTTGCAATACTTATATCAGATAAAATAGACTTCAAAACAAAGAAAGTAACAAGAGAAAAAGAAGGACATTATATAATGGTAAAGGGGTCAGTCCGAAAAGAGGATATAGCCATTATAAATACCTATGCACCCAACATAGGGGCACCTACATATGTGAAACAAATACTAACAGAATTAAAGGAGGAAATAGAATGCAATGCATTCATTTTTGGAGACTCGAACACACTACTCACTCCAAAGGACAGATCCACCAGACAGAAAATAAGTAAGGAGACAGAGGCACTGAACAATGTGTTAGAACAGACAGACCTAAAAGACATTTACAAAACACTCCACCCAAAAGCAACAGATACACATTCTTCTCAAGTGTACACGGAACATTTTCAAGAATATATCACATACTAGGCCACAAAAAGAGCCTCAGTAAATTAAAAAAGATTGAAATTGTACCAGCCAACTTCTCAGACCACAAAGGTATGAAACTAGAAATAAATTGTGAAAAGAAAACAAAAAAGCTTAGAAACACATGGAGGCTTAACAACATGCTCCTAAATAATCAATGGATCAATGACCAAATTAAAACAGAGATCAAGCAATATATGGAGACAAATGAAAACAACAGCTCAATGTCCCAACTTCTGTGGGATGCAGCAAAGGCAGTTCTAAGAGGAAAGTACATAGCAATCAAGACCTATTTAAAGAAGGAAGAACAATCCCAAATGAACAGTCTAAAATTACAATTAATGAAACTAGAAAAAGAACAACAAATGAGGCCCAAAGTCAGCAGAAGGAGTGACATAATAAAGATCAGAGAAGAAATAAATAAAATTGAGAAGAATAATAGAAAGAATTAATGAAACCAGGAGCTGGTTCTTTGAGAAAATAAACAAAATAGATAAACCCCTAGCCAGACTTACCAAGAGAAAAAGAGAGTCTACACACATAAACAGATCAGAAATGAGAAAGGAAAAATCACTACAGACACCACAGAAATACAAAGATTTATTAGAGAATACTATGAAAAATTACATGTTACCAAACTGGACAACCTATAAGAAATGGACAACTTTCTAGAAAAATACAACCTTCCAAGACTGACCCAGGAAGAAACAGAAAATCTGAATAGACCAATTACCACCAACGAAATTGAACTGGTAATAAAAATACTACCCTAAGAACAAAACTCCTAGACCAGATGGCTTCACCGCTGAATTTTATCATTTAGAGAAGACCTAATACCCATCCTTTTTAAAGTTTTCCAAAAAGCAGAAGAGGAGACAATACTTCCAAACTCATTTTATAAAGCCAGTCTCACTCTAATACCAAAACCAGGCATAAACACCACAAAAAAGGAAAATTACAGACCAGTATCCCTGATGAACATAGATGCAAAAACACTCAACAAAATATTAGCAAACCAAATCCAAATATACATCAAAAAGATCATACATCATGATCAAGTGGGATTTATTCCAGGGATGCAAGGATGGTACAATATTAAAAAATCCATCAACATCATACACTGTATCAATAAAAAGGACAAAAATCACATGATCATCTCCATGGATGCTGAAAAAGCATTTGACAAAATTCAACATCCATTCATGATAAAAACTCTCAAAAAAATGGGTGTAGAGAGCAAGTATTTCAACATAATAAAGGCCATATATGACAAACCCACAGCCAACATCATACTTAACAGCAAAAAGCTGAAAGCTTTTCCTTTAAGATCGGGAACAAGACAAGGATACCCACTCTCCCTACTTTTATTTAACATACTACTGGAGGTCTTAGCCATGGCAATCAGAAAACACAAAGAAATAAAAGGCATCCAGATTGGTAAGGAAGAAGTTAAACTGTCATTGTTTGCACATAACATGATATTATACATAAAAAGCCCTAAAGGATCCACCAGAACACTACTAGAATAACTGAATTCAGCAAAGTTGCAGGATACAAAATTAATACACAGAAATCTGTGACATTCGTATATAATAATGATGAACTAGCAGAAAGAGAAATTAGTATACCAATTCCATTCACAATTGCACCAAAAAGAAGAAAATACATAGGAATAAACTTAACTAAGGAGGTGAAAGACCTATATCCTGAAAACTACAAGACACTCCATAGAGAAATTAAAGACACCAATAAATGGAAATACATCCCATGCTCATCGACAGGAAGAATTAATATTGTCAAAATGGCCATCCTGCCTAAAGGGAAGAATTAATATTGTCAAAATGGCCATCCTGCCTAAAGCAATCTACAGATTCAATGCAATCCCTATCAAAATACCAACAGCATTCTTCAACGAACTAGAACAAATTGTTCTAAAATTCATATGGAACCACAAAAGATCCCAGATAGCCAAAGCAACCTTGAGAAGGAAGAATAAAGCTGGGGGGATTATGCTCCCCAACTTCAAGCTCTACTACAAAGCCACAGTAATCAAGACAATTTGGTAATGGCACATGACCAGACCCATAGATAAATGGAACAGAACAGAGAGCCCAGATATAAACCACACATATATGGCCAATTAATATATGATAAAGGAGCCATGGATATACAATGGGGAAATGACAGCCTCTTCAACAACTGGTGTTGGCAAAACTGGACAGCTACATGTAAGAGAATGAAACTGGATTATTGTCTAACTCCGTATACAAAAGTAAGTTCAAAATGGATCAAAGACCTGAATGTAAGTCATGAAATCATAAAACTCTTAGAAGAAAACATAGGCAAAACTCTCTTGAATATAAACACGAGCAACATTTTCCTGAACACATCTCCTCGGGCAATGGAAACAAAAGCAAAAATGAACAAATGGGACTATATCAAACTAAAAGCTTCTGTACAGCAAAGGACACCATCTGTAGAACAAAATGGTACCCTACAGTTTGGGAGAATATATTCATAAGTGACATATCTGATAATGGGTTAACATCCAAAATTATATATAGAGTTCACATGCCTCAACACCCAAAAAGCAAGTAACAAGATTAAAAAATGGGCAGAGGATCTGAATAGACACTTCTCCAAAGAAGAAATTCAGATGGCCAATAGGCACATAAAAAGATGCTCCACATCGCTAATCCTCAGAGAAATGCAAATTAAAACCACAAGGAAATACCACCTCACACCAGTTAGGATGGCCACCATCCAAAAGACAGACAATGAGAAATGCTGGCGAGGATGTGGAGAAAGGAGAACCTTCTTACACTGCCGGTGGGAATGTAAATTAGTTCAACCATTGTGGAAAGCAGTATGGAGGTTCCTCAAAAAACTCAAAATAGAAATAGCATTTGACCCAGGAATTCCACTCCTAGGAATTTACCCTGAGAATGCAGGATCCCTGATTCAAAAAGATATATGCACCCCCATGTTTATCACAGCACTATTTACAATAGCCAAGAAATGGAAGCAACCTAAGTGTCCATCAGTCGATGAATGGATAAAGAAGAGGTGGTACATATACACAATGGAATATTATTCAGCCATAAGAAGAAAACAAATCCTCCCATTTGCAACAACATGGATGGAGCTAGAGGGTATTATGCTCAGTGAAATAATTCAGGCGGAGAAAGACAAGTACAAATGATTTCTATTATTTGTGGAGTATAACAATGAAGCAAAGTTGAAGGAACAAAACAGCAGCAGAGTCACAGACTCCAAGAAGGGACTAGCGGTTACTAAAGGGGAGGGGTGGGGAGGGCAGATGGGGAGGGAGGGAGAAGGGGATTGAGGGTTATTATGACTGGTACACATGGTGTGGGGGTGTCACGGGGAAGACTGTGTAGCACAGAGAAGATAAGTAGTGACTCTGTGGCATCTTAGTACACTCAAGGACAGTGACTTCAATGGCGCATGGGGGAAGTTGATAATATGGGTGAATGTTGAAACCACAATGTTGTTCATGTGAAACTTTCATAAGATTGTATATCAATGATATACAATCATTTAAAAAAAGTAAAAAGAAAAAATGTTAAAAAAAAGGTTAATAAATTTGACTACATTACAACTAGAAATTTCTGTTTGCCAAAAATGGTGAGAAATTAGAAAGGTAAGCCACAGCTTAGGAGAAGGTTATGTGCAACTCTGTAACAGAGAAAGGACTTGTATTCAGAATATATAAAAAACTGCTGCCATCAGTAAGAAAAAGGCACAGAACCCAAAGAAATGGGCAATATATTTGCGACAGCATGGATAGACCTAGAGGGTGCTGTACGAGGTGAAATAGGTTGGTCAGAGAAGTATGAATGCCATATGGGTTTGCTTGTGTGTAGAGTCTGCACAGGGAAGAGATGGTTGGCGGCCATGGTGTGGGTTGGGGGATGGCTTAGTAGGTGGGGGAGATGTAGAGGTACAAACTTCAAATGATAAAACAATATAGTCACAGGGATGGAAGTATAGCATAGTGAATACAGTTCATAATAATGAAATAATTTGTATGGTGACAGATGGTGGCTACACTTATCATGGTGAGCACTTAATAATATATATGACTCATGAATCACTGGGTTGTTCATTTGAGACCAATACAATATTGTATATAAAGTATATTTCAATAAAAAATGATTTAAAAAAAGTAGCCCATAAACAAATGAAAAGATATCAATCTCATAAATCATCAGGGAAATGCAAATTAGAGCCACAGCAACATAGCACTATACATCTACGAAAATGATCAAAATTGTAGACAGAGTGTACGAAGTGCTGGTGAGGGTATGAACTGGTACAACCACTCTAAATTGGTATAACCATTCTGGTAACTACTGACAATATGTGATAGCTGGACAAATATACATACACTATTACCTAGATATTCTACTCCTAGGTATAAACCCAATGGAAATGGACTCACTTCATTTATGCACCAAAAAAAGAAAAAACATGTAAACAAATGTTCAAAATGGGACTAATCATAATGGGGGGGAAATCTGGCAATAACCCAAATATCCATGAACAGAAGAATGAATAAACTGTAGTTTAGTCTGAAAATGCAATACTGTACAGCAATGAAAAGGAATGCATTAGTTCTATGCTGGATTACACACACTGATGTTGAGTGAAAAAAAGCTGGACATAAAGAATATATACTGCATGATTTCATTTCTAGTAAGTTCAAAAACAGGCAAAACTAATTTATGATGTTTAAGTTGGTGGTTACCTGGGTAGGGGAAGGAGGTAGGGAGGTAGTTAGTGATTGCAGGGCACAAGAGGGTGCTATTAAGGGACCTCGACACAGCATAGGGACCTTGGCTGTGACAGTATCTCTACCTGGGCACAGCATCTTGTAAAATAAATGAATATGCTATGCCTGCCTATCTGGGAACAGAATTACTCTTTTTTTTGCCAAATGATGTTACTGTCAGTAGTTCTGCCCGTTTCTGAACTTGAAATGAAAGCATATAGTACATATTCTTTATGTCTGGTTTTTTTTCATGTAATCCAGCGTAGAATACATTCCTTTTCACTGCTATACAGTACTGCATTGTCAGACTGCAAAGAGGTTGACATTTGCTGTTAGACAATGAGTTAAGAGGGGATGAAGGTAGAAACTGGCTCCAGCTTAATTATGTGCCAGCATCTCACATATGATTTAATTTTGTGTCCATGATGGTCCTGTAAAGCAGGTGCCTTTACTATCCTCATTTTAGAAATGATGAGAACAAACATAGAGAGGTGAAATAGTTTGCCCAAGGTAACAAATGCTATGAGTCAGAGAGCTCAGATTCAATCCCAGGACTATCTGTCCCTAGAGCCAGGGTTCGTATACATGAAGCTATAGCTACTGCAGCAAATTACATAACAGGCACATAAAATATACAATGAACCTGGTCTGCCCTTTTGCAAAGATTCAAAGTTGTGCAAGAAGGCACTCTTACTCTGTAAGATATTTATTATTACTACTTGTGAGCATGTCTCTTAACAAAAAGTAGGCAATCAGAAATGTGCCGATTTCTGAGAAAACAAGAAAGGGTTCTGAGAAAGGGTCTGGATCCTGAAAAGCAAGCTCAAACTCTGACCATAAGGGTACCAGGCAGCAAAACTGAATGAAGCATATATGAAATAAGCCAGAAAAACAATTTTGATAATTCAAGAGGGCTGTGCTTACTAGCTCAGCTTAAGGCAAACAGTATATGACAGTGAAGACAAAGTCCTAGAAATACGTTGGAATAGAGTATGTTACTCCATAATGCTCTGCAGACTGCAAATCCCATGGAGACAAAGGGGGATGTGCATTTAAACTATCTGAAGGTTTAAAGAAGAGCCACAGATCTGAAAGTTGGAAAATAAGACATATGAGAAAAGGTTAATAATAATTACATGGAGGAGGATGTACAAAATCTTTCTTTTCTAAGACATAAACACAAACCCAGTGACAGTGCAGCATGAATAAATTTGGAAAAAACATACTGAGACTCCCTTGATGTAACAGAAAGAGGATTCTCATAGGATGATGGTGTCCACTGGTAGGAAGACCCTGGGACAACTGCAACTGATCCTATGAGTCTGTGAATATTTTAAGAACATAAGAAAACATGATCCCTAAAACACCAAAAACTATCAAAACAAGTCTAAACTTTAGGACTAATAGAATTAGGTAGATGTGAAACTCTCCACTACAGAAACACACTCAGTCATTAACCTCTTCTGAAAATATACAATTGTATATTTGAGAGTTTATTTGTTTACTGCTTGTCTATAAGCTTTGCGATTTCATTATGGTTTTTTATTACAGCTACAGTCTAAGAGCCTAGCACAGATCCTTGAACATAATTATTTGCTCAATAAATATTTCTCAAAGAATTCAAATGAGCAGTTTAATTCTAGACCCCAGAGAATGGAATGTTTTTATTCTTGCCCAGATCACATGAATTTGGCATGGTATGTCATTAAATTTATGAATAAAGACACACAAAAATTCATATTAGATGAACTAGTATCCTCTGTTTCCATCATGTTCTTCTAAATACTTCCTAGTGTAAATCATAAATTATACATGTTAACCACCTACCCTCATCTACAATTTATGGTACTACAGTTTATTGTCAATAATGTCAGTGGCCTTCATTATACTCTGGGGAAGAAAAAATCTTTCTTAGGGATCCCTGTTTAAAAAATGTTTGAAATCAGAATAGACACACTGAGGCAAGGTCAAACACCTTCCACAGAGTTACAAGACTTTGTAAACAGATACACTATCTGAAGGGTGATATAAATCTTGCTGGTTAGCAAACTGAACACATACTAAATATTTAAAACCATATAGATACTGAGAGAGAGGCACACTGTAGGAACAAATAATGGCATTTTAAAGCATAATCTCTCAGGGTTTCATTTAGATACTAATGCAGTAACTTTCCCACTTGCATCATACCTATAAAAGCTGGAGAGAAATTAACATATGGGACAATTTTCACAAGAGTTCACGCCCATGGCCTAGAACTCCTGGTCATGGTCTTTGGCTTAGCTCTGAGTAGGAACCTGATGTTCCATCATGGCTTTGCATTGGATAAATTGCTCTGTGGTAGTTAAACAAACTTTGCAAAAAAAAAAACAACAAAAAACTTAAGTTTAAGCATAAGTTAAACTTAACTATATATAAAGTTTACTCTCAAGAGGCAAAGTTCATTTAGGAAATAATGATTTCTATTTTTCTATTTTGATTGAGAATACCTATATTTTCTGAAATATGCATTAGAATTAGCTTTTGGGGAAAATCAAGTGACAAAATTAAATTAAATGACCTTATTCTACACATGCTAGTTTAATTTTCAAAAACAGAATTTTGAATAAGGAAGTTTACTGCTTTTAAGTTTCAAGCATCTTTTGTGGGACTATTGACTTAACTGCCAAATTACTGATATGTACTCTAAGCACTGAAAATTGCTATGATATACCCAAATGAAACTGAAAACATAAGCTGACAGATATAGACATCTTCCTATATTTTAACTAGACAAAATGTCTATAGTCCTAAGACTCAAGCTTAAAGGTCATATTCCTTAACATATTCCATAACTCTTGAAACCCGTAAGTCAAAATTTCTTAGTGCTTAACCTGTTTAAACAAGTATTATGAATTTTTAATTATTTCTACTTTTTCTTTACTATAAAATATTTTAATGCAAGCATTACAACTCTCGGATCATCATCACACTTACCTGTATGGCTTATCTGAGTTATGGATTCGTCTGTGGTTTCTGACACCAACATATGTTGTACTTGAATAATCACACACATCACATCTATACTGTTTCTGGACTGAAGATTTATTTCCTAGACAAAGTATTTCAGAGTTTTAGCGACATGCTTTGATTAGATTCAAATGGCAGCACTTACACTCCACAGTATATGAATATTTATACCACACAATATTAACAATTCAATCAAAGCTTTCTCACTGTTTAATAAAGTTAACAAGTTTGAATGTGGCTTTACATGTTCTGCATCTGGACTATCAGAAGACACAAAATGAACATCTAAATATAGATACACTGGGGTTGGTTTCTGCATAACCTTGCACAAAATTCTAAAATATAACGAACTTGATGCCAGATGCCCTGCTGACTATGTAGCAGTTGAATTAACCAGAGATACATTTTTAATTTGAAAGGTGTTAGGTTAATCAATATTATATATATGGTCTTAAGGAAATATTGATCTGCAACAAGCTGTAATTTAATATTATAATCCAATATTATAAAGTATGACTATAAAGCATATATAACAAGCTCAATATAATAAGCCTAAAGCTTTTTCACCCCGTGGGTTCCCTTTGTTTATAAATAAATGTCACCTATCAATGCAATAATGGAAGAAGGAAAAGCAACTGTAAATTATTAAGTGCTATATAATATAGTATAATTATATCTAGTAAACTGACAGGTTACAGGGACAAATGCTCTGACTAACATGACTATGCAGCTCTCTGAAATCCAGGAAACATGGATCCAGTGGAAATAGGCCATGTTACTAAATTCATTCTGCAATAACAGGACTGGGTAGTTCAAATCAGGGTGAGCTTGAGATAATAAGGTGAACTTATGAAACTGTTCTTGAAACTACTTAACACTTTACTCTTATGTCAGCATAAAGGCCACAGGCCATTCACAGCCTGACAGCTTTACATTCAGAAACAAAGTAAGCATGTAAGCTGAAGAATAAACCATAGTAGGAAGAAAGCTTAGGTGGAACACTAGTACACAGTGTTTAAGAGCAAAACTGAAAAAATAAAAATTGATGAAAAAAAAAACCTACACTGAAATTTTGACAAAACAAAGAAAATCCTTAAGTTAAATTTAAGCTTTCTAAAATTGGTATTTTCTTTTGCTAACAACTGCTTTTGCCAGGCAGAATAAAATGTCCTAATTTCCTGGTATAAATCTATAACATTAATATACACACTAATCATAATTAAAATCTAAGTATTGCTCTTAATTGGTAGGTTAAAAACTTGGACTTGATTCTTAGTGGCACTGTTCCAAATACAGTTTTTTAGAAAACCCAGAAAAAAATGAAGTGTGAAATATTGGATAATGGTTTTGTGTGAGAAATATTACAGATCAATGACAACTAATAAAAATGACAGATGGAAAACTTAATATAGCACAGAACGAGAGCCTGTGCTACTTCAAGCAACTGTTTCTAATGGAAAGAATGTTAGATTTAAAGTTCAAAAATTTGGGCTTAATCCTTGCTCTGCCACTTAGTACCAGCATCATCACAAATTATTTTATCTCTTGAGGTTCTCATCTACAAAATGAAAATACTAGAACCTCCTATCATGGTTTAGTAAGCTCAGGAGCATTCTGTATTTTTCCTTCACTACAGTCTGTATGTTACCTGCATGTTTGTGTGAAGTCTCTTGACCTGTTGGTAGTGCAGACTTGCTGAGGGCAGGGATTTACCTGTTTTGTTTGCACTGAATCCCCAGGGATTGGCAAATTATAGGTTTGCAATAAATAACAATTTGATTCAGTGTCATGAACAAACCGTTTGAAAGTGCTTTGCCCATAGCTCTATTAAAGCACCTGTGGTGTCTGTTGACATACCCATCAGTAAGATTCTGTCTTCCTCCTGCACTGGGTTCCTCAAAGGCAGTGATGCCTTCATTGTATCCCCAGCATATAAGCATGGTAGCCAGCACAAGAGGGACACTCCATGCCATTTGGCAGATGAATGTCCGAAGCACCATTACATAGGACAGCTGAGTGAAAAACATGCTCTTAAGTTATCTGTGCTATTGTAAGTGCCTGAGGTTGGGGACCACAGAGGCACACATCTCCCAACTTGCTCAGTAAGTTTACTAAGTGGTTAAAAAGGTTTTAATAAAACATGAATTATTTTTCCTCTTTGTGAGCTAAAAACTTGTTCTTTGGTCTGACAACCAGGCCAAAATTGACTGCTTTATATTCTGACACTTTTGAAAGATCTAACATTTAATTAATGTTAAGTATCAGAATAGGTGTAAGTATGTAGGAGGTTACCAGTTGTGTGAATTGCTACACTAGTAAAGACAGAGAAAAGCAAATGGAGTGAGGTAGGGGAAAAATAAGCATGGCGAGCCACTGAAAATCCATACATTTCACTCCCAGAAACAGTATGATCAACAAAGAAGAGATGCTGCAAAATGGAATATGGTAGACAGATGCTAACACTGTAAAGCTTGAACTGGCTGTTTTAATTTTGAGCTCACATTTTAATCTTTTTTATTAAAATTGTGAGTTTTAATTTGTTAACCCATTTGGACAGTTTTAAATTACTGCTGTTGAAGATGGTGCTAGAAAAGACATTCTACCACCTGCATTAACCACAGGTGGTGCCACTGAGTAGTACTTACTTTATTCTTCATTAGGGATTTACGGTCCAATGATATCAAATGTTTTAATGTCTCCGTTAAAGGGGATATGGAAACATAGTGGATTAAAATAAAAGGAGACATTTAGGGCTATTTTGTAAAAAGGAAACAAAACTGTTTTAGCTCAGCCATCTATCGCAGAAACAGATGCTATGTCATAAACTCCTTTTGTTTTGGATAGTTTTACAGGGATGACATCTGTTTGACAAGGGAATTTTGGTGCTACAGTGGTGTCAAAATCAGTTCTTTCAGAAACATTCTAGAATCAGTTATGCTTTCTGGGGTATAATTTAATGAAACATTATGGTAAAACATTTTACTCTGCAGTTGTTTCTAACTTTAATTCTTAGGAAATCTAAAAAGGAAAGTCACCCCAATATGTCTTATTTCCCATAAACACTATGTACCACACTTGAGACATTTAAAGTATATCAATTTAAGTGAGCTGATCCAAGGAAACACAGCTTATTATGCTTTCTCCCTAATTCTCCGGATGTGGCATCCGCCTTTTCATGGAACTCTAATTAAATCTTTTGATTCTAATATTCCTATTAGCAAGAACTCGGCCGACTGGTACCTAACTGGTACATAAAAAGATGTGGGTTTTGTTTTGTTTTGTTTTTTTCAAGTAACACAGACGAAATCTGGCAGTCATACTTGGATAAGAATAAGATCACAGCAGGAAGCCTCAGTTAAAGTTTGAGGTGGGGGCCCACCATCTGCAAAAGTGGTTCTCAGTGGGTCAACTGTACAGAGAGGGAGGGGAGGCTTGTTCTGCGGTGCAGCTTCCCTGGTTTGCTGAAATGTCACCTACGAGTTTACGCTCTATGTGGCTCTTACAGGACAGCATAAATAACAACATAGTATATACCTGCATGGCTGAAGCTGTGTGCTTACTACTAAAGTTCTTCATTTAGTACTTGAAATTTCCTCAGGAAAAGAGATAAGATTCACACATATCCATAGTATAAAAATAGAGAATATATACAGCTTTGTCCTGAAAATAACCCACATGACAACAAAGGGCATTTTTTTTTACTTCATATGCTAGTCAGTGCAGCCTGTATTAAAAAATGTACAAATACCTTCCTGAACACATTTGCCATCAGTTGTATCAGTGTAAATTCTTGACTCATTAGATGTTGCTACTGACAAAGTATCTGGAAGACTGTGTTGCTCTCTCTCATGGTTCCTCAGCTGACTCTAAAAAATTGAGAGAAATTAATATGCAATTTCAATAAATATACTTGCACAATTACAAAAAGGCTGTAGAAGAAGGAGTTAATTGCTTTCATGGCCTAGAACACATTATTAATATCTTAAAATCAGATGTACTGAAAAAGATTATTTGATACATTTGACAATTTATGGAAAGAAATACACTGGAAATCACAATCTCCTCAAAAAGGCAGTTCCTCTTTTCACATTTTCTGCAAGGAAGACCCTGATGTCTTAGGAGGTACTTAGGTATGGCATGTACATACTTACTGGACCACTGGCAGGCCCAGAGGAATGGAGAGAAGAGTAGTGTCTTCAGAATAACTCAACACTCTCATAAAAATAAATCCAATCAGTAACTGCTGCACTACTGCTAATTTTTGCCTTTAAAAATGTCAACTAAATGTGTAAGGGAGACTTGATAGGAAGATGCTCTTCCAAGGATATTTTCCACCTCCACCTCCATTTCCACAAATCAAGAGTACAGTAGCAAAAGAAACTCCTGGAAACTTCTGGAATTTACTTTTGCAGCCCATTTGGATGTTATTTCTTGTCCAGCAGCCAGAGGGCATCTCAGAATTTCATGAGGGCAATCCAACTGGGTGATAAATCTGACTCAAAGGCTGTTAAGATTCCTGATTACAATTTTACTACCATCTATACCCCAACTCTGGATAATATGAGCGAAAAAGTATACATCCCAGGTAGCCCTTTGGGATTCATTTTTTGATCAGTCAACTGGTACAATAAAGAAAAAGTTATAAACCAATGATTCAAAGAATGCAAGTTTCCTTTACAAAAGTAGTATTTTATGCTGGTTGTTGGTTTTAAGGTAGCACATGAGGAAAAAAAGTCATACAAATTCTTGAAAGTCCTTTAAACCTCCCATAAAACATAGCATACACAACTCTATTTCCACTGCACTGTCTTTCATTAAATCCAATATGGCCCAAATCACTGGTTGGTCATGTAGCAGCTGAAGTGAATGACCTGCATTTTGGGGCTACATAAGGTGAAAAATATTATTTTGCATTGACCATATAGGATTGATTTGTGTAAGCCAAATGTGTATCATGTCCCTCCACTGTACACACCCTTGTAATTACCTTGCGATGTAAAATCAATGCATTTTAAAAAAGATATACATAACTAGACCACTAAAACAATAAACACAGAGACTATTAAGGAGGTGGCAGGCAGGGCAAAGTACTACATGGGAAATTCCGATGACCTAGATTTCAGTCCCAACTTTAACACTAACCAGTTGGGATTCCCCCCGGGGAAATTATTGAAATTTTCTGAGCCTCAGTTTCCTATCTTATAATACAAGGTGGTTGGACTGTATCTACAAAGTTCCCTCCTTGTTCTAAAACTCTAAGGCCCTCAGAACGATTTTCTGAACCAGTGCTTACCTTATAATGAAAAGACTCCTCACACTGCTTGCACTGGTATAGTCTGGTTTTACAGTGGTTGATCATGTGGTTCTCCAAATCTTTGCTGTTGTCAGCTATGTGCTCACAGATAGGACACTGATATGGCTGTCTCTGTCGATGGACTCGCAGGTGCTGCTTGATGTAGCCTTTGTTACCACTGGCGTAGTGACACAAGCGGCAGCGGTAGGGCCGATCAGTGTTGGGGATGTATTCCACTACACTGCTTCCTGACAAACTTGTATCGCCGTTGGGTTGGCACTGGGCATTATCCTGCAACTCTTTCAAAATGTCATCATCTGAAGCATTTTGGTCTGTCCTTTCCCTCAATTTTTCAATTACAGTGAGTAAGGACAGGCTGATGCCTGTCTTAACTTGCCCATCTGACAATTCTTGCCTCGCCTCTGGGAGTGCTACCAAGGTAGAGTTGCTTTGGTTAAAACTAGTTAATCCATCTGAGGAGTTTTTAAGTGGTGACACCATTTTAGAGTATGCTGCTAATGTACTATCTACTTGCCTTTGTCCAGTATCTGGGGCTAAAAGGTTTATATTTCCATAGTGCCCAAGGTTGGCTCTTGTTAGTTCTGCTGCTCTTATAGGCATTGTGACCAGGGCTTCTGCAGCTAATGAGTGTAGTCTAAGAGACTCAGAATTTGTCCTTCTTCGGCCTGGTGGTGCGTTCTCATCAGTAGCCAGTCCTTTATTTATTAACTCACTCTCTTTCTTCTCTGGATTGCTCCAGCCTATGATCAGTCCCCCAATATCAACAGCACACTTGTCAGCATGATAAACTTCATCTCTCCCTTCACATTCCATCTGGGCTTCTGCAGAGCTCAGGTTCTTCCCCTCTTCAATTTCAGCACTAATGAGGAAATGTTTCTGTGAAAGAGTTTCTTCAGCACTTGGCAAACGCTCCACTATCACATTAACATGACCTTTTTTATTTGGGCTACTGCTAATGATTTTCTGTGCTGAGGAAAGCAGGCTATCAGCAATCAGATTTTCCTCCATGTCAGAAATCACCTCTAGCATTTCTTCCTCATTAGAGTCAAGGGTAACTGTCTGACTTAGGTGAACACCTCCTTCCATGGGCTGTTCTAAAGGAGATGAAGATGACAATTGTTCTGAGCTGCAAATCTGCACCTGTACTGAAGGCCCGTTGTGGATACTCAGTTCACTGTCTCCAATAGCAATGACTACTGCACCAACCGCACTGGGTGCTGCAGCCACTGAAGAATCCAGCAAGCCTAGGGGTTCATTTTCATTTTCAAAGATTGGATAGGAGCAATCAACTTCCCCAGCATGTTTCCAAGCATGTGTTTTCAACATTCTCTGCTGGCCACAAGTATAACTACAGAATAAGCACCGATACATGCCATACTGTTCATAGGCATACCATTTCCTCCTACCCATTTCCACCATCGATGCAGTGGGGAGACTTTGAGTTTGGGGACTGTCCATACTTACTGGGATGTCAGGAATGGTTTCACTGTTTCTTTCTGTGGTCCCCTGACACAAGGAGTTGGAGGGGCTTACACACTGTTGGGCTTTGGACTGTGTGTGACTGTTGGCATCATTTTCGTGGTCATTTACCACATGAGCTTCAAGTTCCTCTTGGCTTTTAGATGTAATATGGCACTCTGAGCACATTAGTATCACTTCATTCTGCTGACCATGCTGCTTGATATGATCTTTTAACACAGAAAAAGATGATGACAGAAACTTACAAAGGCTACACTGGTAAGACATAGCCTTCCCATCATTCTGCGCAAGAGAGTCAGGAGTAAAATGCATTTGTGACATGTCAGCTCTTCTAATATCAGCAGCAGGTGTCGGGGTTACTTTAGCTGGAATCTCACAAAGTTCTTGAGTTTCATGAGTGTGCACTGTAGCACTTGAACGTGAACGTTTTCTCCCAATTAAAAGACACTTTTGTGACTTTTCATGTTCCACTATTTTGCTTAATTTCTGGATAACATGGATTAATGGATCTGTTTTAGCTTTTCTTTGTTCATCATTTTCCAAAGACGAACTGATGACAGTTTCAGCAGTTAGTATAGCTTCCTGTTCCCTAATATCTGGAACCAACATGACAACACTGTTGCTTTCTTCCATATCTGAAAAGGATAATACACAACAGAAAGAAGTAACAGGTTACAGGCTAATTCCAGGCATGTGGTTCAGGAAGTCTACATAATCTTAGAGTTGAAGCTAATCTAGTATTTTCTAACTTAGGAGAAATGTCAATATTCCTGGCTATCCCTGATAAGAGTTAAGTTGTTTAGAATTTCTCTTTGGAATGCTATTTCCTATCAAGATTGAAGATGAGGACCTTTTCAGCTTTCTTTGGAAATGACTTTTAACAATCTGCATCACCTTTTTTCTTCACTTCCTTTCCCCTAGACATCTACCTGGATGGATCCAAGTAGTACTCCCTGTCTTTTGCACAATGGCAAAAAAAGAAAAAAGAAAAACGACAAGACTCCTATTCCTTGACTGAGGAACACAGACATTCCTAGGACATAGAACCACTTCAAGTCACTATGAAATACCATTCTGTAAAGCCAAAACGTGATTGATACAATTCTTGGGAGACAACATCTTACACCAAATATAATTATAGTTTTATTATTAAAATCATAAATTTTTTTCTCCCCAAATCTTTGGAATTGTGAAAATCATGTAATCTTTTGTAAAGGGCATAGTGAATTTTGAGAAGTACTATGCAAATGAAACTAAATAAAAGCATTGATCCAGTTCCTTCTTTTAGTTCCTCTGATTTATCTTCCTGAATATAAACCACAAACTGCTGTGGTTTTTTTCTAGAGGTCATATTAGTGGTCAATGACTACTCATAGGCACGCATATATAAACATTTTTTTTTCCTGAAAGGGAAAGGGGCATTATAGAGGGAAAAAGTTGACTTTCCAGTTGTGTTTCAGATCCAAATATGCACAGGATCTTAGTAGGGGTTATCTGTAGGGTCTAGTAATGTGTTTTAGGCAAGGAAATCACTAAATAAAAAATACTCATGAAATATCTTTCAGCCTAAAACTAGAATACTCTTATTTCCTGGCAGTTCTTTCATTTCAAACATTTCCTTTGCCTTAAAGTGAGATTAACTTGTTGACTTGGATCACATTTCTAAGGTTAGGCTTTTTTCCAGCAACAAGTTTTGTTTTTCCACATTTTAGGTGCATTCTGGAATCTTACTCACAACATTCAATAAATGCCAGTGAAATTTTTAGTGGCACTAGCTAGAGACCATAAACTGTACTATTCTGAAACCTCAGGCACAGGCTCTCTAAAATAAATTCTTATTTTTGGAGGTGAATCATGGCTCACATATCATGGCTCAACATATAAGAGCCCTCTAGCTCTTGCCATGATCAATCCTCAATTCCTGCCAGGCCCCACCAGTGCTCTGACCAGCTTCAGAGCCACTTTTCCCATAACAACACTTGGCAGCAGTTATGGCTTGTCCTCTCTTATTTTCTACTCTGTCTGGCATGTAATTTTCTATATCTAGGTCCACATCAGGCAAAAATGCAAGCATTTTACTCCCAGCTTCTTTAGTACATCTTCCCTTCTTTCTAACAATCAGCTTTTCTCGCTTTTCCACTTCTAACTGCACTCATGGTGGGGCAGGCATTCCATAGTCATCACAACAGCTCTCCCAGCTCCCTAAGGCCAGTGGTCCTTTAGCCACTCTCTCCCTAAAAACTTGAGGGCATTCTCTCTCAAAAGACTAGTTCCTTTACATCTTTCACACGTAGGAAGAACAGGAAGTGTTTAAAAATCTCTAGACTCAACTTTGAATCACTAAAGAGAGGAACAGTGGGGGGCAAAATTTATTTCTTTAGAAAAATCCTCTACAACTTCTTAAGTCATCTTACTGCCTGAGAATTCCAAATGTTTAGGCCAAGGGGAGCTGTGGCTCTTCATGTGACTACTGATTTCCCTTTAGGGTCATTCTCATTAGGCTTTATTTCTTTCAGTTCAATTGTTACATGAAATTAGTCAAATAGTAGTTACTAATAACAATCCCTGGAAATTCAATTTCTTGCACAAGATTTGGTGTTCTACTGTGGCTCTAAGTTCTCCTTTCCCATGAAATGTGACATCTATGTAGGCTGATTGATAATCTGGAGGTTAACAAGTGAATATTTGCTCAACAGGCTTTGTACACCCACAGGGTTACACAGGTGACTCACATTATCCCTCTTCTACTTAAAGATATAATAAGAGAGAGAGCAGTGAAAATTACTCCTTGTGGATATTTCAGTGTGTACCTTACAAAGAAAGTAAAATGAAGAAAAAGAGTTCATCTTATCTCAAGGAAGACTAATACAAAAGAATCTGACAAAACATTCAGATTTTTAAAGCTGTGTCTGCTCAGGCATTAAGAGCTAATGGAAATTTGCAGCAGATGCTCCAATTTTCCCTGAACATTTATGTAAGTATCTCATTTTAGAGGCTGCATACATTTGGGGATAAGTACAGAAATGGCAGCTATAAAACAGATATGACAACATAAAATACACATCAAGAAACACCTGAAAAACCAGTTTGGGTCCACATGGCAAAATCAATGCACAAGTTAAATCCCATTAAAACAAAAGTCTCTGTTGAAAAAGGTTAGATAAACAGCTCATAATAAAGTATAGACAGAGAGGAAGTTGACCTTAGAGCTGGTTCTTTAAATTTTCACAAAAACTTCATTAGGCCAACAATGTGCATATAAATGGGATTGCATGTCAAGTGAAGTAAAATTTATTTGAATAATAAAAGAGATGAAAATAAGGGGTACTAATACAATCCCAGTGGCTCAAGAATGATGACAACATGGATTATGATAATCTGCCTATTATCCATAGCCTTGAAGAGATCAATGTAAATGCAACTTTAAAGAAATTACCATGGTTGCAGGGGTAGATAGGGTGGGGATAAAGTAAGAAAAGCAAATTTTGTTAACTGATGCTGAGTGATGGGCACTTATAAATTCACTATACTATTCCTTCTACTTGTGTAACTGTTTAAAAGTTCTCCAAATAGTAACAGAAACAATTGTCACACGCAAGGCACATAGCAAATTACCAGAAAAAATGGAAAAATTTTAAATTAACAGTACTCATGGTTTAAAACTGAGTTGAGTGTATAAGACAAACATGTTTAGAAGTTAAAAAGATTAACAGCTTTTAAATGATTCGACAGTATACCAGGTGAAATAGTCTGTAGGCAACAGTCAATGACCAAACCCTCAAAGGGACTTAAGAGCTCATTTTGGACTACAAAGGCTTCTTGAAGAGTTAGGACATACACTGTATTCCAAAAGATGGGTGTGCCAGATGTCATCCATTTGCTCTGTTAGTCTCACCATCTCTTCTTCTCCACTCTACTCTCTGCCCCAGGAGGGATTACCCCATTAAGCTCCCATGCCCTCCAGTTTCTGGTTGAGTTATGCCAATGGGGAACCATGACAGGAGATCAGAGGGAGACAGCAGTGAGATCAGGATATTCATTTCCCCGGTTCCCTCCATCTAGGTCACCTTGAATGGGCCATGTTTGTCAAAAGAAGGCCATTCTCTCTAGGCAGGCGGAGGCTCCATAAGATTCTCCTGGTTCTGGTATCTCTCCCCCTCCTGGTGCTATCTCCATATAACATTATCCCTGCGGTTTGTCTATACAGGTCCAACACCTTTATTATGAGTATCTTTTTAAAAACATCCTCCTTGAATTATCCTAACTGGAGTGTGCCATTTGCTGTTTTGGAATTCTGTTGACCCAAGGGTAAGACTAACAAGGAAAGCAGCCTTCAACACTATCATATCTCCCAAAGTGAGACTAAGCATGCTATTTAGAAGTCAGTGAAAAGATCAGTATGGCTGAATAGGAAGGTTTACTAGGAGGAAAGACATCAGCCAAACAGGAATCTGGAATCTGTAGATTTAACAACATGAGGCAAAACATATCAAATTGTTACAAATAAATAACAGCTGTATCTCAAACCTGAAAAGTTCTACAGTCTTTTCGACTGAGTCTCACATCTTTCCTGAACAACAGTACAGGTTTCCCCTACTAGCTGAAAGTACTTCCTAGGAAGAAGCCCTTCTGTGAAACCTTTCCTAAACTGAAATGGCCTAAAGTGAAGAAGCAATTACCATTAATTTATATGTAAAATTTTTTGAGTGTTCCCAGGGCCAAAATATAACCGCCCGGGCTTTTCTGATACCTTAGGGCACAGTTTACTAACAGACACAAAAAAATGGATACAAAGCACAGATGCTCACAGACACAGTTCAAAGTTATGGCCTGATGCTGAGATGCTGTGTGGTTCTCAGGGAGGGAGCTTGACCGCCACTCTTGTTGCTCAGGGTGTGCACTGCCTCTATGATGGACTCCTTGCTGCAAAACCAATGCTGAACACTATTTTCACTTTTCATTTTTTTTGGTAAAAGCAAAAACCCTCTTTTGATTTCCTTTGGTTAGTGAAAATAGCTACTAATGTAGGTCTTTGATAAAAAAGCAGTGGAATGCAAACTTTCAAAATGCAGGGGATACCTGTATTCTACCGGCAAAAGCTTATACTTAATGATTCATGTGGCCTAGAGAAAAGCTATAATTTTCTGTGTATGTATGTAAATAGTTCAATGTTATAAGGAACCTTTTCTTTCACACTAATAATTTGTCTGTTCCAACTAGAAAAAAAAAATTGTATGAACAGCCAAGTCCCCATTCTTCCAGTTTATCGTAATTCTAAAATATACATTTATTTTGCTCTAGCCAAAAGAAAGTAGGGGACATAAGCTCATGGGTTTCTCTCCTAGAGTGCCCTGAGTTAGCAGTGTGACCTTAGGCAAGTCACTCTTTCTGTGGGTTTCAGATTCCTCAGATGTAAAACTATAGAGTCGTACTGGATGAACTTTCATGCCCTGAACTGTCTTTAAAAATTACCTCAAGACTGCTTTCACATTATTTATAGAATTACTTAACATCAGCTATAATTTATTTGAATTAAAATCACCTTAGTTTAATGTAATTATTAATTGCCACTAAGAAAAAACTAAGTGTAGGTATCACAATGATATGAATTTCATAGTTTAAAATTTATCTGGCATCAAGCCTGACAGAGTATTCTAATTTGGCAGCTGCGAAGAAGACATCAAGTCTAAAATTAACCAATATTAAGATTTAACATTTACTGAGCACCTATAATGTGCTATGCATGGTCCTGGAGATTATGAAAGTAAGAGGAAATCCTTGTCCTTGAGGTGCTCATAGTGAATGGCAGATTTTGCATATCACTGAATTAACTCTTGGTAATACTGGCCTCTTTTGCAGATGAGTAATCTGGTTACAGATGTAAAGTAGTAACTGGTTTATTAATTGGAATTCAGGCCAAACTTATTCTAAAACCATCCTTTCTCAATATACCAATTTTCCTCTTACTTCAAGTATCAATATTGGAAAAAAATAATAGCCCCTTAAAGCTAGACTGTACCAAACACTTTAATGTGTTTGATCCTCCTAACCCACTAGCTCGGTGGGTGTTGCACAATTTTACAAATAAAGGAAACACTCAGTGTTTAAGTGACTTACCCAAGGTTACATGGCTGTTAAGTGGCAGAGCCAATGTCTTTCAAATCAATTCCTGAAATTAACACAGTCCCCTGGATCAATCTTCAAAATCCAGCTGTGGCCAAGAATGAAAGTATATAGTATCAAACACTTCTCTTTCTTGGTGAAGCAAAGTAATGATTTCTCTTGGCAGTGAAAAAGTTTCCAATATTCTATGTTAAAAAGAAGTTGAGAGGAATGTTCATGCAACCCACTTATGTGGTACAAATTTATATAATTAATCTAACAAGTAGACTTTAGGATTCTGCAGTTAGAAAGGAATAGCTCTGGAAACCTCTCCCAATAATTGCATATTTTGTTTTAGCTCAGAATCTAATTGATTCAGAATACTGTTGGTTTTACTGATACCATTTTTTAGTGAAGGAATAAATTGTGTATTGATACTTTAATCTTAATAAAAAATACAATCTAAAGGATGATTCTGCAAACTTCAAACAATTCTATAAGCATAGTGGGCTGAATAGCAGCATGAAAAGGATAGGACACAGAGGATTGCCCTTATATACCTTCTAATGCAGTTTCCTGCCCTACTTCCGCATTTCTTTGCTACTTTCTTATACTAGCAAGAAGAATATACAATATCAAAGAATGCCTATTCCTCTTACCTAGAATGCAAGTATTTTATCGATTACGGTTAAGGATATAGTTCACTGCCAGGGCAGAAAGCACGTATTTGGCTCTCCCCTTAAGTTAATGTTAAACGAGTTAGTGAGGTAAAGAAATGAAGGGCTTTCTCTTTTAATCAATAACGTAGCCCATACACTGAGTCAGAGCGCAGTACTTAAGAAAGTACAAACTCAGGGAGATGATATATCCAGTAATTGCCTGATATAAGAGATGCAGACTGATGGCAAATTACAGCCCACTGCAATAACTGAAAAGATCGCCTACGGGTTGGGACGATGGCCTCCGCCTAATTAATCATCCAGGCCTTCCACACAAAACATTCACTCCGGTGCCCGCAGGTATTAAAAGAATGGGGGCTTTCACTGCTGATCTCTGATTTTTGGGGAGACCATTTCATCGAAGACGTTCATCCAGGTGCAGAAGGCTAGGATTTCTTTGCTGTACTAGCTTTTTCTCCTACGCCAAGCCGTGGCTAAAGGGCTTGGGACGACAGGGGATGAGAAAGGTAATCAAGAGATGAGGACACCAACCCGGGCTGGCCTAAGCGGCGTCACCTCTGCAGAGAGGAAGGAAGCAACGCCTCGGAGGGCCTGCCTGCGGACCAGGCGGGTGACAGTATGCGGGGAGCCGCAGGTTTCCCCCACCCCGGCTACAGGGTAAGCCCGGAGCTCCGCTGGCCTTGCTGGGGACGGTGCAAAGAACTTGAAGGGTTCACGGAACTTGGGGCTCGTGGCAAGCACCGGGCGGGTGTTGGCCGGCTGAGGAGGAAGCGGGCACCGGTAGAGGCCTGAGGGGAGGGCGCACATGGCCGGCGGCGCGCTAACAGGGGGCGGAGGGGCGGCCCCGGGGCGCTGTACCTGCGGTCGGGCGGCGGCTGCTGCTTCCGCGAGCCTCCTTTGGCCGGCCAGGAGCCCGGCCGTGCCCTCGCCCTTGTTCTTGCCCACCCCAGGCTCTTTTCCCTCTTTTCCCCCACTTTTCCTCTCCTCATCCGGAGCTCCAAAATGGCGGCGCTGGAGATGGATCACGTGAGCCTCGGGCAGGTCAGGTGACCCGAGTGGCGGGCGGGGGTGGGCGATGTTCAAGCCCCGCCCACAGGCCCCCTGCGTAGCCGGGACTGCGTGAGCGCGAAGAAGGTCTCCCCTCCCCCACTCCGACTTCGGTCCCTTGCTCCTGGGGGGGTCTGGGCATGGGTTGTAGGGCCCTCAAGGCCCCCTGCGTCGTCCTCTCAGAGGTCGTCTGGGTCTAGAAGTCATGTGAAATTTACTCTGAAGTCTCCGCGTCGCCAAAATCTGCTGTGCGCTAGCTTCAACACCCTATCCCCTCGTCATTGGCGTTCTTTTCAGCCCCGTGCTTCTGAATTTGTTACTGCTTTTGGTGGGGTTCTTGGCTGACATGTAGACGTTTTAGCTGGGTTCGTGGCTGGATTTAAGGTGTGCCAGCCATGAAACTTGGGGAGCTCTGGTGTGGGGCCCCAGCTGGTGAGGGGCAGAGCTAGCCCCGGGAAATCTATTTGCTTGAGAGATTGAGGCTATTCAGGGTAAGCACTCATCCTAGGGGGTGTGGGTCCAGACTTCGTAGCTTGGTCCAGTGATACAGCCTCAGCCCTCTGAGGGCACCATGGTGTTTGTCATTTGGGTCTGTGTCATGACATACACATCAAGGTTATAAGCAGCCCTATTTCGGTTCCCCTGCTAAGGGTAAAATACAAAGGGAGTAAAGGATTCCACCCAATTTTATTGAAAACGTCAGACAATTTTGGTATTTTAGGAATTACACAGCAGGTGCTTGGGTCTGGACTTAGGGGGGCCATGCATCCTAGGAAAGGAGTAAAATGAAAGATTCCAGTCCTAGTAATGGGTTGGACTTGTTCTTTGAGATGGCTCTTGGGGACTTCCAAATATACTTAGATGCCATTGCAGCAGGCTGGCCTTTCGATTTATCACGTGGGAGAAAGAGTCAGCAAAACTTCAAGTCACTGTTCAGAGAGGCCAGTAATTCTTCTTACTGTACCTCAGGATGCAAATTCACCTGAATTTGGGGGTTGGGAAACCAGTGAAATTAGAATTCTGCTATTCCACAGAATCCTCTGCCAGCTGGACCAAATAGGAAGAAGGAAAAGCTGGGTTGAGTTATTTTTTTCAATAGAAGAAATTGACCAGAAGACTAGCATGGAAGAGTGGAAGGAAAAAAAATCAAGGAAAAACAAATACGTGAAAGGGAAAAAAAGAACAAACTATGCATCTTTTCTTTTCCTTGAGCTAGTAATATCAGCAATCCTTGTTTATAACTATCTGAAGAGAAGCTTTTCTTTAGTAATGTCTTAACTGTAATGTCCATAAATCTGAAAGTGGCAAGAACAAAAATCAGATAATTTTTTGATCAGGAGAGGCTGCATAAACAAAGTGAGTGGAGAAACTATCATCTAGGGAAAATAAGGCTGTTCTAAAATAAGTGAAAGAAGGTAAGTGTCATGGTATCCGATTTTCTGTGTAGTCTTTTATGGTATTCTTCTTCCAGCTCAGTTGGAACTTCCTGGCCCTTTTGGCTTGGAGGTGTGGCTTGTGGCTGGTTTTGCCGAATAAATTGCATGTGGAAGTTGCCTTTAATTGCCAGTGCGGTTTCCTCCAGAGTACTCTTTTCTGCTGGCAGTGTTCGAAGTGGTGGTCATCCTGTTGGCCAACATTTCAGAGTGTCAGTGATGAGCCGAGCCCCCAGCTGAGCTATGGTGGATATGTAGGGTGAGGAAGTCACTGAGGTTTGGGAGCTGCCTCTCACTGCAGCATGGCATAGCCACTGCCGACTGACACTCCTCCTCCCAATGCTGAAGTAACTGGAAGATGCAGAACCAATAGGAGAAACCATTCTAAGCAGCTAGGAATGTTAATGAAAGAATTAGAACCTTCATTCCTGAAAACAGAAGGTACAAAACACAGAATCCAGTAGAAAAACCTAGGCAACTTTAACAACCCCGTGGAGCAAAACTCCAGTATTTATTTCTCTTTCCTATACAAGAGCCCTCCAGAAAATTACAGTAAATATTTTTAAGTCAGAGGAATGCAAAGACATTCAGTTGTAGTTCCAGTGAACTTGTGGACATCTCACTGAAAGTCTTCTAAGCACTTTCCACTTTCCACAGATTGTTATTTATCATGATTTAATTAACTGATCATAGTTAGCTTTAGTGTTATAGATAGGAAACTTGCTTACTTTGTTATCTGACACCTGCTCAGTGGAATCTGATTCTGTCTCCAGATGAGAGATGACCCAGATCACTGAATCCTTATCTTCACACATCCCATTATTCCACTTTGGATCATTAGTTACTTGATGAGGTTAAAGTTTTTGCTTCTACAAGTACAATGGTTCTATATATTCTAAAGTGACCAGGGAGTCTGATAATAAATACACGGTATGTGCTTGGCAACTTAAACCAGAGCACTGTTTCAATTTTGGGGACACTAAGGGCAGTGCAGTGAATCAGTTGCCAAGGCAATGGTTGTTTTAAATTGAATGAGACACTGAAACAGTTGAAACTTGAGGAGAGGACTGACTTGTTCCCAGCCATACTTATGAAGGACACCTTATCTTTGTTGTAATAAGATTAGGTTAGATTTCTTTGGAAGGGATTAATCATGTAAGTCTTTGGCACAGCACAGAAAATTGGAGAAGACATGATAGCCTGTATTTCTTTCTTTTTTTTTCCCATTTTTAAAATTATGGTATCACTGATACACACTCTTATGAAGGTTTCACATGAAAAACATTGTGGTTACTACATTCACCCATATTATCAAGTCCCCCCACCATACCCCATTGAAGTCACTGTCCATCAGTGTTAGTAAGATGCCACAGAATCACTACTTGTCTTCTCTGTAGTACACTGTCTTCCCATGACCCCCACCCCCACACCATGTGTTCTAATCATAATACTCCTCAATCCCCTTCTCCCTCCTTCCCCACCTGCTCGCCCCCACCCTTCCTCTTTGGTAACCACTATTCCCTTCTTGGAGCCTGTTGAGTCGGCTGCTGTTTTGTTCCTTCAGTTTTGCTTCGTTGTTACACTCCACAAATAAGGGAAATCATTTGGTACTTGTCTTTCTCCGCCTGACTTATTTCATTGAGCATAATACCCTCTAGTTCCGTCCATGTTGTTGCAAATGGTAGGATTTGTTTCTTTCTTATGGCTGAATAATATTCCATTATGTATATGTACCACATCTTCTTTATCCATTCATCTACTGATGAACACTTAGGTTGCCTCCATATCTTGGCTATTGTAAATAGTAGCCTGTATTTCTTTTAATTGTAATTTTTTTTTGTAGATAATTATTTTTTATTGAAGGGTAGTTGACACATAGTATTACATTAGTTTCAGGTGTACAACACAGTGATTCAACATTTATATACATGATAATTCTAGCTACCAGCTATCACCATACAAAGTTGTTACAATATTTTGACTATATTTTAATTGTAATTTTTATCATGACCTTTAGAAATATTTTTTGAATATACTGCCTTAAGAAAGGAAAGATTGTGGAAGGGTGGGAGAAGACAGGAGGGCTAAAAGGGGTACAAAAAAGATGTGGTGGTCTGAGCTGAGAAGATAAACACAAACGTTTTCCCTGACTTTCTATTTAGCTCCCATGGGACTGTGAGCAGGTGGGCTCCATCTTTCTGACGTTTTCATCCTGCCTGTAAAACAAGAAATTCAATTTATCTTTTTTTTTGAGCTTCAGATGTCTGGAATATGGAAGTATGGAGTTTAATTATAGGAGTCCTCTGGGTTCAAAATAGGACTTCATCATTAAGAATAATGGCAAGGCTTGATTTTATTAATGAATGAAAAGATTGCTTGATGTAAGTCAGAAGGAATGTAAGATTAAAAGACATGATATATTATTATATATACAGCTGTCAGTAATAAATTAACATTAGCTCTAGGTTCTTTACACTTTGCATCCTGAATATACACCTAGAAATTCTTCATAATTATAGTTCAGGTCTCAAGAATCATCATAAATTATCCATCTGTCATTCATTCTCTGCTAAAAGCCACAGACCTACATTATTTCTGCAGCACGTCGACATCTAAAATCTCTGGTGCTACGAGGCACACATATTAATTTATTTCTCATTGAGGATCTGAATAAACCAGAAGGATGCACAGCACCAGTGATGACTAGGAAGATTGGAGAGAGAGCAGGGGCCACCTATTGTGAGCTGGGGTTTGCTCTAGCTAACATTGTCTTGCATAACTTTCAGCAAAGCTGTTTTGGGGCTTAGCCACTAACTGATTTATAAGAGACTCGCCAAGGAGCTCAGATTATCATAGCATCGGAAGCAGTCCCTGCAGTCCCGTTTGTGATGGAATTCTGTATAGAGTCCCCATAGTACCTGGGACTCTGTCCTATACCAGGACCTGGAGTAAGGACAGGAATCAGTGGTGGTGACATCTAGTGGCCTACCTGGCATGTGCAATCAGGCCACAGTGTGCCAGGGGTAAGCAGGACATTGGCCTCCTCAAGCTAACCCAGGCCTGACCCCCAGACCCCTGACTCAGTCTGAGAGTTTGGTTCCTGGCAGAGATTCCCTGAATTCATGTTGATGCATGGTTGGGATCCAGGAAAGACTCCAGCAGGCTGGGAGTGGAGGTGGAGAGGGGCTGCTTTGGAGGACATCAGGAGGCTCCTTTCAGTCTGGTCTGCATATGCCACAGACTTGTGCTGCGGCAAAGCATGGCTCAGAGGAGCTATGTGATGGAGCAGGGAGCTCGCCTCCGCCAGACTGTCTCTCTGCTTCAATGCAGACTGGTTATTGGAACGCTCAAGCAATTTTCAGTCGTCTTTGTCAATAAAGTCAGTCTCTTTTCCACAAGGGGAATGAAAATGAGATTTTGAGGCCTCCAGAGGGCTGTGTCCTTTGGCCACTTTATCTGGTTGGGAGCCTCAGCTGAGTTGGGTGGCAGCTATTTGCTATGTCCAAAACCCTGTTGACAGGTAATACCACCTGCTTCTGAACACGACAATGTGATTATAATAGCATACTGTTAAATTCTTCTCAGAGAAGCAGTTTCCTTAACGCAGAGACCTTATTGATGAGAGGGGCAGAGGAAGAAAATGAAAAGGAGAAGAAGATGAAGAAAGACACTAAGAGGAAAAATAACTTCTCATCAAACCAAGAGGGCCTGCTAAGGGGTAATCCTGGGACCTAAAAATGTGTCATTTGTTATTTTGACAGCTCGTCTAGAGGTGATAGACTAGGAGGAGGCACTAGCATCATCGTCAGCTGGCTGGGAGTTCCACTTTTTGCTTCAAGACATAAGGAAATGGATAACCAGAGGCAGCAAGTCATGTACCTTCTAGGGTCCCCCAGTTCTGAGCTGCTGATATACTGTGGAAGATCAGACAAAAGAAACATTGTTTAGTTTCTGACCTTCTGAGATGTTTGTTTCATTGAGAAAGAAACATAAGTGAGAAAGGGAAGGGAAAATGCATATGGCATCCAGAGACAGTCCACATTGCAATTTTTGTGGCCTTTCTGGCCACGAAGTCAGAGTTGCTCATCACCACGTTCCAGCAAGCCATAAGGCTGGAAGGGCCCAGCAGCAACCTGTTGTGAGATGGAAGTGGCACATCCACAATCAGGCATGAGTTGGACTTCAAGGCACATGTAAGCTTCGTGAGCAGGTGGCCAGGCTCCCACATCATCCACCCTCTTGCACCAATACTTCTCCCTCAGCTCACACCTCTGGGACACATGGAGGGAGATCCCTATGACCAGCTGATGGGAGGAGAAAAGCCCAAGCAAAGCTCATGAATGGATCAGCTTGGTATATGGAAGAAAATGGACCAACATGAATGGAGGTATGAGGTGTGAGTGGATACAGGGCACTGTCTGGATCTTAGAGACACCTCTGCCTGGTGTGGAGGGCTTAGAGCCGGGAGCAGGGAGAGCTGCAGCCAGGAAGGCATGTTGGGGGATGGTGGTGGCTAACCCAGGCAGGGACAGGCGGAAAGCATCTGTTGAATGCCTTCCTGGTGTAGGGCACTGGTGAAGGGGCTCTGCTTGTTTATTCCACACATCTGTGTGTATTTAGCTCTGTGATCATTAATTACATGTGTAATCCCTGCTCAGCATCTGTCTACCTTGGTGGAGAATGAGCTTCAGGAGCCCAGGGAGGTTGTCAGTCTTGTTCACTGATAATCCCCCTGGCTAGAATAGGGTCTGGAATGTTGCTATTCAGTACTAAGACTCATGGATTGAAGAAGTGATTTCATTCAGCAGACGCACTCCTAGGCTTGGGCCTTAGTTGAGGAGCTACTTGAAAGCAGTCTTTTGAGAAAATAGGGTATCCAATTGAGAGCTGGGGGCTTGGGAGAAAGAATAAAGATGGTGTCCAGTTAGAGACCCAAGAGTTGGCCTCAGAGAGGCCCTAAGAATCCGGGCAGTGGACTGGGTTTTACTCTGAGTTCCAAACTAATTAGCACTGACTAGCTGTGTGATATAGGGCAAGTTAACTTAACCTCTCTGTGCTTCTGCTACCTCATTTGTAAAATAGCAATAGTAATATCTCTCTTATAAGGCTGTTGAAAGTTTAGAGGACATAATGCCTATGATGTGCCGGACTCATAGTAAATGATCAATGAACAATGAGTTTTATTATTGCAAAGGTTCATTACTATTATACATATAATAAAGGTTCTTATTATTGTGAAAGAATGATATGAAATGGAAGGAAGAGATGGAGATGAGGGATGCTGTGGACAAAGAACAGGTAGCATCTAAGGCTAATTGGAAATGGGGTGTTAAACGGAGGGCCAGTGAGCATCTCTGTTCCTTTAGTGTACCCTTGATGGGAAGCACAGACAGCGTTGGGCTCTCACACCAATGACAGAAGCAAGAACAGAAGTCAGAGGACACATGGAAAAGAAGGGGCCAGAATGATCCCGCTTCTCTAAAATCAGCTCATCAGTTGTGGAATTTGATGTGAGCTCTGTTAGTCATGTCACATATGATTTATGTGGGTTTTCAGCCTATTTTTCCTAAATGCGAATTTTGTTGGCAACTGAATGCGTGCTAACACCCTAAGATTTAGTTACATTTTGGTTAAGAAGTCCAGAAGACTTTGGACTTGGTTTTGAAAAATTGAAAGTGAATTGAATTTGCATGATTTAAGTGGCGTATTCAGATTAACACTGCTAACTCTTCAGATTTAAAATTTCAAAGACTTGAGATTTGATATTTCAGCAGCAACAATGACATCTAGGGGTTGGTTTCTACAGGTTTAATCTTCTGCATATATATTCTCTACATTTTGAAAAATAGGGGTGCTAACATAATGATTCAATCCCTAATGTCTGGACCGTGTGAACTTGATTGGTGGCCAGGGCAACACTGATGGATCAAAGAAAAGAAAAAGCTGGAAGTGGTTTTGCTGTCATCTAAAAGCTACTTTCCTTCTAAAATCACAGCACCTCTCAGTTTGCTTAATATACTCATTTCTGTCCTGATCTTTTAGCCAGAGATGTGCCATGCTTCTCAGCTCTCCTGTTTGATCATCTCCCATTCTTCCTTTGGATGACAGAACTCTCTTCCCTGCATGGAGAGGGGCTGGGGCATCAGGTTTTCACTGCTTCCAGTTTTTTCCATTCTTTGATGAGCCAGTGGAGGGAGCCTTTGACAACTCACCTCACTCTACTCTATGTTTTTACCAGATTCTTTTAAATGGGGGCTGGATCATTCTCTTGACTTTGTGGCTTTGATTGTCAGACTCAGAGGCAGCCTTTACTCTACTGTCAGTCAGTCAGTCAACTAATAGTGATTGAGTAGCTTCTGGGTGCAGTTTGTGTGTGTTTGTGTGTGTGTGTGTATCCCACTGGGGTTCAGGCGGGAATGAGAGGAAACTGAAAGGCAATACATATGTGTTAAACCCATGAAAAACCTGGTTTATTTAGAAGACATCAAACATGCATGTTAATAGGAAGTAAGTTATATATGAAAATATCTATGAACATACTAGAAAAAATTCACAAATATTCAGATGATGTTTAAAGTTCCTCTCAGCATGAAAATGCTGTGATTTTTGTGCAGATTAAAATTAGTACCCTGTTATACTGATGCATAATAATGTTGGTGTCAGCACAAGAATTATAAATTTTTTTACATTCTAGGGAGAGCAAGGCAAAATGAAACCTGTCTCCATAGGAGAATATGAGTTGACCTTCAATGCTATCAAGCCATGAGGGTCATTTCTGGTTTGAAGAACTACAGGGTGAGCCAAGAGTAGGGAGGCCTGGCCTAACTGTACCACTCTGGGCAGTATGCCTGATGATTTAACTTTCTGATTACCTTACCATAGGCCAGGAAATCCTTTTTGTTTCAGCTCTGCTGTTGACCTTTCCTTTTCTCTTGTTAGCTTGTTTGTCCAGTTCCCTGCTTGAACAGGTAGAGTGTGTACAACTGATGTATCATCAGGCTGTCAGTTTCATCCTTTGAATAGTCCTCAGATCTTCCCTTTCTGGTGCTGTCTGAAAGTCTCCAAAAGCTTCTTGTAAATATCCAGACCTTTATCTGGCTTTTGAGGTCTGGCCTGATGTTCCTGGCTGCTGCTCCAGCATTGGCCCTGTCACACTGGTCCACTCTCAGGTGTGCTTTTTTGGTTTCCCAGCTGCACCAAACCTGTGTCCTCTTGCCGCTTCCCACTCCTTATCAGGTCATTGATGGCTCAAAAGAGCTGTTTTCCTAGGGAGGCCCTCTCTGAATCTCTGGATCAGGTTAAATCTCCTTGCCCTCTCAGTGCCTTGCCCTTTTTGGTCAGAGCTCCTCCCAGAGCTGCAGTTCAGCTGTGTGGTTATTGCATTAATGTTGACCTCCCTCCATCAATGGTGGATTCTGTGAGGTCAGCTAACACGTGTCAGCATAGGGTGTGGCACTAGCAGATGCTAATGAAGAAACAAACAATGAATGAATGAATGAATGAATGAACAACTGAATGATACTTATAATGGCATTTTTCTTAGGTGACTAAGATTCTTCAACCCCTGCTCAGGTTCATCAACCAATATCAAATCACTCTGTGGAAGAAATTCAGATGGCCAATAGGCACATGAAAAGATGCTCCACATTGCTAATCATCAGAGAAATGCAAATTAAAACCACAATGAGATACCACCTCACACCAGTTAGGATGGCCAACATCCAAAAGACAAACAACGACAAATGCTGGGGAGGATGTGAAGAAAGGGGAACCCTCCTATACTGCTGGTGGGAATGTAAATTAGTTCAATCATTGTGGAAAGCAGTATGGAGGTTCCTCAAAAAACTAAAAATAGAAATGCCATTTGACCCAGGAATTCCACTCCTAGGAATTTACCCTAAGAGTGCAGGAGCCCAGTTTGAAAAAGACAGATGCACCCCTATGTTTATCACAGCACTACTTATAATAACCAAGAAATGAAAGCAACCTAAGTGTCCATCAGTAGATGAATTGATAAAGAAGAGGTGGTACATATACACAATGGAATATTATTCAGCCATAAGAAGAAAACAAATCCTACCATTTGCAACAACATGGATGGAGCTAGAGGGTGTTATGCTCAGTGAAATAAGCCAGGTGGAGAAAGACAAGTATCAAATGATTTTACTCATCTGAGGAGTATAAAAACAAAGCAAAAACTGAAGGAACAAAATAGCAGCAGACTCACAGAACCCAACAATGGACTATCAGTTACCAAAGGTAAAGGGACTGGGGAAGAAGGGTGGGAAGGGAGGGATAAGGGGAATAAGGGGCATTATGAGTAGCACACATAATGTAGGGGGGTGGGCACGGTGAAGGCAGTATAACACAGAGAAGATAAGTCGTGACTCTATAGCATCTTACTACGCTGATGGACAGTGACTATAATGGGGTATGTGGTGGGGACTTGATAATGGGGGGAATCTAGTAACCACAATGTTGCTCATATAATTGTATATTAATGATACCAAAATAAAAAATATATATATTCAAACAACATCAAATGAAAAAGAAAAAAATCACTCTGTGGCTTAGTCCCTTCCAGCTTCTGTAACAGGAAACCACAGACTGAGTGGCTTATAGACAAGAGACATTTATTCCTCACAGTTCTGGAGGCTGGGAAGCCCGAGATGAAGGTGCTTGACCGAGTCTGGTGAGATCTCACTTCCTGGTCATATATGGTCATCTTCTTGCTGTGTCCTACATGGCTGAAAGGTCAAGGGTTTTGGTTACCCTGGAGGTTTTGGTTACCAGGGTACCAATCCCATACATGAGGGTTCCACCCTCATGACCTAACTACTTCCCAAAGTTCCCACCTCCTAACACCATCACCTTGGGGATGGATTTTTACACATGAATTTTAAGGGGAGACAACAAGTCTGCAGCATTCCATTTGATAGTGTGAAGTAGAGAACTAGACAACAGACAACATGAATTACATTTATGTGGATTCTAATACCCAGTGAGGACATTTTTATTTAAATATTTAACATTTCCTGGACCTCAGTGTTGAGTATAGAAAATTCTGGTTACTTGAGTAGTCTCATTATTCAAAAGTCCTCCTGCATATTAACACTGAAATGATGTGGAATAAAGGAGCCCCTGGAATGACCAGTTTTGCATCAATGGAGAGGTTCATCTGTGTTAGCTGAGAAATCCTGCAATGCAAACCCAAGCAGAGTTCAAGAATGGGGTTGCACTCTCACAGCTTGGGGGAAGAACTGTGTTCCAATCTCTCTTGGAAAGAATTTTCTAAAAACCGTTTGCATCACTATCCTCAGGTTAAATGTGGTCTTGATGTTCTATCTATAGGGAAAGATTATCAATGACATCTTAATTTGGAGCAGAGATAGATAATTTGTAATCCACTCTGAAAGAAAAAATAGTACTAAATTCAAAGGGACATAGTGTTAGTGCCCAAAGACCTCTCTCGTGGTGTTCTTCTAATTGTTTTTGTTTATCCTAAATTTCAGAGTCATGAGCAATAGCATAACATAGAGTTTAAGGACACAGATTCTGGGCTAGACTGCCAGGGTCTATTTCCTGGCTCCATCACATACCAGCTGTGTAACACTGGGCATGTCACTTCATCTCTCTGCACCCCCAGCTTCCTACCTTTAACATGCAGAGAAAAGCATCCCAGACCTTACAGTCCTATCCTGTGGGTTTTATGAATGATACCTTGGAGAGTGCTTTGAATAGTGCCCTGTAGAAAATCATTATTTCAGTGTTGGCTATTTTTTATCCTTGAAAAGTGGTGGGAGATATGCTTTTGCCTATTCCAATACATGGATAGGATTTGTGGTTTGCTACTCTCTCATCCACTTGTTCAAGTTTTAAAGTACCTAAGGTATGCTTGGTGCTGAATAAGATGCTATGAGAAGTGTCCCTGCTTTCAGGAAAATTATGATCTAATTGGAGAGAGAAGGGTCCTCTAACTACAACTGCAGAAGGTACTGAATCCATTCATTCATTTATTCAACAATGATTTCTTGAGCACCTACTGTGTGCCAGGGGCTGTGTGAGGCACTAGGAATATGGCAGTGGAAAGGGCAGACCAAACCTCTGCCCTTAGAATCTGGTGATGTTGATAAAAATGGATGGGTAAATAAGCCGACTAGTACATAGCATGATTGCAATGCTAGGAAGAAGTGAGAGCAGAGTGACAGGACAGGAGGTCCAGGGGAGGTGGGCGTTAGTCACTGTTTTAGAGAAATGGGCTGTTCAGAGAGGCTGCCCTGAAGAAACCCAGAGGAATGCAATTGGGGACTGCAAGGTGAACAGAGCCTGGTCTGAGCTACACCAAGCACAGAAAGGCCAAGAGGTGACTGAGAGAGTCTTGAAGAAAATCACTGGGGTGGATTGGCAGCACAAAGTAGGAAGGCATTTCATTACTCTGTTGGAAAGACCCAGAGAAGGGGTATCAGGAGGAGCAGGGTGTTTATTCCTCCCTCACTTTTGTGAAGGGTATTGTGGAGGCTGCATGAGGCTCCTGCAGCTCGTGCCCCAGTGCCCTGCACTAGCCATTTTCTGCAGCTGGTGCCATGTCAAACTAAACCCCTTCTCCTCTCCCTCTCGGTATTGGGAAGCTGAAGCAGGTGCAGTGACGCCAGCTGAGAGTCCAAGAGCAAATGGGGTTTTAAAGTTGTTAGGGCATTTTGGCATCCAGTTCCCTGAGATGAACAAAGTGTCTTGTCTGGTAATTGCAATTAATGGCTGTGCTATTCAAGCATATCCGTCAATAAATCTCCTCTAATAACCGATTGGGCACAGTCGTTGCCATAGTTATGTCTCTAAATTGAGCCCAGGGTAGTTGGCCATGACACTGACCTTACTGGGGTCAGGCCTGCTTCCTGACTGTATGACTCCACATCCCAGGAATTAAAGTTACCCTCCAAATGATTGGCGTTGAGCCAGCTAAAAGACAAGCTCAGTCCCTTGCCCTAACTGGCCGGATATTTCCTGTAAATCTCTTAAATGCTGAATAGAAGTCTTCAAAACCCTGTAACGTCAACAGTTGTACTAATTAATCCTGTCCAATCCACTTTTGTACAATGCTGGGATGTAGTCAGCAGGAAGACCACACATCAGATCTGTGCACCAGCATTATTCATGGCAGGCCTCACTTTATATTCCCTGGCTGACCAGGTCAGTGCCTCACTACGGAGTCCTTGCCTTCAATTATGGTATTCTAGAAAATTCCTTCTCCAGACCCCAAGTTCTGTCTTCTCATGTGGGGCATTATTCTACAGCCATCATGCTGGCTTGTCCAGTTAAGGGCTCTGATTCCTGAGACTCTAGCTGGTACTTCAGAGACCAGATCTGCCCTTTTTCCTCCTCAACTCAGTTCATGCCTTGTGTCCTCAGGAGATCTTGGGTTCCAGAATGCCATCTCAAAACCAAGTTGGGAAAACCTAATGAGGTGGGGGTATTTTTAAATGTGTCTATTTATACATTTGAGATGATTGCAGGTAATTACACAGAAGGTAGAAGAAGGGATCTGGAGCAAAAATACTCAGTAAATAGTCTCTCTTAATTCATATCTGTGTAAAATCCCAGGGAAAAAAACAAAACAAATGGGAAGACAAGGGAAGCTTGTTTTCTGAATCTGGCCATGCCCAAGCCTTGATTTAAACTTTTCAAACTTGTTTTCATTGTACTCTGTTTTTACTTTCCTTCCCTCTTTCACTGTTTATCTCAGAATGAATGTTAGAGAATTTTAAAACTGGAAGGATCTCAGGGTGGGAAGGACAGTGCTGGAGGGACTGTGGGGCCCAAAATGTATAGGTGAGGACCTAGTGGTCCTGCCATGGGCCCAGTTTCTGCCCCCCATTCCTTTCTGGGGGATCCCTCTCTCTCACGTGATGAGGCAGGGCTTAGCACATTTACCTTCTCTCAGCACATCTCTGTGAGAAAAACGGAGAGGAATTTCCATATGCCAGAAATCTATGAAGATAACCCTTTAAGACAAAGTAGCCCCTGTTTATTGTTTGCCTCCAAGTTTCTCAATAATCTCCAAATTTAATAAAAATGACAGCGTCCGTTTTCAAAATGGCTAAAGTTTGTAAAATTCCCTGGGACAGTGCAGGAACATTCCCCATCTTTTGAACTGTAACATTTCAAATTAAGAACGAAAGAAAACCAACCACAAGTGAGTTCAGATGGGAAATGCACATGCTTTTAAAATGCTGCCTATCAGTGGCATAGTATTCTGGTAGAATTTGAATGATTAAGCTATGTCAATAGAATTTTGGCTTCACTGTTAATGATGTGTCATCAAAAGGAGCTATAAAAATAGCAAGAGATTTGTTTTAATAAAAGAGAGAAAAGGGAAGGGTAAATTAAATCCAGTAAGCACATGAAGCTGAGCAGTCGGAGGCACCCACTTCCATTCTTTGCCCCCCTTTTCTCTCTGTGCTGGTGCTCCTCACCACCTCCTCTGAGGTATTCAACACAGACAGTCAGTTAGTACTGAGTGATCCTGGTCCACATTGTGAAATGGTGGGTGGACTCTCCGCCCCAATGCCTTCTCTCAAACTGGAATTTCTCTGGGCTTCTAGATTCCGTTCCAACTGTGTTTCTTTTGCATCTTCTTGGCCAGCGCTGTTCAATGGGCAGATACAGTGTTTATTGTTGTGGTATCTGAGCTCAGAGAAGCTAAATGCACACGACTCTCTGCTGAGCTTTGAGTTCCAGTAGAGGGCAGATGGCTGATGTGCCTGTTAACAGCAATGCTGCTTCATAGCGTGTATGTGCAGAGTGCGCACAGCGTGTCCCTGGCAAGCCCGGCCACATACTGGCAACATGCTCCTCATGTTGGGGTCAACAGGGGGAGAGGATCCCCAGAGAGAAACAGAACACAAGGAATTGCAGAGAAATTGAAATGAGAATTGATGGAGTCAGAGGAGAATGAACGGAATGAGGAGACCAGGGAAGACATACACGTTTGGGCTGGATCAGAGCAGAGGAACCCTCCCGGGGAATGCAGGGCCCCTAGCAAGCTCCTGGCCTCTGGGGCATCTTCCCTTGCCCACTCTTTTTTCCTCTCTCCCTCCCTTCCCCCTGGGAGCCTCCTTTGTCTTTTCTTCATAATTTTGACTTTTACTTTGAATTACAATCCAAATCAATTTTTAAAATGTTTTATTTTTATTTATACATTTCAAGTACTTAATGAAATATAGAGTATAAGATTCAAGACAAAATATGGGTATACAGTGAAAATTAAAGGCTTCCCCGCCCGTTACTATTCCCCCAGTTCTTCTACAAAGGAATCATTTGTTCATGGCTTATAGGATTTTTTCAAAGAGATTCTATGCAAATACATACACACAAAGCATATGATACACACTGTTTTGCACATTGCTTTTTTCTCCCACTTAACCATATGATCCTGGAAATTGTGCCATATTGGTATGTATAGATCTGCCTTGTTGATTTCAAAGGCTGCACAATATTCCATTTTATAGATTTACTATAGTTTACTTTGCAAATCTTCTGTTGAAGGACACTTTTTGTTTCCATTCTCTTGCTGTAATAAATTCCCATGTACAGATGTCTTTGTGCATACGTACGTACATAACTGAAAAATAAATTCTTAGAACTGGGATTGCTGGTCAGAGGGTACATGCATTTTAAAACTGGAAAATATCACCACATTTCCCTCTTATTTAATTTATAGTACTACCTTGCCAAACCAGTGTGATCAAAAGTCGATCTTTGACAATCTGTTAGGCAAAACATGTATCTCTTTGAGTGAGTCAGCTCACTGTCATTTCCTTTTCTGTAAACTGTTTGTTCATGTTAGGGATAGTTTTGATAAATCCATTTGGAAGAGAGTCAGGTTCACAGAGGTCACCAAACTGGGAAAGATTTAAGAAGGAGATGAAAAGAGCCAAGTGAGTATTGTGAAAAAATAAACTCAAAGACTATTTCTTTTCCTAAAGACACCACTGTATCTGGATTATGCCCTGTCAATATGCCAGTTATGCACAGATGGCTCTGCAGTTTGATGAATCGACATTTCTTCCCCTGGACTGTGGTAAGAGCCTTTCCTCTCCCAGACCTGGTACCCACAATGCCATCCCAGCACGACTAGTGTATGTTTTCATTGCAAATTGCATATAAAAACCATTGTTTAATTGCAAATAAGAGTTTAGATTTACTGTGACATGACCACAAGTGTGATCTTTTCATCCATAAAGTCCTCAGTTACTTGCTTTAGTGTGTTAGACGGAAGTGAGCCATCTCATTTTCAGTGAGTGACCTTGAGGTGGCAGCAACATTACATTCAATTCTGTGATGCACCAAGTCCATTACAAAGTGAAAGTAAAAATTGCAATGAATCAGAATAATACTGATTGTTATAATTTTATTATCAGGGTATTAAGTCAATAAAACTTATCTGAAATGTCATTTGCATTGTATACAATTTTTACTAGTTATCCACTATGTCTTAAAAGCATGTTTAAAACAACAAAATGAAAAAATGGGTGATAAATTGTGCAGAAAGCTGGGATTTGTCTCACGCTGTAGTAAAACTAAATTCTATTTTGATTGTTTGAATTGAAAAGTATTCTTTTTGCAGACTTTTAACTATACCATGATGCTTTAATGTCTGCCCAACTGTATTTAGTGCCCTGTTGTCTGATTACTTATTTTCCTGCAGGTTGTCTGGCCCTTTTCATTTATGATTTTACATAGGAAGGTCAGCTAAAATATGGTATCCCTTCAGGAAATGAGAATATGGTTGTTTTTTTTTTAATAATGAGGAATAATGAAACTTATTTATGAAGGCAATCAGAAAAATTTATTGAAGAATCACTATAAGAGGAACATGCAAATTAAAAACAAACCTGCTTAATAGCTGTGGGTAAACTTGTAACATTTCCAGAATATCTCTCCTGGCTTTACTATATCTGCATATCAACAGGCGCTCAAGGGGGGAGAGAAGTATGGCTTTAGTGCATTTGCATCATTCCTCAGGGGTGGAGAGAAGTTCATCTCCGTGTCAGTGGGTAATTACCTGGGCAACCGAGGGCTTATCTGTACCTGAAAGGTGACGGGAGGGCTGGTTTTGCTTCTGATGGAGCAGGAAAGAGAGAAGGGCCTGGACTGCAGTTTGTAAGAATAAATGAATTTTAAACTTTACTTCTCCCTTTGACTGATTTCGGTTTTTAGAAGTATTTTGCCCCGGGATTTCCTCTTGCCGGACTTAAAATAGCATATTCATTAACAGGGAGTTTCCAAGTAATGAAATAGTTGTGTAAAAGGTAGGATATTTAGGTGATGTAATATTGCCTCTATCAGGTACAATACATGATTATTATGCAATTTTGTCTTGTCAATTGCTATTAGATTATTGTAGTATTACTGTGTAATTACTTAAGAAGCAACATACTAAAAATGTTTAGGCCTGTATTTTTGCAATTTTTTTTTTTTGCATTTTATGTGATGGATTGCTGACATGTAAGTTATAGGAAATTGGAAAAATGGATTCTGAATGCGTCTCTATTTTGATAATATTAATAATGTTCTGGTTATCTCTTTGATCTTGGCCTTTGAAAATGCAGTTGCTGCCCTCTTCTTAGTGTTCAGGCATTTAACTTGAAGTCGAGGGGCTTGGGTGCTCCTTCCAGCTCTGCCACCATCCAGTTCCATGGCCTCAGCTAGTGGCTTGGCCTCTCTGAGCTTTAGTTACTTCATCTGTACAGTGAGCAGGCCCTGGAGTAAGTGCAGAGAGACCGTCATTCAATCACTATGTTAATGAATGCCAACTATGGGTTGGAAACTGTATTGGGGGTTGAGGATCCTGAGACAAATGTGACACACAACCCAGGCTGTGAGGGACTCACAGTACAGTGGAGAAAGAAGGTGCATAAGCAAAGCCTCATAGCAGGAGTCATGCAGGGAGTGATGTGGGGGTCCTGGCGAGTGATCACAGCTCACGTAACAGAACTGAGCATGTACTCTGTACCAGGTGCATGGTGAGGGCTTTACATATATTGTTTCTTATAACCCTCCCCTAGCCCCACGTCACAGAGGAATTAGCACCATCCCCATGTTATAGATGGAAAAACTGAGGTCTGGAGAATTGACCTTCATCAGGAACACATAGTTAATAGATCATGAGCTGGGATTTTAACACAGGCACTCTTTATTCACGTGCCATACTACATCCAGTGTTCCTTTCCACCCCTTATATTCTCATTCAGAAAATACCCTTTGTCTAAAGAATGTAAGGGATTGCTGCTCCATCTTGTGGCCAGCACTGCTAGAAAAGACCAAACATCCTAGACAGAAGGAACCAAAGCACAGAGAATGGTGAACAGAAGAGACTTTGACCTCATTCAGGGACTGGGTCATTTGTTAAGTCCATTCTGGCATGGCCCTCTGGCTATTTGCAAACGCAGAGTGGGAAGGAATTCTATGGACATCTCCCCTTGGAACTACTCACAGATTTAAGAAGTGGAGCCATGCAGCGATTAGGAGCAGGGCTCTTAACACCAAGCTGCCTGGGTCAAATTCCAGGGATAGGACACTTAATGTCTCAACCCTGGTTCTTCATCCCTAAAATGGGAATACCAACCATGGCTTCCTTGTAGACTCGTCTGAAGAGTAAAGTAGACAATCCCAGTGATGGCTGGAGCCCAGAGTCTGGCATGTTAGAAGTGCTCAATAAGTAATTTCATAATTGTTATTATTACTGAAGGTTTTTTTGCTCCTGAGCAATTGGTATAAACAGATATGTTATAAGAAATCCCAAACAAAATTAAAGTACAAGTTCACATTTTATCTGAATGTGACTGATACAAAGATCAAAGTAATGTATAATTAAATGTAAATAATTGAGAAATGCCTTGTTGATTATTGGGTAAGATACTTATTCCTTTTTCACAAGAAGTATTGATTTATTTTTGATGACGGTGTCAATTTGAGGGAGCTGATAGAATATGTTGGAAAATATTTGCATAAAATGACCTAACAAGACAAATTCTTGGAATTGAACTAACAGACGCAGGTATTTATATATTTCGGGACTGACCCACCCTCTGGCTGCTCCTTTGTGTGCTGATCTGTGTTCCACCCTCTTGGAATGGGGTGTCTGGCCATAACCCAGTTCTCTGTCTGTATTGGATCCTAAAGCAGCTCTTGTGTGTTTATTTTCACAGAGCCACATATTACCTTGATAAAGCTTATTTTGTATGTTATGGAATCATCTCACAAACACATCTCCAAACCAAAGATAAGTCCCAAATGGCTTGCTAATACTGGGTTCTTTGAGAGAGGCATAGGGGAAGTATCCCCTTTTGGAAATGACTGTATTTGCTTGAAGTATTGGATCACAAATATTAGACTACAAAACATGTAAAAGCAATTCATAGCTCTCCAGGGTACAGCTTTTCAGTGTGCATGTGCTGGGGTAAAACCAGTGAACTCTGCAACTCCTGGGCTTGGCCTCTGGGGCCACAGTGCTGGGAGGATTGTTTTGTTGTGCTGAGAGCAGAAATTCCACTGTGATCAATTGCCAATGTGAGTTGAATTAGGTGCTTAGGGTGGCAGGGTGTGCACTTCCTGAGCTTACTGACAATTTGTCTGTTCACAGTCATCTTTCTGTTTTTGGTGGTTGAAAGAGACCATGCAGCTTGTCAGAAAATCAATGGACAGTTTGGCTTCTGATACTTTGAAGGTGTACGTGCACGCACACACACACACACACACACACACGCACACACACACACTCACACTTATGTACATTTATGCTCATAACACTCACAAACGTGTGCATATGGTGTGCACACATTCTTTCCTGCCTCCTCTAAGCTAAAGACTATCTCTAAGGCCTTTCATTTTCATCGGAAGTAAAAACATTTGTTATTATTGCCACCTAAACCTTTTATTATTGTCATTTAGGTTTCACACATTGATGGAGCATAGCTTTCATCATTTCCTTTCAGCAACCCAATAGTTCTGAGGAGCTCTGTGTGGTTTTCACTGAAGCAGAAGTTGCAGCTGAAACTCAGAAAACCAAGATTCACCTTCCACAGAGACTGTGGTCACCGTAGTGGCCTTGCCCTGACCTTGTGGGAAGGAGGTTTGAAAGTGAGCTATTTTAGCCAGCAAGTGTTGCATTGTGAAAGGAGCAGTGACATACATTACTGAATACTTTCTGATATCAAAGCTAATGGGCCCTTTTCCCTTCTGCTTTGGAAAGAGGTAGGAGGAATGTGGAAAGACATAGCACAGACTTTTCAAGGTAAATGGCAGGCTCTAATGGAGCTTCAGTGAGCATATTCAGTAATCAAACTCTTGGCTTGGCCCACAGTTTTGAGGATCAACAAGAGAGAGTCCATAGACATTTTTTCTGTCTTGAAAAGCCCATGGATTTTCTGACTCCTACTGAAGAAAATTCCTACTATCCTGCTGGTGTTAACAAACAGAATGACTTTTATACTTATAATAGAGATTAATGAAGTCTGATGCCTTGTTTCCTAAATTCTTGTCCTCTGTTCCTGGTACTACCTCCTCAGTCTGCCCCTAAGCCAAACTCCCAAAGTGTCCAGCTCAGTCCAGAGCTCTAAATTACCCTGAATCTGAAAGAAAAGAAATGGAGAGCCCTACTTCTTCCAATAAGAGCCGAGGACAGAGAAAGGTGGAAAAATAAATTGAGCTCATCCCTGGAATGATCCAGAAAAGATTAAAAAAAGGCCCATTATCTGGGTCATTTTAGCTCAATGAGTTCAAGATTTCAAGATGGTAACTTGATTGAACTCATTTTCTTTATCACCATCATCATCATCATCATCATCATCACCATTGCCATCATCTTTTTATTTTAAGAAAAAGGTGTTTGAAGTGTCAGGAGGGCTTCTGGCTGCCTACACAGAACCATGACTCACCAGGTTAACAGGCTGCAGTGTTGAATGGAAAACAGATCGCCAAGATGGCACTGAGCAATGTGAAATCCAACTGGGTAGAAACTGTGCCTCATTAGAGGCCATCCATACAGCAAGCGAATGCACTTGGCAATAGTCATGTGATTCCTTCCCAGGAGTCACAGAAGCGATATTTGCTGCTGGGTAGCCAATCAATTCCCTTGAATCTGTTTGCAGTTTCTCTTCTTTGATATTCTGCCTCTTCTAAAATATCATCCCTCCCCTACACCCTCAGTTTGCTTTTGCCCACTTGCCTGTATGAGACATACTAGAACCCTCAATGAAGACACTCTATTAAATTGGCTTCAAAACCTGCTGGGGTAAGTGTAAAGTCTGGCTCCCCCACCAAACAGTTGAGTTAAGGCCTCTCTTGCCCTTTGCAGATTAGAAACAAACACAGTTCTGGCAGAGAAAGAACCTGTCTTTGGTTGAGTCTCCACAGAGTGAATGTTTACACTTCTGCCAAGATTTGTTTCTAACCTCTGCTCAGCATTTATTTTTCTGAAGAAGTAGGGGAAAAAAAATCATCACATACAACAAAAGCTAAAAAATTTCTCATGTTGTAGAGTTGAGTGTTACCAGCACTTTTATTTCTTAAAAGTTGGCTCTAAATCCTAAAACAACAAAAACAAACAAATAAATGAGAAAACCCTCTAAAAAATGATGGGAAAGGGTTTATCATTAATCTTGACATACTGATAACTCATTTCCATCAAATTATTCAAGTCAAAAAACTGCAGAAGTCTCCCTGAGTTTCTTCTCCCTACTTAATGCATTAACAGCTCTTGTTGGCCTCATCTCAAAACTAAAAAAGTTCCCAGTCCAGTGATGTCTTCCCACCTCATTGCCATCATACCAGGTCACCATCATCACTTACCTGGTACCTGTGAGAACCTCTTCCCTGGTGTTCCTACTGCCACATCTTGCCCTTGCAATCTACTCTCCAGACAGTGGTCAGAGTCATCTTTAAAACTCCTAAGTCAGATTGTGTCATTGCTCTGCTTGGAAATCCCTCAGGGTTTCCTGATGCCCTTAGGATAAAATCCAAACTCCTTGCCAAGGCTCCTGCCTCTTAACAATCTCATTTTATACTCCCCTCCTCCTACCCCTTCTGCCCTGGAAGTCACTGATGGGCCTTTGTACAGGCTGTTAGGAATGCTTAGAATGCTTCTTCCCTGCTATTTGCATTGCTGGCTTTATCTCAGCTGGAAAGTCTTTATTTAAATATCACCTCCTCAGAGAGGCCTTCCCTGACCATCCAGGCTATACTACAGGCTCCTGACCCTACCAATGTCTCTTCAGTCACTCCATCCTGTTTCAGTTTCTTCATAGCATTTACAGTTTTCGGAGTTGTCTTGTTTGTGATATGTTCACAACTTAATTCTTGGTTCCTGTTATTAGAATATGAGGGCCAGAGGAGCAGAGACTACTCTTGGCCGTGTGAGATTCAGCACCTAGGACAGCACCTGTAGCTCTCTGCAACCAATGAATGACTGAGTCATCCTAAATCCTCAAGGCCAACACTTGAAGCTCTTGAGGCCTCTCTCCTTATGGTCTTTTTCTCCATAATGGCCCCATGACTTATTTCCCGGTCTGCTGAAAGTTTTTAGGCAAGCCAGTTCTTCCAGTTTTACCTTTTATTCCTTGTAGAAAAATAGCTGGGAGCTGTACATCTAGTTCTTTTGTTACAGAAGTCATTCCATGCAAAGTCATCTGTGACTGTTCTCCAATATTAGACATAGAGCAGTACCTAATGTTAATACTCCAGTGTTTATGTGCAGGGATAATCTGTCCTAGGATGACAGTGAATCAGAGGAAAAATACTGAAAAGGACACTTGAGGGATCTCAGTTCCCTGGGCAGCCCTTACAAAGTCAGGAGAGCCAGTTTGTTGGAAAACCAGCTTACTTGCCCTTCTGGGGAACTGGTGCTGCCTAGAAGTTGCATAGCTCAGTCACTGCCAGGAAGCAGGATGAAAAGGCAAAATGGATGGGAAAGTGGGTACTCGAAGAGCCTTCAAGGAGAAGGAGTGCTTAGCATGTCCCAGTGGATAGCTAAGGTAGTGGCAAAAAGCATTTGGGCTTTAGCAGGGTAATTTTTCATAACAGAAGTTGCTTTCTTATTATATAGTGGGTATGCTTGCATGACTGGTCCCTTACATTGTCATTGAAAGACACCTACTGCTCTCTCCAGAGGAATTCCTGCTGGCTTTAGGAGGTTAGAAACAGTCATCCCTCTGGAAGGATAAAAATTCTATCCAAACCAGCCTGCTTCCTCAGACTCCCAAGATCTGAGATTTTATGAACTGATTACTAGAAAGAGGAGGCAGAGATCGTTCTACTGGGTAAAATCAAATTGGACAATGGTTGTAGGGAACTCAAGTATGGAGAAAACTAAGATAATGAAAATCAATAGTGCATATGAAGTGATCTTACAGTTCAATCTGAGCAGTTCTTTGCACATGTAATTTGTGAAAAAATTAATGATTTTGCGGTGGCAGCAAACACGTTCCATATAAGTGCACAAATGCTCTGCTTATAACCATCACTATCCCATGTTGTGTTGTGGTGAGTATTAAAGTAAAATCAGAGTCATGAAATGTTAAGGTTGGAAGGCCTTAAGCCCATTTTAGAGTTCAGTAAATAAAGCCCACAGGGGAAAGGTGCTTTTCCAGGGTCTCAGAATCATTAGCTGCAGAGCTGGGCCTGCATCCAAGCCTCTGTCTCCTGCTCTGTGTTCTTTCTCCAACTCAGATGCCAGATCTGTGTTCATTCTCTGGCTCCTATGTCTGGGCATGCTGTATGTGTTCTGCTCACATGTCAGTTTAGACATTGCCCTTATACCCTGTAAGTCCTTACCCATAAAGGCACTCATGAGCACTGCAATGGCAGAGAGGGTCATAGCACAAAGACCCTATAGCATCTTCAAAAGAAATTGCCAATTACCAGTGACCACTGTTGGTCATTCCCAACTGTCCTCTATGCAGTGCCCAGCCACCTAGCTCTTCATCATGTCAGGATACAAAATCTCTTTCTTCTCTATGCCAAACTGCTCAGCTTTTCCCTTAGTCTTACTCTCAAACACTCAAAGCATCCTCCAGTTAAAAATACACTCTTTAGAAGGTGGCTTGCTTGCCATTGTTGTTATATGAGCATGCTCCTGGAGTTCTACCCTCCTACCACAGGCAGCTTATCAAAATATTTCCTCTAAACAGATAGAGTTTTTCTCCAGGAGGAAGTCTGAAATGAAAAATGTCCCTCTTGTCCTATATTCCCATCACATCATGTAGATGCCTAAATTAGCTTCCCAGGGGCCTCGTTCCATCTTTCTTTCCTCCTCTGGGAACCTGACTGGCAACTTCCCCACTAAGTGTGTGACCCAACCTCCTGGACCAGCATGGGGATAATGATAGACAACATTCTCAAATGCCTCTGTGAGTCTACCACCTTGGGACACCAAAGTCCTCGCAGTTCACCCCCATGCAGGTGTGGGGCTCCTCCCATGACACCACTAGGTATCCAGGTGTGGATTTACAGTAGTCTTACTAGATACTGCAGGGAGTTGCTTGTTAGAAGGGGCTGGGTGATGACTTACACGGGCCTGGTCCCCACCCACTCGGTGACTGGTTGTGTGTTGGGTCTGCTGCTGAAGGCCCACCATGTAGGAATAAAGATCAGGGGTGGGGAGACCTGCTGGGGAAGACTCTGTCCCTTGAGGCTCCTCAGTGCCTCAACAGCATCCCTCAAGGTGGGCACTTCCGATTCCTCCCTCTTCTAGCTGGGAGTGTCAGAGGTGCACACTTAGCAGACTCCAGATCTCTATTCCTGCCTACGTACCACTTTATAACCTGCTCCCATTTCAAACATCCCTGACCCTTGTTTTCTGTAGTTGATCCCAAAGCTAGGATCCTTTCTAGAAGTACACTGGTCTCACCTCTGCTTCCCAGTGGGTCTTGGGGAAGGTCACCCTAAAGCAGAGGAAACACTGCAAGTAGATTGAGTTTTCCTACTCAGTGGGTGACCAGCAGCCTCCTCCTCTCCTTCCATGTGCCACATTCCTATTGGGTGCTAAGTGTTATGTGTATACTATCCTTGATGCTCATAACAAACTTGAGGGAGTGGATGCTCTTATCCCTCTTTTAAAGATTAAGAAACCAAAGGTCTGAAAGGAGGTTCTGAAACTGGCTTGAGGTCAACCAGCCATTGATGGCAGAGCCAGAGGTTGAACCAAACCTGCCTATTGCCAAAGTTGCGACCTTTCCATAGCACCTTGCAGGGCTCTTGGTAAGAATCCTCAGGAAAGACAGCTCTTCTCTTTTTAAAACAGACAGACACAGGCAATTTGGAACTGAGTTGTCCCAGAGCTGCCATCTGTTACAAGGTCGTACCATGGCACTTGATAGAAGATGGGTTGTGGATGAAAATGTGGGTCTCCCAGTAGGAGCAGTGTCTGTTCTGGGGCTCATGCCTCAAGTAGCTGCCCATTGATTGTTCGGGTGATCAAAGTTGGGGTGATCAATTGTTTTGGACCCTGGTCACATGCCCCTCGCAGACGATCCAGGCTTGAGAGGTCACGAATGTCCCTGCGTGGTTGCAAGGTCCCCAGATCACCGTCCTCAAAGCCTTGGTTGTCCTTGGACCTTGACCTTGGAACCCTGGAGGGTCAGTGGGCATTAGTCCTTTAGCCAGGCCCAAGTGTGCCACTCCTGAGGAGTGTTGCACCATTTAAAGGTGTTGAGTTGACAATGAGGATCAACATGACAAATGTGCCTTAGCATGTGTATTTATGGACTTACATCTACACAATGAGTGACTGAACATGTATTGACAATGTGGAAAAGAGGGAAATTCTGCAGCAACAGCTATTGATCTTTCCTACTGTTTGCAACACTGAGAGTGGAGGAGGAAGTGGCTACCGCAGGGCTGCCAGCCAGCTCTGCTGTCCCAGGTTCACACTCCCCGACAGCCTGTGAAGGCAACGCTTATGGTCGGGATCACGCGTCTCTGCGCTCCGGCTCAGGCTGCTGGGAATCGGAGGCCTCACTGAGCCACTGGAGTCCTCCTGGCAGTCTCGGAGGCCTGGGGCTGTTGCCAGATCACCGCTCCCAGACGAATGTGTGAGTGAGTGCTCTAACTCAACCCTAAAGAGCTTTTGAAAAATCGAAGGCAAATCTTCAGAAAGTAAGGGAAAGAGGCATTTGTGAATTATTTTTTTCAGCTCCTGGAAGTTACCTGAAATTTCCAGTTTCATTGACCCTGCTAGGATTTCCTGTTCCATGTATAGCACCTTCCTGAGGTCCTGGGCCTTTGTGAGCCAAGCTGCTGCCAGTGACGACAAGTGGCAGATTCTGGATGTGTCTGCCCTGGGTGCCTGATTGTATAATGTGCAGAGGGACATTGTTACTTTCTTCTGCCCCAAAATGTACCAAGAGCACAGTGCCACCAGATTAATATCCAGAAATGCCTCGTCTAATATTTATAGCTAGAAATAAACAGCACAAAAATCTTTTGTGACCTGTGAGTGAAACTAAGGCAGATAATTTATGACTCTTATGTGAATATATGAAGACACTTATGGAACCCAATTCGAGGCTCCATGAAGCTATTGGATGGGGTTTCCTAGAAATCTCCACTACCTATGGGAAGTTGATTAAACATAGGAACCACATAACATTTCTCTTTACTGTGGTGATTTGATTACCAGGTTTTCACTTTCCTGCATTTTACCCAACATAGTATTTTCTTACAGGGCTGTGCCTTGCCGAGATTCCAGCAGAATCCCACAGGGAAAGGCACAATTAAGAATCTTATGCAGTAACACATTCCTTTGTTCTTATGATCCGCATATGTATGGACATCCACAGTGGGGGAAATAGTGCTGATGTAGGTTCTTTGAGTTTGGCTTTTTATTTTTGCAGAACCATATTTGGGGATTTTAGTTATCCTATCATAAGCCAGGGTATTATATACCTCAGCATTATGGTAACATTAAGGCATTGACTTCTAGGATAATGACTATTGCTTCTGCAGCAATCTGCTCTTAAGGACACCCTGGGAATATTTCATACTTATCAGATTTTTGACCTCTAAGGGTATATCTATGCGATTCTAAAACATATTGTCATTTCAGTACAAAATTAAAAAAGAAAAAGCAATTAAACAGTTGCCTAGTGTTGTATAGATAAAAAGATCTAGATAATCAACCTAATCTTTGATTTGGCTTGATTGATTAATTAATTAAACATTTATTGAGCCTGGCCCGCACTAGGTGCTGCCATGCTGTGTCTGATAGTCAGAGGCTTGGAAAGTAATTTGCAAATGTTGATTCTGCCTGTGAGGGGTTCTGGGAAGGAGAGGATGCGCCACACACCCTAGTCAGCCACTGTGACGAGGGCCTCATCCTTACCCATCCCTGCACCAAGACATGTACCCCTGGGAGGTCACAAGTTTCAATGCCTGGTCATGGCAGTGCTGTGGCAGAGCACTGTGTTGGGGGCACACTGAGTAAGGATGTGTACACACAAGCATATTTGTGCCTACCCATAGACACAGATGCAGCCAGAAGGGTTAAAAGGGGACAGAAATCACACACTGTTGCTGGGACTTAATTTGCACACACTCCATGGAGTATAATATAGCCATATCTATCAAAAGATGCACATGCCCTTTGATGCAGCCCTTCAACTTCTAGAAATTTATCCTAAAGATAAACTCACATGTGTGCCAATGACGAATATTCAAGATATTCATTATTAATTCACTTAATCATTCATCAAATATTTAATGTGCTTCTGCTACATTTCAGGCACTGTTCTAGGCTCTGGAAAAACAGTGAACGAAATGGTTCAGGGAGCTCATGTTCTAGTCGGGGAGGTGGATGAAAAACAAATACATGCAGGGAGTCCGTGGGACAGTCACATTTGTATCCAGTCAAAACTGTCAATAGCTCCCCTTTCTGTTCTCAGAAGTGTCTTAGGCAGCACAATATATGAAATGATCACCCTGATATGGTGCTAAGTGCTATGAAAAAAAATAAAGGGGAAAGAACAAGAGTGACTGCAGTGGGTGCTGTTTTACTCATTGCAGATACTTTGCAGAAGCAAAAGAGTAGAAACAACCTGAAAGTCCTTCAGTTGGAAAGGCTAATAAATTATGTTATATTCATGAACTAGAATACTATGTAGCTTTCAAAAAGAAAGACAGAATTATGTTTACTGTTATGGAACAATCTCTAAGATATACTGTAAAGTGGAAAGAGCAAGATGCAGAACAGCATGTTTAGTTTAAGACCACGGTATATACAAAGAAGAAGGGTGTACATACATGGATGTGTTCAGCCATGCACTGGAAAGCTTTGGAAGGACATAAAATCTGGTAACAGTGGTTGCATTTGGAGAGGGAAATTTGGGCAGAGAAGGTAAGGAATGAAGAGAGACTTATCACTGTATACTAGTGTAGTCTTTGACTTTTAAACAGCTATGTGCATGTATTGCCTATTTAAAAAATAACAATAGGGAAGAGAAAAAAAAATTTCAAGTTGAGCTGGATATGAAGTGCAGGAGTCTTCTGGGGTAGCAGTTCTCATGCACATTAGAATCCCTTGGAGTACTTTAAAAAGTACAGGTGTCCTGGCCCCACCCCTATCGATTCTGATTCACTTGCTTGTAGATGGGCCCGAGTGTTGGTATTTAAAAACTAAATTTGCCCTGTGTGATTCTAATATGCAGCTGCGGCTGGGAACCAACACTCCTCAAACTTTAATGTGCACATAAATCACTTGGGGATCTTGATTAAAGTGCAAAGTCTGATGTAGTAGATCTGCGGTGGGAATTTCTAACAAGGTTCTGCATTTCTAACAGGTCCCGGATGAAGCTGATGCAGCCAGTCCATGGAAGTAGCACAAGGCTAGAATATGGTTCAGAACAGATATTCTTTGCACCTCTGCTTATACATCTCTGGAGATGAGTGGTTCACTCCCATTTTGAATGTTGCCATTTCATGCAAGAGTGGGTGTGGATAATTAGCTTTCCTAAGTTGAAAGATCTGAATGTTACCAAAGTGGTACAGGATCCTGGGCTTAAGTCTTGTGTGTCTATTATTCTTATTGGTCTCCTATTCTGAACCACAGAATGAGGCATATCATGTGATGAGTCATTCATTCATTCATTTGGAAAACTGTTGGGTTCTAACACTATTCCGTGGGTGGTCTTGGGGAAACTCCTCCACGGTAGGAGTTCAGAGAAGGGCACTGGTGGCACGAGTAGGTCAGAGGCACTCCTGGAGCACATAGGAGATTTTAGCTGGGAAAGGAAGTGGCTAGGAGGTATGATGATTTTCATTTGTTGGCAGATATGGGTCTCCATGCCTGGTCAGGGCAGGGGCTTGGTGCTCCTGAAGTTCCCTCACAGGGATGACCTTCCTGAAAGCAGAGGTGGCCTTGGCTGGGCACCAGCCTGGTAAAATATGAAGAAGCGTTCACTGGCAGTCTCAGGACGAGGGTCTCATACGCTCCAGATGGCATTCAGGCCCCCCTCCAGCCCAAGAGGTTGTGGTTATGGTTGAGTGAAAAATCTTAAGAAAATGGGGATCTGTGCCTGCCTTTGTCAGTTTCATAGTCTCCAACCTGTAGCTGCTTGTAATGACTTTGCCCAGCTCAGGACTTTCCCCTTCCTATGTGGGCAGGCAAAGCATCTGTGTTTGGACCTTTTGGACTCTTCAGTGAGGAGCAGAAACAAAATATCTGGGGGTGGTTTGTTCCGCCAAGGGAGGAAGATGGAAAATCACTTTTTTTTCTGTGCAGGGGGCTGCATCAGGCAAAGGCTGATCAGGGGCTTGCAGGAGGCTGTGGGAAGGCACAGGAGACACAAGATCACTTCCCTACAGGCTGGCTCTGAGGGGAAACAGTCCCTGCTTTTGCTGCCTGATGGGCAGGGAGTGAGGGACTGGGTCACTGAAGGAGGAAATGAAATCTACAACTGGGGAAGTCTGAAGGTGTTTTCAGGATGTGTGTTTAAAGAGGGCTCTCAGTGATCACCTCTCAGCATGCCCTGGACCTTCCCTTGTCCTGCAAAGCTTTTCTCCCTTCACAGTGCTTAACCCTCCCTTTTAGAAGGGGTCCTCTTCCAAAATGCCTCTTGACCTCCTACCCACTTCATCCCACGTGAAGCAGGCAGGGCTCATCTCTCCCGCCCTGGATCTTCAGGGCCCCTAGTGAACTTGGCGCTGCTGCTAATCCTCAGTGTCCCCCAGGGCCTGAGCTCCCAGCCAGAGCCCCAGGCAGCCTGTCCCCTTTGTCAGGGCTTTTGTATCCCAAGTCCCTCAGGACCCAGCCCAGAGCCTGTGTGTAACAGCACTGCTGGATTTAATTGGTGAGGAGGCAAAGACAAAGGCAAATTAGGGGAAACCAAAGCAGTGCTTCTGCTGACAGACGTAAACACAGGCCTGTGGCTCTTGACTCAGGGAAAGATCCTGGGTGGGTCTTTACTGTGCAATTAACAGAAGAACACTGAGCTGGAGAAGCGACATTCTGGTTTGGCCGTGAGGGCTCAGTAGGCTCCTTCCTCACCTCACCTCCTGTGGCCCTATCTGTCTGTGATGCAAGATGGAAGCCAAACTCAAGGCAGAAGCCTGTAGGCCAGCATGGGGCCAAGGCCCGGTGTAGAGGACCAATGGGCCAAGCCTGGAATCAGAAGCAAATTTGTACCTAGAAACTCAGGAGTGAGGTCCAAACTAAGCAGAAGTTCATCAGCAGTAGTAACAGTCCTGGAGGCCCATAGTTGAATCAGCAGAACTTGCTTTCTGCAGCCTGCTTTCTAGACACAGTAAAGACTAGGTGACTTGGGCAGTTCAGAATATCCTATTGTTGCACTTTCCACACCCCATCCCCTGTGATCACGGATTCCTCAGTATGTTTTCTGTAGTTTTCATGTCTGTCTTCCTTGGTGGCTGTAAGCCCTTTGAGAATGGAGAGCAGGTCGTATTCCTAGTCTCTTTGGCATGCAGCACAGAGTGTATGTTCAATAAATATTTTTTTGAATCTATAATATTTTTTTTACATCAACTGCAAGCCCCTGATTTCCTTTGTTTAATACTGGAGTTTGGTGTTTCTGACCCTGGACTGTATCCTAGCTTTGCTTAACTCCATCAAAACAAAGTAGGAAGGACCTAAGCCTGTTGTGAAGCATATAGTAGGCCTTCGATATGCCAGGACACTCAACCTGAGACAAAACGTCGTCCATGTTTTACTTGGAATAGGTCAGTGTCACCTTAACTAGGGTTTCTGGCTTGCTTACTGTTAAGGAAATTGCTTGTCTACCCAGTTAGAGCCCAAATCAGCCAGTCCCCACTGACCCTCAGGACAGAATCGACAATGTTACCTTGCATGGGCCCAACTTTTGAAAGATTCGATTTTCCCAGTTTCCCTCCAGGTACTGAGCTGAGTCAGTGACTGATTAGCTCTAGAATAGTCATGTGCTGGTTGTATTTATAGCACTAATTAATTAATACAGGTAAAGAGCGAGGAAGATAAAGTGCTACCAGAGTGAACTGTCTTGAAATGGCTATTAGCGCATGGGCTGGGGACCTTTGAATGTGAATGTATGGGCAAAAAAGTGCCATCACAGGTGGAGCCTTTTAAAAAGCACCCACTTGATTACGGAAGACATAAATTAACTGGAGGAAGTAGTGCTGTCAGTGACAGACTGTCGTCAGAATCTTTTCCCGTTTGGTTTCCATTTAAATCGACACATATGGTGAGGGGTTGTTTAAGGGTTTCAAGCATATACGTGCACTCTCCTTCAGGAATAGGAATGCCTCAGTTTCAGTGAACTCAGTGGGTGGTATGGTCTCCCAGCTCCCCCTGCTTCTCCTGAAAAACAGGAAAGAAGTGGTGAGCTCTGCAAGGACTAGGGAGCCCAAAGAGGGTAGCTTGCTTCAGTTTATTATTGCATTCATTGGAGTACCTGAAACCTTTAAAAAATGTAGTTTTGGCTCAGATGCCTGGAAAGCATTGGTAGTACCAAGGCCTGGCCTGGGAGCACATGAGTTGGGGAGGACTTGGAGCAGGCTTCCAGGTTCTTCATGTAGTAAGAGAGCCACGGAGAAAGATTTGTGGCTCTTGGGGTTCCGATGTCTGGGAGCTCCGTGAGGATAGGGATGGCTCAGCTTTGTGCTTGCTCTCTGCACCCAGCTCAGAGCCTCATGAAATGGGATGGAAGCATGGGGATGTGTGGAGCATTGCAGGTTCGGGGCCTTGCAGAAGCTCTATTAAGTTCTGAGTCTGTTTTGTGCTGGCCTGGCCTCTACCTCAATGGAAATGCTCATCAATCCTGACCGAAACACTTCTCCTCTGAAATGCCCCAGTCAGCCCTAGGGAATACTTGGGAGGAGGCTAGCGGCTTTGAACTTACAGGAAAGTTAGCCCCAACCAGGCTGAGGTCTCGAAGCATTTCAGCAGGATTATTACCAGCACTTGTATAACTTAGGAAAAGGCCTCCTCCAGGTGAGCACAGCCCTCTGGACACAAGCCTTGGAAAGCAGATCTCAGCTGCATGTGCACCCTTAGCAGGTCACTCTTGTGCAGTGAACAACCCTCACAACTGTATAAGGTGGCCTATGTTTCAGGTGGGGCTAGGAAGGTGATGGGGCTCCCTCGTAACAGCCTTTTCAGTGCAGAGATGAAGAGGTGGCACCATATCTACAGGGGACTTGGGAGAGGGGTTGCCCTGATCCCCCCAGACATTGCTTAAAGAATCCAATCAATAAAGCCCTCCCAGATAGGGAATTTATTAATGGGAACTGGTTACAAAGGTGTTGGAAGAATGGGAGGAGAAAAAAGAGTACGATAAAGTTACCCAATGAGTAACAACTACAGGACACTGCTGCCCCCAGGTCTTGAGGAATAACCAGGAAAGTGGGGTTAGCCAGTTCCCATGCTTTCGTGTCACTGGGGCAGGTGGAGACACGTGGCTGTGCATTCTGGCCTCCTGCTGCCACTGTGGTTATTGCCTTGGCCACAGTCCCTCCCTGCTGGCTGTCTGCTTTGCTGCTGCTACTTTGTTGGAGGACACTCAAAAGCTGGGAAAACAGCTCCTCCCTTCCTCATGCCTTCCACTTTTCTTCCAGTGCTTCCTAATAGTGGAACCTAGCTGGGATCAGCCAGCGAGCACAGAAGTCCCCACATGCTGGAGAAGTGTGCCAGAAGGGTGACTTCTGCAGAGAAACAGCACTCACTGTGTTGCATGTTCACTGATGCCTGACTTGTTTTTCTTTGTGGCTTAAAATGTAAAGATTAGAAAATTTACTTATACCTGCTAAGTGTCAGGCACCCTGGAGATGCAATGGTGAGTAAAACAGAATTCTTTTTCAGATGGCACAAATAGGCTAGGGAGAAAAGTCTGTACTGTGAGTGCATTCTCCTGGCCAGGTACTGAGCTAAGTATTTACATGAATGATCCCATCTAGTTCTCACAACAGCTCGGTGAGTTTTTGAATAGGTAACAGAGGCTCAGATACCTTATGTTGAGATAGGTAGTTTACTCAAGATCACATCCAGGGATGGCTCACTGCTGTCCTTTGAGAACTCACTTGACGTCCTTGCCCATATGAGTGTGGGGCAGGAATTTTGTTTGTCACCCCAGGTGTAGAGCCCTTGAAAGGCTTGTCTCGGGCCTTGTTGAATGGGGCACCAACAGGCTCTTACCACAGTGTGGGTGGTCCCAGCAGTGACGGTCTCTGCCACTGTTCTATATCCTGGCAACCTTCATGGCCCATCTCCAGTGTGCCACCTGCCCCTGCTGGCCTTTCCCTCCTCAGACCTTCTAGAGGAGTAATTGGGACTCCCTTCTAGACTCGTGTGAGTGACACAACCTACCTGACTTTTCTGTGTTGGAGACTCTTCTCTTCCTGGTGGGTGTTGGAAAAGGGTCCCAGCTTATCCATCTTTGTGTCCCTTGAACCTGGCCTAGCATCCTGCACATAGCAAATGCTCCAGACTGTATTCATGTAAATCAATTGTATAAAAACACAAAGCCATGCAACCCACATTTGGCAGTATTCAAAAATAAATTCAGCCAAAATAATTGAAAGCAGGGACTTGAACAGGTATTTACACACCTGTATGCATAGCAGCATTATTCATGATAGTCAAGATGTGGAAGCAACCCAAGTGTCCATCAATGGATGAATGGATAAACAAAACATGCTATATACTTATAATGGAATAGTATTCAGCCTTAAGAAGGAAGGAAATTTGGACACATGCTACAACATGGATGATGCCTGAGGAATTATGCTATGTGATTATGCTAGCATGGATTATGCTTAGTGTAACAAGCCAGTCACAAAAAGACAAGAACTGTCTGATTCCACTTACAGGAGCTACCTAGAGTAGTCAAACTCATAGACAGAAAGTAGAAGGATGGGTTCTAGGGGCTGGGGGAAAGGGAAGGGAGTTATTATTTAATGGGTACAGTTTCATTTGCAGAAGATGAAAAAATTCTGGAGGTGGATGGTGGTGACGGTTGTGCATCAACGTGAATATACTTAATGCCACCGAACACTTAAAAATGGTTAAAATGGTACATTTGTGTTGTGTGTATTTTATCACAATAAAAAAGTAGGTAAACTCAATATTCCTCACTGGAGCATCTTGATTTATGATAGCTCCTAACTTCCAACCTGAGAATCTTGCCTAGGAAAGGGTCCTTGAGAGAACATGAAGCATATTTCTGCCTCTGTGAAGACTATTAGTTCCAAGGCTTATTTCTGGTTGTTGAAATAATGAACTTAAGAGCCACTCAGGTGTATACTTGAACCTGTAGAGAAGCATACTGTCCTGCGAAGGTAGTGAGTGTTTGCCTAAAGATAAGTGGGGTGAGCATTTGTTATGTCTGTCTTGGTAGCATGCCCTGGGATGATGCCCATCTGTACCCATCAGGATTCTTTGCTGACAGGCAACTGAAACTACTAATTCCAGCAAATATCAGCCCTTAGGAATTTAGTAGAAAGCTCCAGAGAGGTCCAGAGAGGTCCAGAGACAAGGCTGGAGAACAAGGCTTGGGAAAGGAGTGGGAAGTGAGTTGGCTCAAGACCTCTGAGTAGTGTGGTGGCTTCTGCAAGTCCAGGCAAAGGGCTCCCTTCCTGCCTTTCCCTCAAGGCTCAGGGCCTGGGTAAAACAGCCTGTTTGGCCAAGTTGTTTATCTCTTGGCTGGGAGAGGGCAGAACACTTGAAGGGGAGAGAAGTCTCTCATGGAAAACTGGGGGCCTGAGAAGAAGGAAGACTGGATGCTGAGCAGCCACAGTAGCAAACATGCCTTTGAACAAGGGCCCTGTCCCTGGTGAAACCACATGGGAACATAGAACCACCCTGGTACCCCCACAACACCCCTGCTGTGAGCTCCAGATAGGTCTGGGGAGCTGGAGCAGAAGGCACCTCTCTTTGCCCTCCCATGCAGCCCAGGTCAGGGTACAGGCCCAGCCAAGTCCTGCCCTGTTCCCTGGGTGCCCAGTCCTCAGGCTGGGGGACGGTGTGGGAGCACACCGTTGTCTTGGCTTATGGAGCTATGATGCCATCTTCCAGCTGTTGCCTCCTCGTCTGTCTTCGGGAGAATGCTTTCTATTGCATTTAACCCAAACCCCATAAATCTCTAGGAGTAACAAAGCAGCAGTGTTTGGGGCCTTCACGAATCTTTAGAGGACCCTGTGGGAGAGAAAACCAGCTGCAAACCAATGCATGACCTCGTTTGCCCTAGAAAAATATGAATCTTGGCTAACTTCTCCCTCCTTCCCAAACATGCAGTAAAATGTTTACTTCCGCATAGACTTTTAAATGCACCACTGATGAGCTCACTCCCCAAGTATATCAGCAGATTTAAAAGATTCATAAAAACTCCCTTCATATGGCTACAGTAAACTTTTGTCCGATTGTTCTTCTGTGAGATTAGTGGTTCACATACCATCTTTCTAAGTTTGATCACTGATTTGTCTGAGAACTAATTATCAGCAGACTGGGGAATGAAGTTTATTTATCGTCAAAGCTGGTGAATCAACATAGCCCATTAAGCCTCTGGGGCCTTATATCTCAAGAACATTATTCCTTTGTGAAGCATGAAATGCCATTCTCTCTCCCTCTCCTGGTGCTCTTGTCTCCGGCACATTGCTCACTGGCAAGCAGCTGAGGGTGCCTCAGTTCAGGGCCAGCATGGCAATCTCAGGGCCCCTCGCTCGAACTGTGGTCTATGACGTCATGTGCAGACACATGTGTGGCCTGAAAGAATGCACTTTGCAAGATGCTTATGCCCCAAAACCTGACCATCAGGGGGTTAATCAAGTAGACAGTAACTTGAGGCCTGCCAGTGACATGCAATGTCACCCATGGGCATGAGTTCCGGGAGGAGACTGTTATTCAACCACGCCAAGCACACTCACTCCAGGGCTTTTGCCTCTGTGCTACCCTCTGCCAGATCTGCTCTTCCACCAGCTGGTTAACTTCCTTATCAATTTCCAGTGCTTGCTCAAACTTCACTTTCTTTTTTGTAATTCTTATTTTTAATTGTGGCGAAATACACACAAATTTCCTCTTAACCTCTTTTAAATATACATTTCTGTGGCACTATGTACACGCACATTGGGCACCCTTCACCATCCTCATCTCCAGAACTCCTTTCATCTTGCAAAACTGAAACTCTGTACCTATTAAACAGTATTTCTCTACTTCCCCTTAACCTAGCCCCTGATAACCACTCTTCTACTTTCTGTCTCTATGAATTTGACTACTCTCAGTATCTCATATAAGTGGAATCAAACACATGGAATTGCTGGATCATATGGTAATTTTATTTTTAATTTTTTTAAGGAATCTCCATACTGTTTTCCATAGTGGCTGCACCATTATACATTCTCCCTGACAGCACACAAGAGAGCCCCATCTCCACATATGCTTGCCAACACTTTTTCCTGTTTTTTTTAGTTGATAGCAGCCATGCTAATGGGTATGAGGCAGTATCTCATTGTGGTTTTGATTTGCATTTCTCTAATGATTAATGAGATTGAGCATATTTTCATGTGCTTATTGGCCATTTTTTATGATTTCTTTGGAGAAATGTCTATTTGAGTCCTTTGCCCACTTTTAAATTTGATTTTTTTTATTGTTGAGTTGTAGTATTTTAAAATTTATTCTCTATATTAATCCCTTATTGGATATATGATTAGCAAATATTTTCTCCCATTCTGTGGGTTGCCTTTTCATTCTGTTGACTGTGGTCTTTGGGTAGCTGAAGGTGTTAATTCTGCTGTAGTCCAATTAGTCTGTTTCTTTTTTTTTTTTGGTGCCTGCAGTTTTATGTCATATCCAATACGTCACTGTCAAATCTAATGTCACAGAACTTTCTCCTATGTTTTCTCCTAAGATTTAAAAAGATTTAGGTCTTATGTTTACGTATTTAATCAATTTTGAGTTAATTTTTGTATATGGTACAAGGTAAGGATTCAATTTCATTCCTTTGCATGTGGATATTCAATTTTCTCAACACCATTTGTTGAAAAGACTGTCCTTTTCCCATTGAGTGATCTTGGCATCCTTGTTGAAAATCATTTGACCATATATGTGAGAGATTTTTCTGGGCTCTCTTCTGTTCCATTGGTGTGTGCGTCCATTGGTCTGAATGGTACTGTCTTTATGCTGCCAGCATCACACTCTTTTGATTACTGTAGCTGTGTAGTAAGTTTTTTTTTTTCTTACATTACATTTTATTTATTTATTTATTTTTTGTAGATAATTAATTTTATTGAAGGGTAGTTGACACACAGTATTACATTACATTAGTTTCAAGTGTACAACATAGTGATTCAACATTTATATACATGATAATGCTAGGTACCAGCTATCACCATACCAAGTTGTTACAATATTTTGACTATATTCCTTATGCTATACATTACATCCCGGTTACTTATTTATTTTACAATTGGAAGTGTGTTTATATATATATATATATATATATATATATATATATATATATTTTTTTTTTTGTGAGAGCATCTCTCATATTTATTGATCAAATGGTTGTTAACAACAATAAAATTCTGTATAGGGGAGTCAATGCTCAATGCAAAATCATTAATCCACCCCAAGCCTAATTTTCGTCAGTCTCCAATCTTCTGAGGCATAACAAACAAGTTCTTACATGGAGAACAAATTCTTACATAGTGAATAAGTTACATAGTGAACAGTACAAGGGCAGTCATCACAGAAACTTTCGGTTTTGCTCATGCATTATGAACTATAAACAGTCAGTTCAAATATGAATACTCATTTGATTTTTATACTTGATTTATATGTGGATACCACATTTCTCTCTTTATTATTATTATTTTTAATAAAATGCTGAAGTGGTAGGTAGATACAAGATAAAGGTAGAAAACATAGTTTAGTGTTATAAGAGAGCAAATGTAGATGATCAGGTGTGTGCCTGTAGACTATGTGTTAATCCAAGCTAGACCAGGGCAATAAAACATCCACGTATGCAGAAGATTTCTCTCAGAACAGGGGGGGGTGAGGTTCTAAGCCTCACCTCTGTTGATCCCCAATTTCTCACCTGATGACCCCCCTGCGACTGTGCCTGTCTTAGGTTGTTCCTGCCTTGAGGAATCTTACCCGTCTCTGGCTAACCAGTCATCTTCTGGGGCCATACAGGGAAATGTAAAGTTGGTAAGTGAGAGGGAAGCCTTATTGTTTGAAATGGTTAGCTTTTTATTTCTTTGCATATTTATGCCCTGTAGCTTCTATACCCAGCATTTGTCTTGAGGTATCTTCACCACTTGGAAGAATTATGATACTCGGTAAATTTGATATGAGGCACGAATTCTGTTTAAGGGTTGTAAATAGGAAGGAAGAAGAAAAGCTATAGAAGTAGCAGGCGGAAGAAAACATAGGAAGATCGTTTATTTCTTTGACATATCTTCTTGTAGAGTAACTTCAGCATGTATAGGTTTTAAGCTACTACTTAAATTGTGCACACACATTAACATAATAGGAGTATAGTTGCATAACCAAAGCATACCTGTAATTACCAGCCATCTCCAGTGAAACCAAGAAAACCAGTTAGGCACCTTAGGCATTTGTGAAAACTTATCTATGATATGGTGGATATTGTCCAAGTGAACTTGAACAGTCTGAGAGAAATCAGACAAATTAAAACAAACCATTCCTGGGGAATGTTCACATCCCTTATGTTCTTTTAACAGTAAATAGTCTGTAGTTGTAAGATTTTGGAGGGCTACAATTTGCACTTCTCCTAATTCTTGATTGAGTTCCAACAGTATAGATCCAGTCAAATTTGTTGTTTTACTGTATGCACAGGCCAGCTTAGTATCTCCTTCCTCATTCCCATGGCAAGTCCAGGAACTGGTAGGATGAGTGCATCTACAGCTGTAGCAGTGCGTGGATCTTTGTTGGGGTTTTTTTGATGATCATCTTCTGGCATGAGTCTTTCAGAGAGTGCTGATGTTGGAAGTTCTTTTTCATATCGTATCTTAGTTCATTTTCGGGGTAGCCCAATTAGGCTTTGGTCCTCTGTATAAACACAAACAGACCCTTTGCCTACACTTTTATATGCACTTTATACCTTTGTGTAGAACTCATTGGAGGTTACCACACAGGAACTGCCTTTTTTTTTTTTTTGGTACCACTAATCTACACTTACATGACGAATATTATGTTTACTAGGCTCTACCCTATACCAGGTCCCCCCTATAAACCCCTTTACAGTCACTGTCCATCAGCATAGCAAAATGTTGTAGAATCACTACTTGCCTTCTCTGTGTTGTACAGCCCTCCCTTTTCTCCTACCCCCCCATGCATGCTAATCTTAATACCCCCCTACTTCTCCCCCCCGCTTAATCCCTCCATACCCACCCATCCTCCCCAGTCCCTTTCCCTTTGGTACCTGTTAGTCCATTCTTGAGTTCTGTGATTCTACTGCTGTTTTGTTCCTTCAGTTTTTCTTTTGTTCTTATATTCCACAGATAAGTGAAATCATTTGGTATTTCTCTTTCTCCATTTGGCTTGTTTCACTGTGCATAATACCCTCCAGCTCCATCCATGTTGCTGCAAATGGTTGGATTTGCCCTTTTCTTATGGCTGAGTAGTATTCCATTGTGTATATGTACCACATCTTCTTTATCCATTCATCTATCGATGGACATTTAGGTTGTTTCCAATTCTTGGCTATTGTAAATAGTGCTGCGATAAACATAGGGGTGCACTGATCTTTCTCATACTTGATTGCTGCATTCTTAGGGTAAATTCCTAGGAGTGCAATTCCTGGGTCAAATGGTAAGTCTGTTTTGAGCATTTTGATGTACCTCCATACTGATTTCCACAATGGTTGAACTAACTTACATTCCCACCAGCAGTGTAGGAGGGTTCCCCTTTCTCCACAGCCTCGCCAACATTTATTGTTGTTTGTCTTTTGGATGGCAGACATCCTTACTGGTGTGAGGTGATACCTCATTGTAGTTTTAATTTGCATTTCTCTGATAATTAGCGATGTGGAGCATCTTTTCATGTGTCTGTTGGCCATCTGTATTTTTTTTTGGAGAACCGTCTGTTCAGTTCCTCTGCCCATTTTTTACTTGGGTTATTTGTTTTTTGTTTGTTGAGGCGTGTGAGCTCTTTATATATTCTGGACGTCAAGCCTTTATCGGATGTGTCATTTTCAAATATATTCTCCCATACTGTAGGGTTCCTTTTTGTTCTATTGATGGTGTCTTTTGCTGTACAGAAGCTTTTCATCTTAATATAGTCCCACTTATTCATTTTTGCTGCTGTTTTCCTTGCCCGGGGAGATATGTTCAAGAAGAGGTCACTCATGTTTATGTCTAAGAGGTTTTTGCCTATGTTTTCTTCCAAGAGTTTAATGGTTTCATGACTTACATTCAGGTCTTTGATCCATTTTGAGTTTACTTTTGTATATGGGGTTAGACAATGGTCCAGTTTCATTCTCCTACATGTAGCTGTCCAGTTTTGCCAGCACCATCTGTTGAAGAGACTGTCATTTCGCCATTGTATGTCCATGGCTCCTTTATCAAATATTAATTGATCATATATGTTTGGGTTAATGTCTGGAGTCTCTAGTCTGTTACACTGGTCTGTGGCTCTGTTCTTGTGCCAGTACCAAATTGTCTTAATTACTATGGCTTTATAGTAGAGCTTGAAACTGGGGAGTGAGATCCCCCCTACTTTATTCTTCTTTCTCAGGATTGCTTTGGCTATTCAGGGTCTTTGGTGTTTCCATATGAATTTTTGAATTATTTGTTCCAGTTCATTGAAGAATGTTGCTGGTAGTTGCATAGGGATTGCATCAAATCTGTATATTGCTTTGGGCAGGATGGCCATTTTGATGATAATAACTCTTCCTAGCCACGAGCATGGGATGAGTTTCCATCTGTTAGTGTCCCCTTTAATTTCTCTTAAGAGTGACTTGTAGTTTTCAGAGTATAAGTCTTTCACTTCTTTGGTTAGGTTTATTCCTAGGTATTTTATTATTTTTGATGCAATTGTGAATGGAGTTGTTTTCCTGATTTCTCTTTATGTTGGTTCATTGTTAGTGTATAGGAAAGCCACAGATTTCTGTGTATTGATTTTGTATCCTGCAACTTTGCTGTATTCCGATATCAGTTCTAGTAGTTTTGGGGTGGACTCTTTAGGGTTTTTTATGTACAGTATCATGTCATCTGCAAATAGTGACAGTTTAACTTCTTCTTTACCAATCTGGATTCCTTGTATTTCTTTGTTTTGTCTGATTGCCGTGGCTAGGACCTCCAGTACTATGTTAAATAACAGTGGAAAGAGTGGGCATCCCTGTCTAGTTCCTGATCTCAGAGGAAATGCTTTCAGCTTCTCGCTGTTCAATATAATATTGGCTGTCGGTTTTTCATAGATGGCCTTTATTATGTTGAGGCACTTGCCCTCTATTCCCATTTTGCTGAGAGTTTTTATCATGAATGGATGTTGAACTTTGTCAAATGCTTTTTCAGCATCTATGGAAATCAATCATGTGGTTTTTGTCTTTCTTTTTGTTGATGTGGTGGATGATGTTGATGGACTTTTGAATGTTGTACCATCCTTGCACCCCTGGGATGAATCCCACTTGGTCATGGTATATGATCCTTTTGATGTGTTTTTGAAATCGGTTTGCTAATATTTTGTTGAGTATTTTTGCATCTACGTTCATCAGGGATATTGGTCTGTAGTTTTCTTTTTTGGTGGGGTCTTTGCCTGATTTTGGTATTAGGGTGATGTTAGCTTCATAGAATGAGTTTGGGAGTATCCCCTCCTCCTCTATTTCTTGGAAAACTTTAAGGAGAATGGGTATTATGTCTTCCCTGTATGTCTGATAAAATTCCGAGGTAAATCCATCTGGCCCGGGGGTTTCGTTCTTTGGTAGTTTTTTGATTACCGCTTCAATTTCGTTGCTGGTAATTGGTCTGTTTAGATTTTGTGTTTCTTTCTGGGTCAGTCTTGGAAGGTTGTATTTTTCTAGGAAGTTGTCCATTTCTCCTAGGTTTCCCAGCTTGTTAGCATATAGGTTTTCATAGTATTCTCTAATAATTCTTTGTATTTCTGTGGGGTCCATCGTGAATTTTCCTTTCTCATTTCTGATACTGTTGATTTGTGTTGACTCTCTTTTCTTCTTAATAAGTCTGGCTAGAGGCTTATCTATTTTGTTTATTTTCTCGAAGAACCAGCTCTTGGTTTCATTGATTTTTTCTATTGTTTTATTCTTCTCAATTTTGTTTATTTCTTCTCTGATCTTTATTATGTCCCTCCTTCTGCTGACCTTAGGCCTCATTTGTTCTTCTTTTTCCAATTTTGATAATTGTGACATTAGACCATTCATTTGGGCTTGTTCTTCCTTTTTTAAATATGCTTGGATTGCTATATACTTTCCTCTTAAGACTGCTTTCGCTGCATCCCACAGAAGTTGGGGCTTTGTGTTATTGTTGTCATTTTTTTCTATATATTCCTTAATCTCTATTTTAATTTGTTCATTGATCCATTGATTATTTAGGGGCATGTTGTTAAGCCTCCATGTGTTTGTGAGCCTTTTTGTTTTCTTTGTAGAATTTGTTTCTAGTTTTATACCTTTGTGGTCTGAAAAGTTGGTTGGTAGAATTTCAATATTTTGGATTTTGCTGAGGCTCTTTTTGTGGGCTAGTATGTGGTCTATTCTAGAGAATGTTCCATGTGCACTTGAGAAGAATGTATATCCTGTTGCTTTTGGATGTAGAGTTCTATAGATGTCTATTAGGTCCATCTGCTCTACTGTGTTGTTCAGTGCTTCCGTGTCCTTACTTATTTTCTGCCCGGTGGATCTATCCTTTGGGGTGAGTGGTGTGTGGAAGTCTCCTAGAATGAATGCATTGCGGTCTATTTCCCCCTTTAGTTCTGTTAGTATTTGTTTCACATATGCTGGTGCTCCTGTGTTGGGTGCATATATATTTAGAATGGTTATATCCTCTTGTTGGACTGAGCCCTTTATCATTATGTAGTATCCTTCTTTATCTCTTGTTACTTTCTTTGTTTTGAAGTCTATTTTATCTGATATTAGTACTGCAACCCCTGCTTTCTTCTCGCTGTTGTTTGCTTGAAATATATTTTTCCATCCCTTGACTTTTAGTCTGTACATGTCTTTGGGTTTGAGGTGAGTTTCTTGTAAGCAGCATATAGATGGGTCTTGCTTTTTTATCCATTCTATTACTCTGTGTCTTTTGATTGGTGCATTCAGACTATTAACATTTAGGGTGACTATTGAAAGATATGTACTTATTGCCATTGCAGGGTTTAAATTCGTGGTTACCAAAGGTTCAAGGTTAGCCTCTTTAGTGTCTTACTGCCTAACTTAGCTCGCTTATTGAGCTGTTATATACACTGTCTGGAGATTCTTTTCTTCTCTCCCTTCTTATTCCTCCTCCTTGATTCTTCACATGTTGGGTGTTTTGTGCTGTGCTCTTTCTAGGAGTGCTCCCATCTAGAGCAGTACCTGTAAGATGTTCTGTAGAGGTGGTTTGTGGAAAGCAAATTCCCTCAGCTTTTGTTTGTCTGGGAATTGTTTAATCCCACCGTCATATTTGAATGATATTCGTGCTGGATACAGTATCCTTGGTTCAAGGCCCTTCTGTTTCATTGTATTAAATATATCATGCCATTCTCTTCTGGCCTGTAGGGTTTCTGTCGAGAAGTCTGATGTTAGCCTGATGGGTTTTCCTTTATAGGTGACCTTTTCCTCTCTAGCTGCCTTTAAAACTCTTTCCTTGTCCTTTATCTTTGCCATTTTAATTATTATGTGTCTTGGTGTTGTCCTCCTTGGATCCTTTCTGTTGGGGGTTCTGTGTATTTCCGTGATCTGTTCGATTATTTCCTCCCCCAGTTTGGGGAAGTTTTCAGCAATTATTTCTTCTAAGATACTTTCCATCTCTTTTCCTCTCTCTTCTTCTTCTGGAACTCCTATAATACGGATATTGTTCCTTTTGGATTGGTCACACAGTTCTCTTAATATTGTTTCATTCCTGGAGATCCTTCTCTCTCTCTCTATGTCAGCTTCTATGCATTCCTGTTCTCTGGTTTCAATTCCGTCAATGGCCTCTTGCATCCTATGCATTCTGCTTATAAACCCTTCCAGAGTTTGTTTCATTTCTGCGATCTCCTTTCTGGCATCTGTGATCTCCCTCCAGACTTCATCCCATTTCTCTTGTGTATTTCTCTGCATCTCTGTCAGCATGTTTATGATTTTTATTTTGAATTCTTTGTTAGGAAGACTGGTTAGGTCTGTCTCCTTCTCTGGTGTTGTCTCTGTGATCTTTGTCTGCCTGTAGCTTTGCCTTTTCATGGTGATGGGAATAGTTTGCAGAGTTGGGACGAGTGATGGCTGGAAGAACTTCCCTTGTTGTTGGTCTGTGGCCCTCCTCTCCTGGGAGAACAGCGACCTCTAGTGGCTTGTGCTGGGCAGCTGCGCGCAGACAGGGTTTCTGCTTCCTGCCCGGCTGCTATGGAGTTAATCTCCGCTGTTGCTGTGGGCGTGGCCTGGCTCGGGCAGCTACTCCAAAATGGTGGAGTCGCGTTGGAGCAGGAGCTGCTGGGAGGCTATTTATCTCTGTAAGGGGCCTCCCTGCTCCCTGCAGCCCAGGGGTTAGGGTGCCCAGAGATCCCGGATTCCCTACCTCTGGATTAAGTGACCCGCCCTGCCCCTTTAAGACTTCCAAAAGGCACCCACCAAAACAAAATGACCACAAAAAAAAAAAAAAATTTTAAATTAAAAAACAAAAAATTTTTAAATGAAAAAAAAAAAAAGGTGTCCGCTTGTTTTTCTTTATTTTCAGGCGCCAGCCTCAGGCATCTGCTCACCGGTCTTGCTGCCCTGTTTCCCTAGTATTGGGGTCCCTATCCCTTTAAGACTTCCAAAAAGCACTCGCCAAAACAAAACATCAAAAAGAAAAAAAAAATTGGTCGCTTGCTTTTCTTATGTCCTCCAGCGCCCGACCTCCAGTGCCCACTCACTGTTCTTGCTGCCCTGTTTTCCTAGCATCCAGGGCCCCCCGCGCATGCACTGTGTCTGCACTCTGGCCCGGATGGCTGGGGCTGGGTGCCCGGCAGCCCTGGGCTCCATCTCCCTCCTGCTCTGCCTGCTCTTCTCCCGCCGGGAGCTGGGGGGAGGGGCGCTCGGCTCCCGCGGGGCCGGGGCTTGTATCTTACCCCCTTCGTGAGGCGCTGGGTTCTCTCAGGTGCGGATGTGGTCTGGATATTGTCCTGTGTCCTCTGGTCTTTATTCTAGGAAGAGTTGTCTTTGTTATATTTTCATAGATATATGTGGTTTTGGGAGGAGATTTCCGCTGCTCTACTCACGCCGCCATCTTCCGATCCTCCAGTAAGTTTTAAAATCAGGAAATATGATACCTCTGACTTCGCTCTTCTTTTCAGGGTTGTTTTGGCCAAAATCTCACCTTCTCAAGAGGCCTATACTCAGGGGAGAGACTGGGTTAAGTGGAGAGAGGGTGAGCAGGGCTGCAGGAGCTGGCTTTATGGCTTCATGCTGCCTAAGCGTTGTCATTCTGTGATTGATGGTCTGGTCCCCTCTGCCTCATGAGGCGATGCTGAGGACGGGTCCTCCCCTAGACCAGAGTGCAGAGCACCTGCCCGCCTGCTGGCCTTGGCAGTCTCTGCTCGGAACCCCTGTGCAGCTCCTGGGCTCACATCCTTCCACATGTTCCCTCTCCAGAGTATTTCTTCCTCTGAGGGGAAGTAGAGCTGAGATATTGCCCTCAATTTAAGACTGCTTGACCCCAATTTTACCATTCACCTCTCCTTCAACATTGTCTTTGATGTTATTTTATGTGGCCACCTTCAAGATCCTGCTCATGTTGACTAAGCTAAAAACATCTTTGTTTATTTATATATATCATTTTTCAGCTGAATTAAAAATGTTCACTCAAGTGATGTATTTCAAGGAATATGCCTGAAAAATTTGCCTTCAACTAATTTTCTCCGCTAGGTAATGTCCTCCTTTGAAGTCCATGAAGGCAATTTTATATAATGTTTATAACAGATATAACAAACATTTAGATAGCACTTCCTCTGTTTAGAAACTCGTTTAAACCTCACACCACCCCATGAGCTAGGTCCTGTTATTATGTCTACTTTTCAGATGAGGAAAATGAGGCACAGAGAGGTAACTTGCCTGAGGTCACCCAGCTAGTAAGCAGAAACTCTACTGATCCCAGAACCCAAACCAAGTTTCCAGCTCTGAATTCTGATTCAAACCATTTGCTTTGGTTCTGTTGCTGCAATCATCTGAGTGGATTGAGGGGTGGAATGAAAATAGCAAAAGCATCACAAATAACCAACAGACCAGTTATTGCAATTGGGCATTGGATATCCAAGGTTAAGCTCGAGTTGTATGTGTCCTGAGACGTGCTGGGCGCTGTGGAGTGAGAGGCATCCTTGGAGAGGACTCAGGGCAAGGGGAGAGGGGGCAGCTATGCCTGCCTCTCTGACTTGGGAATTAAGTGCAGGCAGGAGGTGGACAGTCTGAGAGGATCACAGTTTTCCTACCTTGCTGATGGCTGGAGGTAAGGAGTTGAAGAAGTGGGGAGGAGACTTGGTGTGCCCGCTTAGAACTCCCAGTAGCTTGCATCTCCAAGGGAGAGGTTTGTCCTGGAGGTGGTCCTAAGCACTGGGTGTAGCTGAGATGCATAGACTTCAGACAGGGCCTCCTCTCACTGACATTACATGACATTAACTGGCTTCTATTTTGTTTAATTAATTTTGGATCCCTCTGACAGGGCTTGGGGACAGGAGCGAGAGAGGATTAAACAGAGGATCCCATCAGTCTGGGAGGCAGGGGCTCAAAGGGCTGATGCAGTCAAGAGATATGGTGGTATTTAGTTTAAAAATCTTCCTTTTCTGCTTTATATTTCCTCCCATTATCTCCAATCTTTAGTAAAGCTTGTTAAACACTAAGTTCAGGTTAGCAGGGATTTAGGAAATGAGAAGGCTGGCGTTCACACAGGGCAGAGTGGACTGCCAGGTCGGCCACTCTAGCCCTCCTCTCATTTCCCGAAGCCTTACTAGCCTGAACTAAACAATGTACCAAATGTTACTAACAACTGGGGGTGATAGGAGGGAATATGAGATTTTCTTAGGCAAGAACAGAGAAGCTCATGGCAGTGGTCAGTGGGGAGGGCAAGCACCAGATAATAACACGCCAGCTCTCCCTGGATGTCCACGGCCCAAAATGGGGGAAGGAGAGGATCTAGGATTGCCTGTCTTCTCATGAGATGGGGCAGGGCATGGATAGCATAGTGAAGGGAGACCTTGGAAGGCTGAGGACAAAGTAACATGAACTGTGTAGACCCTGGAGGGAGATGTGATCCCAAGGACAGCAGCTGCTCTTCTGCTCACATCTGGTCCTGGTCCAGCTCCCACATGTGCTAAGAAGGAAGGTGGATCTAGGTAAAAACTGATAGAACAGTTTCCCAGGAAATCAGCACTAACTAAAGAAAAACCTATAAGAAAGCAAGACACTGGGGCCAAACAACAAAGAAACCTGACAGGACATTGTGGCAGTGCTGCTCTGAAGACTTTCCCGATGAGTTACTCGACAGGGGCACATCATCACCAATGACCACGCAGCTTTCACAGCTCGAGGGGTCAGGACAACGTGGGGGGATCCAACACGGTGAGAGATGCAGGGGGAGGGAGGCAGAGGGAAGCCAGAGAAGGTAAGGATGTTTAGGGATGTTTGTGGAGCCCCAGAGCCTGCAGCAACCACAGTGACAGCAGATGTGAGGAAGTCAAATGGACATATTCATGAGCACACACAGTATATTCTGTGGGAACTTCAGAAAATGTTGGGGAGACTTAATAAGGTTCTAGAGTCCTATGTCAGCAAGATTCAAGGAAAATATGTGCATTTACATTTTTAAAAATTGGGGTAAGATTTGCATATGGTGAAATATACATGTCTTAAGTGTAGAGTCTCCTGAGTTTGGACAAAAGTATACACCTGTAATCAACACCTCAATCAAGATACGGAACATTTCCATTACCCTAAAATCTCCCTTGTGCCCCATTCCAGTGAATGCCCACCACCCATAGCCGACTATGGCTCTGATTTCTATCCCTATAGATTAGTTTGATCTGACCTTGAACTTCAAATAGATAAGATTATGTAGCATGTACCCTTTTGTGTCTGGCATCTTTCATTCAACATATTTTTGAAATTCATCCATGTTATTTCATGTATCAGCTGAGCTGTATTCCATAGTATGAATACATAGCAGTTTCTTTATCTGTTCTGTTGATGCCATTTGAAGTTGTACCTTTTTGCTATTATTAATAAAGCTGCTTTGAACATTTGTGGACACGTTTTATGTGGACATACATTTTCATTTCTCTTGGGTAAATATATAAAAGTGGAATTTCTGGGTCATATAGTATATATTTCAATTCCTAGGAAATTGCTAGTTTTCAGAAGTGGTTGTGCCTTTTTAACACCCCTCTCCTGTGTCAATGTATGAGAGTTCCAGTTGGTTTAAATCCTTGTTAACATTTGGATTGTCAACCTTTTTTATTTCAACCATTCTAGTGGTTGTGCAGTGGTATTTCATTGTGATTCTAATTTATAGTTCCCAGATGATTAATGATGTTGAGCACCTCTCATATGCTTATTGGTCATTCATATATCTTTGTGAAAAGTTTGTTCAGCCTTTTGTTAATTTAAAACATTGAATTATTTACCTTTTCATTATTGATTTACATAAATTCTTTATGCATTTTGATTACAAGTACTTTTTCAGATATATGAATTATGAATATTTCCTCCCAGTGTGTGGCTTATTTTTTCATTTTCTTAGCAGTGACTTTTAATGAGTGGAAAATTTTAACTTTGATGAAGCACAATTTATTCATCATTTTCCTTTTAAAGTGGGTGCTTTTTAAAAATCTTCTGTAAGAGATTTTTCCTACCAGAGGTCATGAAGTTATTTTCCTGTTTTCTTCTAGGAGCTTTATAGTATTTTTTCTATGTGCACTTTATAGTATGGTTTTCTATGATCTATATGGAGTTAATTTTTTGCATATAGTCTGAGGTAGGAGTTGGGGTTCATTCCCCCCTATATGTTTATTTCAGTTCTTCCAGCATTATCTGTTGAAAGGCTTTTATTTCCCCAATTAGATTACCTTGGTACCTTTGTTGAAAGACAGGATGTGTTTATTTCTGGACTCAATTTTGTTTCATTGATTGTTTTTCTGTTTTAATCCTAATACCATACTATCTTGATTACTGTAGCTTAGTAATTAATTAGGTAACATGAGTCTTCCAATGTTGTTCTTTTTCAATATAGTTTTGGCTTTAATAAGTTCTTTTCATTCCCATAAAAATTTTAGAATTTATAAATTCTTGTAAAAAAGTATAGGTCTTGATTTGGATTGTACCGAATCTATAGATTATTAATGACTTTTCAATATTGAGCCTTCTATTATTAGAAATCAATCAATATTCTATCTTCCAATCCATGAACATGGTATACCTTTCCATTTACTTGGGTTTTAAAAATGTCCTCTTGTTGATATTTTCAGAGAAAAGATCTTGCATATGTTTTGTTACTGTATTTCTGAGTGTTTTGTATTTTTTGATGCTTTCATAAATAGCATTGCTTTAAAATTTTTTTCCAAATTTTTGTTTCTGTCCCTGTATAGCAACACCATTTATTTTTGTATATTGACTTATCTTGCACCATTGCTAAATTTTCTTATGTTCTAGAAGTTTTTATTAGATTCTTTAGAATTTTCTATATAAACTACCATACTATCTGTAAATTCATGTAATTTTTTTTTTCAATCTATGTCTTTTTGTTGTTGTTGTCTTACTGCACTGGATAGGAACTCTCCAGGACAATCTTTAATAGACCTGGTGATAGAGGACTTCCTTGCCTTTTTTTCCAATCTTAGAAGGAGATTGTTTAATATTCTACCAGTTAGTATGATGTTAGCTGTAAATTTATCTTAGAGACCTTTTATCAGATTGATGAAGTTCTTTTTTATTCTTAGTCTGAATTTTTTTCTATGAATGGTGTTGAATCTTGTTAGATGTTTTTCTGGTATGTAGTCAGGCAATTTTTCACACCCTTTTTTTGTTAATATAGTGCATTACATGGATTTATTTATGACTGTTAAACCAACCTGCATTCTGTGAAAAGCTCTTCTTTGTCATGATGTATTATTTTTTTATATGTTACTAGATTTTATTTGCTAATATTTTGTGAACAATTTTTGTGCCTATGTTCATAAGGGATATTTATTGGTAACCTTCTTTCCTTGTAATTTCTTTGTCAGGCTTGGAATCAGTGTTTTCCTGGCTTTGCTAAACTAGTTGAGAAATGTTCTCTCATCTTGTATTTTATGGGTTATGTAAGGTTGGTATTGTCCTTTTCTTAAATATTTGATAGAATTTACCAGTGAAACCATTTGGGCCTTAAATAGTTTGTTTTTGATTATGAATTCAACTTCTCTAATGGAGTTAAGACTTTCCTGATTTTCTTCTAGTTAGTTTTGGTAAATTGAAATCTTTAAGGAATTTGTCCATTTCATAGAAGCTGTCAATTTTACTGGCAATAAAATGACTCATAATATTGTCTTGTTATCCTTACAATGTCTTTAGAATCTGTGGTGATGCTCTGCTTTTCATTTCTAATGTTGATATTTGTGTTTATTCTCTTTTTTCATTCTTAGTCATTCTATAGCAACTTGGTTAATATTTTAAAATATAAAATTTGGTTTTGTTAATTTTTTCAGTTATTTGTTTTCATATTTCACTGATTTCTCTCCTTATCTTTGTTACTGCCTTCCTTATACTTACATTAGGCTAAATTTAATTTACTTTTTCTAGCTTCTTAAAGTAGAAACTTTGATCATAATTTAAATCTTTCTCATTTTCTAACATATGCAAAAGTTATAAATTCTCTTTAATTACTGCTCAAGCTGCCTCCCATAAATTTTGACATGTTGTGTCTTCATTATCATTCAGCTTAAAATATTTTGCAATTTCTTTCATAATTGCTTTTATGACCCATGGATTATTTAGACATGTGTTGTGACTTTCTAAATATTTTCAGCTTTTCCACTGTGGTCAGAGAATACACTACTTAAAATTTCAATATTTTGAAATTTATTATTATGTGAATTTGGCCCAACATATGATTTATCATAGTGAACATTCCAGGTGCATTTGAAAACAATGTATATTCTGTGGTTGTTGGACATAGTTTTCTAAAAATGCCAGCTAGGTTAAGTCCCTTGATAATGTTCTTCAAATATTCCGTATATTTAGATTGTTTTTATGTAGTTGTTTTATCAATTCACAAGAGATGGATGTTAAAATCTCCAACAATGGTTGTGGATTTGTCTTTCTTCCTTTCAGTTTGGTTGTTTTGCTTCATGGATTTTGATGCTTTCTTGTTTACTGCCCACATATTTTGGATTGTTATGTGTTCCTAATAAATTTTCTGTTTATCACTAGGAATGTCATTCTTTATCTGTTGTTACATTCTTTATTCTGAAAACTATTTGACCAATATTAATATACTCAAATTCTCTTTCTTGTTTACTTATTGTTTTTTTCCCACTCCTTTACATTTAACCTATTCATTTCTTTTCATTTAAAATGTCTCTTATGGATAGCATATAGTTGAACATTGCTTTTTGACTCTCATCTAACTATCTGTACTTTTTAATTGGGAGATTTAGTCCATTATATTTATTTTCATAATTGACAGTCTAAAAGTCAACCATTTTTCAGTTTGTTTTCTGTTGTTGAATTGGATTTGTGTCTATTGTTTTTCCTTTTCTGAATACTTTTGCATTATTGTACTTTTTTAAACATTTAATTTTAATGCTTCTTTGCATACATTTTAATATACAGACTACCTTTTTGTATTCTTTTTTTAGTTGATTGTGCAAGGGATTACAGTGTGTTTTCTTAACTCATCACCATCTATTCTCAAATAGTTATTGATATTAATATTGTGCCACTTCACACAAAATGTAACATCTTTACAACAGTAAAGTCCATTTACCTCACCATCCTTTGTGCTATTAGTGTCATATTTTAAATAATACTTAATAAACCCCACAATTTTATGTCACTAATTTTTGTTCACATGGTTTTTGTACCAATAAAATAAGGGAAGAACAAAAATCCTTTTATATTTACTTACATACTTACCATTCTATCATTGTTCATTCCATCTCATAGATCTGAACTCCAATCTGATGAGAAATTGGCTGTCATTTGTATCATCACTCCTCTATGTACTATGAGCCTTATTAAATGGCTAATTTTAAGATTGTTTCTTTATTTTTAGTTTTCAACAGTTTGATTTTGATATGATCTAAGTGTAGTATGTATTTATGTTATTTAGAATTCACTGAGCTACTTGGCTCTATAGACTCATATTTTCCACAAAATTGTAAAATGTTTGTTTGTTATCCTTCACATATTTTCTGTTTTCTCTCTTCTTTCCATCCTGGACTCCAATTACATATATATTAGACTGCTTGACATTTCCCCACAAGTGCCTGAGACTCTGTTAATTTTCCCCCCAGCATTTTTCTCTCTGTTTTTCCTACTGAGTAATTTCTGTTGATCTGTCTTCAAGTTCAGTAACTTTCATCTTCACCCTCTAATTTTCTGTAAAGCATACATATATACAGAGCTTTCATTTCAGGTATTGTATTTTTCAGTTCCAGAATTTCCAACTGGTTCTTTTTTTGCATATATATATATATATAAATTTTTGATGTCTGTTCTGTTTACTCATTATAATTATCCTTTCTTTTAAGTCCTGGAACACATATTTATAAAGCTTCTTTAAATTCCTTTAACTGCTAATCTCAACATGTGAGTCATCTTGGGGTCAGTTTCTATTGAAAAATGATTATTTTAAAATTATGGGTCATATTTTGATACTTGTTTTCATGTCTAGGAATTTTTGAGTGGCTAGTGGACATTGTCAATGAAGCTTTGTGGGGATTCCATATTATGCATCTTTCTTTAAAGGGTTTTAACTTTGTTCTGTCAGGCAGTAGCATTACTAGGGGATAATTTCTGTCTTGTTAAAGTTGTCTTTATTTGTTGTTAACATCTATTTTAGTTTTGAACTTTCTTTTACTTTGGACTACTGTACTTAATCTGAAGGTATGGCCTTTTTGAGTAGTCAGTTGGAGGCTTGGAGCATTGAATGTAGTTTCTTTACCTTAGTTTGGCTGAAACTGCTATGTCTCCCAGCACTGCCCATTCTCTGGTATTATCATACTGCTGTCAGCTCCGTAGCAGGAGGTATCTGCTAGGCTTCCTGGAACCTCAACCTGCACATATATCCCTCAGCCAAGGTCCCATGGTGAACCCCTAACTAGATTTATAAGGCCACTCTTTTTGAAGCTCCTCTATTATGTTATTCTGCTCCACAAAATTAAGCCACTTCAACAGCTTAGAACTCTGATTTCTGCCTCTTTATTTTAGTGCAACTATTGCTCCATTTGGATTCCTCACCCTCATGTCATGGAAGAAAGGTGCCCCCAGGCAGAAAGCCAGAGAAATAATGGGGTTCACTACATGTGTATGCCTTCTTTCAAAATTACAGTCCTGCACTGTCTGTTGTTCAGTGTCTGAAAACAGTTGCCTCATAAATTTGTCTAGTTTTATAGCTGTTTTTGGCAGGAGGGCAAGTCTCATGTAAGTTATTCTGCCATGGCTGGAAGCAAAAGTTCTCCAATTTTTTTTAAAAGAGAAGATGTAAAATATAAATGCTGTTGGTTTTGTCTATGTCAGTTCTTTACATTTGAGCAGAGGTTGTTTAATTTATGGATAGATTTGATGTGATTTAACTCTTTCTCTGTTGCTTGAAAGGCCTTTAATAAAAAACCAACTCTTTTATTTACTATTGGAGATACAGATTAACTTTTGTACTGTGATACTAAAGAATGTATCCTCGGTTAGTTGTCAGGAGAGTTGGGCCCTAGCCCTGGCTCTGCCACCAACCAGAATTATTACCTTAGATGTCTGGTCTCAGCTTCACTATATGTAAAATGAATTGAATGAGTTGTATGCCCTCAGGTCCCTTCTAGTTCTGACAATCTGGGACTGTCATACCAAATTCTGACATTTCACTCTTTCCTGATAGCAAGCTTTTCTTAGAGGGGTGGATGGCACAGATCCTGGGTATGCTGAGCCCTTGAATATTTGGAACAGGCAGAAAACAAAAAAAGGGGGATCTTGAGGGAAAGAAATTAAATTTTATCAATTGACAGTTTTGTATAAACTAATCTTCATTATAAGAGACAAGATTATCAGTAAACAGGATTCATGGAAGGAATTATATAACATATTTTCTAGACCTTTACTAATGATAGTAGTCATTTTTTGATCACCTGTTGTGTCCCAGGTACTGGAATCAATACTTAGATTCTCTCTCTCTCTCTCTGTATCTTGCTCTTACTCTCACTTTTTTTTTGATACATTATGTCACTATCTCCTTACAGCAACTATCAGGGAAATTGTACTATTCTTATTTCACAGATGAAAAAGCTAAGGATCAGGGAGATTTAGTGATTCCTTGAAGGTTATGTAGTAAGTGTTGCGGACAGGATTTTAACCCAAGGTTTTCTAACTTACTATCCATTGCACTCCTAATACTACTGGGAGATTTCTATCTTAGTCACCAGGTGACTGTAATATTATCTAAAAGGACCCACTGTTTTTTTCTAATCCCCAACATGGGTATAAATTCTTTCAGTTTGCAAAGCACTTTTGTGTATAAAATCCAATTTGATTTTTTTTATTAAGGTATCATTGATACACAATCTTATGCTCAGGTTTCACATGAGCAACATTGTGGTTACTACATTCACTCCTATTACCAAGTCCCCACCACATACCCCATTACAGGCACTGTCCGTCAGCATAGTAAGATGCTATAGGGTCACTACTTGTCTTCTCTATACTATACTGGCTTCCCCATCCCCCTTTGTAATGTGTGCTAAGCATAATACCCCTTAATCCCCTTGTCCCTCCCTTCTCACCCACCCTTCCTAACCCCTTTCCCTTTAGTAACCACTAGTCCATTCTTGGGTTCTGTGAGTTCTGCTGCTATTTTGTTCCTTCAGTTTTTCCTTTATTGTTATACTCCACAAACAAGGGAAATCATTTGGTACTTGTCTTTCTCCAACTGGCTTATTTCACTGAGCATAACACCCTCTAGCTCCATCCATGTTGTTGCAAATGGTAGGATTTGTTTTCTTCTTATGGCTGAATAATATTCCATTGTGTATATGTACCACCTCTTCTTTATTCATCTACTGAAGGACACTTAGGTTGCTTCCATTTCTTGGCTATTGTAGCTAGTGCTGTGATAAACAGGGGTGCATATGTCTTCTTGAATCTGGGATCTTGATTTCTTTGGGTAAATTCCTAGGAGTGGAATTCCTGGGTCAAATGGTATTTCTATTTTTAGTTTTTTGAGGAACCTCTCTATTGCTTTCCACAATGGTTGAACTAATTTACACTCCCCCCAGCAGTGTAGGAGGGTACACCTTTCTCTGCATCCTCACCAGCATTTATTGTTGCTGGTCTTTTGGATGGTGGCCATCCTAACTGGTGTGAGGTGGTATCTCATTGTGGTTTTAATTAGCATTTCCCTGATGATTAGTGATGTGGAGCACCTTTTCATGTGCCTGTTGGCTATCTGAATTTCTTCTTTGGATAAGAGTCTATTTAGATCCTCTGCCATTTTTTAATTGGGTTATTTGCCTTTTGGGTGTTGAGGAGTGTGAGCTCTTTATATATTTTGAATATTTTCTCCTTATTGGATATGTCATTTATGAATATATTCTTCCATACTGTAGGATGCCTTTTTGTTCTTATGATGGTGTCCTTTGATGTACAGAAGCTTTTTAGTTTGATGTAGTCCCACTTGTTCATTTTTGCTTTTGTTTTCCTTGCCAGAGGAGATATGTTCATGAAAAAATTGCTCATGTTTATATTCAAGAAGTTTTTGCCTATGTTTTCTTCCAAGAGTTTTATGGTTTCATGACTTACATTCAGGTCTTTGATCCATTTTGAATTTACTTTTGTGTATGGGGTTAGACAATAACCCAGTTTCATTCTTTTGCATGTAGCTGTCCAGTTTTGCCAACACCAGTTGTTGAAGAAGCTGTCATTTCCCCATTGTATGTTCATGGCTCCTTTATTGTATATTAATTGACCATATATGCTTGGGTTTATATCTGGACTCTTTATTCTGTTCCACTGGTCTATGGGTCTGTTCATGTGCCATTACTAAATTGTCTTGATTACTGTGGCTTTGTAGTAGAGCTTGAAGTCAGGGAGCATAATCCTCCCAGCTTTATTGTTCCTTCTCAGGATTTCTTTGGCTATTCGGGGTCTTTTGTGGCTCCATATGAATTTTAGAACTATTTGCTCTAGTTCGTTGAGGAATGCTGTTGGTATTTTAATAGAGATTGCATTGAATTTGTATGTTGCTTTAGGCAGGATGGCCATTTTGACAATATTTATTCTTCCTATAGATGAGCGTGGGATGTATTTCCATTTATTGGTATCTCCTTTAATTTCTCTCATGAGTGTCTTGTAGTTTTCAGGGTATAGGTCTTTCATCTCCTTGGTTAGGTTTATTCCTAGGTATTTTATTCTTTTTGAGGAAGTTGTGAATGAAATTGTTTTATTGTTTTCCTGATTTCTCTTTCTGCTTGTTCATCATTAGTGTATAGGAATACAACAGGTTTCTGTGTATTAATTTTGTATTCTGCAACTTTGCTGAATTCAGATATTAGTTCTAGTCATTTTTGAGTGGATTCTTTAGGGTTTTTTTGTGTACAATATCATGTCATCTGTGAACAGTGACAATTTACCTTCTTCCTTACCAATCTAGATGCCTTTTCCTTCTTTTTTTTTCTGATTGCCATGGCTAGGACCTCCAGTATTATGTTGAATAAAAGTGGGAAGAGTCAGCATCCTTGTCTTGTTCCTGATCTTAAATGAAAAACTTTCAGCTTCTCATTTGCCATTTTAATTATTATATTTCTTGGTGTTTTCTTCCTTGAGTCCCTTGTGTTGGGAAGTCTGTGCACTTCCATGGCTTGAGAGACTATTTTCTCCCCCAGATTGGGGAAGTTTTCAGCAATTATTTCTTCAAAGAATCTTTATATCCCTTTTTCTCTCTCTTTTTCTTGTACAATAATGCAAATACTTTACTTTTCCATTTGGATTGTTCATACCATTCTCCTAATATTCTTTCATTCTTAGAGATTCTTTTTCCTCTCTCTGCCTCAGCTCCTTTGTATTCCTGTTCTATAATTTCTGTTCCATTTACTGTTTCCTCTACCTCATCTAATATGCTTTTTAAGTCCCTCCATTGTATGTTTCATTTCAGCTACTGTATTTTTCACGGTGTCCATCTCCTTCCTGAATTCATCCCTTAGCTCTTGAATATTTTTTCTTTAGCTCCATTAGGATGCTTATAACTTTTACTTTGAATTCTTTTTCAGGAAGATTGGTGATTTCAGTTTCACTGATCCCTCCTTCTGCTGTTTGAGGGATTTTGGATTGAACAAGGTTCTTTTGCCTTTTCATAATCATACTGGATAATGAGAAGTATTAGGTCTGTGTAGGCAGTGCCCTCTAGTGCCCAGAAGCTCTGCTCTTTGGAGCTTCCCAGTGCCTTGAGTGATGGTAGTGGTCACAGGGGAGCAGTGCCAATTCCTACCCTAAAGACAGAACTCTTTCCTGTGTCCTGGCCACAGTGCCTGCCTCCACTCTCAGGGCCAGTGAGCCACACACATGGAGCAGTCCCCTGAACACCAGCATGATCAGATTCAGGTGAAGGCCCTCTTCCAGGTTGAAGACTGCTGACCTCTTGTTCCTCACACAAGAAAGAGGGTGATGGAGTTCTCAGGGGTCCTTTCTATAAGGACACTAGTCCTGTTCATAGGGCTCCATCCTCATCCTCTAATTACCTCCCAAAGGCCCTGCCTCCTAATACCATCACATTGGGAGTTAGGGCTTTCATATATGAATTTTCAGGGGACATAAACATAATAGATTGTGGAATATTCACATAATGGTTAATTAAACAAGGAAAATGAATGAACTATTACTTCATGCAACAACCTGGGTTGCCCTCTGTTGAAAGAAAGAATATAGTCACAAAATGTACACACTATGTGACTCTATATAAATTTCCAAAAATAGGCAGAATTCATCTATGTTGGTAGAAGTCAGGACAGTAGTTATCTTTGTAAGAATGAGGGTAATATTGGTAGGGGGCCCAAAAGGGGCTTCTGGGGATTTCTTTTTCTTTTTCACTTTTTAGAAAGTTGAAATGTAGCTGATTGATTCAAAGTAGTTACTTGAATGTGTTTACTTTGGGATAATGAATTGATGTGTATACTTATGACTTGTGCATTTGTCCGTATGTATGTTGTATTTCAACAAAGTTTAGTGAATAAGAAAAAAAGAAGATATCAAAGTTGTAACTAAGTAGTTTCTTTAAAAAATCTTGATATAGCTGTATTCCTGGGTTTATCTATCTTATAGAAAGCAATTACTTAATCTGACTTGTAATCTTACTTAAAATTTTAGAAAATATATAGAGCACAAGTGACTTGGTCCCATAGTTCACGTCATAGCTCTAGTTCTTGACCAGGGAGTTTTAAATCATCTGGCCTAAGCTTTATAGCTTGAGAGTGGCAGCTATTAAAATTCTGAACACTAATGATTGAAAAGCTCCCCTCAAGGAATCAGTTTTGTGAACCCATCAGATTTCGAAGATGGCAGGAACCATATGCAGTCTGGATGCTGCATTCAACACAAGTAAGTGGTTATAGTCTCTAATTGAACTGTGAATGAACTCTGAACACAGTACACTTGATCAATGGAATCGGAAATTTTTGGTTCCAAAGAAGACTGAATCTTGTGATGCTTTGAATTGGGCCTTTATAGCATTTTACCTTCCAACATCCACTTCTGGTTTTACTGGGTAGAGCTCACACTTCACTTCTGTGAGTCCACTTACTTTGGTGAAGCTTTTGCTCAGGGAGGGGCATGAGACCCCAACTAAACCAGTTAGCACCCTCCATCTTCCTGGCTTCAGTGATTGGCTTAGGCATGTGCACATAACCCAAGTCAGTGCAGTCTGGGCCAATCAGTTTCATTCTGAGCTTTGGACTGGACTCTCTGGTGGCCAAAGTGTTATGTAGACATGGGCCTCAGACTGCCAGTGTACCCCATCAAGCTGGGGAAGAGGCAGAAGCCTCTTCAAGAAGCAGAAGATGAGGTTGGGCATGAAGCCAGCTCACCTTTTGGACCCCCACTTACGTGAGCCAATCCACTCTCTTTCACCTCTAGATTTGGGTTGGATTTTTCTATCTCTGATAGCCAGAAGCATCCTAATTGCTACGCTCACCTGTTCTCTGCCTCACTTGTATCTCTGGATCTGTTTTTTCATCTGAATGATGGAGGAATTCAAATGACTATCCTCTCATGGCTGTTGATAAAAATCCTAAGTACAAGTGCTTGGAAAATTTCTTTGGCCCGATGACAACAATAATAATGATAACAATACCGGCAAGACTCCAGGTTTTTCCAAACTTCTCAGCAGTCTCATGGCAAGTTCCAACCATCTTCTGTTGGCAAGACATAGCAAATATTGCAGCTCAGCGGTAAGAGTGAGAAACCCATGTCCCGAGCAGTTGGGTGGCTCTTCTGCCTAGCAGCTTAAGCTCTATTTAAACCTCCCAAACTTTGCTCTGTATGTGCGTGTGTGTGCGTGTGTGTGTGGGAGGGTTTGGACTCTCTTCCTCTTTTGTTATGAGGGAGAACAGGGAGCAGATTGGAACAGGTTGTAACACTTCCGCACGCCAGTGTCCCGGTGCTTATTTCATAGAGCCGTCTGCCAATTGGCTTCTGGATCCCGTGCCTCTTTGATTTATGTATTTATTGTAAAGCAGCCAAATTTCCGAGAGAGGAGAGGATATTCTAATTTAATAGTAAGAGCAAGGTGTAATTTCTTATAAAGGGAGGGAAATGCACCCGCAAGCTTATTTGATGTCAGAAAATAAGATCGTTCAAGGCTTTTCCCCACCCACTTAAAAATTAAGATGTAGAATGTCATTGCACCAAATGGTTATCTCAGTGTTTCATAAACTCTGATCTTTTTATTTGGTGTGTGTGTGATTTTAACTTAGGTAGGTATTATATTAGGAAATAAAGATAAGCAGAATGAAAAAGAAAAAAAAAATTAACCCAGTGTTTCAAACAAACAACCAAGCAAATGAATCCCCTAAATCTTATACAATCACTGTTTTCTTTTTTTAAATTGGTTGAAAATATTACCTAATGGCCAAGAGTTTGCATTTCAGAGTTAGAGGCCATTGCAGAGGCCTAAAATGTTAGGGCAGAGATGATGAGCACTGGGGAGGGCCTGACTGGGTCTGCAGCAATGATTGGAAGGTGAAAAATGAAAATGGCTAGAGTGATAAACAGCCCCACAATTCCCCAGCACTGGGCTGGGCGTTCCTTGTTTGCCTGGCTTGCATCAGAGCTTCTGGATAATGACCCCATACCTTTGTAGGAATGCTTTCCACTTTGGATACCACCTTCCTCAGCTTCCCTCGACATAAAGTAAATTTATTATATCAGGCTAACTGATGGTGCTCAGCGTAATGGCAGGGTGTGGTGGGTAGGCAGGCAGTGGGGACTGCAGTCAGGGTACTTGGGTCAGTGGCATTGTCCCCATGTCCCCAAACACCTGGCACACAGTAGGGACTCAACCACTCTGTGCTGCAGCCCTGAAATTCCATTTGTCAGGTTTTGAAATTTGAAATTCTACTTATCTCCACCCTGCCCCATCCCAGCGACTCCTGCTTCGCCCAGCATCTGCTCCCTTTGGGTACTGTGGTTCTCAAACCCTCGCTTCTCCAGAGCACTTCTGGGCAGCCTGGTCTTGTCCTGGGTGTGTTGGCCCAGGTTGTGCTGTGACTTCACAGGGGTGGGCTGGGACTCCAAGCCTCAGATCAAGCCCTGTCTGAATGGAAGGTCTCAAACTCACACCATGCCTCAGTTTCCCCTTCTTTCAAAATGGGTATAATAACATTTATCTCTTTACTTCTTACTGATATTATGAAATTAAAATGAAACTATAAATGTGAAAGTAACTAGGAAAAAGGTTCTACACAGATTCATCACCGTGATTAGCATTATGTGATTACTTTTAGTCAGACCCTAAATTATCACAGACTTCTGTTAAAGACACGATCTGGGAACAGAAAAAGAAATAAAAGCTGCATCTACCTGCAACCTTGGAGTAGAAAAATCCCCTTATTCTGTTTCCTTTTTCAGAAGAGAACTTGATGTGATCGGGTCATTGCATGTAAAATGCTTTAAGAATGTGATCTGTACTTCATCATTTTAAAATTCAAACATTCCTGAGCCTTTTTTCCCCTCACCCCGTTCATATTTATCTTCTTGGTCTTGCCTTCATTGGGTACCACATTTGTATTGATAAATTGTAGGTAGTAGGAGATGTATTGATGGGATGGAGACAGTTCAGAATGTAGAGTGCTGTGGCTTTGCATATCATTACACCTAGCTAGCTTTTTGCCTCCTGAAAGCTGTCGATTTGTGCATTATTGCTATTCAGGCTGATAAATGACAGTAATTGTTCTTAAGTTGAAGAGCTGGTTTAATATGCTGTCTGGCCTGGGAATTTCCTGAGCACCAGGGTTAAACTAGTGCGCCACTCGAGCTAGCAAAATGGCCCTTTTTTCATCTCAGACTATAGAGTTAATTGAATTACTCGCTATTCATGCAGTTTGTAGCCTTGATTCTAAAGATACCATGAATGGTAGGGGGAGGGAGAGGCTTTCTAGGGAGCTCAGGGTAACCGTGGGCTCTGCTTCAAGGACATGACCTCCCTTTCCAGAGTGGAGGACAGTTCACGTTCTGCAGTGTAATTTGCTCTCCCATCCATCTGCTTGCTGTTGGTTATTTTGGGTTATGCCTGCAAGGCTACCCAAGACACAGAATCCTAGAGGGCAGTGGGGATTCCCAATGCTACGAAGATGATTTCTCTGAGACAATTTTTGCAAATTTTCTAAACTTTGGAAATCAGAGCACTTGAGTTGCTTGCATTCTATTTTGTTGCCTTTTTCAACTTTTGGGTTGGGAACTTGTGCAGTGATTTGGGTGAAGTCTAAGGTTGCCATGTGTGTGTGAGACACATCTCATTGTTTGCCTTCCAGATGACTCAGTCTCCAACCCAGCCATTCAATCCAAAGGGCTCACTCAGACCATTCCCAACCAGAGAACCCTTCCTTTGGCCAAAGGTTCAGAAAGAATTAACTGCAGGAAACTGGTAGGTGAATCTGCCCCTCCCTCATGGGATGTCTCATCTGAATCTGCTGTGTGGCACACATTTCCAGGAAGTATCCTTCTAGCAACTGATCCAGCAAACTTATCTTCATGGTGTTTCTGGACTGCTTATCCAGGTATCCTTTGGAAAGAATGAACCCAAAGGCAAATACAAAACAAGTGAGAGACCCAGCTTGCCTTCTTTGCCCCTAGCTTTGAGATGACACCTTCAAGCACTAATGGTATTCAAAATTCTAGATTTGCTTCTGTTTGGGGATCCATGTCCATTTTCCCCACTCACACAACCATGTTCTGGCAGAGTAAAACCAGCTCATTTCCCCTATACATTTTTAAGCTTTTGTAGTAGTTTTTGACATTATTAGTGGATAGCCCCTCTCTCCCTCTTCCTCTCGTTCCTTCTCTCTGGCTGAAGAGAATGCATGGTACCAAATGGTATTCAATGCCCTAACTGGAAACATTTACCCATTTTAGTTCCTACTTACAAAACGTTTGGATTGCTCTTTTCTCATGCCCTTTCTTTGATCTCAGCTCTCAAATGTGGCCACTGAAGCAGGACTGAGGGATGGGATCCCACGCCGGAACAGCTGGAGTAGGGAAAGACTCCATTGGGGCATTGATCATTTCTCATCACAGGGGCCTATAAAAATCCATCTTTTGCTACTCGACAAGGTATGAGATAATGAAAGAAGATTGCTTAAAATGTAAATCATTTGGATCTGTTGGTAACACTGTTTAGAATTAAATTCATGTGTAATAGAACTTCCGATCAGAAATGAACGGTTTCCCAGACAAAGCCATCATAAGTTCCATAATTTCATATGGATGCTTCCAGCGCTAATGGAACTGGTGCAGTTCACTTGATAATGCTCTGGGCAGAAAAGGATCATTCTTCCTAGTTCTGTAACTGGCAAACCTGACTGCAAATCATTCACTCCAGTTCTTCCTGTCCAGCATCCCAGAAGAGTATAGAGCACACCTTTGCTGAACTAGAGGGAGGTATGACCTCTCCTGCTTCCCCTACCCACGGCTCTTCCCTGGTGGGAGAAGATACCCCCTAAGGTCAAAGAATGACCTGAAGAGTTCCCCCAGGGCCTGATGAAGGCCAGTGTACCTCCATAGTCTCTGGGCCTCCCTCTGACCCTCTCTGCACTGCCCCACACCAGGGGAGGGCTGGTTTGGAGCTCAAAGGAAAGCAGCAGCTGGCTTACACCAGGGCTTCCCTTGGGCTCACTGTGAAGCCTAGTGAGCTCCAGAGCACGAGATGTGTTCTGCTGGTGGCATATTATTATTTGTGGGTGTTACAAGGACATGGCAAAAAAGGACACTGGAGAAATATGATTCCTTCTTCAATCCACTTTCAAGCCTTCTGACTATGTCTAAGAGAAAGGATTATTTGGTGCAATTATATCTTTAACACCTGCCTCTCTTACATTTGTCAACTCTCTTTATTAAAAAAGTGAGAGCAGGCCTTGGACTCAGGACCTTCTGTATCTAGTACCCAGCTATAGCTAAAAAATGCTACTTTAAAAAAGTGGTATTTATTTTATAGTTACATTTTATTTGTGACAAATGATAATTGATTTCCCTTTATGGTAGTGATAAACATTCCTTCTAAATAAATTTCTTTAAATAAAAAGTATCAATTTAAGAGTGATATTAAGTAAACAGGGCACAAGTGGTTCCAGTTTATGGGGAAGACCCTGAGGGTGCTGTGTGAGTGGCTGGAGCCTGGGTGGAGGCCCTGCTGCTGTGAGGGGCAGGGCCAAGAGGGCGGGAGCTTTTCCCCAGACCCCATTCACTGCACTGGAAATTACTGCGACTTAGCGCAGATTCCAAACTACTTTAAAGATACCACTGTCTTGTCTTCTGTTTGGAAAAGGAATAAATGTTCTTTGTAGAAATTTGGAATTCATGCAAAACACAAATACAAAGGAATTGAAAGAAAGGAAAAGAAAGGAAAAAAACCCCCTAATTTGTGAGAGGTAACCAGCACTAGTATCTTGTTTTATTTTCTCTTAGTCCTTTAATATGTAAACGTACATTTCTTCTCCTTTAAACAAAACTGTGGTTGCAATGCACATACAGTCTTGAAAACTGTTTCTCTTTTCTCACTTACTGTATTGTGAACATTTTTCTGTGCCACGATTGTCTGTAGTGCCTGGTGTTTCATCACTGAGTTCAAATCAGTCTGATATCATTTACTGAAAGTTCTTTCTAGGCACTGGGGATACACTGGTGCCCAAACAAAGAACCTGGCCTGGAGGAATTCACATTCTGGGTACACCCAGATGGGACACAGTCACTCAGCTAATCCCTTGTGGTTGGTGACAGAGGGTTCAGCATTTTGTTATTGTAAGTAAATAATGCTGCAATTGATGTTCTGGATCCTGACATCTTTTTTTGCACATTTCTGTTTTGTTCAGAGAAATCTCTGGAAGTAGAATCTCCAGACATAGAAATATGTGCCTTTCAAAACCTGTTGACATGCCCATTTTACTTTTCATGTGATTATTTGTCATCTGTATGTCCTCGTCAATCACATGCCTATAAATGTTTTTTGCCCAGTATATAAATAGGTTGTGTTGGTGATTTTTTGAGTGTTAAGTTTTGAGATGCCTGGTCCTTTATATATTTTAGATACTAGTCCTTTGTTGTGTGTGGGTTTTGTGACTGTTTTCTCCTACACAGCCATTGCACAGTACAAGTTTTTAATTTTGGTGAAGTCCAATGTAGCAATTTCATATAGTTTTCTTTTAGGTCTAATTGTGTTCAAAATTTAATAATAAGAATCAGGCTTCATTAAAAAATATGTTTCCTGAGGCCCTATTAAGCACCAAGCACTTGTTTAGGGTGGGAGATACCATGGTGAGAAAATATACAGCTCTTGCCTATGTAAAGTTAGGTGAGATAAAAATACAACTTCATGAGAAATTATGTGACTATACTGGTGAAAATGCTCTCAAGGAGAAGAGTAAAGGTTCTGAGAGCAGGAAAAGGCCAACTTGAAGAGGCATCATGTGTGCAGAATGAGAAGAAGGAGGAAGTACTGGGCAAGCAGAGAAAGAGAAGGGGGCGGGGGCCCATCCTTGGCATGGAAGGAGCTTGGAGAGTTTGAGGCATGGGATGACCTGGGGACATGGCTGGTGGGAGGCACAGGCCAAGCAGACAGGCCCTGTAGGCCTTGGAGGGAGTTGGGACTTTATCTGGAGACTAACAGGAGCCAGTGAAAGGGTTCATTGGATGAAGGGTCTTGTGAACCACTTACTGAACTTTGCAAAGGATACTGTCATGTCCTTTGTTATACAGAAATCTCAGCTCTGCACTCATGTGCATAGGAAGTTAGGTACCTAGGTTAGTTGACTTATTTATAGATTATGAGATCTAGAATACTCTGTACTTAAAAAAAAGTCATTTTAGAAACTTCCACTTTATGTCCTGGATTAGAAACTTCCACTTTATGTCCTGGATATGCAAAATGGTCTATGAATTTTGAGGGGGGACACAAATGCCTAAAGGAAAATAAGAAACAAGCATGGTGTGGTAAGTCAGATGATGTCAAGGATTGCAGGGGCCTGAGGTTTGGTGGGCACACAGATCAGGGATTGAACTGCCTCTGTTTGTTACTTTCTAAGCGGGGAAAGGGCCTGCCTGTGGCTAACTGCGTGGCACGGGTAAGGCTTGGAAGTACACAACGGTTGCTAGGTCTTTGTGGGGTTGCCTTCTCAAATTTGCTTCTGTGGTTAGGGACCATTTCTTAGTATCTTGGACTGAGCAATAATCTGGAAATGCCCGCTCCCTGGGAGACTGACCATCCTCCCTCATCTAGGGTTGCCAGGCTAATAGCAGTCTGAGGGCTGTCAGACAAATAGACAAGAGTATAGACTATAGACACCTCTGAGGCATACCCGGTGCCCAGAATTCTCATTTGTAATGCCCATGGGACACACATGCGCCATGGGCCTCCTCCTTCGTGGCATTGGCACTTAGCTTAGGATGAAGGCAAGTGTGGCCTCATCTGTGAGGGCAGAAAAGCATCCCCATGGCACAAAAAGTGTTTGGGGCCTCGGCAGTGTCCCTGAAGGTGGGTTGGAAAGTGGAGGATAATGTTTTGGGGGTGCTTCCAGTGCCACCCTTGGATGGCCCCAGGGCTGTGGAGGCCCCCATGTGCCCTCGCATGCCTCTGAAGCGCCCCCACAAGGAGATGGTGGGTACTGGAACGTGTGTGTGAACTCCAAGGCTGCACATCCACCGAGCTGGCTCCTGGTGGGGGCGGAAGGGAATAGGCCAGTTGTAACACCAGCTGTCAGCACACAAACTGCTTAATTTCAAAATCATGCCACAGACAGAATTAAAAACACCACACTTGAGTTACAGTGAGCTAGAGTAACAAAGAGAATAATTTCCCACACAGAGCAGTGACAATATGTAGGATGCTCTGAGGGACCTGGCAGCCTGAGAAGAGGGTCTCCTTGCGCGATGCCCGGGAGGTCTGTTAAACAAAGATAACCCTTAACCACTTGCCTGCCCCCTTCTTAGAACAGCCAGTATCTATGGGTATATTTGACTCATCTTTTCCCTTGCTGGTCTGTCATGGGAAATATGGCAAATTGTTGACTCACGGATGCAGCAAATGCACCTCTATTTTAACTGTGTAGCAGAAATGAGAAGGTGGGACGGAGGGGAGTGCTGGTGCCCTCCGTGCCGCCTTCCTCCAGGAGGGGATGCTTCTGTTTACTAGCCAGCTCTGGAACTTAGCCCCTCCCAGTGGCTAGGATGATCACATGCAACTCTGAGCAGATGGGACTGGGAAGCATTTAGATATTCCACTTTATATTATATATATATTTATTAAAAGTAGATATAGCTTCAAATGAAATGCAGAACAGTATCACCCTTTTCCTGGTCACAGTGCTTGGAATGTGTCTGAAATACCTAATGGAAGGGGAGGCCTTAGTCACCAGTGGACTTAGAGAATTTCCTTTTATCAACTGGGTGGGAGCGTGGGCCATTGCCTTTAGGATATTGCCCTCTTATCCATTAAGAAATGTCACCCACTCTGTGCTCCTTTTGACACTTGACACAGCTCCTTGGGCAGGACCCTGCCACTCTACCATCTCCATGTTCCTTCCATGGGCATTTGTCAGTGCCTGTTCTGGACCTGCCTGGGCTTGGTTCCTGGGGAGATCAGAAGCAAGATGTGGTTCTTGCTTATTTATTTCCATGCCTCCCCTTCTCTGTCCCCTAGGAGGGCTGTGAGCATCTTGATTGGAGAAGTAATGTCTAATTTACCTACGTATCCCTTGGGCAAAATATAACGTCTGGCACAAATGGGGCACCTGGTGAACACTGAGTTGGGAATGATGTTAGGAATGTTGACCTTTCTCCTTTCTTTTTTTCCTCTTTGCTTTGCTGCCATCTTGGACTCAACATCTACCCCTTCAGCCAGCCGTCCTCAGCACATTGCCAAGTGCTAAGGTTGGGCGATGTGTTCAACCTGGGGCTCTCCTCACCATGGGTAAAATGTCTGGCTGTGCTATGACTGCCACAGCAGCTGCGGTCTGCCAAGATCCTAAAGGTAGGGTAGGAGAGTCAGTGGGGAGGGAGATTTAGAATCCCTACCTCTCCTGAAAGGAGATAGTAGCCTTCTGCATTTCAGACCACTTGGGGGATTTATGCACGTCCAGATTTACTAGACAGGAGAACTGTCAAAGGCTCAGATTTTTAACAATTCTGTTTAGGTTGGGGACTCACAGGTGGACACAAAATCATTGCTCTCAAAAAGAGAGCTGAGTTATAATGCCATGGTTGGAACAGACTTCCAAAATGTCTCCTGTTCCAGTGCCTCAGCCAGAGATGGCTTCCCACGGGGTGTCTCTATCCAGGGACCAATGCAGAGCCCTGAACCCCCCTTGATCTCCCCCTTTCCTTCACCTTTTCCCTAGGAAGGATAGAAGATTGTAAGAATAAGACACAGGGGCATGGGGCTGGGGAAGGTGGGCACTTCAATACTGTAGAGTTTATGGGGCTTTCAACCTGTCCTTAGGGAAGATGGAGGCACCCCAAGGCTAGCCTCCAGCCTTGGCACCCTGGCCCTTGCTCCTGGCTGGGGCAGGGCTTTGACCCGCACAGTCCCTCCTTCCAGCCTTCTGGGCCGTGTAGGCACCAGGCTCAGGCTCGTGCTTCCCTCTCCTCTCCCCAGGGAGCTGCTTCCAGGAATTCTCACCTTCCCCAAACCACCAGGGGAAGCCCCTCCTTGCATCATTTGACTCGATTACATTGCTTCTTCCTCTTTGAAACTCAAAACAGAGAAGTACACTGAGGAGGAAAACTTATTTTTTCTCTCTTCATTCTGGAAGCCAGCCTTGATCTGAATGTTCCTATAGCAACATTAATTCTCCCAAGTTGCACCTACTGTATAATAAGTTATATATATAGAAGACCTACTGGGATCCAAATACCCCATATGTGCAAGCGAATGAGTTAATGCTGCCGTGAGAATTAGCAATGTTCTGTTTCCTGATTTTTCATGCTTTCAAAGTTACAACCTGTGTTTGCTGCGTGCTCTGGATGTGGGGTTCGGAAGCAGTGGGTGTGGGTGCAGTTCTGGCAGGAACCTGCTCCCTCCGCAGAGCAAAGGGTGTCTGTAGAGTTTTTGAATCTTGAGATGGAAATGGGCTGGGGGATTCCAGTGTCCTTCCTAGTCACCACTGAACTAGTCCTCAATTCAGCTCTGGCTGTCTTGGCTTCCATGATTATCTGGCAGTGAACCTCCACAGCCTGGGACTTGGAGGGAGAGAAAGAACTGGGTAAGACTCACCAACACCAGGGCCAAGCCAGGGCTGGTGCTAAGGCTGCTTGGGTCCTGGGCGGGGGATATGCGGGCAATCCTAGGCCAATGTTTCTGCCTTTTCCTGCAAGTTCATGGAAAGTGTAAATTATTTGTTTCTGGAGAATATTTGGGCCTTTTGTGGGTTTTTGGACCATTTTTTAATATTGAGTAGGATACATAGCATGTGTAAGAAAGTAATGGCCATGGTGGGAGTAGACGTGACATTGGTTTGCACTTAGAGCCATGCCCCGGGCCAGGAAGGGTGCTCGGCCCTTTCTGTGCAGTGCGTCATTTACCCTTACAAGTTCTATGTTACCTCCCACTGTACAGGCTTAGATTCAGTAAGCCAGTAATGCTAGAGCTGGATAAGACCTCCCAAGCCCATGTTGCTAACACACCACTATACCTTGTTCTGGAACATACCTTGCTCTAATGGGTGCCAATGGGCAGCCTCAGCCCTGTTGACTCCTTGGCCTGCCTAGCCTTGCTTCTTGCACCTGTGGCCTTGGAGCCCATGGCTTGTCTTTAAGGTACAAAGGTGGTGAGATTCCCGAGGGCAGGATGGCATGTCTTGAGGCAGGTGATGAGATGTGGAGAGTCGTGGGGCTTCTTTAGCATATTGTGTAGCTGGCTTCAGAGCCCTGTGGACGTGGGTCCCTGGGCATGCTTGGTCTGGTGGCTCAGCTGTCTCTCGTTATCCTTGCCCCTGCAGCCCTCGGGAGGCCTGTGCAGTGAGCTAAACCTTGGCCATGGCTGGGGCTCAGGCTAGGACTCAGAGTGCCATCAACAGCCAGAGGTACCACCCTTCAGTCTGCTGACTGCTCTCACATGGGAATGCAGGTGTGAACATGGGCTTTAAAAGAATTACCTTAAAACCAGAGGATGAAGAGTCCAAAACACATTTCTGGTTGTTCCTTCCTTCCCGAAATTAATGAAAGGCCTTTTCCTTCTTTGCCCACAGACGATGGATACCCTGATGGGGTGTAAAACTCAATAGACATTCACACAAATAAAAACCCCTATAAAAGTTCCCGGTTCTAAACCTTTTTTTATGGCCCCATGTGAGAGAGTTCCTGGAAGGCTATTTGGGAAATGAAACCGTCCATTTGTCCCCTTGTAAAGCCGAGCTGAGTGCTGGGATCTCCATGATCCTGCCTGTGCTTCTGGCCATCCGGCTGTGCAGAGGCCTGGGCACAGCAGTGTGGTAGCTGGCGCGGGAGCGGGTGCCCCTGGGACGGATGGGCAGCAGTGTGAGTGTGCGGAGCACGTCAGGCTGCTCTGGGGCTCCAGGGTCTGAGCTGGTCACTCTGTGTGAACTGGCACCCCCAGGAGCAGCAGTCAGCACCCCGCCTCACCCTGTGAAGGTGCACCTACAGGGAGATCTATGCCAGGAAGTGCCCGACCTGTCCAGATGCATGGGCTGTTCACCAGGCCTCTCCTGCTGACACCAGCATTGAGGGGCAGACTCCGGTAGATAAGGTATGGTGCAGCCTGGTGAGCAAGCCCATGGGCAGGATGATGGCTGCGGGGTGGGCTGCAGATCTCATATCCATTGTTTGCTCCACCTTCCCCATGCTCACTGGACAGGATTCACCATGTGGAGGGGATGATACAGAACACAGGAAAATGCAAGTCAGTTCTTAACTCTTGGGGTTCAAAGATATATTAGTTAACTTGGTCTGTCTTACCAAAATACCACAGATTTGGGGACTTAATCAACAGAAATTTATTTCTTCACAGTCCTGGAGGCTGGAAGTCTGAAGTCAAGGTGTCTGCAGGGCTGGTTTCTTCCGAGGCTTCTCTCTTTGGCCACCCTCTCCCTGCGTATTCACATGGTCTTCCCTTTGCAGGTGTCTGTGTCCTAATCTCCTCTTACAAAGATGCTAGTCGTATTGGATCCTGGAACTAACAAATGTGACTTGGGTCCTTTCAAGGTTGGTAAGATGACATGGCTTGGGGGTGGCTGGGGTGGAGGCATTGCTGACTCAATTTTTCCTCCACTTGTCTTCAGTTTGGACTATCACTGGTTCAATCCAAGATGACCCACCCACCCACACAAGATCATTTTACCTCTTTAAAGGCCCTGCTACAGTCACATTCCAGGTACAGTCACGTTCTGAGGGTCTGGGAGGTAAGGACTTCAATGTATTAATTTTGGGGGGACTTGATTAATGTAAACTACTAAGAAAAAAAATTTGCAGACACTAAATAGTAACTTGAATGATTTTTGCTGTAATACTTATTTTTTTTTTTTTTTTTAAATAATTATTTTTTATTGAAGGGTAGTTGACACACAGTATTACATTACATGAGTTTCAAGTGTACAACACAGTGGTAGAACATTTATATACATAATTCTAGGTTCCAGCTATCACCCTACCAGGCTGTTACAATATCTTGACTATATTCCTTATGCTATACATTACATCCCGGTTACTAATTTATCTGTCCTTTTTTTTTTTTTGTGAGGGCATCTCTCATATTTATTGATCAAATGGTTGTTAACGACAATAAAATTCTGTATAGGGGAGTCAATGCTCAATGCACAATCATTAATCCACCCCAAGCCTAATTTTTGTCAGTCTCCAATCTTCTGAGGCATAACAAACAAGTTTTTACATGTGGAACAAATTCTTACATAATGAATAAGTTACATAGTGAACAGTACAAGGGCAGTCATCACAGAAACTTTCGGTTTTGCTCATGCATTATGAACTATAAACAGTCAGTTCAAATATGAATACTCATTTGGTTTTTATACTTGATTTATATGTGGATACCACATTTCTCTCTTTATTATTATTATTTTTAATAAAATGCTGAAGTGGTAGGTAGATACAAGATAAAGGTAGAAAACATAGTTTAGTGTTGTAAGAGAGCACATGTAGATGATCAGGTGTGTGCCTGTAGACTATGTGTTAATCCAAGCTAGACCAGGGCAATAAAACATCCACGTATGCAGAAGATTTCTCTCAGAACGGGGGGGTGAGGTTCTAAGCCTCACCTCTGTTGATCCCCAATTTCTCACCTGATGGCCCCCCTGCGACTGTGCCTGTCTTAGGTTGTTCCTCCCTTGAGGAATCTTACCCGTCTCTGGCTAACCAGTCATCTTCCGGGGCCATACAGGGAAATGTGAAGTTGGTAAGTGAGAGAGAAGCCTTATTGTTTGAAAAAGTTAGCTTTTTACTTCTTTGCATATTTATGCCCTGTGGCTTCTATGCCCAGCATTTGTCTTGAGGTATCTTTACCACTTGGAAGAATTATGATACTCGGTAAATTTGATATGAGGCACGAATTCTATTTAAGGGTTGTAATTAGGAAGGAAGAAGAAAAGCTATAGAAGTAGCAGGCGGAAGAAAACATGGGAAGATTGATTATTTCTTTGATATATCTTCTTGTAGAGTAACTTCAGCATGTATAGGTTTTAAGCTTCTACTTAAATTGCACACACACATTAACATAATAGGAGTATAGTTACATAACCAAAGCATATCTGTAATTACCAGCCATCTGCAGTGAAACCAAGAAAACCAGTTAGGCACCTTAGGCATTTGTGAAAACTTATCTATGATATGGTGGATATTGTCCAAATGAACTTGAACAGTCTGAGAGAAATCAGACAAATTAAAACAACCCATTCCTGGGGACTGTTCACATGCCATATGTTCTTTTAACAATAAATAGTTTGTAGTTGTAAGACTTTGGAGCGCTACAATTTGCACTTCTCCAAATTCTTGGTTGAGTTCCAACAGTATAGATCCAGTCCAATTTTGTTGTTTTACTGTATGCACAGGCCAGCTTAGATATCTCCTTCCTCATTCCCATGGCAGGTCCAGGAACTGGTGGGATGAGTGCATCTACAGCTGTAGCAGTGCGTGGATCTTTGTTGGGGTTTTTTGATGATCATCTTCTGGCATGAGTCTTCCAGAGGGTGCAGATGTTGGAAGTTCTTTTTCATATCGTATCTTAGTTCATTTTCGGGGTAGCCCAATTAGGCTTTGATCCTCTGTATAAACACAAACAGACCCTTTGCCTACACTTTTATATGCCCTTTATACCCTTGTGTAGAACTCGTTGGAGGTTACCACACAGGAACTGCCCTTTTTTTTTTTTCTATCACTAATCTACACTTACATGACGAATATTATGTTTACTAGGCTCTCCCCTATACCAGGTCTCCCCTATAAACCCCTTTACAGTCACTGTCCATCAGCATAGCAAAATGTTGTAGAATCACTACTTGCCTTCTCTGTGTTGTACCGCCCTCCCTTTTCTCCTACCCCCCCATGCATGTTAATCTTAATACCCCCTACTTCTCCCCCCCTTATCCCTCCCTACCCACCCATCCTACACAGTCCCTTTCCCTTTGGTACCTGTTAGTCCATTCTTGAGTTCTGTGATTCTGCTGCTGTTTTGTTCCTTTAGTTTTTCCTTTGTTCTTATATTCCACAGATAAGTGAAATCATTTGGTATTTCTCTTTCTCCGCTTGGCTTGTTTCACTGAGCATAATACCCTCCAGCTCCATCCATGTTGCTGCAAATGATTGGATTTGCCCTTTTCTTATGGCTGAGTAGTATTCCATTGTGTATATGTACCACATCTTCTTTATCCATTCATCTATTGATGGACATTTAGGTTGCTTCCAATTCTTGGCTATTGTAAATAGTGCTGCAATAAACATAGGGGTGCATCTGTCTTTCTCAAACTTGATTGCTGCGTTCTTAGGGTAAATTCCTAGGAGTGGAATTCCTGGGTCAAATGGTAAGTCTGTTTTGAGCATTTTGATGTACCTCCATACTGCTTTCCACAATGGTTGAACTAACTTACATTCCCACCAGCAGTGTAGGAGGGTTCCCCTTTCTCCACAGCCTCGCCAACATTTGTTGTTGTTTGTCTTTTGGATGGCAGCCATCCTTACTGGTGTGAGGTGATACCTCATTGTAGTTTTAATTTGCATTTCTCTGATAATTAGCGATGTGGAGCATCTTTTCATGTGTCTGTTGGCCATCTGTATTTCTTTTTTGGAGAACTGTCTCTTCAGTTCCTCTGCCCATTTTTTACTTGGGTTATTTGTTTTTTGTTTGTTGAGGCGTGAGAGCTCCTTATATATTCTGGACGTCAAGCCTTTATCGGATGTGTCATTTTCAAATATATTCTCCCATACTGTAGGGATCCTTCTTGTTCTATTGATGGTGTCTTTTGCTGTACAGAAGCTTTTCAGCTTAATATAGTCCCACTTACTCATTTTTGCTGTTGTTTTCCTTGCCCGGGGAGATATGTTCAAGAAGAGGTCACTCATGTTTATGTCTAAGAAGTTTGTGCCTATGTTTTCTTCCAAGAGTTTAATGGTTTCATGGCTTACATTCAGGTCTTTGATCCATTTTGAGTTTACTTTTGTATATGGGGTTAGACAATGGTCCAGTTTCATTCTCCTACATGTAGCTGTCCAGTTTTGCCAGCACCACCTGTTGAAGAGACTGTCATTTTGCCATTGTATGTCCATAGCTCCTTTATCAAATATTAATTGACCATATATGTCTGGGTTAATGTCTGGATTCTCTAGTCTGTTCCATTGGTCTGTGGCTCTGCTCTTGTGCCAGTACCAAATTGTCTTGATTACTATGGCTTTATAGTAGAGCTTGAAGTTGGGGAGTGAGGTCCCCCCTACTTTATTCTTCTTTCTCAGGATTGCTTTGGCTATTCGGGGTCTTTGGTGTTTCCATATGAATTTTTGAATTATTTGTTCCAGTTCATTGAAGAATGTTGCTGGTAGTTTCATAGGGATTGCATCAAATCTGTATATTGCTTTGGGCAGGATGGCCATTTTAACGATATTAATTCTTCCTAGCCACAAGCATGGGATGAGTTTCCATCTGTTAGTGTCCCCTTTAATTTCTCTTAAGAGTGACTTGTAGTTTTCAGAGTATAAGTCTTTCACTTCTTTGGTTAGGTTTATTCCTAGGTATTTTATTTTTTTTGATGCAATTGTGAATGGAGTTGTTTTCCTGATTTCTCTTTCTGTTGGTTCATTGTTAGTATATAGGAAAGCCACAGATTTCTGTGTGTTGATTTTGTATCCTGCAACTTTGCTGTATTCCGATATCAGTTCTAGTAGTTTTGGGGTGGAGTCTTTAGGGTTTTTTATGTACAGTATCATGTCATCTGCAAATAGTGACAGTTTAACTTCTTCTTTACCAATCTGGATTCCTTGTATTTCTTTATTTTGTCTGATTGCCGTAGCTAGGACCTCCAGTACTATGTTAAATAACAGTGGAGAGAGTGGGCATCCCTGTCTAGTTCCCGATCTCAGCGGAAATGCTTTCAGCTTCTCGCTGTTCAATATAATGTTGGCTGTGGGTTTATCATAGATGGCCTTTATTATGTTGAGGTACTTGCCCTCTATTCCCATTTTGCTGAGAGTTTTTAACATGAATGGATGTTGAACTTTGTCAAATGCTTTTTCAGCATCTATGGAGATGATCATGTGGTTTTTGTCTTTCTTTTTGTTGATGTGGTGGATGATGTTGATGGACTTTCGAATGTTGTACCATCCTTGCATCCCTGGGATGAATCCCACTTGGTCATGGTGTATGATCCTTTTGATGTATTTTTGAATTCGGTTTGCTAATATTTTGTTGAGTATTTTTGCATCTACATTCATCAGGGATATTGGTCTGTAGTTTTCTTTTTTGGTGGTGTCTTTGCCTGGTTTTGGTATTAGGGTGATGTTAGCTTCATAGAATGAGTTTGGGAGTATCCCCTCCTCCTCTATTTTTTGGAAAACTTTAAGGAGAATGGGTATTATGTCTTCCCTGTATGTCTGATAAAATTCCGAGGTAAATCCATCTGGCCCGGGGGTTTTGTTCTTTGGAAGTTTTTTGATTACCTCTTCAATTTCGTTGCTGGTAATTGGTCTGTTTAGATTTTCTGTTTCTTCCTGGGTCAATCTTGGAAGGTTATATTTTTCTAGGAAGTTGTCCATTTCTCCTAGGTTTCCCAGCTTGTTAGCATATAGGTTTTCATAGTATTCTCCAATAATTCTTTGCATTTCCGTGGGGTCCGTCGTGATTTTTCCTTTCTCGTTTCTGATACTGTTGATTTGTGTTGACTCTCTTTTCTTCTTAATAAGTCTGGCTAGAGGCTTATCTATTTTGTTTATTTTCTCGAAAAACCAGCTCTTGGTTTCATTGATTTTTGCTATTGTTTTATTCTTCTCAATTTTATTTATTTCTTCTCTGATCTTTATTATGTCCCTCCTTCTGCTGACCTTAGGCCTCATCTGTTCTTCTTTTTCCAATTTCGATAATTGTGACATTAGACCATTCATTTGGGATTGCTCTTCCTTTTTTAAATATGCTTGGATTGCTATATACTTTCCTCTTAAGACTGCTTTTGCTGTGTCCCACAGAAGTTGGGGCTTAGTGTTGTTGTTGTCATTTGTTTCCATATATTGCTGGATCTCCATTTTGATTTGGTCATTGATCCATTGATTATTTAGGAGCGTGTTGTTAAGCCTCCATGTGTTTGTGAGCCTCTTTGCTTTCTTTGTACAGTTTATTTCTAGTTTTATGCCTTTGTGGTCTGAAAAGTTGGTTGGTAGGATTTCAATTTTTTGGAATTTTCTGAGGCTCTTTTTGTGGCCTATTATGTGGTCTATTCTGGAGAATGTTCCATGTGCACTTGAGAAGAATGTATATCCCGCTGCTTTTGGATGTAGAGTTCTATAGATGTCTATTAGGTCCATCTGCTCTACTGTGTTGTTCAGTGCTTCCGTGTCCTTACTTATTTTCTGCCCAGTGGATCTATCCTTTGGGGTGAGTGGTGTGTTGAAGTCTCCTAGAATGAATGCATTGCAGTCTATATCCCCCTTTAGTTCTGTTAGTATTTGTTTCACATATGCTGGTGCTCCTGTGTTGGGTGCATATATATTTAGAATGGTTATATCCTCTTGTTTGACTGAGCCCTTTATCATTATGTAGTGTCCTTCTTTATCTCTTGTTACTTTCTTTGTTTTGAAGTCTATTTTGTCTGATATTAGTACTGCAACCCCTGCTTTCTTCTCGCTGTTGTTTGCTTGAAATATGTTTTTCCATCCCTTGACTTTTAGTCTGTACATGTCTTTGGGTTTGAGGTGAGTTTCTTGTAAGCAGCATATAGATGGGTCTTGCTTTTTTATCCATTCTGTTACTCTGTGTCTTTTGATTGGTGCATTCAACCCATTAACATTTAGGGTGACTATTGAAAGATATGTACTTATTGCCATTGCAGGCTTTAAATTCGTGGTTACCAAAGGTTCAAGGTTAGCCTCTTTAGTATCTTACTGCCTAACTTAGCTCGCTTATTGAGCTGTTATATACACTGTCTGGAGATTCTTTTCTTCTCTCCCTTCTTGTTCCTCCTCCTCGATTCTTCATATGTTGGGTGTTTTGTGCTGTGCTCCTTCTAGGAGTGCTCCCATCTAGAGCAGTCCCTGTAAGATGTTCTGTAGAGGTGGTTTGTGGAAAGCAAATTCCCTCAGCTTTTGTTTGTCTGGGAATTGTTTAATCCCACCGTCATATTTGAATGATAGTCGTGCTGGATACAGTATCCTTGGTTCAAGGCCCTTCTGTTTCATTGTATTAAATATATCATGCCATTGTCTTCTGGCCTGTAGGGTTTCTGTTGAGAAATCTGACGTTAGCTTGATGGGTTTCCCTTTATAGGTGACCTTTTTCTCTCTAGCTGCCTTTAAAACTCTTTCTTTGTCCTTGATCTTTGCCATTTTAATTATTATGTGTCTTGGTGTTGTCCTTCTTGGATCCTTTCTGTTGGGGGTTCTGTGTATTTCCGTGGTCTGTTCGATTATTTCCTCCCCTAGTTTGGGGAAGTTTTCAGCAATTATTTCTTCTAAGATACTTTCCATCTCTTTTCCTCTCTCTTCTTCTTCTGGGACCCCTATGATACGGATATTGTTCCTTTTGGATTGGTCACACAGTTCTCTTAATATTGTTTCATTCCTGGAGATCCTTTTGTCTCTCTCTATGTCAGCTTCTATGCGTTCCTGTTCTCTGATTTCAATTCCATCAATGGCCTCTTGCATTCTATCCATTCTGCTTATAAACCCTTCCAGAGTTTGTTTCATTTCTGCGATCTCCTTTCTGGCATCTGTGATCTCTTTCCGGACTTCATCCCATTTTTCTTGCGTATTTCTCTGCATCTCTGTCAGCATGTTTATGATTCTTATTTTGAATTCTTTGTCAGGAAGACTGGTTAGGTCTGTCTCCTTCTCTGGTGTTATCTCTGTGATCTTTGTCTGCCTGTAGCTTTGCCTTTTCATGGTGATAAGAATAGTCTGCAGAACTGGGACGAGTGACGGCTGGAAGGACTTCCTTTCCTGTTGGTTTGTGGCCCTCCTCTCCTGGGAGAACAGCGGCCTCTAGTGGCTTGTGCTGCGCAGCTGCGCGCAGACAGGGTTTCTGCTTCCTGCCCGGCTGCTATGGAGTTAATCTCCGCTGTTGCTGTGGGCGTGGCCTGGCTCGGGCAGCTACTCCAAGATGGTGGAGTCGCGTTGGAGCAGGAGCTGCTGGGAGGCTATTTATCTCCGTAAGGGGCCTCCCTGCTCCCTGCAGCCCAGGGGTTATAGTGCCCAGAGACCCCGGATTCCCTACCTCTGGATTAAGTTACCCGCCCTGCCCCTTTAAGACTTCCAAAAAGCACCCGCCAAAACAAAACAACGACCACAAAAAAAAAACAAGAAAAAAAAATTTTTTTAATTAAAAAAAAAAAAAAATTTTTTTAATTAAAAAAAAAAAGGTGGTCGTTCGTTTTTCTTTATTCTCCGGTGCCAGCCTCAGGCCTCTGCTCACCGGTCTTTCTGCCCTGTTTCCCTAGTATTGGGGTCCCTGTCCCTTTAAGACTTCCAAAAAGCGCTCGCCAAAACAAAGCAGCAAAAAAGCAAAAAAAAAAAAAATGGTCGCGCGCTTTTCTTATGTCCTCTGTCTCCCAGCCTCCAGTGCCTGCTCACTGTTCTTGCTGCCCTGTTTTCCCAGTATCGAGGGCCCTGCACTCTGGCCCGGATGGCTGGGGCTGGGTGTTCGGCAGCCCTGGGCTCCGTCTCCCTCCCGCTCTGCCTGCTCTTCTCCCGCCGGGAGCTGGGGGGGAGGGGCGCTCGGCTCCCGCGGGGCCGGGGCTTGTATCTTACCCCCTTCGTGAGGCGCTGGGTTCTCTCAGGTGCGGATGTGGTCTGGATATTGTCCTGTGTCCTCTGGTCTTTATTCTAGGAAGGGTTGTCTTTGTTATATTTTCATAGATATATGTTGTTTTGGGAGGAGATTTCCGCTGCTCTACTCACGCCGCCATCTTCCGCCCCTCCTCTCTGCTGTAATACTTATTATCATAAAATAACAAGATTTAATAACATTTCCTGAGTCTTCCCTTGTGCTAGACACTGCTAAACACTTTCCCTGCATGACTTCATTTCATCCTTACAACCACTCAGTGGAGAAAGATGAAGATGTTCTTTGTACAGCTCTTACAGAAGTAGATTTAAATATTCCTTATGCTTATAACTTTTAGACAACTCTAAAACCAGGCAGGCCTTTTGTACAAATTAGATACAAACAAAATTATAAAACCAATAACACTTAAAATAACATTCACTTAGTGGAAAGGGTGACACTGTTTTGTGGGCACTAAATTGCAGCTTTCTGGCACCGAGAAATGTGACCTGGGTTCTTTCCAGGTCGGGAAGATGACATGTCGTGAGGGTGGTTAGGTGGAGGTGGTGTTGACCCAGTTTTTCCACCACTTGTCTTTGGTTTGAACCATCATTGGTGATAGCACAGGGGTTTCTTCTTTCCTTGACCCCTTCTTTCTTTACTTCCTTGACTCCTTGCTGCAGAACCAAGAAAGAGAAGAAAATTTATTAGCATAAGAACACATGAAAGTTATGCTCTAAGAACTGTGAGGATTAGTGAGAAAAGGCCACTGATACACTCTGAAAAATCTGAGCTATCTAAAATCTCAAGGTAATACAGGATGCGAAAGATCTGCCCCTGCCCCTGCGGTGTGGGGCATGGATCTGGAGGGGAGGCAGAGGATGGAAAGAGCCCGAGAAAGCCACGGGAGGCATGAAGAACAGCCAGCAAGGATTCCAGGTGTCCACCTGAGCAGACTCCCTGTGGACTCAGGGGTGACTCAACAGAGAAAAGCATGGAAGTGTTTTATGCTGTTCTCTGCTTTGTCCTGATGGGTCTCTGGTCAGTCTTTCAAGGTCCACGTCCCCCCTACTCTCCCCACTCTGAGTCTGGAGGAACTTAGGACTTATACTTCCATGAACAGAATTCTAGAATTCTATCTGGCCTTCCCTCAGGCCCAGGGCTCATACACTTGCATGCCTCCCCCCAACAACTTTGATGATTTTAAAAGAGTGTGCTTTAACACCCCCAGGAAGGTTATGTTTATAGTCATTGTGTCTTCAGATGGGTTTTCACTGATGTGAAAAAACTCAAAAAAATTAAAAATTATCAAAAGCTGTTGTGGACCCCAGAGAATATATCCATGGGCCTCAGTTTGAGAGCCTCAGAGTCTATCCAAAGGACAGAGCAGTCCACGAAGGAGCACAGACTCCAGGGGCAGAGGGAGTGGGTTTTCATTCTGTGGTGCCAATCATAAGCTGGGTGACTTTATGATGGAGGCTTCATTCCTCTGGGTCTCAGTTTTCTGGGAAAAAAAAAAAAGTATCCATAAGGTGGTGGCAGGTACCCAGTGTGATCACAAGGACACCTGTAGTGTGTCTTTGGTCAGCCAGGTGGCTACACAATGGATGGCGTGGTACATGGCACTGGTGGAGGGGACTGTGGGTGTCCTGTGTCTGGGGCTGTTCTGATCTTCCTGGTCCCAGTGTCTGGGCATGGGGGCAGCTGGTGGGCACAGGGGTTTTGACTCCTGTTGGGAGTTGGGGAACACTCTTCTGTGAGAGGGCGAGGTGGGTGGGATCCACTCCAACTACAATGTTTGGCTCAAAGGGCAAGGGCACTGAGTGAAATCTCCTGCAGAGGACCATGCCAGTCCTGGGGCAAGGCTGGGTGGGTGTAGGAACCCTGTATGGTGCTCAGGCACCCTGAGATCCCAGCCTTCCTGCAGGGCCCTTCCTCTGCTAGGAAACCTGGGACTGAATTCCCTGAACACACATGGGCTGAGGCATGTCTTTCGGGCTGGGTGGAGGAAGGCTCTGGGAGTTCAGCTAGGCATCTTTCTCTGGGGGCCACCTTTAGAGACCCCATAGCAGGGGTAGGCAGCATTTGTCCCCTTCAGGGCCAGACACAGGTGGGAGCTGTGAGTCCACAATGCTGCTGGGGTTGGGAGGGGCCCTTGGGGAGAAGGCAAATGTCTGGAGAGGGATTAGGCTGCGAGGTGAGTGAAGGCCAGGGCCAGCTAGGCTAAGGTGGTGGTGTTGCCTTCACAGCAGGAGGTGGCCCACCTGGCATTCCACTCCTCCCGGTGTGGGCAGAATGGGTGCAGGTCCTAGACTGAGAGCCTGCATGGCCTCCTGTGGCTAACATTGCTTTCCTCTCCTCTGTTTTTCTGGAACTATGGTGGGCTCTGCCTGCAGCTCCAACAAGGGCCTGCAGAGAGGGTCCATCTCATTGTCACCCTCCTGTCCCCCATCCTCAGGCTCTGCTGTTCCCAGCTCTGAACACGCCCATGTGCTGGGCACATGTGTTTGTTATATGTGCCCTGGTGTGTGTGGGAGCCTGGATGCATATGCTCATATCAGGTGTGATGGGAGGTTCTTGGGGACCAGCCTGCTGCAGGAACCATGGGGTTTGTCCCCATTTCCCCAAATTAGCTTGGACAACCCCTCACCTTCCTGCAGGATGTCTCTGCTCCTCCCATGGCTGGGGCCATTTTCTTCTGCATCCTAGTTGCTGTCTGTCTGTCCATCCATTGAGTCAGAGTCAGAGCTGCAGAATGGGCTTCCCCAGCCACCCTGCTGCCCTCCCAATCTTCAGGGTATATGTGAGACCCAGTGCAGAACAGTTTCTGGCCCTGGAGCTGGTGGGGCCCGAGGTAAACTTGGCAATGCCAGGCCAGTACAACCAATTTGCTGTTACCCCTGCCTGGTAATTAACACCCTCACTGCCTGTTTCAGCAGCAGATGTGATATATTTAAGGAAATATTTTAATCTGAAATCTAGCAGCACGGAGATAAGAGTGGTGTGGTGAGACTGTGCTACAACTGGCATATTTATCGTCTGAGGCTGACCATCCAATGAGTGAGTTCTGTTCGTCACTTCGGATGGATGACTAATCACTCTCTGTGTTTGTGATTTCAATTCCTGTCCTTCATGGGGTTGTGGTGAATTAGCTTGGTGCCAATTTCTAAAATATCAAGCATTTTTATACATTAGGTATAGTGAATGGCAAATACTTGATGTAAGGTCTGCAGTTTTACTCCATAACCAGATTGTAAAATATGAACTGAATTAATCATAACTGCGAAGACTAATGGTACGTTTTCTCTTATTTTATCTTTAGTGCCTTTCAGATCATGTTTTAAAACCTTCCACGTCTGGCGTTGGGAACGCAGCCGCGGCTTGGTGGTGGATAGCAAGAGGCAAAGGTCAGACCGGAGGCTGCGCAAATATTGTGTGCTGGATTTATTGTTTTAATTAAGAGCGTGGCAGTTCATCATAAACTGTTTATGGCGTTTCTGCACAGTGCAGCATTTTGAAATCAGCTGTTTTAATGAAAACATAATGTCATATCTGTCAAAGTTCTAAATATTTTGAAAGTGAAATATGGAAACAAGAACTTTAATTCTAGGTTTACTGAGATTAGCTCATTGAATTGCTTTTAAATCCCTTAAGAGGGTCACATCATGGGTACTGTATGGTTTCATGTAGGTGACTGGGAAAAAAAAATTCTAGGAGGTTCTCAAGCTGGTTATTTAACAGTGAAAATACAAGTTGAAGGTTAATGTATCGAAAAACAAAATCATTACAGTTGGCGTTGGGGTTTTAGATTAAAGATGCAATAATGGGTGTGCAGGGGCCTTGATGCTGAATTGTTTGGGGAGGCCTAATTGTGCCAAGAGGGAACCCAGAGCCTCTCAGGGCAGGAGAAAAATGGAAGTGCCCCTGTCCTTTTTCAGTAGTGAAGCCTCAACATCACCGTGCTTGCAACTAATTATTTATAATGACCTCAAAGATGATGAGGTTTCATGGACTTTTCAGGCTGAGCAGTTTGCAATCCTAGTAATTCCCTCTCATGGTTGCTGGGCATCTGTGTAGACATGTCAGCCATTCTTGGTTACATTTGTTAGGGAGTCGGATAAAATATTTGTCTAATCTGGAAATTGTATTTTTAGCTGTACTCTCATTGGAAACAGAAATTAAGCTTGTCATTAGATGCCGGGCCACAGGAGTTGACTGAACAGGGTAATGTATGTTATATTCTGTGCTGTACTTGGCCAACTTTCATATATATCGTATTCCACATTATTTTATTAACTTTAATATCTGCACTTCCTATTACCAGACATGCCCCTCATTCAAAGCACAGAGGCACAGCTCTCTAATCAGAAGTGACAGGCTATATACTTTCTCTCAGCCATTACTCGGTAGCCTAGAGCAAAGAACTCTGTTTCCTTGAAAATGTTTTGAATTGGGTTATTTTTATTGAAGTATTAAAGTAATTCTTCAGATTTTAGGCTATTATTTAAGTACTTTTGGGAGAATACAATAACCTCTGGATTCTATAGGCTTTGTTACTTTAACAATCCGAGCTCCTAAATGCATCTTTTTAATGCTGGTTATATAAGTGTCTCAGAACTCATCTGACCAGCGGAAGCTAAGAGCGTTCAGGTAATTATAGAAAATTAGTAGGCTAAATTAGTTTAGGAAAGCACAAAAGTATAATGTTAAAATGACTCTCAAAATACAGGCCCTGCTTGCCATATTTTCTGTGACAAATTAACATTTCTAAGTATTTTGTCTTTGTGCTTTTGTAATTTGGTTGAAATAGCCACTAGACTGCTTAAGGAAGCTGAACTGGGCACAGGTCAGCGTACTCTGGGAATGGACCAGTGACCATACTAAACCTTCCAATCCGTAATGTTGGAGAAGGCCCCGTGGCAGAGGCTGGACTCTGATTTGTGAGGAATGAGCAGGAAAAGCCATGGGTGGATGGCCCCATGGTTGGGTGCTCCTGGGGGTCCCAGTCAAGTCTCCTGGGCCCCTTTCTGAAAGTGGCTCCATTTTTCCAACGGAGAGTTATAAAGAGGAGGTGACTCACATGCTCATGCTGAAGGAGTGTGCCCATGACACATATGTGGGCACAGTCTTATTCCACTTGGATGCCCAGTGACAAGTGTGTCACCAGTGGTTTAAGTAAGAGAGCCTCAGTGCTCAGTACTCAGCAAGCACAGTCTTTGGCATGTTGTTTATGGAAACCTCCCTTTATTGTCCTCCTCTGCTGCCTGGAGAAGCCAAAAAGAGGGCACCATCTGCTCAAGACCAAGTTGGCCAATGGCAGAGTTGAGGTTGGTACCCAAGATCCAAGCCATGAGTCTTCCACTGTGCCACGCCATGCCATCACCACTGAATCAGTGAGAAAGGTACCGGCTCATCCTTTCCTTTTATCAAGTCTCAGGCTAGTTTTATTTGCAATCGTTCCTTTCTATTGTGATCCAGAGATGATAAGGTGTCAAGAAGCTTTTAGGAAGAATAGTTTGCAATACATTACAGGGCTAACCAAAACCAAATAAAAAACCAGCACAAAACCAAGAAAATCAGCATTAGACCAGTGGAAAATAGTTGGACTTCATGTCCCTCTCATATACCCCATTAGAATTAACTTAATGGTGTGGGAAAACTAATAAGATTAACCATGTGTTAAGAGCAAATTTAAGAACCCAATAGGGAATCTCAGCTGCAAGATATCCTGGGACAGAGGTGGAATTCATTAAAAAAAAACCCAAAATCTGGTTGATAATCTAGGTATTCTGCTTTGGAATCAAGTATATGAAACCTAGAGCTTCTGAAACTTAATAAGACTTTGTATATAAAAAATGTGGACATGCATATCACTGGCAGAAATGTTAAAACAAACATAAAGTTGAAAGGCATTAAAAGCAAAAATGGTTTCCAAAGCAACCAGCTAAATAGCACATAGAACTGGATGGGTATCACCATTTGGTGGCCCCTCTAGATGCCACAGTTCTAGTCACTGAACCAAGGTGTGTCCCAACATGCTGAAATGCTGGCCAAATGGCTGTAGTTATTTCTACTAACCCATATGTGTGCACTGACAGAGTGCAGTTTAAAATGCATAAAGTCTTAGATCTTTATAGTATCCTGCTACACTGTCATCGGTACCCCCATTTTATAGATGAAGAAATGACATTTCCTTCATCTCACAGCCCAAAGAACCCAGTTAAACAGAGCATAGTTTAGTTGGAGACAAAGGAAGAAAACACCTTTTAGGAAAATGCTTGGATGTCCTTTATTATGTGTTGTGCTTGAAATCGTCTTCCTTCTGCAATGACTGACTCTCTGTGAAAGGCTCTGTCACCAGCAGCAGAGATGGTGATAGTCACCAAACATTCCCTTCTGTTCTCTCACATTTCCAGCTCCCTTGCAGATACAGAGGGCGTGCCTTATTCTGGCCCAAGGGCTGCTTCCAGATGAAGGCGTAGAAGAAACTATGTGTGATGAACCATCCCTCTCTCTCCCTTCCTCTGCTCATCGAGGCCTATGGTGAGATGTGGGAGCCCCAAGACCAAGACCGAGTCCTGTGGAACGTAGCACAGCTGTCCTGTGAACCTCCAGCCTCTCAGCAGTTTCCTGAGAGCGGGAAAATAACACTGCTGTGCTAAGCGCCTGAGATCCTGGGGCTGTCTGTTCCAGCAGCGCAGGCCTACCCTGGCTTCCACATGTCTCTGGCCACTACTTTGGTGTGTCTCCTGCCTTCCCAGGGCCCAGAGGTGGAGGCTCTTCTTCCTCCTCCTTCCATCTCATTGGCTTTCCATCTTCTTTGGTTTAGCTCAGTGATGTCTGTGATCTTTGTATTAGGGAGTCAGTATAAAAATGAATTGTATTGTTTGTGCAGATCTCACCATTGGCTCCTCTTTCCTGAAACTGACTATAACAAGTGGTCAGAGTCTCCACTGGGGGGCAATTCATATTTATTTGAGTCCTTACTTAGTTTGCATAAACTACCCAGGACAGAAGAGGAATCTCCCTGGACCCTGTTTATCTTATGAATGTGGAGCTTGCCCTAGAGAGTGGATCACTCCTCACATGGACTTCCCTCCACCCTTTTTAGCAATGAATAATCAGTCATCAGGAGAGGGGATTAAAAAATAGATTTATTGCTATTTCTAAAAGTCAGAACTAGAGCATGAGTAAACACCACAACAGATGCATAAGAACGTAAGTAGAAACACTATTTTACAATAACATGTACTGAAACACATTTATGTACTGGAAACTATGAAAAATAGCTTTCTTTAAATGATTTAACATTTGCTCTTCCTTATATACAATTGAATTTCCAGTAAGAGAACAAAGATGCTCACAGCTCTCTTGGCCTTTGTGAAAACCCTTCCTGAAAATCTTCTGGAATACTCCACAAAGCCAGGATTTGGTTTAGCAGGAAATAGGGGCTGCCTTCAGTGCACGTGTGTATGCATGTTATCCTGTCTTCCCGTCTCCCCTACATGGGGGATCATTCCTGGGGTTCAGGGGATCCTCTGGCTAGAGTCAAACAAAAAGGTCATCTGGAACAAAAACTGTTACCCAAGTTCCTTTCTGAAGACAAAGGAGAAATTGCCTTCTCAGACCTGCATTCTGGGTCTGTGATGACTCTCCTGGGGGATCTCTGTGTTCAGGGCGACATTGGATAACTCACTTCTGCTGGTGATGGGCATGCAAAGCATTAGTTGGAGAAAAGCTGATTTCACGGCTTTGGTCTTTTCAACTTCATCAGGTGGACTGTGTGGTTGGCTGGGTTGGTAATACGGAGAGGGATTCTAATAACTGTACTGATTTAGACATCTAGACATACTTCCTAAGTCCTTGAAAGTGGATGATCTTTGTAGTGACTTAAAAAGTAAATTGTTTGAAAGGGTTTGTCTTGAGCTTTTGAGGACTCTAAAGATGAAGGGTGGCCTGAAGCCAGCAGAATGGGCCTCTGGAGTGATGCTGTGGCCCAGAGTTGGTGGTGGTTGCATGTCACAAGAGCACTGCAGTGAAAAGCAAGTGGCCCTTCGGGTTTGGTCCACATGCTGGAAATGACTTTCCTTGCCTAGACTGGACCTCTTCTCAAAGTCATTGGCTGCTTCTTTTGGTGTCTGTGTAGTTTACGTGAGGTCCAATTCAGTGAGTGGAGATGACAAGAAACCATGGTTTGGAATAAAGGATGGAGGGGAGGACTCAGATCTCAGATACCTTTGATACAAACGAATCTCTCTTTTGCACTCTCTTCAGGGCCTGGCTTGGATACTGGGGGTCTGGTTGTCATGACCCTTTCCCTCATCCTTGTGTAACTGGCCAAACCTTTCCTTAAGCAAGTGACCTGAATGAAATTCATATGTGATCAGAAAACTCCTCTCAGAAAAACAAGGACAAATTTGCAATATTTGGAAGTGAGAAGTAGAATGTGTGGCTTGTAATCTTTGTTTTACGTGCACCAAATCACAAACTGTGTGTGTGTGCATGTGTGTGTGTGTGTGTGTGTGTGTGTATGTACATGTGTAATGCCAAAGTGTAATTGTGTGAGTTGGAAATCTGTGACAGAAAATAAGATCACAAAGGTGTGTGCTTATTTTTGCAAATGTTGAATCTCTGGTTTTGGTATTGAACTGGCTTCTATTTTTTTCTCTTCTGCAACTTCCATATTAATGCAATATTAAGGACTGCATAATTAGCCATCTTAATAAATTTTTCCAAGATGGATAGGCAATATTTGGCTTTCTTCAGAAGAAAACATTCCTCTAATAGTATTCTGTGGGAAGCTATGGGGAGAACAATGAACAGAAATATCTGGAAATATATTAAGATATATGTGCATATATTGGACATTAGCACCATACACTAAGCATATTGGGAATATGCTTCAAAATATTTCAAACATTGTTGACCTTTGTTATATAATCCTGGGCTCGGGGAAACATATTTGCATAGACTTAGCAATATATTGTAAATAACTACATAGGACAGTGTGTATTTTTCCTTAAGATGCAGTATTATAAGCAAGACATTAAATTATGCCTATCAGACAAAGCAGCCGGATCTCTACATTTTTTTATAGCACATTCTATTGGGAAGACATCCCTGCTTCTAAAAAGCACATGCATTAACTGCCTGATTCATGTGGTGACATGTGGCATATCCAAATGCATTATGGATCTCTCAGGAATAAAAACAACATAGCAAAACCATCACCTTGGGATGTTCATTGAGTGAATATTTTACAGACACACTCCTTTTATATTTATATAATAATTTAGTGTTATGACAATTTTTTTAGCAGAGTTGGCAGTTTTTCTTTTTTATAATGGTATTATATTTGTGAGCCTATTAAGTGCATATGGGATAAACTACAGAAAAAAGTATTTTTCATAATTCCTCAGGGTGCTTGTAGCAAAAAAAAAACATATTGGTTTAGAAAAATGTTAATAAAAGGTCAAGCAGAACTTTCCAGTGCTTAGCATGACAGCAATGGCAATTTTGAGGCTCTTTTTGAATTGTATATCGAGGAGACATGAGGATTTATGGGGTTTCCAGGAGGAAAACGGCACCTAATGTCCTTTCTAAAAAAGAGACTGACCCTTTAGCAGGGCCTGTGAGTTTTTAACAAAGAATCAAAACAGCGTGTTGCTTCTCCCTCCTCGTCCATCTCCTCTCAACAATGAGCCCAGGCTGGTCTCTGGCTTGGCCTGGGTCCCCAAGGGCCGTAGCACTGGGCTGCTGGCATCTGGGGCTGTGCATGGGCACTTTTCCAGCTGGGCGTCCTTCCAGAAGCTGGGGGAGTGAATGGTAGAAATTGGAGAATCCAATTCCCAATGTACAAAATATTTTGAAAATAAAAAAGCCCATTTCATCCCCTGAGGCAGAAAAGCAGTTGGCCCTCCAAGCCAGAGAGAAAGGCAGGTGCATCCGGAGGGCTGGACAGTGCCCACCCACAGAGCAGGAGCACAGGCTGGGCAGAGGCAGCCGGCGCTCGCGGGCTGCCTGTGCGGGATTCCCTCTCGCTCACCACCCCCATTCCTTAATCTGTTGCAACTGGGACATCAGGTAAGCAAGTGGAAAAATGCTGTATTTTTTAATCTGTCTTTTTCTCTTTTTCCTTTCAAAGAACTTATAAAACAAAAAATAAAGCATGGTTATTTGGGGGATTTTTATTTCGCATTATTTTTTTTAGCAGTTCCCTGCATTTTAGCATGTTTCAGGCAAACCTATTCACTGTGATTCTGACCAGCCTCAAATTACACTTCCTCAAAATAGAAATGTTCTCTGTGAAGAAGCGGACAGAGAGCAACGGCCTTGGAATGGACCCAGCCTGGCTCCCCAGTGGCGGCAGCCCAGGCACCATCCTCCCAGGGCCATTTGGCAGTGGCCCTTGTGAGGAAGGTGGAGAAAAGTCACAGGATCCACAGGAAACTGGTCACACGCTTTCTCAGGAGCTGCATGGTTGATGTGCGAGTCTTTACGGAATCCTGTCTGTGCACTTAATATATAATGTCATGAACGACAGCAAAGGGGTCATCAGAGCCCAGTCCTGGCAACTACCTGTGGGAAGATAGGGGCTTGTTGGGTGGCAGTCATTGGTCCAGTTGGGGCACCCCCTGGGCTAGGTGTGGGAGCCTCTAGCCTGTTGTGGCGTCTGAGCAGCAAGAACAGCTCCCAGCACAGCTCTCAGGGCTCCTTCCCACCTGTGACATTCATTCTGAGTTTCTGGGCACCTCATTACCATGTGCCAAGCTCTCAGCTGGGTGCCAGGCACAAAAGGGCTAGTGGAACATGCTGCCCTTGGCTTCTTGGGGTCAAATATTAATCTAGCTGTCACCCCAATGATGTGGTAAATGCAGAGAGGACACGGTGCTCAGGTCTACAAGGGTGTGGGATGGCAGGGCTGGTTAGGGCAAGGCAGCTGAGGCAGGGTGGGACTGTGCCAAGACAGAGCCTGTTTTCATCTAAAATTTCAGATTTTGCTCATAGGGATTTTTTTGCATTAATTTTAATTTTTAAATATATTGCAGTTACCTTGATTGTCAAGTTTTTTGGTGTCCCTTTGGATTTTGAGGTGACTGCTTCACTCTCCTCACCCTGGACCTGTCCTTGTGAATCACAGAGATAGGACCAGGTCTGGGGTGGGTGGAGAAGATGCCCCTGGGAAAAGGGGGATTGATTTGTGACCAGATGCATGACAATCAGGTAACCAGGGAGAAAATTATGGAGAGAAGAGACAGAATGCATTCAGCTGTAGATGAAGAAGAGGGCTTGGTGTGCTCACTGTGAGGTGGGAGAGGTATGGAGTGGGGGCTGGGTGAACCCCCAGACTTTCAGGGTAGTTAACTTTCAGATCTAATCACCTCCAGCAAAATGCCCCCTCACCTCTATCTGCAGCTTCCTGTGAGCAGCACCCTGTCCCTTGTCACTTTGCCACTGGCCTTGTTTTCAGAGGCAAGAGTGGAATGCCAGGCAGCAAGGGTCGCCGTGCAGGAGGCACCCTGGGGCACTCCTAGGGCCTTGCTCCTGTGGCATCTCCCACGCAGAATGAGTTCCAGTGCTGGTTTACATGCTCTTCTTCAAGGAGTGACCTGGAGGGTCCAAGCCAGCTGCTCCGGGCCACCAGGCTCGGTCCAGGTCAGAGTCCAGTCGGGCACAATCTTCCAAGACCACGTGAATCCAAAGTGCTGCTTGGTAAAGGGCATACTCTACAGGCTGGAAACACATGGCCTATCCACGGGGCATGCCTCTGACTGCCCAGCAGTGTGGACTCCTGCTGCCCTGGGCTCTGCTGGGCTTTGTGGGGCCTCACAGCACAGGGCAATGCCCTGCTTGCCGCCCCCTCGGGGGCTCCCTTGCAGCTGGGTCTTCTTTCTCCACACTCACCGTGAGCTCTTTCTTCTTCTGGTGGTGACCTCAGGCCTCAGTGGGGCAGGTGTGCGACAGCCTCTCAGCACATGCCTGCCCATCTCCAACTTCATGGCTTTGTCGTTGGGTCCCTTAATGGAATAGCTTGAGGGAGAGCATTCTGACCAAACTGCGCTGTGTCTCCTTGGTGAGCCTGAGTGTGGTGAAGGTCGTGATGGGGACACCCTCAGCGGGGATGGGCAAGCCCCCCAACATGCCAGTGGCTGCCGGAGGAGGCTCTGACGTCCTGAGGAGCCCCCGTTGGAGCACCCACCGCCATGCCCAGTGGTGGTGGAGCAGCCTCAGTGCCGCAGGGACAGACCCACTGGGTTCCCACGAGGACCCTGGGCAAGGTGCAGCTGAGCTGTGAATGGCCTTTTGAACCGGGACAGCCTTGCCACCCACCTCTCCCCCTATCATCTCCCTGCACTAAGGGAAAGGAAGTCACTTGGAGCACAGACTCTTAAATTTGGGGCTGCCTGCCCCTGTACCCCAGCCATGAGCCCTCCCCTTACTCCAGGGGCTGTCCATTGCTGAGTGTCCACAGCTTTCCTTTGCCCTGCAGAGCCTTCCAGAGGGACTCATCCACCAGGCAGTTCCTACCCCCAAGGGGAGGGACAGGCATCCGAGAGCTAAAGTCCCAGCCTCAGGTGTGATGCTGGTAGGCACACTCACCCCCTCTTCCCTGCCACCCCTCACCCCTGCTCTGGCCAGTAGTAAACACAGCTTCTCTTAAACATGGCACAGGGATGCTTTTAGCCCCCTGGCTACAGAGGGGTGTTTGTGCTCATTATGTCTTCAGAGTCTTGGGACAAGCCTGGGCCATTAGCACCATCACACAGGTGGGGAAGCAGAGACACAGCTCTGTCCAAGTTTCCCTGATGCCAAGTAGGTAGTGATTCCAGCTCACTGGCCTCAGGCAGTTCTGACCCTGCTGACTCCTTCCTCAGCAGCACGTGGGCAGTGTCTTTTGGAAGGTGATTTGCTATAGAGGTAAAAGCTGCCCAGACTGAGGGCATGGCCTTCTTCTCCTGGACAGCAGATGCTCAGTATGGGATTGAGGACAACACTTGAGCTCTATCCAGAAATGCCGTGTTGCCTTTGGATACAAAACTGGTAGAGAATGAAGCCTTTGGATGTGTCTACACATTGCCTCCATGATTCCCCGAGCCTTCCTGTATTTAGCAAACACTTGTTACATGTCTACTATGTGCCAGGTGTTGTACCAAGCGCCAGAAAGCAGCAGTGGAGTTCAAGTCCAAAGTTGAGATGCTCACAGGTGTGCGAGCACACAAATGCTGCCACGTGTGTTCTGTTTCCTGTATCTCAGCTCCATTGTCATTGGTAAGGAGAGGTTTCCTGACCTTATGCTGTGCCTGACTTGGTGTGCTGTTGTCTCAGGCTGGGCTGCAGCTTTTTGGACAGTGGTGATACCTCGGGGGGCCTGGGGCATCAGAGATGACTAGTGCCAAGATACATGCGGTCAGCCCTGCGTGTCACTCCCTCCCGGTGAGGCCCCCACACCCATGCAGTGGCTCCTGGGTCAGCCTTTCTAGTCTCCTGTGCCCAGGAGACTCTTTCTGGGGATGCCCCTCTGTTACTACATACCTTATTTGGGACAGGTGGATTTTCAGTTCAGTGGCTGAGAGGACCTCGACCCAGAGTCCGGGATGTATATCCACACAGATACCTCCTCTGGTGCCTTTGGATCTACTCAGCCAGGTGGTGTCCTGGGCAGCAGGACCCTGACTGCACTCCTGAGTTGCCTAGAAAGTGGCTGGTACACACCGAACAGCCTTTGAGTGAGGATGATGGAAATCATAAATTCATCTCTGATGTACGTGAGCAGAGATGGCGGACCCTAGTGCCTGAGCCCCGAGGAGGCACCGGACTTAACTTCAGCCTGTGTCCAGGGCCCAGCCCCCAGCTCATCTACCCCAGCACTCCAAGGGGGCTCTCTGGGTACAAAGGAGAACTTCCCCGAGGAATGTCACACAGACCTCTTCAGAAACTGGAGACCCTGTGCACAGGGAAATGGGAAGATGGCACCAGGAGAGGCAAAGACTTACTGGAATTGCTGGTATATAAGATGCATAGCTCTAGGAACAAGCTTGCTTTTAAAAGAATAACTTTAAGAAAAATATCTTGGTTAATTTTTAACATAAAGTGATGATAATGATTTTTAAATGATTTGGTAGGGAAAATGGAGTTTTTTCCCTGTATAAAGACAGTGGGCTCACACTGAGACCCACGAGGAAATAAGTCATGGAAATCCATTAGTGATCTCCTAACCCTGAAAAAAATGTGTAAGCTCACATATATTCTCCCTTCCCTAACATGGGCATTGGGCACAGGAAAGCTTTGAATCCGTATTTTTGGGGAAAGTGTGACTTCCATGCTGGCCCATGTGGTGATGGACATGATGGCCACTGTGATTCGACTGTTCATGTTCTCCTTTCTCTGTTTAGGGTTTCGGTTAGGCTCAAGGCTGATTTCTGGACTGGGGAGAGATGGAACCAACATGCCTGTAGTCAACGCTCTCAGCCTGGTTCTCTCTTTTCTGGAACATCCAGATCTACTGAGGGATGGGGTCCTGAGCACCCTCAGCAACCAGGGTTCCCTTCCAAAAATGCATTAAGATTCTAACCCCACGATGCCCTCATGGTTGCTTACCAACTTAGCAAGAGATGGCCAGTGCCGACAGATTCTCAGGAGCCAGGCTGCTCCAGCCCAAGGCTGGTACCTGCAGCGCCCTCCTGACCAGCCTCCCTGCTTCTGTCCTTACCCACTGTGCTCCATTCTCAGCCCAGAGTAGTGGCGTCCTCGGGAATTGACATTGGATCATGTCATTCTGCACAGAATCGTCCAAGGACTCCCATTACATGCAGAAAACCCAAACCCCCTACAGTGGCACCGAAGGTTCTCCAGCATGTCGCCACCCATCCCCTCCCTCAGTGTCCCCGAACCGACCTCCTGCCATCTCGCCTTTGCTTCTTCTCCTCTAGCCTCATGAGCCTTCCTGCTGTTCCCACACATGCCATATAAATACCCAGGCCTCTGTTCTGCTGCTCCTGCCAGGAACGCTGGCCCAGGTCTGCAGTTGACGTGCTTCCCTCCGCAGCCAGGCTTTTCCTCTTTGCCCACCTCCTCAGAGCAGCTCTCCCCAGCCCCTCCCTGAGACAGCTTCCTTCCCCAGCTCCTGATATCTGCTCACCTGCTTTCCTCCCCAGCACATACCAGCGTATCATCCCAGGGCTGCTTTTATGCTTTGTTCTAGGTCTCCCTAACCCTGGAACTCCATGAGGGTACATGCTTGTAGCTCAGCTTCTGGAAGGTGTCTTGCTCTGAATATGTGCTCTGACAGCTTTCCATGAATATGTGAACACGGGAATGCCCTGCTGGTGGGAATGTACATTTCTAGAAAACAACTAAAAACTATTTTTTCTCATTAACAATCGGTAAGAAATTGTTAAATGTAGAAAGCTAGAAAATACCAATCAGTAAAAAGAATTTTCAAAACTACTTGTTACCTCACCCACTGTTATTATTTGGGGGTTTACCCTTATAGTGTTTTTTTAGGTGTGTGGAAAGCACGGTTACATTGTTTATGACTTAGCAGTGTGTAATGATAAATCCTTAAGTGTTATTAGATACATTTCTATAACATTACTTTTAAGGACTTTGTTGTATGGAGAATTTCTATGTATACATATATATGTGTAATTGTCTACTCTTGTATTGCTGGGCATTTGATTTGTTTCCAATAGCAATGAACACATACAGCTAAATCTTTATACACATCCATGATCGATTCCTTTGGAAGTAGAATCGTTGGGTCATACATTTTTAAGGATTTTGCGAATATGATGAAATTACCCTTCATAAAGGTTACCCAATTTACCCTCTCACCGGTAGTGTTGAAAGGATTCATTTCTCTACTCCTTGACACCATCACCTATTGTCACTGCTTTTATCTTTACCAACATAGGGAAAAAATGATCTCTCATTTTTGTTTTGATTTGCATGTCTTTGATTACAATCTTTTATATGTTTATTATTTGCATTTATTCTTTTGTGAATTGCTCTTCATGTTCTAAATACATTTTTCTCCTGTTGAAATAGTTGTCTGCTATTTGTAAGAAAGCTTTATACATTAAGGGCATTAGTCTTCTCTCTGTTACATATTTTTAAAGTATTTTTCATGGTTTTGGTGTACCTTTCAACCTCAAAATTGCATTTTTCACATATGGATATTTTAAATTTGTACAATTCCAATCTAGCTATCTTTTTTTCTTTCTCATTCCTGCCTTTGGAATTGGACTTAGAATGAGCTTCTCCATTACAGTTTATATAGTGGTACTTCTATAGTTTCACTTAAAATTTTACATCTTTAATTCCTATAGGACTTGTTTGAATATGTGGTATAAAGTAGGGCACTATTTTGTTTTCTGAATAACTGGCAGATTGTACCTACATCTTTATTTATTTGTTATCCTTTCTCCATTGATAGGAAATGCCTTTATGTTAAAATATAAAAGTATGTGTATTTGAGTCTGTTTCTGCACACTGTCATTCTCACTGTTTAATTATTGTTGCTTTCTGCAATATATGTTAATGTCTGGTTAAGCAAATCCCTCCCATTTCTCTGTGTCTTCCTTTGTTACAAAAAAAGTTTCTTGGACAATTTTTCTTATTCATGCTTTCAAGTGAAATCTGAGATAATTGTGACAAAATATCAAAAAATGTTGAATGGAATTTTGATTGGACTTGCATTAAGGTGAAAGACTAGATGGGGGAGGAATGGTGTGTTAAATTCAGAGCCTTCCCATTCAGAAGCCACTTTTCATGATTTGTTGAACCCTGTTTTATGTCCTCCCATCATTTCCTGTAATATTCTTCATATAGGATTACACATATAGAAAATAGTAATGTCATTAAGAGCCTTAAAAATGTTAATTCCTTTAGTAATATCATCTCTGATGGTCTATCTTAACAATGTGAACAAAAGTCTGCATAAAGATTTTAGTTACAGTATTATCTACAATGATTTAAACATTAAAAACATTTTAAATGAACAATAATTGGGGATGGTTAAATAACTTTTAATACAGCCTCAACTTGAAATAATATGCAGCCCTTAAAAAGATATTTATGAGATATTTATGGAAATCAGTTTAAATGTTACATTATGATTGAGCATTGTATGAACACCTTTATATTTTCTGTGCATAGATTCTGTACCCATCATAGATGCTTATAAAGGATAAGACCAGAAAAATACACCAAATTTTTAGTAAAAGTGACTACATTTGGGAGAGGGTTATGAATAATGGATATTTTTAATTTGGAGTTTTCTGTACTTCTGACTTTTCCGCTATTTGTACGTATAGTCAGCCGTCTTAACTGGAGCAAAGCGAACGTTTACGGCACGTGAGCCTGCAGACCGCTCTTGCCGCCCCGGCGGGCCGGCTAGGCGGGCGGCTCCGTTCGGTGCAGTCCCGCGCGCGGCCGGAGGGTGGCAGTGTCCGCTCGCAGACCCATCGTGCGCGGCCCGCTGACCTTTGTCAGCCTTCGCAGTCTCTCGTTTATCACTGATCACAAGAGTGGAATGAACATATTTACTTGTGTTTTGCTTTCCACTTATAATATCTAGTGGCATGGGAGGGAAATGAAAACAATTGTTCATAGGGGAAATTTATGAGCTTCATCTGGCTGCGAGATTTCCGCGGTTGCCCCACGCCGCCCAGGGACTCGGATTGCTTTTTGCATCTTCAGGCGAGTGGGAAGGCGCTTTTCCATCTGCCTGAATGGCTCTTGAGTATTCGTCACCATGGGTTTTTGTGGCAGTTGCTTCTGAACAGCAGACTTTCCCAGACTTTTTTTCCTTCTCCTTGAGCTTGAGATGAGCCCCACGGTCTCCTCCGTGGCGCTCTTGCATCATTTTCTGGGGTGTCAGAGTGGTCCCTGCTTCTCGCAGCCCCCCCACCAGGAGTCTGGACTAGCCCGGGTCTCCTGACTACTCAACGATGCCCTGTGGTTTCTCCCCCTCAGTGAGCTGGGCGGTGGGGCGGTGTGCGCCCGCCTTTCAGGGCCTCAAAGCCTCTCCAGGGCCATGGTAGGGGGGCGGGGGTGTGTGGGCACATCCCTCCTCCTGAGGGTCTGGCAGCACGCTCAGGTCTGTCGTCCCATGTCTGGGGTTTGGCTGGGGAGACTGGGTAGGGGCCTCTGAGAGCTGAGGGCTTTGTTGGAGATGCATACCTGGGGCAGGGTGGGGGCTTCCATGCCTGTCCAGCCAGGCTTTTTCAGCCTGGCAGACAACAGAGCAGAAGGATGGGAGTTGCTGGGTGTGCCTGAGGAGAGGACAAGTCTGTGAGCCCTCGAGGTCTTCAGACCCCAGGGGCCTCAGGCTCAGGGAACTGGCTCCCAGGAACCTGGAACCAGCACTGCCTGAAGCCTGGCCCTAGGCGAGCGCTCAAGAACTGAGCTGTCCTGCTGCTCTGGTGAACAGCCCCCTCCCAGGCAGTGAACTGGGCCACACCCTGCCTGGGCAGAGGGCTGCTGGGGCTGATACTCCAGGCGAGGCTGGAAGGTTGTCCAAGGAGCTGTGAGTGAAAAGGGGAAGCCAGGCTGGCTATACTGGGGGCACGGAATATGGAAGCATAGAGGAGATGCTAAAACCACAGGAATTACAGACATGAATACATTGCCAGTGTGCTTTGATGTGGAGACTTTTGCATCACTTGATGCATGTCAGTATGTGTGTGCTTTTGTGGGGGTGCTGATATTGTCTACAACAGGGAAAGCTGTTCATGCTGTAGTGGGTCTGGGATTCTCCTTTTTCCCTCCCTCCATCCCCTCTTTTCCTACCTCCTTCCTTCCTCCCTCCCTCCTTCCCTTCTTCCTTTATTTTCTCCCTCCTTTCCCTTCTTGCCTGGGGGAGGTTTTCCTAAAGCGACTGTCCCTTTGGGTCTCATGAAGACAAAGCACACAGGGTTCTTGCTCCTTGACAGTAGCCTCATCTCGGCTGGGACCGCTCCAGCTCTGCCTGCAGGGATGTGGCTGGGTGTGGTGGCAGCTGCGGTGGTAAGTGTCCAGCAAAGAGCACAAGGTGCGCCACACCAAGTGGCCGGCACAAGGGCCCTGTGGGGTGTTGGCCAAGACCCCCGTCTGCAGCTGCACTCCCACCACCCACACGTAGGAAGGGAGCTTCCATGGGGCTACCTCAGCGTCACTGAGGGATCAAGTCTGAGTTCATCAAAAGCTGGTTTCCTCCGAGTGAGGTTTTCACTGTCAGGAACAGATGAAAGGGAGACTCATTCACTCTCTGTCTTTAAGTGAATATTTAAAGACCCCATGTTACCATGTTATCACTAGAAAGGACCCTGGTTTGACATTTGTTGGTAGACAGTGGTCTGGTTCTGTCTTGCCGTCTCTGGCCCACAGGACCTTCCCTTAGCTCATTACAATCCACTGCCTTTTCCCAGCAGTCTTACAATCAAATTACTCAAAATTGCACTGCTTTATTGCATATTGCTAAACTCTAAGACAAGCAAATACCTAGATAATGAGCAATTATTTATGACAAATTATTACTTTTACATATAAGATGAACAGTTTCTATTAAGTTTTGTAGAGGTGACAACCCCTCCTGGAAAAACGGGCATGCAGTTTTCATGTGGAATTTAGCAAGTGCTGGCTGCAGGTTGGGTCTGGAGGCCCTGTGTCTGTGCACACTCATGCTGACTGCTCCAGGGGATGTACAGGCTGGGGGCAGCCTCTGGCTAAGGGGCAAGCGGTCCATTCTTTCCACCAAAGGCAGCGCAATTCCCACGTCAGCTTGGAACTGGGCAGTTTCGATGGGGTTCTCCACTTTCTTCGTCTCCTTTGAATATGTAATGATGAAAGCCCTGAAGAATGTGACATGTTTCGCTAATTGCATTTGCACTTAAGTTTTAAAAATTGTGTATTTGAAACTGAATTGAACTTTAAAAATTATTTATGGACTCGCTAACCTATGGCTTGGTTATTTCACCCCATCTCCATGATTCTTCTTGTAAACAGAATCCTTTCTCAGCTAATTATAACATACAGTATTTCCCCAGCAGTCTTACAATCAAATTATTCAAAATTGCATTTCTTTATTGCATATTGCAAAAACCCAAGACAAGCAAACATCAAGATAATAAACAATTATTTATTGCAAATTATTACCTAATATATAAGATTAACAGCTTGTAACTATTAAGATTAATACATGTGGTAAACTGTATTTATTATGCTTATTTTGTAGCAAATATCTTTGTATAAAACATATGTTTATGTATTGCAATTAATGAGAAAAAGTGTGAGATTAACAATTTATGTTGGGTTTTGTTTTTAGATTTATGCACACTGTAAAACTTATTTATTGCACTTATTAAAAGTATTTAATGATGGACTTTTAGATGCTATATTTTTAATGTGCAAATATAAACTAAAGGAGTATTAAATTACGAAATGGAAAATTATAACCAAAGTCAAAGAATCTAACTATTTTCTGCTATAAATCTGCTTTAAAAAGATCATCACTGAAATTACCGAATCTTTAAATAGTGGCCTTTATAGTACTTAATGAGTTCCAATGAGTTATCCTTTGAAAGGCTTTTTTCATCATTAAAACTAAACTCAACATCTTGCTTTTAAAGATAAATGTAGCTAACAGCATAAACAGCGGAATCATTTCCTTTTATGATGAGAAGTTGAAGTAACATTGGCGGGAAGAGGAGTCTGGCCAAACGGGTCCCCGAAGGTGAAGGGGCAGGAGTCGTGGCAGCAAAGGCCCACAGAGCACCTTCAGTGAGTGGCAGCGAGCAGCCAGGGGTCTGGTGGGCAGGTTCTCATCTTCACCATCCTGGCTCGCCTCCCGGGGTGGAGATGGGGCAGGTGTAGCCAGAGCTGTTTCTTTGCCACAGAATTGGAAAATGATACACACAAAGGTGGTGGTGCACAGACCATTAAAACAGAAGCAAGGCACTGGCTGAGCATTTCGTGCTTCACGTGGCTTCGGAGGCCATGGCTGCTCTGGTAGGATGGGGAGGGGAGTTGCAGAAGGCAGTTGGAGTGGAAGAACAAAAGAAATCCTTTGGGAAAACCTGCCCAAGTCTGGGCCACTCATTTCATGAATGTTTTAGAAACGAATTATGAAAATGAGTAATTCCTGGGTTTTCTGTGGAGACATGTTTCTGTAGCCAAGGGCTGCCGAGTAGATGAAGCACTGCTCACACGCAGCAATATGTCCCCTGCCTGTCCCTGGCCAGGGGCATCAACTTACTGGAAAATACTCTCTCCACCAACTGGGTACTGACTCCTGAGTCTGGGGTCTCATTCTATTCTCACTGCCCTTGGGACCCTGAAGAAGCTGGGGGACAGGGTTACAATGGTTTCCAGACAGCACAGACCCCCACAGTCCCTGTGCAGCTGCTGCAGACCCCAGACATGTCACCATTCCTCTCACCTCTGGGCAAGGATTCGCGAGCGGGTGCCGGCTTGCCTCCTGCACACTGTGTGGAGTGGGTTGGCTGCCTTAGAGGGCAGTGAGCAACTTTCTTTACCTCCCATGTGACTTGGACTCGAACCCTTCTTAGGAAGACAAGGAGGAATAGGTGAATGGTGGGGGCCGGGGAGGCAAGAAGGGAGCAGGGAACTTCCAGTTCCCCAGCTGTGCAGATTTCTGTTCACTGGTGGAAATTTGAAGATCTGTTCTGCTTACTCAGAAGGTAAACACTCATGTACTTGGCAGTCTGTGTTATTTTATCTCAGATGTTGAGAGCTTTCCTCTCCCAGCAACAATGATTTTATCTGGAGCATAGGACCTTTACAGAAATTCTTTGAAAAGTGTGTAGAAAATGTAAACCTGCTATTTTGTGGCTGGAAGCCTCGTGGGTGCTGTTGGGTGCTTCTGTGTGAGCTGCTCCAGTCAGTATCCGGGCTGGCAGAGTGGGGGTGAGTATGGACTGGGGTTTCTGAACTCCTCCAGAAGGCTGTCTGCAGCCAGGGCGACAGGCATACAGACGGCGTCCGGCAGGCTCCCATCTCTGCCGTGTCCCCACACTCCAGCTTGGTGTTTGTTAACAAATTAACTCATGTGTTCATTAATGAATTTTTTGGTCAGTTAATTAAGCAATTCATTCCTTCTTGTGTTCATTCATTCATTCACTTATTCATTAGTGGTTCATTCAGCAGCTACGGGTTTATAGCTGCATCCTGGGAAAGAGCTCCAGCTGTGCTCCAGTCCCATGTTTATGGATGAGGAGCTGAGATAGTTCTTTCTGGGTCCACGGTCTTTGTGAGAATTCTGCCATGATGTCCCATCTCTACTCCCAGAGATTTGGTTTCTGGAAGTCTTCCCGGGACCTTCTCTCCAGATGGTTCCCTTGCCAGGGGCTGGGGTCTCACACTGGGAATCATAGCTCAGCGAGGCTGGGGGTTTGGCTGTGGAGGGGTTGGCAATCTGAAAACCTGCTCTCTTGAGGAAAGTTAAGTGCTAGACCTTATTTTCTTAGGGATTCCAAGAAATTAAACTTGCTCATGTGCTCCTAAGAGTTTACCCCATTAAAATATTTAACCTCCCAGTGATAAAAGATGCTAATGTTAACAGCAAAATGACCTTATTTTAACCCACCAAATTGGCCAGAGTTAGTTTGTAGATTTGATGGTATCTAGTCCAAGGCAAGCAACCAGCAGGACTGCTTGCTGGCTGCTGCTGGGGGTAAGGGGAGCAGTTTCCAGAAGGGCAAAGTCCTCTTTCTTTTGACCTAGCTCGGCTCCCCTAGGGTTTTTTCCTGAGGACATTATTACAAATGAACACAGTGAGTTACTATAGGCGTGTTTTTACAGCACCTTATGTAAAAGAAAAAATGCATATGTCCAGCCACCAAGATTAGGAAAATAAATGGTTTTATGTTCACAGGTGGGAGCAAGAACCAGAGAAATTTGAATTCTGAGAGCCAGGGTTTGAGTGTTTGCTAAAATTTGGTTTCTTTCATGGAGGAATGACACATCTGAGCAAGGAGGAGCAATGGGGAGGAGGAGGGCAAGCCCCCCCCTGAAAAAGATCCCCAGTTCCCTGCCAGGAGCCGTCCTGGCGTCCTGGCTGCTCTGTGATTTTGTGTCTCACTAGTCAACGTGGCAACGCAGTTCAAAAGCCTTCCAACGGGCACCCCATTTAGCCCCACAATTCCACTTTAACAATTGTCTGCAGGGAATAATCCTTGATGAAAACAATTCTGCACAGTGACATTCATTGCACCTTTATTTTTCACTGTTTGCTATAGAAAACTTACAAAAGTGTATAAAAGTAGCATGAATAGAAATAGACCCTCACACACCTTCTCCCCAGATCCAACTCCTGGGCCCCATCATGTCCCCAGGTTTATTGAAGCAAATCCCAGATATCATGTTATTTAATCTGCCATTAATTCAGAATGCATTTCTAAAAGATTAAGAACTCCTTAAAAAAATGAGCACAATACCTTTATTTAACTTTGAAAGTAACAAAAAATCCTTCATATTGCCAAATATCTAGGTGATGGTCAGTTTTCCTTACTTGTCTCATAACCTTTCTTTTTTCTTTTGCTTGTTTCTTTGAATCAGACAAGGTTGGAACATTGCAACTACTGACATGCTTCATCTCATACAAAGTAAGTCTGTTCCTTATCTCTCTCTCTTTTTCTCTTGGAATTTGTTGTAGGAACTGGGTGAATTCTACTGTTTCCCACAGACTTGATTATGTTGATTTCTTTGTTTTTGTGTCAGTTGACATGTTCCTCTGTCTCTTGTATATCCTGTGACCATCACAAACAGAAACCACTGATACCTTCATATAGCATTATAACTGTTGCGGGTGGCCCACAACATAATTTGCACTCATCTCCACTCTGAAATTACTGGACCTGTCACTAGACCTTGTTATTTCATAAGTGAATGAAGGTCCACATGTATTTTTATGTCACAAACTTTTTTTTTAATATAAAGATTTCATTTTCCTGAGAAGGGGTCCATACTCTTTACCCAGATGGCCAGAGGGGCCAATGGCCCCAAAAGCTAATACCTTCCATTATTTTATTCAGGCTGCAAAAATGGTTACATTCTAATTCTATCACATCTTCTTAATTCATTAGCTGGAATACATTAAAAGGAGAAATATCTATCAACTATTTGGTTGCCTTGATTTTTAGGGATCTTAAAAAAAAATGAAACTTTTTATTTTGAGATAATTGTAAATTCATGCTAGTTGTAAGAAATAGTACAGAAAGATTCCATGAACTCCTGACCAGTTCCCCATAATGGTAATGTTTTGTACAACTGTAGTACATTCGTACCATCAGGAGAGTGATGCAAACATATTCAACATACAAACAGTTCTATCCCCACAGAACACCTCATGTTGTGCTTTTTTCAGCCATACCCACTTCTTGCTCATTCACACCCACTCCTTAAACTGTGCACCCCCACCCCACCACTACTGCTCTGTTCTTCATTTGTAATTTTTGACATTACCGAAATATCATGTAAATGGAACCTTACAGCATGTAACCTTTGGGGATAGGCTTTTTCATGCAGCATAACTCTCTGCAGACTTGTTCAGCTTAATGCTTCATTGCTGGGTAGTATTCTGCAGTATTGTGTACCATAGTTCATCAAAAGGTTCAACCTTTGAGGGACATCTGGTTTGTTTCCAGTTTTTCTCTATCATAAATATAGTGAAAGCTGATACAAACATCTGTGTACAGGTTTTTGTGTGAACGGAAGTTTTCATTTCTCTAAGATAGGTCCCCAGGAGTGTTATCTTTGGGTTGGGTTGTGTGGGAGTTGCATGTTTAATTTTTAAAGAAATTGTCAAACTATTTTCCAGAGTGGCTTACCAATTTACTTTCCCTGAAACAATGTGTGAGTGATCCAGTTTCTCTGCATCCTCATCAGCATTTGGTGTGGTCACTCAGAAGACATTCTGACATGTGTAGAGCAGTATCTATTGTGGTTTTATTTCTCCCCAGTGGCTAATGATGTTGCACATCTTGTGTTTATTTACCTACTATGTATCTTCTTTGGTGAAATGTCTCTTCATTGTCTGCCCATTTTCTAATTAGACTGATTTTTAAAAAAACTATTAAGCATTGAGGGTTATTTCTATAGTCTAAACACTAGTTCCTTTTCCAGGTATGTATTGCAAATATTTTCTTGTCCCTAAGTTGCCTTTCATCTTCACATGTTCTTTTGCAAAGCAAATGCTTTTAATTTTGATGAAGTACATTTATCAATTTTTCCTTTTATGGATCATGTTTTTGCAGTCAAGTCTAAGGACTCTTTGCCTACCCCTAGATTCTGAAAATGTCTGTTTTTTTGGTAAAATTTTATAGTTTTACATTTTACATTTAAGTCTATGATCAATTTGCGTTAATTATTTTACAATGTGTGAATCTTAGATCAAGGCTCACTAATTTTTCTGCCTATGGATATCCAATTGCTCCAGAGCCATTGGTTTAAAAGGCTGTATCTTTCCTTCATTAGATGGCTTTCATGCTTTTGTCAAAAATGATTTGAGCATATTTGTGTGTGTCTATTTCTGGGCTCACTATTCTGTTACAGTGTTCAATATTTCTATACCTCTGCCAATACCACACAGTCTTGTTCACCATAGGTAGTTACATAGAAGTCTTGAACTTGGGTAGGCGGATTACTTTCACTTTGCCCTCTTTTTCTGAAATTGTTTTGGCTATGCTAGTTCGTTTGCTTTGCAAATAAATTTTAGAAAAATATTGTCAATATAAAAGGCTTTCTGGGATTTTGGTATAATTGCATTAAACCTGTATGTCCATTTGTGGAGAGTTGATCTGTTTATTACGTTGAGTATTCTAGTCCATGAACATTGTATGTCTCCCTATTTATTTAGATCTTCCTTGATTTATTTCATCAGGATGTGTAGTTGTCTGTACAGGCACACCTGTTTTATTGTGCTTCAATTTATTAGGCTTCACAGATATTGTGTTTTTTACAAATTGAAGTTACCCTTCAATTTGTGACAACCCCATCAAGCAAGTCTATTGGAGCCATTTTCCAATGATGTTTGCTTACTTCATGCCTTTTTGTCACATTTTGGTAATTTTCACAATATTTCAAACTTTATTATTATATTGCTATTATATTTGTTATGATGCTATATGATCAGTGATTTTTGATGTTACTATTGTAATTGTTTCAGTGTGCACAAACTGTGCTGATATAAGACAGTGAACTTAATTAATAAGCTTTGTATGTGTTCTGACTGCTCCACCAATGGGCTGTTCCCCCATCTCCCTTCCTCTGCTTGGAGCTCCCTATTCCCTGAGACACAGTGATAATTAAATTAGGCCAATTAAAAACCTTGCAATGGCCTCTAAGTGTTCAAGTGAAAGGAAGAATCACGTGTCTCTCAATTTAAACCAAAAGCTAAAACTGATTAATCTAGGTGAGGAAGGCAAATCCAAATCTGAGATAGGCTGAAAGCTAGGCCTTTTGTGCCAAATGGTTAGCCAAGTTGTGAATGCAAAGGAAAAGTTCTTGAAGGAAATTAAAAGTGCTACTTTAGTGAATACACAAATGATAGGAAGGCAAAATAGTCTTATTGCTGATAGGGAAAAAGTTTGAGTGTTCTGGGTAGAAGATCAAACCAGCCACAACATTCCCTTAGGCCAAAGCCAAATCCAGAGCAAGGCCCCAACTCTCTTCAGTTCTATGAAGGCTGAGAGAGGTGAGAAAACTGCAGAAGAAAAGCCTGAAGCTAGCAGAGGTTGGTTCTTTAGGTTTAAGGTAAGAAGCCACCTCCGTAGAGTACAAGTACAAGGGGAATCAGCAGTGCCGATGTAGAATCTTCAACAAGTTATCCAGAAGATCTAGCTAAGATAATTAATGAAGGTGGCTGCACTAAACAACAGATTATCAATGTAGACAAAACAACCTTCTGTTGGAAGAATATACAATCCAGGACTTTCAAGCTAGAGAGAAGTTGATACCTGGTTTTAAAGCCTCAAAGGACAGGCTAACTCTCTTGTGAGGGGCTAATGCAGCTGGTGACTTTAAGTTGAAACCAATGATCATTTACCATTCTGAAAATCCTAGAGCCCTTGAGCATTATGCTAAACAGCCAAGTGCTCTATAAATGGAGCAACAAAGTTTGGATAACAGCACATCTGTTTACAACATTGTTTACTGAGTATTTTAAGTCCACTATTGACACTTCTCAGAAAAAAAGATTCATTTCAAAATATTACTGCTATTTGACAATATACCTGGCCACCCAAGAGCTCTGACAGAGATGTACAGCAGGATTAATGTTGTTTCCATGCCTGCTAACACAATCCATTCTACAGTCCATGGATCAAGGAGTAATTTTGACTTTCAAGTCTTACTATTTGAGATACATTTCATAAGGCTATAGCTACAATAGACAGTGAGTACTCTGATGCATCTGGACAAAGTAAACTGAATACCTTCTGGAAAGGAGTCACCATTCTAGGCACCATTAAGAACATTTGAGATTCATGGGAAGAGGTCAAAAGATCAACGCTGACAGGAATTTCGAGGAAGTTGATATCAATCCTTATGGATGACTTTGAGGGGTTCAAGACTTCAAGTGGAGGGAGAAATTGTAGATGTGGTAGAAATATCAAAAGAGCTAGAATTAGAAGTGGAGCCTGAAAATGTAACTAGATTGCTGCAATCTCATGATCAAATCTAAACAGATGAGTTACTTCTTAAAGATGAACAAAGAAAGTAGTTTATTGAGATGGAATCCATTCCTGGTAAAGATGCCATGAAGACTGTTGAAATGACAACAAAGGATTTAGGATATTACATAAACTTAGTTGATAAAGCAGTGGCAGGGTTTGAGAGGATTGACTCTGAATTTGAAAGAAGTTCTGTTATGGGTGAAATGCCATCAAACAGCATCACATGCTACAGAGAAATCATTTGTGGAAGGAAGAGTCAACTGATGCAGTGAACTTCATTGTTGTCTTATTTTAAAAAATTGCCACAGCCACTCCAACCTTCAGAAACCACCAACCTGATCAGTCAGCAGCCATCAACACTGAGTCAAGACCTTCCTTCAGCAAAAAAGATGACCACTCACCGAAAGCTCAGATGATGGTTAGCATTTTCTAACAATGTATTTTTAAATTAAGGTTTGTATGTTGTTTTGTTAGACATCATAGTTTTGCACACTCAATAGACTACAGTATAGTGTGAATATAACTTTTATATGTACTAGGAAACCAGAAATTTCACTTGACTTGCTTTATTGTGGTACTTGCTTTATGGCAGTGGTCTGGAGTCAAACTTGCAGTCATCTCCAGGTATGCCTGTAGAAGTCTTACACTTGTTCTGTTCGACTTACATTTTAAGATCTCATTTTCCAGAACAATTATAAATGTAATATTTTGGTGTTCATAAGTTCCCTGCTAGTGATCGATTTTTATGTGTTTATCTTGTATTCTGCAAACTTGCTGAACTCACTTATTAGTTATAGGAGATTTTTTTTATAGGTTTCTACCTAGATAATCATGTCATCTGCAAATAGGAATAGTTTTGTTTCTTCTCTTCTGATTTGCATGCCTTTTATTTCCTTTTCTCTCATTATTGCACTAGGTAGAATATCCAGCAATATATTGAATAAATGTGCTAAGAGTGACACATTGCCTTGTCCCTGATCTCAGGGGAAAAACATCTAGTCTTTCACCATTAAGTGCAATGTTAGTTATAGGTTGTTTATAGATGTTCTTTACCAAGCTGAGGGCTTTCCTCACTATTACTAGTTTCCTGAGAGCTTATTTCCTTATAAAAAAATGTCATGAATAGGTCTGAATTTTGTCAAATGCTCTTTTTGCATCAATTAATATCATATTTTTACTTTTTAGCCTGCTTATCTGGTGGATTACATTGGTTGATTTTCTAATTTTGAACCAGACTTGCATCCATTGAATACAACCCATTTGTTATTGTGTATACTTCTTTTTATATATTGCTGAACTCTGTTTGCTTGCTGATATTTGTCGAGGAATTTGTCATCTATATTCATGTAGTTTTCCTCATTTGTTCATTTGCTCCTTCCTCCACAGTTTTGTCTGGTTTTCATATCAATACAAGTTTCATAATAGGAATTTGGAATTCTTCCTTTGTCTTTATTTTCTTAAAGAGATTGTGTAGAATGGTGTTAATTCTTCTTTAAATATTTGATAGAATTCACCAGTGACACTATCTGGCCAAGAAGTTTACTTTTGGGGAGTTTTAAAATTACAGATTCAAATCTCTTCATTATTATAGGGCTATTTACATTGTCCTTTTCATATTGGGTAAATGATGGTAGCTTGTGGTTTTTGAGGAATCAGTCCACTTTATTTCAGTTGTCAAATCTACATGTGTAGAATTATTCATTGTAATCTCTTATCTTCTTTATGTCTGCAGAGTTTATGGTGATATCCTCTGTTTTATTCCTGATATTGATAATTTGTATTTTCCTCTTTTTCTTTCTTTGTCAGTTTTTTCAAGTTTATTGATCTTTCAAAAGAAGTAGCTCTTTGTTTCATTGATTTTTTAAATTGTTTTTCTGTTTTCAGTGACATCTATTTCTGCTGTTGTCTTTATTTCCTTTCTTCTGCTTTCTTTGGGTTTACTTTTCTCTTCTTTTTTAAGTTCTTGGGGAGCTGAGATTATTGATTTGAGACCTCTCCTTTTTTCTAATGGATGCTTTTAGTACTATACATTTCCCTTTCAACACTGCTTTAGCTGTGTCCAACAATGCCTGATAGTTGTATTTTCATTTTTCGTTCAGTTCAATGTTTTACAAAAATTTCCCATGAGACTTCCTCCTCAACCCACAGGTTATTTAGAAGTGTGTTGTTCCATTTCCAAGTGTTTGGGAAATTTCCTGTTATCTTTCTGTTATTGATTTCCATTTGGTTTCACTGTAGTTAGCACACTATGTAGGACTTAAATTCCTTCAAATTTATAGGTTTGTTTTGTGGCCCAGGATATAGTCTGTTTTTATATGTGTTCCATAGACACTTAAAAATAATGTGTATTCTGCTGTTGTTGAGTGGATTGTTCTACAGATGTCTTGTTTATTGATGGTGTTATTGAGTTCTGTATTTTTGTTGGTTTTCTGTTTAGTTGCTGAGAAAGGGGACTTAAAATGCTCAACTGTAATTGTGGATTTGCCTCTTTTGCATTTCAGTGCTGTTAGTTTTTGCTTCTTAGATATGGCAGCTTTTTTGTTTGGTATATACACAGTATGTATACACTGGTGTATAAGTATATGTGAATGTATACACATTCTTGGTGGAATCAAGATATTCTCCAGTGAAGAGAATATCTTTACATGATAAAATGTAAATTTTATCATTACATTTTATCTTTCTTTGTCTATGGTAGTTTTCTTTGTAGTCTATTTTATCCGATATTAATATAATTACTATTTCCTTTGATTAATAGTTGCATGATATATCTTTTCCATCCTTTTGCTTTCAGCCTACCTATATTGTTACATTTGAAGTGAGTTTCTTGTTGACAGCATGTCGGTCATATTTTTAATCCATCTCTGCCATCTGTTTTATTTGGTATATTCAGACCATTTACATTTAATATAACTATTGCTGTATTAGAGTTCAATTCTGCCATTGTTTGTCCCCCAACCCCCACCACATGGTTTATTTCTGTTTTTTTTCCTGTCTTACTGTGAGTTACTTGAACATCTTTTAGAATTCCACCTTGATTTATCTCTAATATTTCTGAGTGTATCTCTTTGTATAACCCTTTTTAGTGGTTGCTCTAGGTATTGCATTCTTAACACATAACTTAGAGTCTCCTGATGTTATTTCACCCATTTGAATGAAGTACAGAAACATTACCTCCCTTTAAATACTTTTATCTTCTCCACTTATAATATCATTGTTTTAAATATTTTCTTTACATATGTTTAGAACCACATTAAACAATGTTATCTTTGCTTCCACCATAAAACATGATTTGGAAAACACAAGAAAAGGGAAACCTATTGTGTTACCTATATTTCTGCTTGTTGTACTCTCTTTCTTCCTGAGTTCCATGTTTTTTTTTCTTTTTAAGTTTACTTTCTCCTTAAAGAACTTCCTTTAGCCATCTTTTAGGGTAAGTCTGCTAGGGAAAAATTCTCTTAGTTTTTCTTCACTGGAGAATATTTTGATTTCCCTTTAATTTCTGAAGGTTATTTTTGCTGGGTATAGAATTCTAGCAATTCTTTTCTTTCAGCACTTGAAGAACATTTGCCATTTCCACTGGCCTCCATAGTTTCTGATGAGAAATCACTATTACTCTAGTTGTTTTCCCCATGTATTAACATGTCTTTTTTTTTTTTCTGGTCGTTTTCAAGGTTTTGTCTTTGTTTTTAGTTTTCAGAAGTTTACTTATGATGTGTCTTGGCATTTTTTTTTTTTGGTGTTTATACTGTTTGTGTAAACTTAGCTCCTTGAATCTGTTTGTCAAATATGGGTAGTTTAACTATGATGTGTCTTGGCACTTTTTGGTATTTATACTGTGTGAGTAAACTTAGCTCCTTGAATCTGTTTGTCAAATATGGAAAATATTTCTTTGAATACTTTCTAGTCCCATCCTTTATCATTTCTCCTTTCAGGACACTGATGAAGTTAATGTTAGGTCTTTTGTTATAGTCCCACAGGCTCTATTATTTTTAAGTCTATGTTTTCTCTCTGTTGTTCAGATTGGGTTGTATCTGTAGCTCTCATCTAGGTCACTGATTCTTTCCTTCTTCCTCTCTGTTCTGCTCTTAAGCCCATCTACTCAGTTTTCACTTTGATTATCATACTTTTTAGTTCAAAAATTTCCATTTGACTATTCTGTATGTCTTCTGTTTCTTTATTGAGAGTCTCTTTTTTCCCATTTGTTTCAAATGTGTTTTTAATTGCTCATTGAAGCATTTAAAAATGATGACTGCTTTAAACTCTGTCAAATAATTTTAACATCTGTCATATTGATGTTGGCATCTGACTGTCTTTTTCATTCAGTTTGAGGCATTGTTTTTTGTGGTATGACAATGATTTTTTAAACTGAAAACTTGGAATTTATGTTGTATTATGAGACTCTGGATCTTAATTAAGCTTTTTTGTCTTAGATGGTGTTCTCTGACACTGCTCTAGTAGGGGAAAAGGGGTGCTGCCTATCAATTTTTGTTTCACACATTTTGCATTTTTTAAATTTAATACATACACATTAGGATTGATATGTCTTCTTGGTGGATTAACCTCTTTATCATTATGTAATGTTCCTCTCTCTCTCTGGTAATTTTCTTTTCTCTGAAGTCTGTTTTATCTGATACAAATATAATCTACTTCCAGGTTCCCCACTTGCCTCTGTTGACACAGAGGGAGTAGGAGCCTTACTACTTTTGCATGTGGGTTGGAGTGCTGGCTCTTCATGTAGGCACCATTGACATGGTGATGGAGGTGTCATTGTTAGTGCCAGGTGGAGGTAAAAATCCTGAATCTCCACTAGGACTACTCTGACTCCATCAGGGAGAGGAGAGGTGTTTTCATTACTGTCAGGTGGGAAGTGAAGTCCAGACTCCCCAGTGTCTCTACTAACACTGTTGGGAGAAAGAGGGCTTATCTCAGTGGGGATATTGGGGTTCCTTTTTCTACCCTCTTGAGTGTGGAGTTTACACTCCCATTTGGCCTTTGCTGGTGTATTCATGGGTATTAAGCCCTACTTCCTGCCCAATCATGTGGAGCAGCTGGAAGAGGGACCTGCAGGGCACAGTCTCTCTCTCTCTCTCTCTCTCTCTCTCTCTTTTTTTGTGGTGTTTTGCTGGAGTAGAGTAGTTATTACCTAAAAGTTTTCTGCTTGCTCAGCTGCTCCTTTCCTTGTTCTTTGGCTGGAAAGATCAGGCTTTTGCTGGGGCTTTTTTGTTTGTGTCTGTTGTAGTTTCCAGATTTCTGGCTTTTTCAGTCTCAAGCCTAGCATATATGAAGCAAAAAGAAAACCAAGGGAATTGGCTACTACATCATTTCCTGGGTCTCAAGGCCAGTCTGACTTTGTCTTTCTACCTCCTCTGGGACCAATGAGCAGCCTTCCTTCCCTGATTACTCTCCCTTGAGGTTTGTTCCATGCTATTTAGCACATGGCCTTTGGCTCTTATTCATTTATTCATTCATTTATTTATTCTTTCAGTCAATGAAATTGGTTGTGTACTTGCTCCTATAGATATGTTGCTTAAAGGCCTTATGAATTATACTTAGTGGAAGAGACAAACAATAATCACAGGGTCTGTGATAGTTCCCCCTGGGCTGGCCTTACCTTGTCCTGGTGGAGGAGACTCCAAAGGGTACGTCCTGGGCTGGCCCTTCCTGCCCAGAAGGAGATGGGGCTCCTGGTCATAGCCCTGGTGGGAGATTTCTGGGGGCTTTGCTTCATCAGGACACATTTGCTCACCTGCTGAGCACCTGCTACTGCAGATCCTGCCCTGGGCAGGAATGTGGGTTAAGAGAGATGGGGCCAGCTTTTGGCAGCTCCAGGCCAGGTGGAGCTTGAACAAGGCTTTGGAAATAGTCAGTGCCTTGAAAACTCTACCTTGAATGGAGAGTGTGGGCACAAGTAGTGGTGGGAGATCAGGATATGGCTTCCTTACGGAGGAGGTTTCTGGCCTGGACCTGGGCACTGACTGGAAAAAAATCCTGGTAGATGAGCAGCTTATGAATGAGCCCTATTTCCTGCCCAGTCAGGTGGAGCAGCTGGAAAAGGGAGCCGGGGGTCGCAGGTTCCCGCCTAGGCCCCACCCTGGTACTCTCCCTCCCCTCTACATGGGCATTGTCTTCCTTCTGCCATGATGCCTCACCCAGGCCTCCACCCTGGCTCTTTCTCCCCTCCCCCCACAGGCTCTGAAGTTCTGCTCAGGATGCCCTTCCAGGCCCTGCATTGTCTCGGGCAGATGTGTGCTCACCCGGGTGGGTTATTATTAGCTTGCAATGAAGTGAAAGGCCCTGAATGGGGGATGCTGAGCTCCTGCCTGACACCGTGGCCGAGGCAAGAAGGAAATGATTCATTATGGCTACAAGGCGTACTCTAATTTCATATAACGAAATAAATGACAGTCGTATTTTGGGCACCACCATGCACAGATAGCATTGTTCCCTGACTGTTTCTCACCAGGGCTGCAAGGGGAATAGAGCAGCCTTTGTGCAGGGAGATGAGGGGCTGGGGGTACCAGGGAGGTGGCAGGCGCCATGACCCTGGATGGATGAGTAAAGTCACTATGCAGTGGTTGGGGTGGCCAGAGAAAGGGGTCCTGGAGTTCTCCCTAATTAGAGACCCCCCAGCCTGCTGACTCCACTTCTGCTTCCTGTCCTCCACATAACCACCCTTCTATTCTTGTGGCTTCTGCAGAGCCTGCCTCTCCATCCTGTCCAGTCCCAGCTTTGGGGCCCCTCCTCCAGGAAGCTGACAGCATCCTTACTGCACTGCTCTTCCAGTTCTGTGTCTGTGTATACCTTTCTCCCTCCTTGCAGGCTCCTGGGCTCCCTGCAGCCTCCTGGCCCTGGCTGGGCACTGTGCGACCACCTGCAAGCAGCTTTAGATGAGGCTTACTTGGCTGTGAAGGTGGCTCCAAGTTCGAGTCAGCATGCCTTCACCTGGTGTCTCCTGGGGTGGAAAATTCCCTCAAGAGCTGAGCCCCACAGCAGCGTCTGGGCATGAACCCTCCAGGCAGGGCTGGCTGTATGATTCACGCGGCCCTGGGTCAAAGGAAAGTACAGGGCCCCTTGATAAAAAAATTAATAAAATTTCAAGACACAACAGCAAAGCCTTAAACCCAGGGAAGGGCTCTTCTGAGTGAGGGATCCTGAGCATCGCTGGCCCTGTCCAGGGTCAGAGGAATGACCCAGATTTGGAGCTGGTGTCCTCCTGGGGACGGCACTGGACTCTCTTCTACCTCAGCTCTGGCCAGTACACCGAGTCAGCTAGGATGCAAGCACCTCAGCAGACTCCCAGAAGCAGCCACAGAATCTTATTTCCTCATGTGCTTCACTTGTGCCCTGGAACCTAGCATAAAAATAATAGAAGAAAAGTATAACAGTCAAAGGCAATTTCATCTCTGGGTGTCTAAGCAGTAGAGGAAGCCCTGAGATTGGCGGACCAAGGAATTCTTCTTCCTGCAATATTTGCACTCGAAATGGTCTCACATTTAAAAATGCATATTAAGAGTCGTGTCAATCACAGACACTTGGAAATAGGTGCTGACTTGACAGGGAAATAGAACTCTTTCATGGAGTTTAATTTGTTCAAACACCTTTTTCAACTGGGGTGACAGCAGAGCCGTGGAGCAGAGGTCCCACACTCCCCTCCACCTGCTGCCATGGCATGTGGCTGGGCCACTACCCCTCAGAGGTCACTGTATTGAGTGTGCACAGAGACCACTGTGGAAGGGCCTGGGCAGGCATGCTGGACAAGGTCCTCTTTCTCTGATCTCTCCACTGTGCTCCAAGATCATGTCCCAGCATCACCCATAGACCAGACGTGGGGGGCAGAGCAGGCAAACTCCTGGGAGGACAGAGCCTGGAGTCAGGGTCTGCACTGGGGTCTCACACTGCCCGGGACCCCTTCAGATAAGTCGGCTTTCCTGGGCACTACAGAGGTTGTAAACAGATGGTCCACGGGCTGTCTTCAGGTCCAGGTGGGTTTTTCTTTTCTCTGTTGTGCCTGTACATTGTTACAACAAAACCTGAATTAGACGCCAGCCTTTAAAAATCTGAATATTGCACATAAAAAAACCAACATTCTGGCTTTTCTGGGAAAAATCTGTAAATTCCCGCATGACCATGATCAGGGTGCCATAGACCTGCTCCTTTTAAACGAGGCTGGGCTCTGTAGTTGGCTCTGGTCCCCACTGTTCCATGTCCTCTCCAAGCCCTGCGATGAGTGGCTGTCCCTATGGACTTTGATATGCACTGATTATTTCTTACACCCGACTGGCATCCCTCATTTAGGTTGCCTCCCTGGATCCCATAGGCATTTGGCCCCTTTTCTTTTCACTTAGAAATTCCCTGTGGCACTTTGCAGATTGTGGATGGCCCAGTGTCAGGAGACACAGAAGGGTGTAGATGGGGAGGAAGTGCCCACGCTCTCTATTCCCACCTGTCTCTGCCCTCTGTGAATACAACTTGATTTAATGATCAAGTTTTGGGTTGGAGATTTCTTACTGCTTCTTGAGTGCATAGTGGGAGCATTATGTCACACTGGGCAGAGCCAGAAGGAGTAGGAGACAGGGTGCTGTGGCAGAATTAGAGGTCATGTGGCTTTTGCCTGCGACCCTCTGCCCCTACTTGCTGAAGCATGAACTTGCACCATTATGATCTTATCTATGAGAAGCACACTCCCTACACTGTGTTTTTCCCCCTCTGGAAAGGCTGCGCCCATGATTGATAGCTGGAGCAGCTCGTCAGGGGCACTCCTGAACCCTTCAAAGGGGTCGAAGCCTCAGCTCTACAGGGCAGCACCTTCCCGGATCCAGCTCGCACTCTGCGCGCCACCTGCCTCCTGGCTGGGGAGGCTGGAAGGACAGTGACGGCTGTGATTGTTCTGGAGGCAGGCCGACAGGGCAGGGGTGTTTTCTGAGTGACCGCCACTGGAAAGATCAGCTGAGCTGGCTGCTCTGGCCGCCACAGGCAGGACCTATGCCCCACAGGCTCCACCCTACCCCCTTCTCCTGAGAGGCCTCTTGCCAATGGCGGCTGCTCCTCCTTGGGCCCCCGGAGAAGGCCATCCTCCCACAGACTCACTTTGTCTCTCATGCCGTTCTACACGGTGCAGTCTCCTTTCCCCAGCAGGAGTTGACTTGCCTTGGCATTCTGGAGAAGCAGGGATCAAGTTTTCTCATTCACAGAGAAGTGGCGAATGCAGACTAGCTACCAGGATGCGGGGGTAAGGGAACAGCCTACCTTTCAAATGCTATCTCATTAGCTGATCATCCATCAGAAGGTTGGAGTCCAACTGAATGAAATAAAGGGTGATGTATGTAGCAGTGGAAACATGGCATTCTTTAGCGTCAGGTTGAATGTCTGCTGTCCAGAAAGACCCCTGGCTGTGAGGTGGACTGGCGTTCTGCTGCGCAGTTTGCCGACGGCTCCCTCTATGCACTGTGGCTGTCTGTCTCAAAGGGACGAGTGTAGTGCTCTGGTCTGGGACCTGCTTGTGACCCTTGGGGTGGGGGGAGGTCTGAGGAGTGGGGACAGCATCTCAAACAGGCTTTAACCGCCAAATGGCTGCATCACCGTGGGTGCCCTGTGGGTAAACTCCCGGGGTCCTCAGCTGGAAAATGGAGTCGAACTCTGGAAGGGTCCTCATCTCTCTGAGGAGAAAGTCTTCTGATCTGTTATGTCATTTCCTTCAGAGAACTTTTGTGATTCTCAGAAAGGTTGCCATATGGAAAACTAGGCTGATGTTAAATGCCATTTCACCTCAAGGTCTATGGACTGGGGAGGCAGCAGGTAGCCTTCTGGTGAAGGACAGCATTGGCCTTGAAATGCCAGCCATATGGATCTTGGATCCTTCCCCCCAAGACTCTGGGGAATGTGAGTTTTGTCCATGGTCAGGGCTTGAGTTTCCAAGAGCAGAATGCTTCGGCAGACCCAGGGGTCCCTCATGCCTCTCCTGTAGACCTTGGAGCTGTGGCGACCCTCTTCTAAGCCTCTGAGGGGAGAGAAATTGGAAATTCCAGTGGCAACACCTGCCTGCCTCTCCCGGGCAGGCCCCTTTCCCTCCGTAAGTAAGAGCCTGTAAGAAATGACTGTCCGCACCTGCCCACCTCAGGGGGCTGTAAGTGGAGGCCATCTGGAAAGTGAGCTCTTTGACAGTTTGAGCAACCTTCCAGGCAGAAAGGGGTTCCCAGAGCAGCTCTCTAGAGCATGCTTGGCACTTGCCACCAAGCTGCAAGGAAGAGTGGCAGCTGGCAGGGGGAGGCAGGCTCCACTCTGTCCTGGTGGGCCCTGGGTTTGGAGGTGGGCTGCTCCTCTTCCAGGCATTTGCACATTGGTAGTTGTCCCTGTTTACCCAGGGCTTTCTTGGTTTTAACCCTGAGAATTCACATCCTGGGAACTCCCTGAGTTCTGGGCAAACTGGATGGTTGGTCACCTTGCCCAGAGCCAGAGGGGTGATCAAGGTATAAATTCTAGGACAGGAGTGGGGGTGATCTGGATGTGAGGAGCAAGCTCATGGCAGCAGTGGTTACACTTTGACTGATGATTCATGCATTTCGCATGCTTCTCCAGCCTAGGCAACAGTGTGCCATCATTGTACAAATGCACACATGACCCATAACATGTACATGACATATTCATGTGACAACAGCCATTTCTTCCAAACACAGTAGCGGCTAATGTTGAATGTGCAGGGTGTCCTGAACACTCTGCCTAGTTTGCTCTGATAACTAAGTCAACTTCTCGTCACCCCTGGAGTGGGGGACCCTTATTCATCTCACTCCACAGAGGAGCAAACTGGCCTGATACTTGCCCCAGGTCAGGAGGTGTGCAGCTGGGACTGGGAGCCGGCCTGTCAGCCTGCGTGATAACCTCTCCACCTTATGGGAAACCAGTGACAGGTGCTGCTTTTGGAAGCTGTGGGCAGTGGAGCAGTTCGTCATCTTGTGCTGGCAACCTGTCCCTCTGCAGTGCCCTCTGCTCACCCTCACTTCTGAGTGGGTGACCAAGATGGGATGCGTCCCTCCCCCCGGCTCACCCTGGCACAGTGGGGTGCTCAGTGCCCATGTACTGGCCCAGTGTTGAGGTCTGCACATGGAGCCCACCCAGCCTCTCTTCCTCCCTGAGTGCCTGGAAACCATGAAGAGCTGGGGGGTCAAGTGTAGGTTTAGACACACAATAGCTGTGTGACCCATTTGGGGATCTATGCTGTCCTTTTGAGTTGTGGTTTCCTCCTGGTAAAATGGTAAAAGTGAAACTGCATCTGCCTCACAGAGTTCTCCCGAGGCTCTGAGCCAGTGCAGCTCCAGGTTCCAGCGTGTTCCGTACAAGTTAGTCAGCTACACTCACCTCTATGCCAGCAGGCCCGTCCAGCAATGTCCTTTCCCGTGGGCATGTGGAGGGGGCAGCCTGGATACCCCACTTTTCAGTCTCTGCTGTGCTTCCTCACAGGGACCTGTGTGGACACTGGTACCCAGAGTCCAGGGGCACAATGTGGATGAGGCTGGTATGGTTCTTGCACAAAGCTCCTGGAGAGTGGGCTGGGCAGGAAGGAGGCTCCTGGGAGCAGAAACAGGGACTTAGGTGTGGAGAGGAGTGCCCAGGGATGTGTGTACACAGCTCATGACATGACACCTCCAAACGCCTTGAGAAAGCTGGAGAATCCAAGTGACCACAGCCACTGTCCATCAGGCTGATCCAGAGCCCTCTAGGCAGTGGAGCAAGAAACGGGGCAAAGAAAAAGGAAAGAGCATAATTCCCAGTCTGCAGAAAACCAGCTGGAGCTTCAGGAGCCAGTGCACAAGCTCTCGCCTCCACGAGGCCTTCTTGCATTCCCCCTGCTTTTCATGTTGTCGTCTGGGTCCTCAGAATCCTTGCTCCTCCGTTTGGCTGGTGCTTCATCTTGCCATCTGTCCTCACATAACTGGGAGGCTCCTTGCAGGCAAGGCAGTGCCTGAGTCAACCGTGATTCTTGCTCTCAGGAGCTGGCGGGGACTCAGAGGGGAAGGGAGACAAAGGTGGGGTCGCTCCTGGGTTCAGATGGCCTATCTCCCTCATTGGACATCTGGGGCACCCCACATGCCCAGCTGGGACAAAGGGGTCCGAGACCCAGGTAGCAAGGTCCTCCCACAGAGACCTGGAAAAGACTGGAGAACATTTGTGGAATCGGCTGAGTGAGTCACAGCAGGTCCACCTTTTGGATGCTAAATTCACCTAAATGCCGAAGCAGATTTGTTCTCTGACACTATTGTTTTGTCTTTCACCTTGTATTTGTGTGCTTTGTATTTGTATTTGTGGGTGTAAATGTTGGTGGATGGCCACATCAAAGGACAAAAACGACAGCCCAGCATCTGTGTGGTGGGCATGGTCAGATCTTATGATGGCTCAACGTGGCAGGGGTCACAGTCCTGTTACTTCCTGCTTGGGCTTGTTTGGTGTACCTGAGACTGTTTGTACCTTCCTCTGAGATGTTTGGTGGGGGTGTTTTCTTTTTCCTTTGTTTAGAGAGGATGCTTGTGGGAGCTTTTGATGCTTTGTGTCCATAATGATGGGGATTATAATGAAACACATGGATGGTCTGGCACTAGAGCCGGGAAGGGTGAGAAGGTCCCCTCTGCAGGGTGTTGAGCACAGGCCAGGGCTGTCAGCTTCTGCCGAGTTTGACGCTCTATTACAATCTGACTCCTCTTTGCTCCCAACACTCCAGGGCCTGCTATAGAGTGGGTAGAGCAGGGCAAAGTGCAATAGAGCAGTAAGGCTCCTCTTGGTCTGCTTGAGCTGCTGTAACAAAGTACCACAGACTGAGTGGCTGAAACAACAGAAATGAATTTTCTTGCAGTCCTGGAGGCTAGAAGTCCAAGATGAGGGTGCCAGCATGGTCAGCTCTGGTGAGAGCCTTCTGACTGGCTTGCAGACAGGTGCCTTACCACTATGTTTTTGCATGGGAGAGAAAGTGATTTTTTAAGCAGAAATCTGGCCCTGCCACCCTGCCTAAAACCCTCCAGTGGCTCCCTATTTCATAAGAATAAATCCCTAACCTTGCATCATGACCCCTGAGGCCCTCTGTGATACGGGGCCTGCCTGACCTCTGATCCTAAGTCACTTTCCCTGATGCTCCAGGGCTACTGACCTTTCCTTAAATCTAGGCCTTAGTGTTTGCTGCTCCCTCTGCTTGCAAAATGCATTTTGTTATTTGGGTCCTGGCTTCCTGATGGCACAGCTTCCACGGCTCCTCTGTCGCTTGGTCACATCACAACTGTGTATTTCTTCATAGCTTTTATGGCCAGGAGCCTTTCTCCCTGTTAGAATGTCAGCTCCAGGAGGACAGGCACGACATCTCTCCTGTCCGAACTGCAGCCACTGCCGCATGCCTATCAGCACCCAGCACGAGGGAAGTGTGCCGTCAGCATCTGGTGGATGAGTGTACTTCTCTGGTCCTTTTCAGGGGGTGGTGTGGAGGCACTCAGACTATCTTCAGAGGTCCCACCCCTGCCCCCTGCAAGCATTCAAGGCCATCTGTTCTTCCTCCCTTGCCTTCCTCCTTGCTCTCCTCTTTCTGCCCCAGGCCTTGTGGTCAGTGGCTCCAGTATATGAGACCACTTTGCCAGCTCAATTCACACTCCCAACTCCCTGAATTATCCAGATCAGGAACTTCCAGAGGATGCCTTCTCCCCCAGACACAGCCCCCATCAACACATCCCCTGCCAAAGCGGCATTTGTCTTCTGAGGAGTCAGTTTCATCATTTCACTCTGGTCCTCGGATGAGACAGGCAGCCCCAGTGCCCTAGCAGCTGAGCGGGATTGGGTGAAGAGGCTAATGCTTTAAGAGCAGCCCTCCCCTTCTTCTGCCTCAGTGATGCCACTGGCTCCTTGTACTGCATTTCCATAGCACTTTGTTCACATAGCCATCGCTGTCTTAGAGTCTGCTCAGTGTTCATATTAATTTACTCATTCATTCTTTCACTAAAGCATCCTGAGGTTCCAGGTCCTGTGGTGCCTGCTCAGGATGCAGGGAGAACATCCCTGCCCACAAAGGGGAAATGGTCGTGTGGTTCTCGAAGGAACTCGTGGAGTCTCCTGCATAGTGCTAGGTGAATGACACATAAGGTTGTGTGAACTGATTTGATTGACGTATTTTTAAAAAGGCACACAGACCCTGCCATAAGAAGAGGTATTATTTCCAAGTCAAGTTTTATTTTGAGAAGTTCAAGAAAATTGAACATTTGAAGATAATTAAAAAGTCCTGCAAAACAAGGGTGGAGCATTGTTGACTTGGCCTGAGGCCACTCCCCCGGAACTCTTTGGCTGGGAGACACAGGCCACTGAGCAAAGAGTGTGGGACAAGCTGAGGACTCTGCCCACTCTGGGCCACATGAGGTGTTTAGAGCAAAATTCTCAGGGGACATGAGTGATCATTCATAGGATGAGGAAGTCATGGCTGGCCACCAGCTGTCCACCCCCAGCACTTAGGAGTGCCTGCTGTATGTTCTCCCTGACCACTGAGGTCTGGACGCTTTAGGATCCTTCCTGGAATCCAATTCCAATTGCTTGTGGGATCTCCCACAGATGTTTCTTGTCCTTGGAATGATGTCCTCGTTCCTCATTCCCTTGAAGCTTGTTTGTTCTCCATGAAGCCTACCCTGACATCCCCCTTCCCTCTTGGCAACTCACTGCTTTTGCAGTCGTTGCTGCTCCAGGGTGGTGAGTGCACAGAGGAGGGCCCCGGGGGCCAGTGGACGGGGCTCTGACCTTGACCAGGGCTCTCTCTAGTTGCTGTTGTCAGACAGCCATGGAACTTCTGAATCCAGCTCTGTGTAAATTGGGATACTGCCCTCTACCCTGAAGGCTTATATAGAGGTTGTTTATTACTCTCTTTCATTCCTCGGTTAGATTATAATTCCCGTGGGGTCACATAGAGCTCAGGACTCTGCTTGGGTCCAAGCTGTTGATAAATATTTGTGTTGGATTTGGAAAAAGATAGTAAATGGGAAGATGATTTGAAAAATAGAAAGACATTTCCCCAGAATTTAACTTCTGGGAAAGTTCATTTGAATGAGTAATGATAGGCAAGGACATTTTTTTTGGGGAAAAAAGAGGGATAGGGAATTTGTATTAGATATTAACATGCATTTTAAAGTGACAAAATAGACAATTCAAGATAATAAAACACAAAATCCAGAAGCAGACCTGCCATGATCCAGACCCTCTGGAAAATAGAGCTTAAGGCAAGGATTAATTTTGGGATGCTTTATTTGGGATGCTTATTTGGGAGGGACAAACCGTGGGCAGAGAGAGTAAGGAAGAGGGAAGTGAGGCAAGGAGAGATGGTAAGCCATGTGCATTGTCCTGCACTGTGCTGTGCTGAGCTGGACGAGGACAGACACAGCAGGTGGCTCAGCAGGTGGCTTTGCTTGGCTCCATGGTCTTCTCCAGATGGGCTGTGTGCAGAAACTATGTCTCAGAGTAGTTGGTGGGTGAGAGGGAAGAAGAAATTTGTGTGCTTGGCTCCCACCCATCTCCTATTTCCCCCTGGTTGAAGTTCATCCTGTGGGTGGTGTCTCCCCCATATTTCTGCATTGCATCTTCTGACCACACTAGTCTTGTACCCAGTGTGAGATATTTCGCACAAGTCTAGAAGTGGACAGAGATGCCAGGAGCATGAGGTGTATGGCTAGGCTGCTGGTTACACAGGGGTGACCAAGGGGTGGGGGTGGTCAGGGAAAGGGTCCAGTAAGTGAGGTTGCTAACATTAGGAGCAAAATTTAAGTGAGCACCAATGAGAAGGCAATCAAGCTAAATATATTTTAATGCAGTATTTAAAAGTCAAAATTAATGAAAAACTTGTGATGAACAGAATATCAATATTTTCAGTAAAGAGATCGGGAAGGGCTGGGATCCAGGTGATGTGAGGTTTGGAGGGACATTTTGGACTTGCTAAGTTTGAGACATGGGATAGACATCCTAGTGGTGATGCCTGGCAGTGGGAGCTTGGAGCCTGGAGCTGGGGAGGAAGGCTGTGCTGAGATGTGCTCCTTGGTGCAGATGGCTGACAGTGGGTATTTGAGGCTGTGGGGATGCAGGAAGCACCAGGAGTACCCAGGCTGGGAGTGTAACTGGAGAGGCAATGAGGCCCAAGGACTGAGCCCCCAACCATAGGGCTTGCTACAAAGGAACCAGCCAAGGAGCTGCAGATGATGAAAGTGTGGAAGCATCACACACAAACACCAACAGTGGTGGTGGTTTAGGAGGATGGTGGAATCATGAGTAGTTTCATTTTGCTTGTCCATATTTGCACATTTCTTAAGAATGACCATCTATTACTTGTGCAATGAAAAATCTCTCCACATTTCCAAGATACTGTCACATCAATGGGTGGATGTGCAGAGGAGGAGTTGATCAAAAAAAAGGAAATAGTTTCTTAAGAAGTGCTTGGGAACTGGCTTAAGGATGGCAGTGTGAGAGGTGAGACAGAAACCTCCTCTCCAAACCACATATAATATGAAAATGTAGCAAATACAACTAATCCTGAAAGAGCAACAGGGAAGAAGGCTTCCTACATCTGGAGAAAAGAGCAGACCTCATGGAAAAGGGTAAAGTACCAAAGCCACGATCTGGTGGGAAATGGTGTGGGGAGGGGGTGGAGGCCTAGAACTGCTAAACACCATGCCCTGGAGATCTGCTCTTGGAGCAGGAACCTACATTACATGGTCCTCTGGAGATTAGTGGGATAGGGAAGCTAAGACAGGTGAAATTCTTGGAGAGACTGAGATTTCAGCTGGTTGTGGAGGACGGATACCCACAACTGGCCACTCTGGGACAAAAGAAAGGCAGGCACTTTGAGAGACTTCCCAACACAGAGAGAGCTGCTAAAGGGGCAAGGATTGCATGCAGTTTACTACTGAGGAGAAAGGACAGGTGGATGAAATTGTCCCAGTGCACTCACCCCAGCAGGTTGGGAACTTTCAGGATCTTCAGGTGCTCCATCTGCCTGCCTGGCAATGCAGCTCTGAGGCCCGCACTGTGATACACAGTGTGCTGCTCCTTTCTCCTGGCTGGTACCAGCTCACACAACTACTGCCCCTGCCATTGTGCTAGGCCAGCCAGAGGGTGGCCCTACCTATGGCAGCTACAAGGACATAGCATAGAGGCTCCTCCCTGTGTGCTTGGCCCACTGGCCCTGGCAGTGGAGGCAGGCACAGCAGCTGGGAAGCAGGAAAGAGCTCTCTTTTCCTGGCAGGCACTGGCATGGCTTGCTTGTGACCCCTGCCATCACTCCAGGCCAGCCAGAGGACAGCCCTGCCTATGGCAGCCAGAGGGGTGTATCCAAGAGGCTGCTCCCTGAGCACTGACTCACTGTCTCTGACAGTGGAGGCAGGCACTATGACTGGGAAGCAGGGAAGAGATTTCTCCTCCCAGCAGGCACCAACGCCACTTGTCTGTGAACCCTGCCATTGCTCCAGGGGCTAAGCAGCTCCAGAGAATAGAGCTTCTGTGCACTACAGGGTACTACCTGCACCAAGTCATTACTAGAAATATGGAACATCAAAAGAACCTGATACAAACCAAAATCCTGCAAACACCAGAAAAAGGGTCAAGTGAAACTGAACTCACCAATCTTCCTGAAAAAGATTTTGAAATAAAAATCACAAACATGCTTATGGAGCTACAGAAACATATTCAAGAACTCAGGAAGGAATTCAAGAAAGAGATAGAAACTTTGAAAAATACATTATCTGAAATGAAACATACAATGGAGGGATTTGAAAGCAGATTAGGTAAAGTAGGGGAGACGGTAAAAGAAATAGAAATTAGAGAACAGGAATACAAAGAAGCTGGGGTATAGAGAGAAAAAAGGATCTCTAGGAATGAAAGAATACTGAGAGAACTGTGTGACCAATTCAAATGGAACAGTATTCATATTATAAGGGTACCAGAAGAAGAAGAGAGAGAAAAAGGGATGGAAAGTGTCTTTGAGGAAGTAATTGCTGAAAACTTCCCCAATCTTGGGAAGGAGATAGTCTCTCAGGCCATGGAGGTGCACAGATCTCCCAACACAAGGGACCCAAGGAAGACAACACCAAGATATATAACAATTAAAGTGGCAAAGATCAAGGATAAGGACAGAGTATTAAAAGAAGCCACAGAGAGAAAAAAGGTAACATACAAAGGAAAGCCCACCAGGCTATCATCACACTTCTCAACAGAAACCTTACAGGCCAGAAGGGAGTGGCATGATATATTTAATGCAATGAAACAGAAAAGCCTCAAACCAAGAATACCCTATCTGGCAAGATTATCATTTAAATTTGAAGGAGGAATTAAATAATTTCCAGATTATCAAAAATTGAGAGAATTTTCCTTCCACAAATCATCTCTACAGTGTATTTTTGAGGGACTGCTATAGATGAAAGTGCCCTTAAGGTAAATAGCTGTGACCAGAGAAAATAAAACCACACTAAAGGAAGTAGACCAATTAATTACCTATCAAAGGTAAAAATCAACTATGCCCAAAGTCAGTTAAGGGATACACAAAGAGTAAAGAACATGATACCTAATATATAAAGAATGGAGGAGGAAGAAAAAGGAGAAAAAATTCCTTTAGATTGTGTTTGCAATAGTGTACTAAGTGAGTTAAGTTAGACTGTTAGATAGTAAAGAAGCTACCCTTGAGCCTTTGGTAACCACGAACCTAAAGCCTGCAATGGCAATAAGTACATATCTATTGATAGTCAGTGTAAATGTAAATGGTCTGAATGCATCAATCAAAAGACACAGAGTCACTGAAATGATAAAAAAAACAAGACCCATCTATATAGTGCCTACAAGAGACTCACTTCAAACCCAAAGACATAAACAGACTAAAAGTGAAGGGATGAAAAAGATATTTCATGCAACTAATGGGAAAAAAAAGCAGGCATTGCAATACTTGTATCAGACAAAATAGCCTTCAAAATAAAGAAAGTAACAAGAGACAAAGTAGGGCATTACATAATGATAAAGGGGTCAGTCCAACAAGGATATAACTATTATAAATATCTATGCACCCAACATAGGAGGAACTACATATGTGAAAAAAATACTAACAGAATGAAAAGGGGAAATAGAATGCAATACATTCATTTTAGGAGACTTCAACACACCACTCACTCAAAGGACAGATCAACCAGACAGAAAATAAGTAAGGAGACAGAGGCACTGAACAACACACTAGAACACATGGACCTAATAGACATCTCTAGAATTCTACATCCAAAAGCAGCAGGATACACATTCTTCTCAAGTGCATGTGGAACGTTTTCCAGAATTAACCACATATTAGGCCACAAAAAGAACCTCAGTAAATTCAGAAACATTGAAATTCTACCAACAAACTTCTCAGATCACAAAGGAGTGGAATTCCTGGGTCAAATGGTATTTCTATGTTGAGCTTTTTGAGGAACCTCCATACTGCTTTCCAGAATGGTTGAACTAATTTACATTCCCACCAGCAGTGTAGGAGGGTTACCCTTTCTCCACATCCTTGCCAACAATTGTTGTTGTTTGTCTTTTGGATGTTGGTCATCCTAACTTGTGTGAGGTGATATCTCATTGTGGTTTTAATTTGCATTTCCCTGATGATTACTGATGTGGAACATCTTTTCATGTGCCTGTTGGTCATCTGAATTTCTTCTTTGGAGAAGTGTCTGTTCAGATCCTCTGCCCATTTTTTAATTGGATTATTTGCTTTTTGTTTGTTGAGGTGCGTGAGCTCTTTATATAATTTGGATTTCAACCCTTTATCAGATATCTCATTTATGAATATATTCTCCCATAGTGTAGGATGTCTTTTTGTTCTACTGATGGTGTCCTTTGCTGTACAGAAGCCTTTTAGTTTGGTATAGTCCCACTTCTTCATTTTTCTTTTGTTTCCCTTGCCAGGGGAGATATGTACATGAAGAAGTTGCTCGTGTTTATGTCCAAGAGATTTTTGCCTCTGTTTTTTTCTAAGAGTTTTATGGTTTCATGACTTACATTCAGATCTTTGATCCATTTTGAGTTTACATTTGTATATAGAGTTAGACAGTAATCCAGTTTCATTCTCTAACATGTAGCTGTCCAGTTTTGCCAATACCAGCTGTTGAAGAGGCTGTCATTTCCCCACTGTATATCCATGGCTCCTTCATTGTATATTAATTGACCATATATGGTTGGGTTTATATCAGGGCTCTCTAGTCTGTTCCATTGGTCTATGGGTCTGTTCTTGTGCCAGTACCAAATTGTCTTGATTACTGTGGCTTTGTAGTAGAGCTTGAAGTCAGGGAGTATAATTCCTCCTGCTTTATTTTTCCTTTTCAGGATTGCTTTAGCTATTCAGAGTCTTTTGTGGTTCTGTGTGAATTTTAGAACTACTTGCTCTAGTCCATTGAAGAATGCTGTTGGTATTTTGATAAGGATTGCACTGAATCTGTAGATTGCTTTAGACAGGATGGCCATTTTGACAATATTTATTCTTCCTATCCATGGAGCATGGGATGTGTTTCCATTTACTGGGTTTCTTCCTTAATTTCTCTCATGAGTGTCTTGTAGTTTTCAGAGTATAAGTCTTTCAATTCCTTGGTTAGGTTTATTCCTAGGTATTTTATTCTTTTTGATGCAACTGTGAATGGAATTGTTTTCCTGATTTCTCTTTCTGTTAGTTCATTGTTAGTGCATAGGAATACAACCAATTTCTGTGTATTAATTTTGTATCACAACTTTGCTGAATTCAGATATTAGATCTAGTAGTTTTGGAGTGGATTCTTTAGGGGTTTTTATGTACAATGTCATGTCATCTGCAAACAGGGTCAGTTTGACTTCTTCCTTGCCAGTCTGGATGGCTTCTATTTCTTTGTGTTGTCTGATTGCTGTGGCTAGGACCTCCAGTACTATGTTGCATAAAAGTAGGGGGAGTGGGAACCCTTGTCTTCTTCCTGATCTTAGAGGAAAAGCTTTCAGCTTTTCACTGTTAAGAATGATGTTGGCTATGGGTTTGTCATATATGGCCTTTATTATGTTGAGGTACTTGCCTTCTATACCCATTTTGTTGAGAGTTTTTATCATGAATGGAAGTTAAATTTTGTCAAATGCTTCTTCAGCATCTATGGAGATGATCATGTGGTTTTCATCCTTCTTTTTCTTGATTTAGTGGATGATGTTGATGGATTTTCAAATGTTGTACCATCCTTGCATACCTGGGATGAATCCCTCTTGATCATGGTGGATGATTTTTTTGATTTATTTTTGAATTCCGTTTGCTAACATTTTGTTGAGTATTTTTGCATCTATGTTCATTAGGGATATTGGTCTGTAATTTTCTTTTTTTTGTGGTGTCTTTTTCTTGTTTTGGTATTAGAGTGATGCTGGATTCATAGAAAGAGTTTGGAAGTATTCCCTCCTCTTCTATTTTTTGGTAAACTTTAAGGAGAACGGGTATTATGTCTTCTCTAAATGCATGATAAAGATCAGTGGTAAATCCATCTGGCCTGGGGGAGCTTATTGTTAAGCCCCCATGTGTTTGTGAGCCTTTTTGTTTTCATTGTGCAATTTATTTCTAGTTTTATACCTTTGTGATCTGAGAAGTTTGTTGGTAGAATTTCAATGTTTCTGAATTTACTGAGGTTCTTTTTGTGGCCTAGTATGTGGTTTATTCTGGAAAATGTTCCATGTGCACTTGAGAAGAATGTGTATCTTGGTGCTTTTGGGTGTATAGAGTTCTGTAGATGTCTGTTATGTCCATCTGTTGTAGTGTGTTGTTCAGTGCCTCTGTGTCCTTATTTATTTTCTGTCTGGTTGATCTGTCCTTTGGAGTGAGTTATGCATTGAAGTCTCCTAAAATGAACGCATTGCATTCTATTTCGTCCTTTTATTCTATTAGTATTTGTTTCACCTATGTCGGTGTTCCTGTGTTGGGTGCATAGATATTTATAGTGGTTATATCCTCTTGTTGGACTAAGCCCTTTATCATTATGTAATGTCCTTCTTTATCTCTTCTTACTTTCTTTGTTTTGAAATCTATTTCATCTTATACAAGTATGGCAACACCTGCTTTTTTTCTCCCTATTGTTTCCATGAAATATCTTTCTCCATCCCTTCACTTTTAGTCTCTGTATGTCTTTGGGTTTGAGGTTAGTCTCTTTTAAGCAGCAAGTAGATTGCTCTTGCTTTTTTATCCATTCTATTACTCTGTGTCTTTTGATTGGTGCATTCAGTCCATTTACATTTAGGGTGATTATCAATAGGTATGTACTTATTGCCATTGTAGGCTTTGGCTTCATGGTTACCAAAGGTTCCAGGGTAGCTTCTTTACTATCTAACCATCTAACTTTCACTCACTTATTATGCTATTATAAACACAGTCTGATGATTTTTTATTATCTCCCTTCTTATTATTCCTCCTCCACTCTTTATATGTTAGGTGTTTTATTCTATACTCTTTTGTGTTTCCCTTCACTGCTTTTGTGTGTAGCTGATTTTATTTTTTTCTTTAGTTAGTATTTGGTTGGTCTGCTTTCTTTGTTGTGATTTTATTTTCTCTGTTGACATCTTTTAGCCTTAGCAGTACTTCCATCTAGAGCAGTCCCTTTAAAATATCCTGTAGAGGTGGTTTGTGGGAGGCAAATTCCCTCAACTTTTGCTTATCTGGAAATTGTTTAATCCCTCCTTCAAATTTAAATGATAACCTTGCTGGATACAGCATTCTTGGTTCAAGGCCCTTCTGTTTCATTGCATCAAATATATCATGCCATTCTCTTCTGGCCTATAAGGTTTCTGTTGAGAAGTCTGATGATAGCCTGATGGGTTTTCCTTTGTAGATGATCTTTTTTTTTTCCCCTTTGTCTGCCTTTAATACCCTGTCCTTGTCTTTGATCTTTGCCATTTTAATTATTATATGTCTTGGTGTTGTCCTCCTTGGGTCCCTTGTGTTGGGAGATCTGTGGGCCTCCATGGTCTGAGAGACTATTTCCTTCCCTAGCTTGGGGAAGTTTTCAGCAATTTTTTCTTCAAAGACACTTTCTATCTCTTTTTCTCTCTCTTCTTCTTCTGGTACCCCTATTAAGCGAATATTGTTCTGTTTGGATTGGTCACACAGTTCTCTTAATATTCTTTTATTCCTAGAGATCCATTTATCTCTCTCTGCCTCAGCTTCTCTGCATTCCTGTTCTCTGATTTCTATTCCATTAACAGTCTCTTGCACCTCATCCAGTCTGCTCTTAAGTTGTTCTATTGATTGTTTCATTTCTGTTATCTTCCTCTGGACTTCATCCCTTAGCTCTTGCATATTTCTCTGCAGGTCCATCAGCATGGTTATGACTTTTATTTTGAGTTCTTTTTCAGGAAGATTGGTTATATCTATCTCCCCAGGCCCTCCCTCTGGGGTTGTCTGAGTGATTCCTGACTGGACCAGATTCTTCTGCCTTTTCATGCTGATAGAGGTGGTTGTAGGCAGGTGGTGCATTTGTCAGCTGGGAGAACAAAGTCCCTTCCTGCTTGCTGGTCTTCTTGCCCTTCTCTGCTGCCTGTGCTGGTTAACCACACACAGGGAGCAGTCTCTTGGTTAATCCCCTGAGCTGCCATGGGCAGGGTGGCCTTCTGAATAGACTAGGGCACTGCTGGGGGTTGCAGGTGCATGGCATGTGTTCCTGTGAGAATGGTGCCCCTTTGTGCCTCTGGACTTTGTGCCAGCTTTCTCTGTCTGTGCTGGGCAGCTGCGTGCTGGCAGCAGCCTCTTGGTCTGGCCCAGTTAGCTGCATGCTGGGAGAAGACTCTGTGTGGTTGCTGTGGGCAGTCCTGCTCCCTGGCTGGTCCGCAGTAATGGTGGGTCAGCCAATTTGTTTGCAGTGCCGGCGGGGGGAATGAATGGCAGGCTGCTTATCACCATGAGGGGCTTTGGAGCTGTGTTGCCACCCAGGGGGCTAGATTGCCTGAAGTTCCTTTAAGATTCCCAGCCTGCTGGGCTGAGTGTGCCAGGATGATTTTGTCCACCTGTTAAGCCCTTGTCCCTTTAAGACTTTTATAGCACCCACTTTTCTTTTGTCCAAGGGGAGCTGTCTGTAGGGACCCACTCACAGTCTCTATCTCAGATATTACTTTTCCATTTCTCTAATATCCAGTACACCATGTGATGTGTGTCTGTGCTCCTGGTGCAGATTACTAGGCCTAGTTATTTAGCAGTCCTGTGCTTCCATTCCCTCCCCACTCTGATTCTTTTCCACCTGCCAGTGAGCTGGGGTGTGGGGAGTGCTTGGGTCCCTATGGGTCATGGCTTTGTATCTTACCCTTTTCATGAGATGCTGAGTTCTCGCAGATGTAGATGTAGCCTGGCTGTTGTACTGTATCTTCTGGTCTGTCTTTTAGGAATAGTTGTATTTGCTGTATTTTCAAAATGTATATGGTTTTGGGAGGAGATTTCCACCACCCTACTCACTCCACCATCTTGAGTGCCTCCTTACCACTCCTAGGAATTTACCCAAAGAAATCAATATCCCTAATCCAAAAAGATGTATACACCTGTATGTTTATTGCAGCACTAGTTACAATAGCCAAAATATGGAAGCAACCTAAGTGTCCATCAGTAGATGAATGGATAAAGAAGAGGTGGTACATATACACAATGGAATATTACTCAGCCATAAGAAGAAAACAAATCCTACCATTTGCAACAACATGGATGGAGCTAGAGGGTATTATCCTCAGTGAAATAAGCCAGGCAGAGAAAGACAAGTACCAAATGATTTCACTCATTTGTAGAGTATAACAATGAAGCAAAAACTGAAGGAACAAAACAGCAGCAGACTCACAGACCCCAAGAAGGGATTAGAGGTTACCAAAGGGAAGGGATTGGGATGGGTAGATGGGAAGGGAGGGAGAAGGGCATTGAAGAGCATCATGATTGGCACACATGCTGTGTGGGGAGTCACAGGGAAGACAGTTTAGCACAGAGAGCATATGCAGTGATTCTGTGGCTTATTACTACACTGATGGACAGTGACTGCAATGGGTTGTTCGGGGGACTTGACAATATGGGTGAAGGTAGTATCCACAATTTTTTCCTGTGAAACCTTTGCAAGAGTGTTTATCAATGGTACCTTAATAAAAAAAAAAAACAACGTGCTTGGTCCTGGCTATGCTGGGGCTCCTGCGGCCAGCCTGGCCACTCTTCTGCCTGCATTTTGCCAGTGATGGGCTCTTGGGTAGGTTTACTGAATTTCTGAAGCCCTCAGCTATTTTGAAGTTCAGTGGTGCTGGGCTGGGCTATTCACTAGTGTTTGTTTTGAGGACCAGAGCTTAAACTGGATTAGGAAGTTTGGCCCCAGACGCTATTCTTTGAGTGTTAGGGTAGGCATGGCGAGGGCTTAACTTCCTTCTTTGAGGAAGGGCTGGGCCATCTTTCTGGAAGAAGTGGGACATATATGTCTAAGCAGTTAGATTACTGAACAGGTGATTTGGTACGAAATTATCACAAAAACATATAATAAACATGTGGCCAATATTCACCAAGCATTTAATTCAAGTACATGTTTAAGTGAACAAATGTGCTTGTCTCTCTCTTATTCAAGCATTTATCAAGTGCTTATTGTATACAGGCATCATGTGGGCAAGAGATCACCCACTGCTTCTGCAGTGAAGCCTGAGGTTGAGCAAGGAGAGGCACACATTAATTATTGCAAGGTCATTATTGACCAGAATCATGATACACATTTTGAAGAAAGAGAGCACAAAGAGGGGAGACTCGCCTGTCTTGGGGGTCAGGGCAGGCACTCCAGAGGGCATGGCATTTCAGCAGATGTGTGAGGAAGGAGGAGTGAGTAGGATGTGGTGGGCCAAAGGGGGTGAATATTCTCCCTGAGCACATCCTGCAGAAGAGACCTTGCTCGCAGGCTTTTTAAGGGTGCTCTGTGGAAATGGTGAGACTTGCCGAGGAAACATTATGTTGTGGAAAATGCCATGGCGAGATGTTCAGGGAAGGCTGACAGTGATGCGGGAGGCAGGTACGTCCTCTCCTGCCTACTTGGCCCTGCTGGTCTGGCTCTCACCTGTCCTTGTACCTGGGGGAGAACAGGGGTGCCCTCGCAGAAATAGGTTATCCTTGGAAGTAGATTAGAGAAACTGACTCTGTATGAGTGTGGGTGGAACCCCTGAGTGGGCACGTCCAGTGGGTGGGGATGGGACGCTGGGTCTGGGAGACTGGCTGGGGCAGGAGCAGAGCACGTGGAGGTCACTCCCACAGAGTGTGACATGAGGCCACCAGGGAGACGTGAGAAAGGAGGGTTGATGCCAGAATCTCAGGCAGCTCTTACATTTAGGAGGCCCGAGAAGGGGTGGTCAGGGAGGAGTGGGAGAAGCAGGGTGAAGCAGGGGAGAAGGACCCCACAAACCCAAAGAGAAGGAGAACTGAGACAGCCAGGGGCCAAGGTGGGTGTTGGGGACGGGGAGGAGAAGGGCCTGCGGACACGAGGACAAGAGCCTCTGGTTGCTCGTGTGTCTGCCTGCTCCCTACAGCCTGGGGCAGCCCTGGAGGAGGCCGGTGGAGCTGCATGGACAGAGCACACGTGCGACAGGTTTGGTCCCTGCCCTGTGGCTCTTTGAGGGGAGACGCTCCGAGAATGTCAGCAACGAGCAGCAGGCTGGGGTGGCATGCCAGGCCCTCTCCCCCTGTGTCTCTGGTCTGTGGACTCTGCCCTTCTGGGACAAGTGATATTTGGGTCCTCTGCAGAGAGCCCTCCACTAGCCCAACACCCAGGCCACCAGCCCAGCCACTTGCAAAAGCCCTGCTGGCTGGCCTCAGCCTCTAGAGTCTTTCTGCTTCATCTGCAGGGGAGCTGAAAACACCCTCTCCCTGTTTAACTTGGATGCCCCCCTGCCCTGCCCTCGGGCCGCCTGCTTCTCCTCTAGCACAGATCTCTGCCTGCCTAGCGTCACTGCGCGGCCCCTGGACTTGCTCTCCTCAAGCTCATGCATGCTGTCACCTACACATGAACTTGCTGTTGCCCTTTGTGGTCCTGCCTTAGTATGGGTGGCAAACTGCCCCAGGCCCTGGGGATTTCCTCCTGGAAGAGACGTTTTCCAGCATATTTTGTGGTGGCAGCAAGAGTAAATGTTGATGAACCAGTGGGTGCTGGGGACAGATTCTCAGCCCAACACGTCAGATGTACCGAAGGGGAGAAATATTGTTAAGTTTCTTCATGTTTCCATAAACATTGTGCCAGTGGTAGAAAATCAATCTATTTCTAGAGAAACACAGTTAATTTGGAGTTCCTCAGTGGAGTCAGGGACTCCTCACCTACTTATTCCTGGGATGGAGGGGGTGCTTGCACACAGGCATGAGGCCCAGCCACATATCCTTTGAAGCTGCTGCCCAGCAGCTTTCCACTGATCTGTGATGTGTCTGCACCTGCCGGCACTTCATCCACAGCCACGTGCTCCAGCTCTTCATGCTTTCTAGGCCAGGTAGTTGCACCTTCTTCCTGGCTGAAAGCAAAGGTTGGTGGCCTTTCTGTGCTGGAGCTTCTGGGAACTGGCAGGAGCTGCCTGAGACCTTCCTGCCTCAGCCCCGCATGCCGTCTGTGTCCTGTCCTCTGTCGGTGCCGCAGGGAGTTCTGCAGCATGTTGGAGCACATGAAGACTGTGTTCAGTGGCACTGAGGGATCTGCTCAGACATCCCCATGGCCTCATGCTCTGTAGCGCTGTCCCCACTGACTCTCTCCTGTCCCCAGACCAATTTTGACTAGGTGATGGGAACATGTGGGTTGCCTATTACTCTGAGTTTTCCCCCACCTATTTCTCGGGTTTTGAAACAAAAGTAAAAAATTTGACGCTATTGGGTTCTTTTTTTTAACTTTCTTACAACAACAGATGAGTTGCATTATATAGCCTTCATAGTGGGAGGTGCTATGGGGGGGACACAGGCCCACACTTCTTGGTATTGGTATTTCCACACCACAGGTGCCCACAGCTCCTACTCCACACTTCCCCTGTGGACCACAGGCCCCATGAGCACATGCCTTCACGCTGCAGCCACACCATGCTGAGGCAGGATTGCAAAAGGTAATAGCAAGTTCATATGTTAATGAGAGCATGCATCAGCTTGAGAAGAAGAATTACCCTTCAATGTCTTTGGTTCTGGAAATGTAAGTAAAATGTAAATAAAGCAGAAGGCTCACAAAGAAGCAAGTAGGTTCCCTGCCTACAGACATGGAATGAATCTTCTGGGTGACTAAGTATTTCTCTTGGTAGCCTCAGTGGACCTCAGGAAACCCTGAATATCAGAAGTGGGGCTTCAAGTGAGTTCATAGCAAGTGTTGAAGAAGAGACTGGTGTTCATAGCGATCTTGGGCTTAGCTGCTACATATATCGAAGATTTGGGACCCAGAACCTGAAGGCTGCAGTGAGACTGTGTGATGAAAGGGAAACAAGATCTTGCTGAGGTGTTCTGTGCACCAGGCACTGCAGACGGAGACAAGGGCCATAGTCCTCCTGCCCACAAGGTGCTCATAGTCTGGTGATTGCATGAAAGCATCTGGCCCAGAGCCTGACGCCTCACCTGCATGGCTGGCTGGCTGGACAGGATGTGGAGAGAAAGATGAACAAGGCATAGATGTAAAAACTAAGGACGGAGAGTTCATGGGCACACTCTGGGCTCTGCAAGCCACCCCGTCTCTGGGTCCTACTTTCCCACATCTACTAGACTGATGGTCAGCTAGCCCAGAGACTGAACTCAGATGTCTTCAGGGGCCAGGTTGGTAAAATCCCTGGGTGCTGGGGCTGGGAGGCGCTGGCACACTGGAGCAGTTATCCTTGATAAGAGGGGCATCTGCAATTCCGTCTGGCCATATGTGCCATGTGGCAATAGGGGCCCTGTTAGGCCAGAAACTGGGAATTTTAACATTTGTTGAGATATCTGCGAATTTTTGAGTGCCTAGTATCTCAAGTAAAAACCAAAAGCAACACTGTATGGGCCAAAAGTCTATGGGCCCAATTTGGTGCTGGTTCTTCTCGCTTTTGACCCAGGGACTGGAGTTCCTGGAGGGTGTTCCCCACTTTGTCTGTCTGGGAATTACTGTTAAGCTGGTGATTCTCTGGGGTGCAGAAATCCTGCCAATGATGTCAAGTGTGTTGTGAGGCACCCACAAACGCCTAGCTGGGGCTGGGGGAGGCATATGTGGCCACCACATCTTCCAGAAAACCCAAGGGCAGTCTTGGGAATCCGGGCCGTCCTGACCTCCCCACTCCCCTGGGAGGGTGGCCCTACCCGAAGGCCTGGTCCTTTCATCTTCATTTCTCCAAACAAACAATTATTAAAGCCTCTTTGTGCCACATTTGTTATGGGTACAAGTGCTTTTTGGAATTTTCTAAGATTCTTCATGTAAATGGATTCCCAAGCCAGGAAGAAGAAAGCCATGGTAACCTGCACTCTCCTTTCTGGGGGGACACAAGGTCATCTTAAGGGCGTGGAGCTCTCTGAAGCCAGGTGTCTGCAGGCCTGGAGGCAGGCAGAAAATCGGGATCACCGGCCGCTTGGCTCCAAAGGCGCGCCCTTGGCTTGTTGAGTCTGGCCGCGCTCGCCTCCTGGCAGCGCCAAGTCTTCACAGAGGCACAGGGGTGGCTGTGCCGGAGCAGCCCCTGACTTGGCTGTGCACCTGGCCCGGCAGCCCCTCTGGAGTGGCCACTTCCCCAGCTGCAATAATTCATCACAGGCGGGCTCACAAATGTACTTAAGAAGGAAGGGATGATCTATTCTGTACATGCTCCTTAAAGGGATTCCATTTTAGCTCCAATTGTAATTTTTACCTTTTTCAGGGGAATTTATTGACACAGTGCCTAGCTCAGCCCTCGTTTTCGGCATCATCCTTTTGTCTGCAAGCACACTCACCAGCCGCTTAATTTGTCATAGCCCTGGAGGTATCAGAACTAATGAGCTTTGTTTGAATAGACTTTTTCCAGTTCATCTAGCACACTTTGGGGTAATCACTCAGTTTCTGTTTGCTTCTGATCCAAGGCATTGTGGGAAATATAAGAAAATAATGGTTAAAAAAGCAGTATAAATTGGTAACAGCCACATTTTCTGCAAAGCCCCGAAGATGTTATTTTTTTAATTTCACCACTTAGGGAAGTATTGAGAATACTCTAAGTACGACCATTACAATATAATATCAGAGAAGAATCTGATAAAATGCTATTTTTCAATTAGCCAGGAGTTTATACTTTGCCTTCTTTAAGCAGTTCATAGCTAACAAATCTTTAAACAATCTAACCTCTTAAGGTTTGGAAGTGGACAGATAATAACCGTGAACACATAACAGTGTGTCAGCACTGAGAATTTAAAAATCTATTACAGGGATTACATACAGGAATGCTTTTTATTGGTCAGACAATTGCATTTTCGTTTTTCTAAAGCGGCTCTTGTGGTCCCTGTGACACCACCACGCACGTGGCGGAAGGTCTGGGAAGTGAAGCTTGGGAGCAGGGGCTGCTTCATGATGCAGGCAGGGCTGGGGGCATCTGCTTTAGCCCCCATTTTCTAGGGAGTGGTGCGTCCTGTGCCACCCAGGTCAGCAGGCTGGGTCTAGGATAGTCCTTCTTTTTAAGGGAGTACTATGCATGTTCCCAGTGACCAGAGGTGTGCTTTTAGGATTGCTGAGTTCTGTGAAATGATTTGGAACCTCTGATTCCCCCAGACCCTCTGCTTGGGGTGGGGGTGGGGGTGCTTTCACAAAATGTGGTGGGTAAGAGAAGGGGCTGCCTCCTGCAGATTTCTGCAATAAAATCAAAGAAGCAGAGAGACAGGTTCTTTCCCCACCAAAGATACTGGGATGGCCTTTCCTAGTGGGGAGGGAAGTAGAGGAAGACTGTGGGGTAGGGAGTGCATGGGCACGCACAGTGCAATTTGCACACTGGCAGGTGTGGAGTGGCCCTGGGCAGGGATGTGGAGGTTGGACACTGCTGTTATTCAGTGAGAGTACGGCGAGCGTGCAAGAGGTCAGCCGGCCATGTGAGCTGTGGTGTAGATGAACCTGCAGTTACGTTTTGCAGGTACAACCCGAGTGTACCTTTGGGGATTGGGCAAGATTCATCAGCTTCCTTCTGTAGTTGAGGAAACCACCAGGACGCTGAGCTCCTGGGCAACCTGCCCTTTGATCATGAAGGGGCAAGTAAAGGGGGCATGACTTGAATCCAGTGCCTTTTCCATTTCATCACACATTCCAAATCCTCCCTGCATGACACCTCCCAGGGTTAGGAGGCACCACCGTCAGCAGTTGCAGCAGCCACAATCAGCCTACTAGTGCCTGTGGACTCCCAGACCCCATGCCAGGCTCTGCAGGGTGTTCCAAGGTGAGGAAGAGGCCCTGACCTCAGGGCATGAGCTCCAAGGACAGAGCAGATGCTGAGCGACAATACATGAAGCAGCAAGAGCCCCGCCAGGGTGGACAGAGGACAAACATACCCGTCCCAGCAGGGGGAATGGCCAGCACGGAGTAGGGACAGCTGCCCCTGGACAGCACCAGGCTTGGGGCTCCATCCTCGGGGAACACAGAGAGGCTGAGGGCCTCTGCTGGAGAATTCAGCTGGGAAGGCACAGGTGGACGGTTGGACCCAGGGCTGCCAGGTGAGGAGGTGGTTAGTGATTCTGTGGGATACAGAAGAGCCATGCAGGGTTCCTGGGAGGCAGAGACATGGTAAGGCTTGCATTTGGAATTGCCACCCTGGAGGCTGCGAGAGAGCTGGATCAGAGGGGCTGGGGCTGCAGAGGGGAGAGGAGGAAGGTTTTCTGGGCCCTTGCCTCTTCATCTGTGCAGTGAGTGTGACTGTTTGGCATCTCAGTTATTGCTTGTGACAAACCACCTCAAAACTGTGGCTTAAAGGAACTACCATTCTATGGGCTGTGGGCCATTCTCCTGTCTGGGCCTGTCTAAAGGTTTCTGCTGGGCTTGCTCATTCATCTGCTGTGAGCTGGCAGGTCACTGGGCAGCTGATAGTCTAGCTTGGGCTCACTTGTATGTCAGCTGGGACACCTTACGTGTCCTCTCTGTGGGCTCCCATCCTCCAGGGACAGTGAGGACAGTGGGTCAGACAGACCTTTCTCCACTTCTGCCATTGGCTGGGCTTCTCATCTAACCCTTTAATTTACCCTGACTTGTGGAAGTTCTCTCCCCCCATGTGTGGGTTGGGAGTGAGCTCTCTATTATAGAGCTACTATTATATTAAAACAAGTGTCAAAAATCATGTTAAAGGGGTTCAAGCCCATAACATTGTTAGTCCCCAAGGCTACCTTGTCAGCAATGATGCTTGAGGCACGTGTGGGGCCTTGGGCTTTCCAAGTGCTGTCACCTGTGTTCTCACTTTTGTGTCCCCAGACAAACCTTGTGACAAAGATAGAAGATGTATTATTTAATTCCCATTTTATGGCTGAATAAACTGACACCTAAACTGGGGATTGTTCAAGGTTAATTCTGACTCTAGGGCTGATTTTCTCTCCACTTTGCCTCACAATCTTGACTCCTCATCAGTAGTGGCCCACTACGACACCTGGATCATTCTTTTTTCTAATGAAACTTATTTGGCTCCTATTTAAGAATATGATGCATTGCTTTTGGCTACAGATGTTCTCCAGAAGACTAAGCTTTGGGTTGATAGGTATTCAGTATTTAATTTGCAGTGAAAATCATTCTGTTTGCCGTGTTAGCCTCAGTACCTGTCTGACGTACACTGCCAAGGGCTGGGTCAATGACAAATACGATGGGAACTTTATCTCTGGGCCTGTCTTTCTAATGTAAATGGAGTCTCCCTTCTTCTGGAGTTTTTCAGAGATGACTGCACATAAACCCTGTAAACAGCTATGCTTAGGAAAATTTTCCTGTAATTTGAGATTTGCTTTACCCACGTGTCCCTGAACGCCTTGAGAACATTCCGTATGAGTTTACCCCTTCTAGCCCTGCTGATGACTTGGGCTGCTTGTGATAAGCAGTTCCCCTCAAACAACACCCACTCATGGAATGAGGCCCATGGGGAGCTCAGGAATCTCAGGGGACAAGGACTGTCCTCAGGCCAAAAGACAGCTGGCCTTTCCTTCTCCAAGGTCTAGGACAACACTCTGTGAAGATGGAAGTAGTCACGTGTCAGCAGAGGGGTTTCCCTACAATGGGGAAGCAGAGAGTGAGCCCTAAATTGGCATCCTAGTCTCAGGTTGGTCACTAACTTGCTGTGAGTCTTTCTCTAAGTCACCCCACTTCTCTGATCCTTCATTTCCTCACTGTAAGGTTATACCCTGACCCTGAAACTACTAAGGGTTTTGCTTGAGAGGGTGAACTGGGCTGCAGTCTCGCCTGTGGCAGGAAAAAGTTCTCTTTTCTTGCCTGGAAGAGAAATTGGTTATACAAGTTAATTGGCAGCTTCCTGGCCCATCAGGAGTGGCAATTTGGAGGCTTTAATGTGAATGTCTGTGGTTCTAATTTTGTGTAATCAACAGCAAGACAGACATTTTGTTATGGACATAGAGCATTCTTGCAGCTTAAATCATGGTGCACAGTGAAAAAAATATTATAGATAAGTCTTTCCTGAACTCATTCAATCCTGTGATGTTTAAAAAATGATTCCTACGTTGTTAAACCTTAAGCTCTCTGATTCTAGATTCCCAAGCCAACCCTTCTGTTTCCTCTTTAATACTTTGAGCTTATAGAATATAATCCTTTTGATGAAGACAATACTAGAATTTTATAAGACTAGAATAATTCACAGGACCCTTTCTCAAGTGTCATCTTTTGATTGGCACAGCAACCCTGGGGGTGGACTCTACCTGAAGTAGTGAACTCACCTGGACTCCTTCTCCACCCAGGAGATTCCAACTGTATAAGCATCAAAAGTAACCCTTTTGGGTTCTGGTATGAGCCTTTGGGAATCTACCCCAAGTTGGGAAAGTAAGGATCAAGGTCCTAGCTTGTGGGGCTTGATTTTCAGGTGTCTGGACCTCACAGCCACTTTATCCCGGCCACACCTCTGCACTGCAAATAGATAAGAAGCTCCTTGGAGGTAGGGTCATTCACTTATTTTCCTATGTCTTTCCCCAACCCCCCTACCCCTGCCCTGATTCCCTAAGTGCATCTTGAAACTATTACAGAGTGAGTTTCTTAGAAAAACATATTTCCACCAATTTCATTTCAAAGGGGCATTGCATTGCGGTCCTGGAGTGTGTTTTGTGATGGCAGGCTGACCCAGTCACATGAACATGCATTGTTCGTATGGCCACATAACCCTAAAAAAAAAAGGAATTACCCTTGGTGTTCACATGGTGATTTGACACCTGTGAATAGCACATTTAATTTTCCCAGCACTTGGAAGGTGGGTGATACAAGCTTTCTTTCTAGAAGTACCAGCAGAAGCTCTGAGCTCACATGATCTGCCTAAGGCACTAAGGCTACTATGTGCTTCTGATGCCATGTTCGCACCACACTTCCTCAGCCACAGGGTAGAGCAAAAATAATTTAATGCTACAACAGGGTGCTCTCCAGACTCTAGGCCTGGGTGGGCAGGGCAGCCAGGCCAGGGAGAGGTCAGGGGTGGGAACTGAGTGTTTTCTCTGCCAGCAACCAGCAAGTGAGGTACCAGTTGCTTTGGGAGGCATCTGGTTGTGGACCCAGCGTGGTGCTTTCCCTCTTTCCTCCTCACTAAGTGAGGGTAACTGATGGGCCCTGGCAGGAGGCAGCTTGAGGGCACCCCACAGTAGCTGAGCACATCTTTCTCTCTGAGAGGTGTCACTTAGCTGCTCATGGCAATGGGAAAGTCTGTCTAGAGAGGGAAACAGCCCGGCGGACGCCGAGGTTTGCACGTGGCAGGGGAGAGCCCAGCCTGGGGCAGCAGGGAGCAGGGGCGGGCCGGGCCAGTGTTGGACTCACAGCTTTCAGGCATTTATTTAACTTCTCTAAAGTCCAAGGATTGGGAGGAAAAAAGGGTGAATCAAAGCTGATTCTAGAACCTGAAAGCAGTGTGGGGATGGAGCCCACAGGAATCTTCAAGGCTGTGAGCTCTCTGGTCACTCTAGGGTGGGGCTGTTGGGGTGTGGCTAATGCAAGATGGGGAGGCATTGGGGACTTGTTTCTACAGCCTCCTTCTGACTATCATAGTGGGGCAAGGAGGGTAATCTGCCCTTTGGAATCCTGAGATGTCTCCTTCACAACCATCCAACAATGAGAGTGCTTATATCCACCAAAGGTATGGACCTAAAGTCACAAGGTGGGGCCCCAGGCTGGATTTGGCCATCAGCAATATTTTTATTTAGCCAGCAGAGTGGTTCTTTTATTTATTTTAAATATGTAAGTTGGCATTTTGAAAAATGAAGGAATTCTCTGAAACAATCGAGATTGCTGGTTTTCATAAAAAATCCAGAATACCTGGCCACATAGAACAGCTTTTCTTTATAGCAATATCTGTTTGAGCAAAAGAGCTGCTGCCCCCATCAGAGGGATCATGCTTTTAAAGTTAGCCACAGTCCCCACCACTCCCTAGTGTCCCTGCCATTGGGGCAGAGGGTCAGTTGCTGTTTATGCTATGGTCACATAGTTATTTTCCCTGTAGATGAAGAACTCTCTGTTTCCATGTCTCCACCCAAAGAGGGAAGGTAGGAAACAGTCTTTCTGTCTCCTGTGAGAGTCCCTGGGCCCAGCAGCCATTTGCAGTTAAGATCTTTGGGATAAACAGACTTTCTTAGATAAAAAAGTAGAGTGAAGAGAAGCTTCTGTGATTTGACATCTCCAGATGTGTTTAAGAAATCCTCAGGGAAAGGATTGAGGGGATCCCCAGGAGCAGGTGGGTGAGGGCCTGGGTTAAGTCAGGAGCAGCTTATTAAGGTATAGCTGGTTGGGGGCAGTCAGTGTTTCATCAGGACTCAGGCCAGTTGCTGAGAATCCAAGAGTTCATTAGGTGGGGCCCAATTTACACATCTTACAATGACAGTTTTTCACTTGGCAAACTCTTGTGTTAATAAGTCGGTTACAAATGCAGAGTTAAATGAAGCAGGCACCCAGCTTGCGTGCATGTGTGCGAGTGTGTGTGTGTGTGTGATACACCATGTGTGGTTTCTTAGAGTCGGGGAAAATCTGTCAGCCTTTCTAATACTGAGTTAGTTTTGACAACAGAATAAGATGTATTTTGAGCACATTCAAGTTCTGCCTTTTCCAAGGGGGGCTAATGAAAGTGGGCCCCAGACAGAAGGAGGGGGTGTCTGAGTTTCTTTGTGGGGTGTTTGATCATTGAGCTTCTTCTGGGGACAAAGACTCAGGGAGGGCATCTGTGGGCAGTCATGGGCATCCAGGTGGCATCTGGGCCACCTGGATGCCAATGACTTTTGGGCTAGTCCTGAAAGCCAGAGAGGGCAGATCTCCTTAGCTGAGGTGTATTCTGGACCTTGAGCTTGCTTGTTAAAAGCGATTAAAAAGCCAGATCTTCCACCCACTCCCAAGACAGGGTCCTGCAACTCCATCTGAAATGGGAAGCAATTTGGTCAGAGTAGCCTATAGAATGGAATAAATTCTTTAAATCAATTGTATAAAAATGCAAATTTAAGGCAAGCAATTAAAAACAGATAGAAATTAGAGATCTGGATTTTGCTGAGCAAGCTTCCTATAGTCACTGTCAGATCCCTGTGCAATTTATCTGGATTCCATCAGTGGTGGCCACACTGGATTTTGATAAGGAGCTGCAAATCTGGATCTCTTCAGCCTCTGCCACACACTCCATTCAAGCTGAAGCGTCCGCACAATCCCTTGCATAATTTGGAGTTAATCATTTGTACTTCACAGCCTCTGAGAGGCCTTAGACTTGGGAGGTGGGGACAGATTTGGCTTTTTAATCGCCTTGTATATTGTGTAGCTTGAGATAAATGACACCGACTGTCTGAAATCTACATTCTTGCTTCTGATGCAAAACTGTAATTAATTTTGTGCAGTGTTTCAGAATTGATCGTGGTCACTTGAATTTCTAATTTTTCATTCACTTCAAAGATTCTGTGTTTTTTCCTTTCCCCCTTCCCTAAAGGAATGTGCTCAGGGTATGGGAATGCTCTGTGATGCTGATGCACTAAATGATTCTCTTATGCCTCTTTTTCAATAAGGTCAAACAGAGGTCAAGGCCTATGGTTCACGTTTATCTCTTAGCTTGTATTCAGATGCATTTCCTGACTTATAGGAGATACTATCAAAACTTATTAAATTATAACTAAATAGTTCAGTGGCACTTATGTATTATGAAAAACTCAAAAAGCTTCATTCACACATCCTATTCAGTATAAGACAATTAAGCACAATTTAGGCAATAATTACCCTAATTAACTACACTATAATATTTGTATTCAAGATTATGGCAACGTTGTATCACTTCACTATTTAAATAATAACAAGGTTTCCTAATTTCTCTGTATTGATAGTTGTTGTGTGTGATTCTTTGTTTGGTATATTTCACTGTAAAAATATTTGTCAGTGAAAGATTGAACAATATGAATGAATTTGATTATGCCATTGTCAAAAGCCCCATGCATCACAATTCCTTGTTTTTAATCACTACTGTAAACCTTGCAGCCTGAGGGCATAGTTTTAATTTGGGTGTCTTACTAATGAAAAGAAAAAAATAATTGTTTTGCCAGGATTTAATAATAAGCAATAAAATCAGCCAACCAGATTTTACCTCTGCATTCAATCTTTTTTTTATTATAAAACATTTTTGTCCTTTTTTTAGATTACAGGCGTAGATACCGAACATTTTACTAATAAATATTTCAGTTTGCTTATGGAGGCTAATGCTGTCATCTGAATATGGAATTATATTTCTTTCATGCTTCATTATCATTTCATGGTAGTAATGACAGTGAGGCGATGGAATATTTACAGGCTTTTCAGAAGACATTTATCCAATACATTCCCTGAAGGGCACCTAGGCTTAAAGATACATTATCCTTTTGTAAAGCTCTGCCCAGAATCCCAATTCCTAAATCAGCCAATCAGAACTTTTTTTCCCCTTCAGCACTTAACACATTGATGAAACGTCCCTGCCTCCACCCCTGATGGCAGACCATTCATCCTGGAAGCTAAGAAGAACAGAGTCTGGGGAAGTGACTGTCTGTGAAATGGGCCTGTAATTCATGCCTTCACTGTTGCCTTGGGCCCTGAGCATGATGCTGTTCCAGTTTTGTCTAAAGCGCTTCTTCCACTTAAATTATTTTTTAGATGTTTTCCAAGACTCTGGAGTCATTTGCCTTATTAATTGATGCTACTATTGGGGTTGTCATCGGTAAATCCCAGGCCTCGAGGGCTGTACGGGGAAGCCAGCCTGTGACTATGGCCTGGAATGATGGTTCTTCTGAGAGGCAGGAGAGACCAACGGGGAGGGCAGAGGTTGCCTGGTTCCTGTTGTGGTCCTTGGGGGCCAAGGGCAGAGCTGTCCTGGTGCCCCACAGAGCAGGTGTTAGGCGATTGGGAGTTTGGGGACCACAGAGACCTGTCAGGCACATGCCCCGTCTAAGGGAACAAATGTTCTTGGAAGGACACAGGCTTGGTATTGCAAGATCTGATTTTTCAAGGGAAATGGGAAATCTGGGTATTTAAATATTGGCAATTAGTTTAAGCTATGCAAACTAAGTAAGCCTGTGGGCTGTGAGGCTTGTGCGCTGCCGAGTTTTGGTTTGTAGTTGCAGGAGGCCAGAAGGCCACCTGTAGCATGTTCTGGGCATGACACGGACACAGGGATGGCTCTGTCAGGTCCTGCTGCTCAGGTTGCCAGCTTCGCCGGGCCAGGCAGTTGCTAGGCAGTGAAGTCCTGGTTGTGCCCTCATTCGCGTTGCTCTGGGGAAGGCCTGGCGTTGTTATTCTCACTGCGCAATTTGACCATTGTGCTTTGGAAAGGCGTTTAGTGGCTAGGCTTTGATCTCCTCTAAAAGTTTTCTCACGGGCACATTGCCATCTGTTGGGACTGTTTGGATGGCTGTCCCGTCTGCATCTGTGCTCTCTTCAGCACAGCTCCATTTGCGACTTTGCTGCAGCTTTGGAACCTTTGGGCCTTGAGACCCTTCCTGGAGGATTTTGAGTATTTCTTAACAGGAGGCCTCTTTCATGCTCTTTCCCATACTTGAGTGAAGGGAGGGAGAATGCAGATGCAGAATGCGGGAGAGCCCATTGCTGCCGGGGTTCTGTTGGCCCCCGAGCGGCAGGCTACACTGGTGCCTTACACACCCTACTGGCAGCTGGGCTCAGCAGGACTCCCTGCAGGAACAGTCTCTGGAGCCTGCAACCTTAGGCTGATGCTCGGGGGCTGAAGGCAGTGAAATAGCTTCTTTGGCCAGAGTGTTCTGCAGTAATGCAGCCAAGATGCCTTGTGTCCTTGTCACCAAGCCACTATCACAGTGGGATGCATGCTGGGTATTTGTCCAGTGGGGAGTAAGTGGAGTGTATGGGACCCAGGGCAGCCACCAACTTGGAGCCACATCTGAGCTGCCACTGTGGCCCTGCTAGGCAGCCACTGTCCACCCTGATAAGATCACTGCCCAGGACACTGTCCTGAACCTGTTCCTGCTGGCAGCCTAGCACTCACAACTTAGAAGGAAATATTGAAAAGCAAGCGTTCCCTTGGGAGAATGAGGACACCCGTTTTCTCAGGCTTGTCCTTCTGTAGACATGTCTATTTTTAGATTTCCATATGATTAAGAAGCAACAAGATGTGAGACTTTCTGGTCTCTGAAGCAAGATGAGTCAGTGTGGCCATAACTGATCTGAAAAAGGAAGCGGTGCTGGCTTTTCTCCCCCACCCTCCCTGCACCAAGCACATTACATTGTTCTGTTCTGGGATTGCTGCCAGGCCAAGTGAGAGAGTAGGGCCTCCCAGCCTCTCTGGCTTCTAGAAAAAGCTCCAGCCAGGTTGTGGTGAGGTGCTGAGGTTCTGTATTCTGGTGTTCTGGGAGCAAGAAGGGATTTTTCAGGAGAATTCTGGGGGGCCCTGGTGTCTCATGGCCCTGCCCTAGTATCCAACCTGAGAATCCCTTCCCTGTGAGGCTCTCATATTTAGTGTCCCAGAATCCAGCCTGGGGGAGTATGATCCACCCAGGGCCAGAATCCATGTTTGCCTGCAGAGATTCAGGCTCTGGGCTCACAGGGAGGCGAGGCAGGGCGGAGGGTGGAGGGCGCTCCCTCCCATGTGGGTCTGCTCTCAGACTGGAGCCTGTTTCTGCTCTTTTCTCCCCGGTCACATTCTCGGTCTGCCCTGAGCAGCTTCGTGGGGACATCCTGAATAGGACTGCCAGATGACATATAGGATGTCCAGTGAAATTTGAATTTCAGGTAACTAAACATTTTTTAGCATAAATAGGTCTCAAATTTACATGGGATATGCTAACACAAAAGTTATTATTTTAGTATACTATTACTATTTAGTATACTATTTAGTAGTAGTACTTTTTAAAAAGTTTAAGTATGTCTCATGCATATTTGGGACATATTTATACTAAAAACTTATTTGCTTTTTATCTGAAATTCAAATTTCACCAGGCATCCTGAGTCTTTATTTGCTAGACCTGGTGATGCTAACCCGAAGCCTCTGTGCTCTTGAGAGACCTTGAGCCTGCCCCTCAAAGGCTGCTTGAATAGGGACAGGGACTTGACCCTCTTCACACAGCTTCTAGCTGCCTCTTTAGAAGCAGGATGGAAGCTATGCTGACATTGAATTGCCCCTCCATAGATGTTTAAGCTAGTTCATGTCGCTAATCAGGGATCTCTGTGGATTTTCCCAGCTGGGTGAATTCCTACTCCTTTCAGTCCTATACCTGTAGGATAAAAGAAAGCGCCTTGAAGAATGCCTGTGCTAATGTTTCCCCCTCCCCCAAACCACCTTCCCCCATGTCATCCAGAAAGATCCCACAGATGCTGAATGTGCTCAGCTGGTACCCAGGCAGAACTTAGCCATGAGTGTTCCTGGCCACTGGGATCCTGGGTGCATGGAGAACCACTTACCTTTGTTATTTTGCTTCCTCCAGTATTGCTTGAATTTGTTGCAAAAAGCATGTGTTATTTTTAGAATATAAACACCTACGATGATGGAGAGTAAATAAAATGTGCTAGGATCTAGGCATGTTTTTGCCAGATGGGTAATGAGGACAGCAAAAGAACATACTTTTGACAATCCAAATACATCTTCCAAGCTTTTACCCACTCCTGGTTGGGGGTGGCACAGTCACGGCATTAGACCCAAATCATGATGATAAATGCGTACAGTGGACCCACTTCCTTTTGCAAGAATTTGAACTCATCTGGGTTGGAGGAATAAAACCCAGTGTTCCGTGCCATTCACCAGTCCTGAAGAAAGCGCCTGGAGTGGCTGCAAGTGTGTGTGTGTTTCACTCCGGTGCGCTCTCTCCTCCCACCGGACTCTACTGGTGAGTTTGTCTAGGTGCCATGTCCGGACAGATAGTGCTACATCCCGCAGTGCAGTGGCCTGTGGGTTAGCGTCCTATCAGTCAACAAACAGGCCGGGCCTTCCCCTAGGGGTCGAAGCTGGAAATGCTCCATGCCCGGCCCACCTAGAATGTCCCGGATGCAAATAGAGGCCAAGGTCTGAGGCCGGCTGAGCGCTGCAGCATCTGCCCGCCACTACTGGCTTCTCCTAGGCTGGGAAGGAGAGGCAGTTTTGAGAATACACATCATATTTTTGACATAGGGCTCCAATCACAAAAAGCAGTGACGGCTACTGCAAATGTATCGATTTGTTTTTTTCTCCATAGACCTGTGTGCTGTTTGTAGGTAAGGGGGAGAAAGCCGGGGAACATAGTGGAATCTACTTCTTAGAAGCCTGGGTTATCAAACTCATTAATCTACATGTCAAGAGGCTAGGAATGAATAATTGTGTGTAGAATTTATCTGCCAACATGATAGCTACTTTACAGCCTCCTCCTCAGAGCTCCTTCACTGTGCACCCCTTATTATACGCTTTGTCTTCTCCACCCGAGCTTGCTGGGGCAGTGGAGAAAACCACTTCAGCCCCTCTGAGGATGGTTGCTCTGACACGTGTTATGGTCAGGTCTTCATGCACGGAGGCAAGGTCTAAAAAGCGCCATGCAGTGGCCATCACATCAGGATGGTGGCTAATAGGAAGCAAAGGCAAAATCCTGGCTTTGGAGGGCTCTTCTTTTCTGATTTAGTGGAAAGCTACTGCCTGAGAAGAGTCCAGTGCTGGGGTGTCCTTGGCACCCTCACTGTCTTTTGCCCCTGCTGAACTGAGGGGTTTGGGTTGGGGACTCTGGGTTTGGTGGCTGGACCAGGGTGGGCTTTCTGGACCCCTGGATTCTGAGGTGGAGGCTCACTCCCTCCACCTGGAGCAGGTGGATATACAGCAGAGATTAACTAAGGTACTCTCAGAGCTGAGCGGACAGGAGAGAAGATGGGCTGGTCTTAGGTTTTAAGATGACATGGCTGATGCACCTAAGAGGTGAAGGGGCTCCCGGGACCAAGCACCAACCCATCTTGTCCCTCTCCAGTGGGTGGGCCGCGGAAGCTGCAGAGAGACAATGTGGAGAAGTGGTCTCCACCCCACATTATTGTGGGGTGCATCAACTCTGTACTTTCCATAGCGACCCCCTTGCCAGGAGCATCCCCGGGCAGCCTCTGCCTTGTCAGCTACATTTATGATGCGCTCATAATTAAATGTGCGTGAAGCTTGCAGTGTGCTGACCACAGAGGGGCCATAAGCAGTAAGATAAATGGGAGCGGGAGATGTAATATTGCCTCACTTGTGGGCTTGGGGTGATGTTAAGGATTGTCAGTGATAATTACTAATATGTTACCTGGTTGAGTCTTTACGTGAACAATCACAATTTTAATAAAGTGGTGAACTCTGTGGTTGCAGTACCCACACATCCTGTGTCTGACACGCTCACTTTTCATGTGCAAATTTTAGAAGAGGCCTCCTTTCCTGTGTTGTGCAGGTGATCTAATGGCCCATTAATGGAGATACAATTGATGCAAAGTCCAGCAAGGACAGTAAGTCCAAGTGTGGCCTTTTCAGCACTTTCACTTCCTGCACAAGGAACAACGCGAAGGCCATGTGAGGAGGATGGGGTGTGCTGTTGGAACCAGGGGCAGCTGGCTCATTCTGCCTAGCCCAGCCAGGGCTCCTGAGGGCCGCTGCCCCTGCCTGGTGCTGCCCCTGGGGTGTTGATGGAGCAGACACCATTGGCTCTGCCCAGACCCCTCCCATGTTTTTACCAGCCCCTGTGTGCTTTGCTCTCAGCCCCAACACAGCATGATTCTCAGAGGGCTACTTTTTTGGCACTGGAGCCACCTGACCTGTAAGGAAAATTGGAACTGCCTGGGGGATTTCTGTCTTTCTCACAGCACCCAGTGTGGCCCACAGCCAGGGACTGTGGGGGTAGGAAGATAAAGGCGCAGCTATTTGCCTGGAAGAGGCGGGATAAGCTTCAAGGCATAATTTATGCTTTAGGAAGTGCTGGTCTAAATAATTGAGACGTGTTTGAAAAACCAAATTCAAATATTAAAAATTAACTTGTGAAGATAAGTCACATTATGCAAAAATTAATAATAATCCAAATATAAAATCCCAGTTTATTTAATAAATGTCTAAGGAGGACTTGGAGAAGAAACAGCAGCATGGAATCTGGAGGAAGAGAATAAAAATGTGTTAACTACAATGTGCTAAGAAGGAGAACCAAAGGACTCAATTTCCTTTCTGACTTTAAAAATTAGAAAAATACAGGAGTTAAATATAGGGATTAAAAAATGCTTCTGAAAAATGTTTTTAAAACCATTTACTACTTGAATTCTAAACTGGATCACTGTTTATTGATAACCATCACAAAGAAAACAGATTTCATAACTCAAATGTAAGGAAGAAGATGAAACACAAAAAAACAATTAAAAAAACCTGCAAAAATAAGATATACAAGATACATCAGGTAAAACAAACCAGGAAAATTTGGAAACAGAATATTGGCATCAAAGTAGAACTGAGGGTAAAAATGTTAGTTATAGCAGAAAAACTATTTTTACTGATGAAGGGCATATACATTGCTCTGAAACTCTAACTTAAGTTATTCTTATTTGTTTAATAAATATTGGGTCAGAAGCTGGTACTTTGAAGTTAAAGAAGGCAGATTTGATTCCCGTCTTCATTGGGCTTACAGTCTGGTAGATGGAGCCAGTCGTAGATTCTAATACAACAAATAACATTATAGTGAAATATGGTAAGCAAATTGTTAGAGTACATGGAGACAGTCACAGTTGTACCAAAAAATTTAAGACATTTTCTTTGGTATTTAGCAGATCCTATAGTCAAAGATTCTAAGGATGTAGTTGATTTTAAGTAATAAAGTCATTTCTTAAATTCAGATTTTTTTTAAAATGAGAGATTATATTATAGCCCATGACATATTCACAAAATGCGTAGTGTATATTGACTATAAAGAAAAAATGAATACATTCCAATAAAGAAAAAGTAGACAGGTATCTTGTTTTTCAAAAGGAACAAAAAAGGGTAATTAAAAACCTTGATTAGCAATTTTTGAAAATTACTAAAACCTCTCAGAAATAACTATTGGTCCAAAAGGAAATCAAAGCTATATTTAGGGACCAATTAGAAAATAATCACAATGGGAATACCATATATAAAAAAACTCATGGTATTTGGTTAAAGCTGTACTTAGAGGAAAATACATAGCCTTAAATACCAGCATTATTAACATAGAATAAAAATAAGTGATTAAGCATAAAACTCATAATAAACCATAAAGACAACAACAAAATATACCTAGAAAGATAAAACATAACTGAGTGAATTAGAAAACAAATAGCAGATAGTCAAACCTAAGAATGAGAACTGGAGAAGGACATTTGAGAAGTTATTCAAGTAAAACAGAGTGAGAAAACACATGTAACAACATTTGAAATACAAAAGAAGTGCTCATTTATTTAAAATGTTTTAAAATGGTAAAAAATATAATATCTATTAACAAAATTTTTTGAATTAGATAATTTTTCTAGAAAATTTTAAATTATGAATTTTAATTGTGGAATAGTTGAATGACAAGGAAGTGAAAATGTTAAAACATGATTGTATAGGAAACCATTTACTCTCTTAAGGGACAGAGGATGTTCATGCTAATAATCCTAGATGGGAAACTTCCCAATTCACCTTATAAAACAAGCATAATTTTATACCAAACCCAACACAAGTGGTAAACAAACAAAACCTACAGGTCAACCTCACATGTAAACATAGATGTAAAAGTCATAAAAAAATGAGCATACTGACTGTATCGCTATCATCTCTGTCTCTATCTCTATCTCAGCTTTATTGAGGTATAAATGATATAAAACGTTACATACATTTAATGTATACATATTGATGAGATTGGTCATATGTATATGCTATCATCATCACAACCAAGGTATTAAACATTTCCATCAGGTCCAAAAATTTCCTTGTGTTCTTTTGTATGTGTGTGTGTTTGGTGGTTAAGAGCATTTAAGATGAGTTGTATTCTCTTAATATATTTTAAAGTACAGTATTGTTAAGTATATGTACTATGTTGTACAGCAGGTCTCTAGAACTTATTCATCTGGCATAACCGAAACTTTATATTCATTGAACAGCAATTCCCCATTTTCTCCTCCCCAGTGCCTGGCAACCACCATTATATTCTCTGCCTCTATGAGTTTGATGATTTTAGATACATCATGTAAGTGGAATCATGTAGTTATTTGTCCTCCTATGTCTGGCATATTTCACTCAGCATAATGTCCTCTAGGTTTATCCATGTTATCACAAATGGCAGGGTTTCTTTCTTTTAAAGGCTGAGTAATATTCCATAGCATGTATGTTTTATGTTTTCTTTATCCATACATCTATTGACTGCATTAGGGTTGTTTCCATATCTTGGCTATTGTGAATGGTGTTGCAAGGAACATGGAGGTACAGATAGCTCCTTGAGATCTGGATTTTAATTCTTTTGGGTAAATACCCAGAAGTGGGATTGCTAGATCATGTGGTAGTTCTATTTTTAGTTTTTAAACTGTTTCCAAAGTGGCTGCATCACTCTACATTCCCACCAACAGTGTATAAAAGTTGCAGTTTCTTTATATCCTCACTAACATATCTGTTTTTTGGATAATAGCCATCCTAACAGGTGTGAGGTGATATCTCACTGTGGTACCAACTCATCTGTTTCCTTGATGATTAGTGATATTGAGTACATTTTTATATACTTTGTGGCCATTTGTATGACTTCTTTGAAGAAATGTCTATTTAAGTCCTTTGTGTGTTTTTCAGTTGGGTTGGGTTTTTTTTTTGCTATTGAGCTATAGGAGATTCTTAACCTCTTACCAGATAGATGGTTTTCAGTTTTTTTTTTCTCCTATTTTGTAGGTCATCTTTTCACTCTGTTGATTGTTTCCTTTGCTATGGAGAAGCTTTGTAGTTTGTTATAGGCCCAATTTTCTATTTTTTGGTTTTGTTGCCTGTTCTTTTGTTTCAAATCCAAGAAATCACTGCCAAAACCAATGTCATGAAACTTATCCTCTATGTTTTCTTCAAGGAGTTTTGTAGTTTGAGGTCTTATGTTTAAATTTTTAGCCCAGCTTGAGTTGATTTTTGTGTGTGGTGTAAAAAAGGTAGTCAAATTTCATTCTCCTGCATGTGGATATCCAATTTTTCCATCACTATTTGTTGAAGAGACTATTCCTTCTCCATTTTGGATTTTTGGCACTTTTGTCAAAATCAGTTGGCTGTATATATGTGGGTTCATTTCCGGGTTCTCTATTCTGTTCCATTGGTATATATATATCTGTCTTCATGCCTGTATCACATTGCTTTAATACTGAAGTTTTGTAATATATTTTGAAATCAGAAAGTGTGATGCCTCCAGCATTTATAGGCCAATATCCACGATGAACATAGATGTGAAGTTCCTCAGTGAAATTCTAGCAAACAAAATACACCAGCATGTTAAAAAGATCACACACCATAATCAAGTGGGATTTATCCCTGGGAAACAGGATGGTTTACATACACAAGCCAGTCAGTGTGATACACCACATCAATAGAACAAAGTGTGAATTTTAAATGATCATCTCATAGATGCAGTAAAAACATTTGACAAATTTTAGCATACTCTCATGTTAAAACTAGGTAGAGTAGAAATATACCCCATATAAAGGACATATATGACAAATTTTCAGCTAATATAATACTCAACAGAGGAAAACTGAAAGCTTTCCCTGTAAGATCAGGAATAAGACAAGGATTCCTACTCTTGTCACTTCTAGTCAACATAGTACTAGAAGTTGTAGGCAGAGCAATTAGGTAAGAAAAAGAAATAAAGGACACCTAAATCAGAAAGGAAGTAAAATTGTCCCAGTTTGCAGATGACATGATCTTATATATAGAAAACCCTAATGACTCCACGAACTGTTAGAACTAATAAATAAATTCAGCAGAGCTGTGGGGTTAAGAACCAACATACAAAAATTGGTTGCATTTCTATACACTAAAAAGTAACCATCTAAAAGGAAATTAAGAAAACAGTCTAATTTACATTAGCAGCAAAAAAGAGAAAGCATTTAGAAATAAACTTAACCAAGGAGGTGAGAGACTTGTACATTGAAAACTATAAAATTCTGATGAAAGAAGTTAAAGAAGACACAAATAAATAGAAAGACATCTGGTGTTCATGGACTGGAAGAATTAATATTGTTAAAATGTCTATATTACCCAAAGTTATCTACAGATTCAATGCAATCTCTATAAAAATTCCAATGACACATTTTTTTTACAGAAATAGAAAACAATCCTAAAATTAATATGGTACCACAAAAGACTCCAAATAATAGAAGGTGTCTTGAGAAAGAACATTAAACTTATATTAAAAGATGTTATGCCTTGATCATCAGGGCCTTATTCCACAATTGTAGAGATGGCAGCATATTAGGAAATATGTAATTAAAAATTTATCACATGTGTAGGTCTTTAGAGAAAAATATATAACCATATGCCCAAAAGATATCTGGTAAAGTTCATCATTGAGTCCTACTAAAGGTTATAATTAAAACAGGAATAGAAGGAAAATTTGTTACACTAATGTTTCTCAACCAGGGGCATTTTTTCACCTCTGAGATGGTTCACAATGTCTGGACGCAATTTTGATCGTCATGACTTGATGCAATTTTGATTGTCATGACTTGGTGGGTGATGCTACTAGTATCTAGTGGGTACAGGTCAGGGATGCTGTCAAATAACTTATGATGCACAGGACAGTCTCCCTTCTCAACCCCCAACAAAGAATTATCCAGCTCAAAATAGCAATAGTGCCAAGTCTGAGAAATCCTGGTTTACATGAAAAAGATTATCTGAAAAATGACAGCTTGTACCATACTCAAAATGGAAAATTTTCTTATTATAATAACAAAACAAAGTCTAAAGCAATTACACAATGACCATTATAGTCAAAATAATAAAAGGAATTGGGGAATAAACATTGGAATTAGACATCAAAATTATTGTTATCTTAGGATAATTTGAAAAAAACCCAAGCACATCATTTGAAGGGCTCCTATATCACATAAAGGAGTTCAAGTAATATGTCCAGGTATAAAACATACATAGAAATCAATAAAATGTCCTATATAACAAACTAATAAGAACAGAGATGAGAGGGAAAGAAAAATACTCTATTTATAGAGAGGATACAAAATATTAATCAAAAAAACTTAAGAAGTGGGTCAGATACATGTGAAAGAAATAAGATTTTCATGAGGCTCATGTGAAAGACTTAAGTACATAAAGATATTCCCAAATTGCTTTATAAATACTTCTATTTTAGAAAATATTTAAATTGGATTTTCTTGGGAATTTGACAAATCTAAAGTTAATATGGATGAATGAACATGCTAGAGCAACCTGTAGCTATTTTATATTAATATAAAATTAATATAAAAACCTTTGAAAAAGTAGATGAAGTGTATGATTTTATTTTAAAAAATTACCAAAATTAGCTCTAGAAGTCATAGAAAATTTCTATCTAGCAACAAATTAACTTATAAAGCCACAATGGACAAAAGTATGATACTGGCTCCAAAATAATAACTTAAATCAATGGAGAGAAACAGAGTCAAGAAATAAGACTAAATGCATTAAAATTTGTAATGTGATTTTGGCACCTTTTTAAGTCAGAGGGGACACATTAAAGAGTATTCAAAGAATTCATATTGTTAACAAAATCCACCAAGATGGTGTAGTAATTGTCACCTAGTGACGTAAAAAATGTAGCTTTAGTAAACATTAAACAAAAACAAATAGAAATACAAAGATGAACTGAAAAACCTGTAATCATAGCAAGAAAAATTTCACACCTTTTAAAGAAGTAACTCAGATAGACAAATGTAATGACATGTGGAATTTAAATGACATCATGAGAAACCCGGTACTAGCAAACTTATAATACAGAGTATTTTCAAACATATGTAAACTATTCACACACATCGATAATGTATTAGGACAAAGCAAGTCTGAGCAAATTCTGTGAAATTGAGATCATATAGGCTTCATTCACTGACCATGAGAAAATAACAACTAAAGGAGAGAGAAAATAAATCTCTCTACTCATAAATATAAAAGCACTTATAGAAAGCTTGTGTTAATAAGGAAATCAAAAGTGGAAATTACAATCTATTTAGAAATAATCAATGGGGCATTAAATATTAAAACCTGTGAGATGTGGCTAAAGCAGAAATCAGAGGAAAATTTATGGACTTAAATGCATACATTAGAAAATGAGGGAAATTGAAATCAAATGGACCAAGCATAATACTCGGGATACTAGAAAAAGAACAACAACAACAACAACAAAAAAACAAATCTCCAGAAAGTAGAAGAAAGTAATAAAGACAAAAACTGACATTAATACAACAAGAACAACAAAGCCATTAGAATTGATCAATAAAAACCTTCAAGTTTTATTAAGAAAAGAGTATAAACAGCATCATGAATGAGATACAGAGGGAATGAAATTTTATAAGATATTTTATATTAATATAAAATTAATATAAAAACCTTTGAAAAAGTAGATGAAATGTATGATTTTATTTAAAAAATTACCAAAATTAGCTCTAGAAGTCATAGAAAATTTCTATGTATATATATATATATATTGTCATATACCAATTTCTATTAAAGAGATTAGAAAGTTTGTCAAATATAATACTTTTGTAAAGAACATCAAGCCAGAGGGGTTTACTGTTTAGTTCTATCATATACTTGAGAAATAAGACAATTCTTATGTTATAAATTGAGAAGATACTCAACTTCAATTGTGGTATATCTTCGATATTAAAATCATAACAAGTCAATGTAGTTTTTAAAAAATTAGTCTTTTATGACAGTCACTCCCCCAATTATTCTTGTGCATGAGAAATAGAAGAAAACTTCTACTATCAAGGTAAGATATCTACCACAAATCTATAGCAATGGTAAAATTATCAGAAATACTTCCATTCAAAACATAAGGAACACAAGGATTCTTAACACTTCCGTTTTCAATATTGTATAGAATTCATTATTGTATCCTAGCTAATGCTGTACAAGAAAAAATTCAGAAGGCATGTGAATCTTGAAAAGGAAGAGATGATAGTGTTATTTTGGATTTTTGCATTCAAGCTCCCTAGAAAGTGCAAGGTAATTGTTGAGAAATCATTAGAGCTCATAATAAAGTACTACATGTGGTCTAATACAAAATAAACATAAAAAAACCAATCACTTTGACAATATCAGTATTAACTCATTAGAAAATATAGTAGAAAACAATTTACCCAATTCACACAATAATGAAAACTATAAAACTATAAAATATCTAGGAATAAAATCAGATTATTGAGGGTATAATAGACCTGAATAAATAGATATGTACACTTGACCCTTGAACAACATGGGTGCATAGGTCCACTTATATGTGGATATTTTCAATAAACATATTGGAAAAAATTTTAGAGATTTGTGACAATTTGAAGAAACTTGCAGATGAACCACATAGTCTGGAAATAGTGAAAAAAAATAAGATAAAGGTATGTCATGAATGCATAAAATATATGGAGATACTAGTTTCTTTTTTATCATGTACTATGATAAATTCAACAGTAGGCTAATAGTAGTTAAGTTTTTGAGGAGTCAAAAATTATACATTATGCACAGATTTTCAACTGTGTTGGGGCTCGCATGCCTAACCCCTGCATTGTTTAAAGGTTAACTGTGTGTCTTATTTTTGGATAAGAAAGCTTAACATTGTAAAGTTATATGTTCTCCATAAATTAATCTATAAATTCAATATCCAACAACATTTTTATGGAACTTGTCAAGGTGATTATAAAATTTGTGTGGAAGAGGAAAAGGGTGAGAAGAACCAAGACAATGTAGGAAAAAAACCCCAAGTGCACTTGCCTTACTAAATATCAAAACACATTGTAAATCCGTATTAACCAAAATTGAATGGCACTGGTGCTAAAGGTTTAACTAGAACAATGGAACAAGAGTACAGAAACAGATCCCTTTGTGTCTGTGAAAAAATTGGCATCTCATATTAGTGGGAGAAAGAATAGACTGTTTGATAAATCAGGTGAAAAAATTAGTCATTATTTGGAAAAAAGTAATATCATACCTTGCATTATTCAAGTAGATTCCAGAGGGACTAAAGGGCTAGATGTTAAACAAAAACAAAACCTAGAAATGTAGTGAAAGAAAAAATAGTACATAATCTGCCAAGGAAAATATTATAAGCTTGTGCAGATAAAACAAGGCTTCTATATGATAAAGGACACTGTAAACAAATGAAAAGAGCACATAAGAGCACCTGATGGTAGAAAATATTTGCAACATTTATAATAGACAAAGGATTAATATCCAAAATAAATGTTAGCAATTTACAAATCAGTAAGAAAAGACTATTAAATCAAAAGGAAAATAATAAAAAATAAAAAAAGGCAATTCATAGATGAGGAACTGTAAAAGAAAGTAAAAAGTTGCTCAATTTCACTAGCAGTGAAGGACATCCAAAATAATTACTCAAGGACAAATAATCTTTCACCCACATTGAAAAAGAAAACCTGATAGTATCAGCTATGGAGATGATACAAAGAACCAAGCACTCTCATACTTTGCTTCAGTATAAATTAGCCCAGATATTTTGAAGGATAATTTAGAATTGGAAGTACCTGTTGAAATTAAAAATGCACTGGCCATATGATCAAGAAAAAACAGGAGAAACTCACAAAAATGTGTAGGGAATTGTGTTAAAGATGTTCTTTGTATCCTTATAGATAGTGAAAGGCTGGAAGCAACCAAAATATACACATAAATAAAAAGTTAAATTACAATAAATTATATTATATAACAGTTAAAAAATTGAAGTTGATTTATATGAGTTGATATGGAAGGACCTGTGGAATTAAACCAAGATATATTGACATTTGAAAAATAAGTAGGTTGCAACATAAGATATCTGTGTATTTTTCACTGATGTGCATATAGGTGTGTTGTGAGACAGCAGGTTATTGATTCATGTTCTGGATGATTTTGAAGTGGATTCCCTGGGTTCAGACCTGTATTCTGCCACCTGGGTATCCCTGAGCAGGTTTCTCAGCAGCTCCCTGCTCTCTCTATTCCACTCTTTCCCATCATCCCACCTCCCCAGGCTCAGTCTCTTCTTTTTTTTAATGGCAAAAAGGAGATAGAAGTTGTATCTACTTTACAGGCTATTGAGAAGATTATACAAATTAGTACATGTGAAGCACTTAGAGCACTGCCTGGCATGTGCTAAGCAGTCTTAAGTGTTAGTTATTTTTATTATGGAGAAAACTCTGGGTCTCCACACGTCAAACTGATTAAGTTACTTTTGATGAGAGAATGCAGTTGGAGACTGACTGAGCATTGGTCAGGTAGAATTTTTGCTTTGTCTGGATTGTTTGATTTTTACAATAAGAGTATATTCTAATATTTCCTGTGGAATTAAAATAAATGGAATTTAGTAAAAAATTGGTTGGGAAATTAGAAATGGTATTGGGACAATCATTTACTCATTTGGAAAAAATAAAGGTAGAGCCTTCCCATAAAACAAGATGATCCCAAATGTATTAAATATTTAATTACAAAAATGAAACCACAAAAGAATAGGAACAAAGTTGAATGTGATACAATAGTGAGGGCAGTCTTAACATGATATTAAAGGCAGAGAACACTAGGGAAAAAACTGATGTATTAGATGGCATAAAAATATAAACTTTTCCAAATAACATCACAGATGAAATTAAAGGATAAATAACATTTGAAAATTATTAAAAATATACATATTAAATGGATAATGCCAGTCTTTATTAAGAGCTGTTATAGAGTAATAAGAAATAGAAAAGGGATCAAAGAGAATAGACAGGCAATTATGAAAATTAGAAATTTAAATAGATAATAAATACATGCAAAAATTGCTTAACCTTAGTAGTAATCAAAGATTAGCAAATCTGAACAATATTTATTGATTGGCAAAAATTTAGAAAAAACATCAGTGCTGAAGGATATTTGGTGAAAATGATTTTACTCAGTATAAAATGAGATATATTATTGTAAGACAGCTTTGCAATAAGTATTAAATGTCTTAAAAATGAGTATATTCTTTGGACCAGTGATTCATTTTCTAGAAATTAGTGAAGTGAAATAATCATAGATATGCACACATAGATATATTTACAATGTGTGGTGTAATTAAATTAGTAAAAAATTGAAAACTACTTAAATATCCAATAATACATAATTAAATAAGTCATGATGTGTGCAAAGTATGGAATATTATCCAGCCATTAAAAATAATGATATTGAAGACTATATACTGTTATGGAACTATGTTATGAGTGTGTAGGAGAACTACAAAACATCAATAATTCTAATTTCAGTTTCATAAAAAAACAGCAACCTCTCTGTATGTGAAAAAATATAAAGGTAGCCCTATGTCTATGTCTACCTTTACCTTTATTTCTATACACATAAATTTAAAAAACTAGATAGAAATACACTACAGTGTTAAAATTATCTCTGGGCAATGATGACATTTATCATTCCTTCTGTGTTTTATATTTATTTACTTTAGTTAGTTAAATATCACACCACTATATGAATACACTCTTGTGAAAATGAACATGTTACAGATAAAGTGGGAACCTCTTAGATTGCCCCCTTCCTTCTCCCATACACTCCTCCCAGAGGGATTCATTGTTTTCAGCGTGGTGTGTGTCCCTCTAGATCTTCTCTACACAATTTATGTACATATTTTTCCTCCAATGGTTTGGCAGTTAAAACATCTATTTGAAGTCTATTTGTATTTACTCTGAAAATATTAATTATATTTTCTTTTGGTGCTTAGAATTAATTGAGATTTTCTCTACTATTTACTTCCCTACTCCTCCCCCTGTTCTTTGACACCTCTCGTATTGTTATCAATTGAGACTTTATTCCCAGTTTGTTGCTTGATTTTCTTTCACACAGTTATCTAGACTCAACTATAAATTTTACTGATTTCTTTGTGTACTATTGTTGTCTCCTAATAGTCTTGGATCCTTATTTTATTTTTTTCTGCGATTCTTCCAGGAAGGATTTATGGATGGGAAACTTTAAGTCCTTGAATGATATAAACAATTTTTATTTTGCCCTAATGCTTGATTGATATTTTGGCTGGATATAGAAATGTAAATTCAATATAATTTTCTCTTAGAAACTTGATGATACTACCCTTTGCTGAAAAGAAGTCATGTGCCAGTGTGGTCCTTGTTTTTTTGCACGTAACATTTTTTATTTCCTGAAAGTTTTTAGTTCTGTATTTTCCTTAGTTCTCTGAATTTCACAGATGTAAAATTTGATTCCATTTTTCCCTTTTTGTCCTGCTTAGTATTTATGGATCTTTTCAATCTAAAGACTTGATTTTTCTCTTCAGGTTTTGGAAATTTTCATGTAGTATTTCTGACTTTTTCCCCCCACATTCAAATCTCTTTGCTTCTTCTCTGGTATTAGATTTTAGGACTTCTAGATCTACCTTCCAAGTCTATTTCTTTCATCCCTTGCTCTTCCCTTCCCTCCCTCCTTCATTTTTTCCTGTCCTTTTACTATCATTTTCTCTTGTGTTTTATTCTTGGGGAATCAGTATTCTAGTACATTAATTTTGCTCCTCTTTACTTAATGTAGTGTTATGTTTTTTTTCTATTAAATTCTCACTGTCATGTTTTTCTCTGTAAGATACCAAATTTGTTTGAAATGGCCAATTCCATAGTTATTCTGAATATATTGTACTTTGTTAATACTTCTTTTGAAGTTGACCTCTAACTTGTTGTATTGATCCAATTCATACCCTTGTTATTTTTCTGTTTATTTCATTTGTTGCCCCTCATTGATTGGGATGGTTTTCCTCAAATGTTTGATTGTTTTGGCATCCTTAGTATCTTTCCAGTTAGGATCCTCAGTTAATTTTTTCATGCTTTTTAGATGTACAGCTAGATGAATTGTGACAAATGTAATTAGCTGTGTGAACACCACCACAATCAACTTCACCTGTGCTCCTTTGGGGTCATTCTGCTACCGTGGATTGATTCTCTTTCCCTATAGTTTTGCCTTTCCAGAATGTGATACAGTGGGCATCATACAATATGTATCCTTTTGAATCTGGCTTCATTCACTTAGCACAAGGTTTTTGTTGAATATGTCAACAATTTCTACCTTTGTATTGCTAAGTAAAATTCCACTGTATGGATATGCCACAATTTGTTGATCAGTTCACCAGTTGATGAACATTTGGGTTGTTTCTAAGTGTTGATGATGGTGCATAATTGCATGTAGGTTTTTATGTGGACATATATCTTCATTTCTCTCAGGTAAATACCTAGGAGTAGGATTGCTAGGTCACATGGTAAGTATATATTTAATTTTAGAAGAAACTGTCAAAATGTTTTATAAGTGGCAATGACTTTCAAAAAACTTTTTACTTTGAGATACATTGTAGATTCACATGCAGTTATACGAAATGACACAGAGAGACTGCATGTACTCCACTTAGTTTTCCCATTTGTAACAGCTGGTAAAACTATAGCATAATATAACAACTGAGATATTGATACTGAACAGGTAAAAGATAGGTAACAGTTCTACACTGCAAGGATCCTTCATGCTGTTCTTACCCTCAGGGCCCTAGTCTTGATGATCACTAATCTGTTCTCCATTTATATAATTTTGCCATTTAAAGAATTATATAAATTTTACCAAACAGTATGTAACCTTTCAGGATTGACATTTTTCACTCAGTTTAATTCCTTGGAGACTTATCAAAGATATTGTATGTAATCAATAGTTCATTCCTTTTTATTGATGAGTAGTATTCTAGGGTATGCCACAGTTTGCCTAACCATTTATTGGTTTAAGCACACCTGGGCTATTTCCAGTTTTGGCTATTACAAACCTGCTATATCGCCTTTATTATGTTTAAGTATGTTTCCTCTATATCCATTTTGTGGAGTTTTTATCATGAATGGATGTTGAATTTTGTCCATGACAAGCCCACAGCTAACATCAATCCATCGCAACAAGCTGGAAGCTTTTCCTCTAAGATCAGGAATAAGACAAGGATACCACTCTCATCATTTTTATTCAACATAGTACTGGAAGTCCTAGCCATGGCAATTAGACAAGAAAAAGAGATAAAAGGCATCCAAACTGGTAAGAAAGAAGTAAAAATGTCTCTGTTTGCAGATGACATGATACTCTATATAGAAAAGCCTAAAGAGTCCATTAAAAAACGATTAGAGCTAATAAATGGATTTAGGAAAATTGTGGGATACAAAATTAATACACAGAAATCTGTCCCATATACTAATAACAAAGTAGCAGAAAGAAATCAGGAAAACAATTCCATTTAAAATTGCATCAAAAAGAATAAAATACCAGGAATAAACCTAACCAAGGAGATGAAAGACTTTTGTACCCTGAAAACTATAAGACATTGATGAGAGAAGTTAAAGAAGACACCACCAAATGGAAATCTATCCCATGCTTATGAATAGGAAGAATTAATATCGTCAAATTGGCCATTCTGCCCAAAGCAATTTATAGATTCAATGCAATCCCTATCAAAAGACCAATAGCATTTTTCAACAAACTAGAGCAAATAATCCTGAAGTTCATAGGGAACCACAAAAGACCCTGAATTGCCAAAACAATCTTGAGAAAGAAGAACAAAGCTGGGGTATTATGCTCCCTGACTTCAAACTATGCTATGAAGCTCTAATAATCAAAAAAGTATGATACTGTCACAAGAACAGACCTATAGATTAATGGAACAGAATAGAGTCCAGAAATACATCCATGTACATATATGGTCAATAAATATATGATAAAGAAGCCATGAATATACAATAGGGAACAGGCAGTCTTTTCAATAAATGTTGTTGGGAAAACTGGACAGCTACATGCAAGAGAATGAAACTGGATTACTGTCTAACTCTATACACAAAAGTAAACTTGAAATGGAATAAAGACCTAAATATAAGACATAAGAAACTCTTAGAAGAAAACAGGCAAAAATCTGTTGAACATAGGCATGAGCAATTTTTTTTCTGGACACATTTCCCTGGACAAGGGAAACAATAAAAAACGAACAAGTGGGACTACGTGAAACTAAAAAGCTTCTGTACAGCAAAGGACACCATCAACAGAACCTAAAAAGGCCAACCTTTAGGATGGCCACTATCCAAAAGACAAGAAATAACAAGTGTTGGTGAGGATGTGAAGAAAAGGGAACCCTCCTACACTGTTGGTGGGAATGTAATTGGTGTAGCCACTATGGAAAGCAGTATGAAGTTTCCTCAAAAAACTAAAAGTATAAATGCCATATGAGCCAGTAACTGCACTGCGAGGAATTTACCTGAAGGAAACTAAATCTTTAATTCAAAAAGATATACTCACTCCTCTGTTTATTGCCACATTATTTACAATATTCAAGATATGGAGGCAACCAAAGTGTCCATTAACAGATGAATGGATAAAGAAGACATGGTACATATACACAATGGAATATTATTTAGCCATAAAAAGACTGAAATCCTGCCATTTGTGACAACATGGCTGGATCTAGAGGGTATTATGCTAAGTGAAATAAGCTAGGTGGGGAAAGACAAATACTATGTGATTTCACTTCTATGTATAATATAGAAACAAAACAAAACAAAATGAAAAAACAGCAGTAGACTCAGGGACACTGAGAAGGGATTGGTTGTTACCTTGGGGAGGGGTTGGAGTGGGTGGGTGAGGTAGATGGGGGAGATAAAGAGGCACAAAAGCCTCAATCATAATGTAAGTTGGTCATGGGGATGAAAGTGTAGCATGCAGAGTATAGTCAATGGTTTTGCAACATCTTTGTATGTTGACAGAGAGAGTAACTGCACTAGTTGGGGTGAGGATTTAATAATGTAACTGTTGAATCACTGTGTTGTGTACTTGAAACCAATATAATATTGCGTATCAGCTATACTTCAAAAGAAAAATAGCTATAAACATTTGTGTAAAGGTTTTTATGTGAACATAAGTCTTCTTTCTGAGATAAATTCCTAATAGCACAATTGTGTTGTATTGTAGTTGGTGTCTTCAGTTTTTTAACTAAACTACCAAATTGTTTTCCAGAGTGGCTTACCATTTTGTCTTTCCACCACCAATGTATGAGTGATCCAGTTTCTCTCCATCCTCACCTGCATTTGAAATAGTCACTAATAATAATAATAATAATAAAATAAAAAATCTTGTCATCATGATTGGTGTGTAGTGACATCTCATTGTGATTTTAGTTTTAACTTACATGTCCCTAGTAGCTAATGATGTTGACTGCATTTTCATGTGCTATGTGACATCTGTATATACTTCTCGGTGAAATGTCTGCTTTTGCCCATTTTCTAATTGAATTATTTATATTTTTATTGTTGAGTTTTGAGAGCTTTTTCTATATGCCAAATACTAGTACTCTGTAGGATATGTGGATTGAAAATATTTTCTCCCAGTCTGTAGCTTATCTATTCATCTTCTTCACATGGACTTTTGCAGAACAGAAGTTTAAAATTTTTCTGAAGTCTAATATATCAATTTTTCCTTTTATGATCATGCTTTTGGTGTGATGTCTAAGAATGCTTTGTCTAGCTCTAGATCCTCAAAATTTGCTACTGGTTTTTTCTCTAGAAGTTTTATATTTTACCTTTTAAATTTAAATCTATGATTCATGTTGAAGTTTTTCTTTTCAAGTATGAGGCTTAGACCAGGGCTCAGTTTGTTGCTTATGTTTATCTATTTGCTCCAGCACCAGACAGGCAATTATGGTGTCAAAAATCATTTGTGTATATTTGTGTGGGTCTATTTTTTGATTCTCTATTATGTTCTGATCTGTGTGTCTATCCCTCCACCACAACCACACTATCTTGATTGCTGTAGCTATACAGTAAATTTTGCTATCAGGCAAAGTAGTACCTTATTTATTCTTCTTTTTCTTATTTTTTCTTCATTCTTTTTTCATGGTTGTTTTAGCCATTCTAAAGTTTGTGACTTTCCATATACATTTAGAATAACTGTATCTATGTCTACAGAATTCCTTGCTGATAGCTTGGTAGAAATTGCTTTAAACCTATAAATCAGTTTAGAGAGAATTCAGGAATTATTATCTCAAATCTTATAGTCCATGAATGTAGTTGTGTCTTTCCATGCATTTAAGGTGTTCTTTGATTTCACTCATTGACATTTTGTAATTTTTCAGTATACACAGGATGGACATGTTTGAAGTATATAGTTTTCCTTGGAGGGATTGTATGTGATATTGTGTTTTAAATTTTGGTTTCTACAAGTTCATTGTTGTTGCATGGAAGTGCAATTGATTTTTATGTTGATCTTTTATCCTGTGATCTTGCTAAACTTATTTATTTGTTACAGGAATGTTTTTGTAAAGCCCTTGGCATTTTCTATGTAGATAATCATGTTTTCAAAGAGATGTGATTCTATTTCTTCCTTTCTCATCTGTATATCTTTTGTTTCTTTTCATTTTCTCTTGCAGTGGCTAGAACTTCCAGTAATATGTTGAATAAAGGTGGTGAGAATGACATCATCCTTGCCTTGTTCCTGTCTTAGAGAGAAAGCCTTCAGTCTTTTGCCATTAAATTTGAAGCTAGGTGTAGTGTTTTTGTAGGTGCTCTTTATCAAGTTGAGATAGTTCTCCTCTTTCTAACTTGCTGACAGTTTTTATCCTGATTGGGTATTATATTTTGTCAAATGTTTTTTCCTTATCAATTGATGCAATCATATACTTTTTTTCCCTTTATCTTGTTGATTGATGTTTGAATGGTGTACCAGCTTTGCACATCTGGAACAAATCTCATTTTGTCATGGTGTATAATTATTTTAATGTATTATTAGATTTGATTTGCTAATATATTGTTAAGGGTGTTGTGTCTAAGCTCATGAGATATTAGTCTGTAATTTTCTTTTTCTTCTTTCTTTTTCCCTTTCTCTCTTTCTTTCTTTCTCTCTCTTTCTATCCTTTTATTTTCAACCTACTTAATGTCATTGAATTTGAAGTGAGTTACTTTTAAACAGCATATAGGTGGGTCATTATTTTGTTATCTACTTTTCAGATCTTTGACTTTTTTGTATAATAGGTACATTTAAACCATTTACATTTAAGGTACTTAATGACATTGTTAGGACTTAAGTCTGCAATTTTATTTTATATTCTATGTTTCCTTTGCTTTTCCATTCTTGCCTGTCTATTGCTTACTTGAACATTTTTAAAGGTTTAATCTTGATTTATTTATAGGCTTTTGAACAGATTATTTTGAAGAGTTTTCTTAGTTGTTACTGTGGAAATCACAATATTAATATTTGACTTATCATGGTCTACCAATTTCAACATTTTAGAAAAGTATGGAAAATTTTCTTTTTAAAGATGATTCCTTTAAAATACACCCCCATTTAAAAATATTATCTTGGATAATAGATGATATAATATTTGTTTAAATCACCACATGTGATTTCAAAAACTTACAAGGAGGATAATCTATTGTATTTATCCACATTTCTATTCTTTCCATTGCTCTTTTTTCCTTCTCAATATTTCAAGGTTTATTCTTTTATTGTTTCCCTTCTACTTGAAGAACTCCATTTAGTCATTCATAAGTGTAGGTCTGCTGGTGATGAACTCTTTCAGTTTTCCTTTGTATGAGAATCTCTTAATTTCCCCTTCATTCCCACAGGATAGTTTTGCTGGATATAGAATTTTCAGTTGCTATTACTTTTCTTTCACTCACTTCCTTTTTACCTCCATGGGTTTAGGTGAGAAATGTAATGTCATTTGATTTGGCATTCTCCTCAGGTAAGGTGTTTTCTTTTTTAAGGTTTTCCTTTACCTTTTGTTTTCATAAATTTAGTTATGATGTATCTTAGTATGGATTTTTTTGAGGCAGGCATTTATCCTATTTGTTCACTTTTTGAAATCTGTGGACTTATATCTTTTGCCAAATCTGGGAAGTTTTCAGCCATATTTCTTTGTATACTCTTACAGCCCCATTCTTTTTCTCCTATTCTGAGATTAAAATGATACAAATATTGCATAGGTCCCTGAATCTCTGTTAATTTGTTTTGATCTATTTTCTGCCTGTTGTTCAGATAGGGTAAGTTCTATTTGTCTGTCCTCAAGTTCATTGATTTTATTCTCTATCATCTCCATTAAATATTGAGCCTATCCAGCAAGTTTTTTATTTCTATTATTGACTTTTTCAGTTCTATAATTTCCATTTGGTTCTTTTTAATAAGTTATGTTTCTGTACTGAGATTTTTCTAATTTTTCATTTGTTTCAAGAGAATGTATAATAGCTTATTGAACCACTTTTATGATAGTTCCTTTAAAATCCTTGTCAGTTAATTCCAATATCTTGATTCATTGCAGTGTTGGCATCTATGGATTGTCTTTTTTCATTCAAGTTATAATTTTTCTTGTTGTTGGTATGATGGGTACTTTTGATTATATCTAAGCATTTTGGCTATTTTGTTTGGAGACTCTGGGTCTTATTTAAAATTTTCATGTTAGCAGGTAGTCACCTTGTTCAGGTTTGGCATGCAGGATCTGGCCTACCTTTCTATGCTATGGTTCCAATGACAGTCTAATTTTCAGAGCCTGTGTAGTGTCACTTTGGTCTGCTTGACTTATCTCCTCCTACTGGTCCCTGCTGGTGCTGTTTGAATGAGAAGAGGCTTCCCTAGGCTGAACCATCTGGTAAATGTTGCTGGGAAAGGATTCTCCCTGGAGACAAAGAGCACTTCTCAGGATGGGTGCTTGTGTGGTGGTTTGCCCCTGACTGTGGGGGATGGCGAATGTTTCATAGACCATATGATTGCTGTGACAGGATCCCCTTTGCCTGTGGCCATCTGATTTAATGATGTCTCTGAGTGAGGGAGGGGAATCTCAGGCCCTGTGGGGAAGGACACTGCTTGTTGGCCTGAGGCTGTGTATTATACTGTGATGCCCCTTGCTAGTGCTCCTGGTTGTAAGATGTCACTGGGTGGGGAGCAGAAATCTCAGGCCTTGTGCCTCAGTTAATTTTTAATCCTTTTCTGCAGGTTGCATCCATGTATTGTGTAATGGGGTAGGGGCTGGACCATGCTATTGAGTGAGGGCTCTGGTTGTCCAGGCACTGTCTTGCCTTTCTGGAGAATGTACTCATGAACATTACCTCTACTGCAGGCCAATGGCTGTCCAGAATGCTGCTTGACACGTCAGTCATGATTAGGAAATGATTAGGGATGACCCATTTGGCTTCTCTCAGTGTAGTTCTCAACTAGTGCTTTGCAAATACTCCAGGGCACTCCCTTAACCCCGATCCTGGCCCCAAGCATGTAATATCCTTTGTGCCCTTGCATTATTTGCTGTGGTTCTTTTCTGAGTGTTTATTTTCCTCTATCAGATCCCATTTTCCTTTTATATTTCAGAGATTTCTCATGCCTTCTGATCTACCAGAGAATATCACCTCTTGTATCCAGTGAGTTTAGAAGGATATATTATATATACATAATTTTTTCCAAGTATTTTAAGAGTAGTTTAACTCATCTTCATCTAATCTCTCTGTGATCTGTATTTTCTTAAATTTTCTAAAATAAATGTGTATTACTTTTATAATCAGTAAAGCCATTAATATGATTAAAACTTTTCCCCCTTTGACTGTGTGTTGAACATTGTGCTAGGGATAAGTCCTCAGAGGTCTTTTCTTGGGGAGATTACAGGGAAGTGAAAATGTGTGCTTTTTGGAGAAGGTCTTCTGGATAGCAGAAGGCATATCCACCCTTCGGGGGTGAGGGTGGGGTTGCTAAGCTGGGGCCCTCAGCTGCAGAGCTGGGTTTAGCTGCCACCAGGGTGCATTCAACTGTGGCAGGTTGCTCCAAGTTCTTGGAGGAGGATAAACCGTTCCCCTTCTTCAAATTGCCAGTGTGTGCAAAATGCTAACACTACACATTTAAGTGACGTATAGATCAGAATAGAATCATAGCTTGATGACACAAATTAAAGTAATTATATTCATTAGCATGATAAAAAATATGCAAACAAATGTTTATTAAATACAACCATATATCAACTCCAAAGGCTTTGGCATTGTTTATGTCTTTTTTGCTCCAGCATTTCCTCAAAGGTGGCTTGTCAGGCTGAACTTAATTGACACTAACAGAAGTGGAGGGAGGAGGAGCCAGTCCAGAATGTCACTTGGCTCTGCAAGCCCTGGAAGTTTGGGGATTTGCTCCCAGGCCTCACTGAGCCTTGCCAACGCTGGCCCCAGGAACGGTCCTGGGAAGGGAAGTACAGGTCTTCTTGCATTTTGGGGGAGGGCTGCCCACCTCATCGAGAAATTTGTCACCCAGTGAGAGAAAGTTAAGATGCTCCCAGAAGGCTCTAGAAGCACTTTCTCTTAGTATCTGAGACAATACCTGCACTAAAAGGGAACTCTTTTCTGCAAGTTTGGGTGTGTCTTTCCATCTGGTGGTAACTCTCTGGCAAGTGAAAGCACTTTCCTGTTCTGGAGCCCCTGGAGATGGTAACTATGCTCCTAAGAGGGAGACTGTTGCACATTTATGTTGGGCTTTTGCTGGGGAACCTGGCAGGCTTCTCTGGACAGGCATCTCATTCTTGCCAGAAAGCGTGTGAATCATACCCACAATCACAGCCTCAGAATAGAGCCAAGTTCCTTAGCTGTGATGCTCAGGCATGTTGGGACACTAGTGCTGACCCTGAGGGCTGATGTGTCACAGGTGTGCTTATGTGCAAGGACCCTGTCTTTGTGTATCACAGCTAGCAATTATTGGTACTATTTATTATGCCCAGAGGGGTTGTTTAGAAAGAGCCGGGCTGGGTACAATTGACTAGTGTGATTGTCCGTCCATCCATCCAACGTATGTTGAATGTAATGTAAGGCAGAGAGTGAGAAATGTAAGGAATGGTGGAGAAGGGGATGTGGAGGTGAGGGAGCAAGAGAGGTGGCCTTGGCCTTAGATCAGAGTCAGCTGCTGCCTTCTATCACACTGTGTTTTACCTCTGACTTATGATTCGAGTTCTAGGAAAACCACAGCCCTAGTCAGAGGATTTGGTGTAGCTCTAATGCTTGACAGGTCGGGCTATCATTCCATCTCATCCACTCTTTGTAATCCCAGTTTATCTCCTGGACAAAAGTGAGCTTTTCTTGTCCCTAAGCGCCTGTTGGGTTTCACAGACCGGCTTTGTAGTAATGTGGACTTCACAGGTGTCACCAATGCATGTCCATCTGCCTTTTAAAGGAAACAAGATGCTGCAGAGCGTGAAACTCCTCTCAGGATCCACACCGATTCTTCCCTCTCGTGCGGGAAGGGGAAAGAGGAGATGCTCGAGTTTCCGTGGCCAGGCATCAGTGCAGAGCAAGGGGAGACGGTCTGGCACGCCCAAGGCTGTTGTGCAGGGGGCGCCCTGGGCATTTGGTGGCCACCCAGGGTCCCTCGGGTCTAGCCACTGCAGGAACTCTCATTTCTCCTTCCCTAAAAAAGGGAGCCAGCATAATTCATTTTTGTGGGGTGGTTTATGCTGGGAGGGAAAGAACAGATGTTAAGAAAACAAAGGAAGGCATACCACTTTTGTTTCTGAGCCAATGGTGATCAATTCTGTATACTTTACTGCCTCGTCCATGTTTTGGGGATGGATATTTCAAGCCATTTCAATCAAAAGTGGTGCCACTCTAGGCTCTAAACAAAGGCCTAGATTTATTTTTTTTCTGGCAGCACAATCCTCAAAGATTACACTTGCTGCAACATTTTTAGCCACGTCAACATTCCTTAGGAAATACAAATATGGGCATTATTTCATGGAGATGGCACTGGGTAATATAATAAAATGGATTTATTTCATCTTAATTTATTTAAAATGTGCATAGACAGAACTGGGATAAAATCCATGAGATGAAATATCTCGTTTGCATGAATATATTGAAAAATTCAGCCACCTTCTAAGCCAAAAAAAGAGGCAACTTTTTTTCATCTTCAGAATAATAAGAAGAATAGGTGCTCTTTTTAAAACAAGAAAATATAACCTTGACAGAGAGAAGTGATTCATGTTCTGCGGTCCCTGTGAAGGTGTGAGGGATGAGTGTAGACGGCAGCAGCGAGAGCTCTGGGTTGAGGAATTGGGAGAGAGACGAGATTGTGGTTTTGCATGAAGGTGCTGGATGGGCAGAGTGGGTGTTCAGGATTTCCTGGGTGATCAGAATTTCCTGGTGTGCCGTGGCAGTCCTGGCACAGCCTCAGTTCTACCTGCTCCTTTCTCTGGACTCTAAGGCTCCGAGGTGCCTGGCGGTAGAGAACGCCGCAGGGTAGAGACTGCTTGACCTCCATCCCACCTTTGAGCTGTAGCACAGCACACTCATCACCACGCACCATCTCAGGGTTTCTGTATCCAGGATGCACTGTGGATGCTTTGCTGGTCCATGAGGTTAAGTCAGGTCCAAGGTCCTGGGGCTCAGTCTGGTCTCCAGTGTAGCAGCTATATGACACAGAAACTGTTCATACTCTCTGACCTTTATGTGGGGCAGCAGAAGGTAGAGGCTGAGTCAGACAGCTTGTGGTCAAGTCTGACCCTATCACCTATGGACTGTGTGATCTTGAGCAAATTGTCTTAACCTCTCTGGGCTCTAGTCTCCTCATTTGCTAAATGAACTTGGTAGTGGAACCTACCACAAACAAAGCTCTGAGGTTTGCTTGAGATGATCATGACAAGTACTTAGAACATGCCTGACTTAAAACTAACATTCAGTGAATGTCAGTTATAAAATTTTCTTATCAAAAGAATGGAAATCTTTTAATCTCAAATGGTAGATTACTAATTACTATTATTGTTTGGCATTGATCATATTATTGTTTGGTGTTAGTAACTGCTTTCAATTTATTTCTTCTGTGTCTAAAAACTTCTTGAGGAAAGAAATGACAAATGCTTGCCTAAAGCATTGCTAAAGCCTGTAGGACTGAGATTTTAGTTTTCCGTCTGGGGAAGGTTTGTGTCTGGGCATGCTCCAGGAGAGGCCGAGTGTACCCCGAGGACCAGCTCTTCTGCCGGCCAGGACTGGCCAGGAGCTGGTTGCTCCTGCCTCTATCCTCCACCCTGAAGTGGCCACTAGTCCTTGGACTGAACTGCTGGGTGGTGGGGAGGGCTATCTTCTGATATATTCATAGTGAATCACAAGTCTCATCTTCTCTTCCAAGACCCCTGCCCATGCTTTCCATTCCTTTTATTTTCTTCCCCAGGCTGGGAGGAAATCCAGAAACAACATTTTCAGCTTTTGAAAATTAAGTAAAGAACATGGATATTGGGGCCCCTTTGGAATCACATGTTAGCCAAAGCATTTGGGAAAAAAAGTCAGTGGAGGGAACCCCCACAGCTTTGTGCTGGGATTGGGAGGCTGGGAGATGGGCTCAGGGTGGGTTGATTCAGGCCTCCAAGGAACCCACTGTCCAGGGGGTCAGAGAGCCTGTGTCCTGAGCTCTCTGTGGGTGGGCAGAACCCACCATGCCTGTGAGCTGCTCCACATCTTGCCTCCTAGGGCAGGTTCAGCACAGGTACCCAAGCTCTGTCTTTCAGATGCCTGGGCTGGACACTGCTGGCACAGGGTCCCTTCGTCTCCAGTCCCTTGTTTGGGGCTAGGGTGAAGCCAGTGGGTTTCCTGGGGAGTGTACCTTACCCACCACACTCTGTTCACTTAATGCTGCTCAGTGGGATGCAGCAGCTGTCCTCGTAGACCCTCACTGGTGAGCAGGAGGCCAGGACCCAGCAGATAAACTGGGCATCTAAGCCCCGCCTGACATTCTCCTCTAATACCGTCTAGCCCAGTTCTATCATGTCTTGATCCTTGAATCCGTGGGGACTTCCCAGCAGTGAGTTTCTGAACAGAGGAACAGTTCCAGGGCATGGTCTACACCTCTAAGGAGCCATAGAGAAGCAGCTATCATGCTTGCTCTCCCCAGAGCCCCAAAACAGATCCAGGTGGAATCTGATGGGCTGTCCCCTGATGGGAATCTGGGGTCACTCTTCCCTGGGCAGGCCCTGTTAGGCTCACAGAGTCACCCGTGCCAGTAGTCTGAGTGTGCACGGGGAGAAACCGAGGATGCAGCCTTGCCCACAGCCTTCTGGCTGACGCGTGGTGGAAACTTCCAGTTGGCTGGGAGTAGAAACCAGCGAAACAAAGAACAAAGACTGGGGTTTTGTTTGTTTGTTTTTAACAATATAAATGTTTTCTTAGATTTTAAGAATGATTATGCCATACAATATTTGACCTTAGATCATTCTGTTTTCCCTGGGTCAGGACTTGGGCTTTGAGGAGGAGAGTAGCTCCTACTAGGGTACAGTTGCGCCTCTCTGCACCTTCTCCCACAAGGTCAAACCCAGAAAGGGACAGGAAGCCCTTTATTTGCCCTCCTGTTCTACCAAACTTGCTCTGCCTCCACGGCCTCAGGAAGGAAACCACAGCCAAGAGGCAGAGAAACTAAGAAAGCTTGAATCTTGACCTGGGCACTTCTCAGGCCCCAGTAATGTGCGGAAACTTTAGGGGATGTTGCTGACAGTGAGTGATGTTCAGTTTTGGCTGGTTGAAGCCCAGCCTCCAGGGAGGTGTGCCTCAGCTGCGGAGCGTGTGCTGGCTGACCTGCTTGGGTAGGGTTCTGAGCCCCTCTCCTCCCCCAGGGGCGTGAGGCTCAAACCCTCTTCCCAGGGGCATCTCTTGAAGGCTGGGCTCTGTGGCAAAGGCATGGTGACAGGGAGGGGCAGACAACAGGAGCTGACCTGAGCCCCCTGACAATGTCAGGGCAGCTCCCCATGCCTGGAGGTGCTTGTTGCAGGGGCCCCAGCTGAGCCGTCTCCCTCTTCGCCTTTCCCAGGTGTTCTTTCGATGACGGGGCTCCAAAGCTGGTGTCTGGCTGCCTGCTTCTGTTTGCCAAGTGCATCTGACTAGTGTGGAGAGGCCCTGGTCGCCTGTGCTGGTGCCTCCAGCAAACCTCCTGTCAGTGTTCGTGATGATGTCTTCCTATTTAGGTGACACCTGAGTGGAGCTGAGGGCCAGGCTGGGCCGCTGGTGTGGCTGGATGAATGGAATGGGAGGTCCAGCCGGCCCAGAGTGTCTGTCTGTGGTTCCAGATGTGAATTCCATGCAGGTGCGCCTCAGTTGCCCAGGATGAGCCTGTGCTAACGAGAAGCCTGCTGCTTTGACCTTGGGGGACAAGGAGAGGTTGGTACTCCCCAGATAGGAGAGATCACAGCATTTTTATGTTCTGATCAGCACAGCTCTCAGTCTCAGTCTCATGTGTGCTGAGCTGGGGTGTAGACTTGGTGACCATTTGATTTATTGTCGAAACCAGAGCACTTTTGAGAGAGACAGTGGAGGTGGTGAAATTCTGAGAGTGGAAGGGGGTGTGCTGATAATTACACTATTAAACTGGGAGGCAGTGTCGCCTTAGCAATCGATGCTTGGCGCCCAGCTCAATCATTAACTTAATCACTTCTGGAGCTCATGTCTTGGGAGTTTTGGGATTCTGGGGTCAGCATGGGCGCAGAGGACCAGCACACCTGGGTTGGCAGGGTATTTTATGGTGTCTGACCGGCCCTGCCAATGGCTTGTTCTGGGATGTGGAGCTGGGCTTCCATGTGCACAGTTGGGACTGTGTGCTGGGTTACTCTTGATTTGCTTCCCTTTAACTAACTGCCTCAAGGGTGGGATCTCTTTGTGTGGGTTGTGGGGTCAGGCACCCCTAGGTTTTGATCCTAGCTCTGCCATTACTGTGATGCAGATCAAGTTACTTAACTGAGCCTCCGTTTTCTCAGCCAGTAAATGGGGATACTAACAGATTTAACAGGGATGTGGGGTGGGGGTAGGGGGTTATTGCAATGACTGTAACATGTGCATGTGCTTGGCATGCAATACATACTCAATTGTTATTTAGGGTAGTGTCTTATGTCTAGAAGATGCTGCTGCATTTTGGTACTTGAAGAAAATATACTTGTTTTGCTTCATATTTAATTTTAACAAAATTTTAGGTAGTGGAAATATGCATGGTGTATTACGCTTATAGTAATGCATATATAATTAACTAAATATGAACAAATTATTCCTGTACTGAAGTACATGGTCATATTTTTCACTGATAAGTTCTGTATGATTTGAAAAAGTTTGGGGACCCCCTTCGTGATTAGGACAGGACCAGCCATCTTCATAAAAGTCCCCAAAGTAACAGAAGCAGAGATACTCATGGAATATGAGGAAGCTATTTTACTTCACTCATTCATTCACTCAACAGACATTTACGAGTACCCACCATGTTCCAAGCACTGGGGTACACCAGTGAACAAAATAATAAATTATACAGTACATTGGAAGGTTTAAGTGCTATTTAAAAGAAGCAAGGTCGGGGGGCTGGGAGCTGGGGTGTGGTGAGGTGGTGTGCAATTTCAAATTGGCTGGTCAACATAAGTCTCATTGAAAAAATGACATTTGAGCAAAGACTGAAGGAGGTGAACGGCTTGCATCCCTCCCACCCCAGAGCTGTTTCTTTTTTCGAGTCTTCTTTTAGTTCCCAGATTCAAATCTACATTTCCCTCTGAAATCTCTTGAACTTTCGTAAGTCAGAGCAGACTTTCATCAGCATGTCAGTATTACTAGACTACCAACATGTGCTAGTAGCACAAAAACAACTTTAATTAGCATGGAATCTTTTTTTAGTTAAAAAAAAAAATAACACAAACCAACAAAACCCGAGGTCTGGATTTTTGAGCATTGGATTTGGACAGGGAGCAGAATGGTGAGTGTTGCTGACAGATGCCGGGTCCTGAGTTGGGAACCTGGCAGCAAGCAGAGTGACATCCAGTCTCCTGAAGAGGTGGTTTGGTGGCAGAAGGTGGGGAGGTTGACCTGGGTTGGCAGAAGCATTTTTGAGGAGTTCTTTTCCCACACATTGTCCTGGAGGTGATGAGCTGTCTGGCCAAGCCTATTGTCTGGAGGGAATGGTGTTTTTGTTCCTGTTCTCGCCCCTTCTGAGTTCCTTAGGCTGTGAAATGGGCTTTCAGTACCTGCTCTATCTGCCTTCTGAGGTTGTTGTGAGATCCAATATGGTGGAGGCTTTTTCACATGGAAGTCGTCATGTGAAAAATTTAGTTGTGGCCATGTTTGCCTGGGCTTCTTGCTTACCATCTTCTGTCTTGTCCATCCTCCTCAAACCACCTTTGCTAAAAGGGGCTGCACAAGCCTAGCTTTGTCCTTCACTGAGAAGATCGAAGCCACAGGTGACCAATGTCCTCTTCTTTCCAATCCTCTACAGAACCACCTGTTAAGTAACCCCTTCCCCCAACCCCTCTGTCTCTTTTCTCTCTTCTCTAAACTTCCCAAGGATTCTGCTTGTCCCCATTCAAGGAGCTCCTCTCCTGCATTCCCCACCTCTTCCTCTTGACTGGATTTTCCAGGTTAGTTTTTTAATTGGCTATAATATCGCCCATGTTTTTAAAAGGGTCATACCCTCACGGTTTATGCCCTTAACAGAGGGAGAAGCTTATGAAAGGTTACAAGGAGTTGTCTACATATGCTATCTGCAGATCTTTACTTCCCGCTCTCATTTTTTTTTAACTCCTCAGGGCTGGCTTCTGTTCCTGCCCCTCCCAGTGACTACCAGGCTGCCACACTGAACCGGCCGGTTGTTCTAGGCTCATCTCTATCTCATCTCTTTCTCTGGCTGCATGGCAGCTCTGCCTCCCTCTCTGCGAAGCTTCCTCTCCATCGCTCTCTTTGCCCCCCTCCCTTGCTGCTGCATCTGATTTTGCCCCACCTGCTAAATGGCGGACTTTCTCAGGGGCTGGATATTGTATCCTCTTCTCATCTGCACTGTTGTCCTAGCTGATCTCATTTGTAGGCTTGGTTTTAAAACCTGTTTATATCTAAACAGCTGTGAATTTTTAATCTTCATCTGAGCTCTGGACTCTCATCTCCAACTGATTCTACTTAAACTCTTAATGTTTCTTCCAAAATACTTCCCTCCCACCCCCGTTAACCCCATCTCAGAAGGTGGTGCCTGTATTTACCCCATGGCTCAGTCCCCAAACCTGGCTGTTAATCTTTATTGTTTTCTAATTGATTTATTAAGGTGTAAGTAAAATTAACCCTTTAAAGTGAACAATTCAGTGGCACTCAGAGCATTGCCGATGTTGTGCAACTACCACCCTGTCTAGCTCCAAAATGCTTCCATTCTCCAAAACGAAACCCCTACCCATTAAGCAGTCACTCACATTCTTCCGTTCCCAGTCCTTAGCAACTACCAATCTGTGTTCTGTCTCTAGCTATTCTGGATACTTCATAAAAAAAAAGAATCATAATATGTGAACTTTTGTGTCTAGCTTCTTTCACTGAGCATGATTTTTAAAGGTTTTTCCACATTGTGGTGTGTATCAGCACTTCATACTTTTTTTATGTCTCAGTAATATTCCATTTGGTGTATGTATCACAATTTGTTTATCCATTATTGATGGATATTTGGGGTTGTTTTCAACTTTTGACTATTGTGAATAGTGCTTCCTCTTATGACCATGCATGTACATGAATTTACTTGAGCATTATTTTCAGTTCCTTTGAGTATATACCTAGGAGTGAAATTGTTTTTCCTTAATTTATGATAACTCTGTGTTTCACATTTTATACAGAGGGTGCATCATTTTACATTCCCACCAGCAATGTACAGGATGCACACCCTCCCCAACACTTATTCTTTTTAATTAATTTTTTTTGTTATAGCCATCCTAGTGGGTACTAAGTGGTACCTCATTATGATTTTGATTTGCATTTTCTTAATGACTAACAATGTTGCACATATTTTCATGTGTTTGTTGGCTATTCGAATACCTTCTTTGGAGAAATATCTACTCGGCTTTTTTGTCCATTTTAAAATTGGGTTGCTTGTCTTTTTGTTGTTGAGTTGTAAGTGTTCTTTATATATTCTGGATACTAGCCCTTACCAGATATATTATTTGCAAATCATACCACTGAAACTATCACTGATTATTTTTCTTAACCCCTGACTTCCTCAGAAGTCACACTTGCTCAGCCTACAGGACCTCCCTTGAGCTGTATTCTAATCCATCCAATTCTCTCCATCTTTACCCTGCATCTCATCATCCTGCCCCCACCCTTTAGTTCTCACCTGGATAATGCTAATTTGTCTCTTCACCTCTACTATTGCCCCCTTATAATCTATTCTTTGCCTTGTAGTTATAATGATTTTTTTAGACTCTACTTTTTAGAGCTATGTTAGTTTACGACAAAATTGAGAGGGAGGTACAGAGATTTCCTGTATCCTTTTTACCCCAACACATGCATACCCTCTGATCTTGACATTACTCACCAGAATGGATGAACCTATGCTGATATACCATAATCACCTAAAGTCTATATTTTCTCTTAAGGTTCACTCTTTATGTTGTGTATCCTATGGATTTGGACAAATGTATAATGAATGACATATACCCATCATTACAGGATCATACAAAGTATTGACACTGCCCTTGAAGTCCTCTGTGCCTCCCCCAGCCCTGGCAAACACTGATCTTCTTATTGTCTCTATAGTTCTGTTTTCTCCAGAATGTCATATAGTTGAAATCACACAGTATGTAGTCTTTTCAGATTGGCTTGTTTTCACTTAGTAGCATGTATTTAAGGTTCCTTCATATCATGGCTTGATAGCTCATTTCTTTTTAGTGGTGAATTATAGTCCAATGTCTGAATGTTAGCAGTTTATTTATCCATTCACCTACTGTAGAACATCCTTTTGCTTCCAAGTTTTAGCAATTATGAATAAAGCTGCTATAAACATCAGTGTGCAGGTTTCTGTGTGGACATAATTTTTCCAAACCTTTGGATGTATACCAAACAGCACAATTGCTGGATGGTATAGTAAGAGCATTTTAATTTTGGTAAGAAATCACCAAACTGTCTTCCAAGGTGGCTGCACGATTTTGTATCCCCACCAGCAATGAATGAGAGTTCCTGTAGCTCCACATCCTCACCAGCATTTGGTGGTGTTAGTATTCTGGATTTGGGCCATTCTGATAGGTGTGGAGAGGTATCTCACTGTTGTTTTAATTTACAAATCCCCGATAATGTGGAACATCTTTTCATATGCTTATTTGCCATCTGTATATCTTCTTTGGTGAAGGGTCTGTTAAGGTCTTTAGCAACCCCCTCCTTTTTTTTTTTGGCACAGTCATTTAATTAGTGGCATTCCTTTCTTCCAGACACAATGGACCAGAAATAGACCGCTATGAAAAGGGAATAAAATTTTATTTTTTCTCAGGTTATATGTTTGCCTACGAAGAAATCCTTTGCTGCTAATTTTGCTGAAATGGAGAGAAGCATAGGAGAAGAGACACCATTTCTTCACGCTGACTTTGGAATGACTCAGGTACTGCTCTAGCATACTCAGCTGGGGCATGCTTACTCTTTGCAGATTAAATCCTGAAGAACTGTCATCATCCCTTGAACATTGAATGACATTTTCTGGGTGGTGGATAGAATGAGGTAAACTGTGAGCAAATGGGGCTTTATATCCCTGAACCAGGCTGGGTAAATTCCTATGATGTCAGAACACTAGGAAGAGTTTCCAGTAGTGAAAACTTCTGGCTTCACCCACCAGAAGTACAAAAAATGTAGCCCCTTTTTAAATCAGGTTGTTTGTTTACTTATTGTTGAGTTTTAAGCATTTTTTGTATGTTTTTGGTAACAGTCTTTTGTCAGATGATTGTTTTGCAAATAATTTCTTCCAGCTTATGGCTTGTTTCCTCATTCTCTTGACAGTGTCTTTCACAGAGCAGAGGATTTTAATTTTATGGAAGCCCAGTTCATTCATTATTTTTTTCATGGATCATGGTATCTAAAAAGTCATTGTCACACCCAAGGTTTTTCTCCTAATAATGATCTTTTAAAAATATAAATATGACTATGTCCGTATCTTCTTCAAACCTTCCAAGCTTTCCTTCTGCATCTAGAATAAAGTCAGGCCTCCTTAACATGTCCCTGCCTTCCTTTCTGTCCATTGTCTCTGTGCTAGCCCTTCCTTCTATTCCTTTCCCTGCTTGGAGACTTTATGCTTTCTCCAGTGCCCCAGAGCTTTTTCTTCACATGTACCTGGTGAGCCCCACCATCCTTCTGGTCTTGGCTTACACATCACCCTCAGAGTGTTCCCACCCACTGTTTAGGTTAGGTTCCCCTACCTCATAGGTCTCTCAGAAACCGTTTCTTTCATAGTTAAAGAAAATCTTCATGTCTACCATGTGCCAGGCACTCTGTGCTCACTGGGTTTTTAATGATGTATGAGACAGATAAGTTTCCTGTCCCCATCTTGCTGGCAGTCTAGCTCAAGAGACAGTAGAAATAAGTGTGCAACCCCTTAATATATTATTCGAAGAAAATAAACAAGATAATGTCAACTCATGGAAGAAGGCGGAGCTCCCACAGTGGGGGGCGGGCCCCTGCGGAGGTGATATTTGAGCAAAGAATGGAAGTGCGAACAGCCTGCTGAATAGGGGCGGGGAGAAAGTCCTTCCAGAGAGAGGGAGGGGTAGTAAGGAGAAAGGCCCTGGGCTGTGTTCCAAAGGCAACTGAACCTGGACTATCGCCTAACAAGGGTGGTAGAGAGTGAGGCAGGAGAGGCAGGCAGGAGCCAGCCTCCAGTCTGGAGTCAGTCCTGGGATTTCTTGAGTGTCATGTCTGGTTTTTGCAGTGTACACAGCATGGGAAACTCACCCACTTTATCCATGACTGTGCACCCAGCAATCCCTAGGGAGTGCCTTCCCAGAGAGGGTGCTGTATAAATATTTATAAATGCTGAGAGAATATTACTGCCATTAATGAGGTTAACTAGGTCTCCATCCCCCTTCCTTGTTCACATTATCCATGTCCTTACTGAGCCCTTTGTTTTTGGGTCATGCCAAAGGGCAACTCCAATTCAGCACAGCGCTGGCTGAGCTCCTGCAAAGTGTGACTTGGAGCAGTCTGCATTTCATCAGACACATTGAGGTGCCTCCGCTGCTTGCAGGGGATTGCTGGCTCTACAATGAAACCTTCCCCTTTAAGTTTTCAATAAGAGTCCCTAGAATCTCTAGAAGCTCAATAACCAATTTCTGCAAAAAGCCTGAATTCTACTTCTGAGTCACAACAGCAAAGGCCCTTTTTTGTCCAGGAAGTGGACCCCTCCCCAGATTTGCTGGCTGCTGGTGGTTGGGGTTGGAGGGAACTTTATACAGGGCCTATGTCTGTGTGCCTGAGGAGAAAGCTGCATGTTTTTTTACATGCAGCAGTAAGTCTAGACAGGTCCATCTTTTCTGCATTTGATGTGGAATCTTTGTTAGGCACGAGGGACCCAGGAGGAGCTCGAATCCAAAACAGTTTCAGCAGGGGAGACCCTTGCCAGGGAAGTCTATTTTGTAATGAGATCTTTATGTCGGCAGGATCTTTATTAACCCGGGGCCAACCCAGTTCTTTCCACATGAAATTAATTTATTGGCTGTACTGCTCAGACGTCATTTGGCAACCACCACTGCTTACACATGCTGGCCTCTTTTGGAAAAGACTTATTATTTTTAAGAAGTAGTGTCTCGTGATTCTTCCATGGTATCTGACTCTATTGATTTTCCTGGCTTCCTTGAGGGCTGTGTCCACCTTGAACTCTGTGTGTGTGTGTGTGTGTATGTCTGCATGTATCTATGTGCTGGGCAATGCCACACAGGTGTAACCCAGAACTTAAGGAAGCCTGGGTATGGTGTGCAGGTGGCACTCGGGGGAAGACAAAGATGCTTGGAAAAATACACTGAAGTTGTCTATGCCGTTAAAATCATGCAGATAGAACAGCAGCTCAGCAAATAGTTAACAGTGTGTACTCAGTGCCAACTGCCTGGATTTGAACCCCAGCTCTGCCACTTAACCTGTGTGTGACCCTGTGCATATTATTTCATTTCTCTGTGCCTCGATTTTCTCACTTGCAAAATGGGGGTAATAAAAGTGTCTCATAAAGGTTTGGGCAGATAAAATGAGTCAATACATATCCAGCACTTGAAACAGTGCCTGGCATATGGTAGGCACCCCATAAATGTCAGCTCATGTGGTCATTATGACCTCTCCTTGATATTTTTCCTTCTGATGGGCTATTTGCAGTATTTTGTAAGAATGCCTCTTCTACTCGCATTCACTACTTTTTCTCTGTAGGCTAGATGTTGATATCATTTATGTTCCAAATGGCTCCCAAACGAGTCACCCCAGAGTCCTAGGGCCTGTGCCCCACAGACCGTTGCCAAGTTCTTGCTGGCAGGTGTAGTGTCTGAAATTTAATCCAACAGTGCCCCACCCCACCCGCCTCTCCCTATTTGGGAGCAGCCTTGTCTGTGTGCCTGCATCCACAGCGGCCTCCCACGGCCACGCCCCTGGGGCCTACCACTCCTGGGGCCTCTCCGCAGAAGCCTTCTGGGCGCCAGCTGGGTTTTGTCTCTGCTCCCAATCGACTTAGATGTTATCCCTGGAAGGGGAAGTGGCAGATCTAATCCTCCCAGACCCCTGGGGACATACTGGGGCTTCTCCCAGGTGCCTGGTCTCTCTGTCAAACCCAATGGGTAGAGCCTCCTTGTAACATGCACTGAACTGGAGGCAAGTCCATTTTGAGAAGTGTCTTCCCACCGGTTTATTTGTTAATATCCTTCTAATAAAGGTATTCACTTTTTAAAATTCACAGGTGGACAGGTGGTAAAAATCACTTTTTTTGATGTTTAGTTCTATGAGTTCAGATGGAAGCAAACAGTCATCTAATCAGCATCATCATGAAGATACTGAGCAGGTCTATCAATCCCCAAATTCTCAGGTACTGCCCGTTTATAATTAACCTCTCCCCCCAGTAACTACTGATGTTTCTGATCCACAGTTTTGGCCTCTCCCAGAATGTCATATCAGTGGAGTCATACAGTATGTAGTCTTTGTGTTTCACTTCTGTCACGGCATGACCATTTCAGACTTACCCGTGTTCTTGCACGTATCCTTTTCAATACTGAGTGCATTCCTTTGTATGGAATTTGTTCCTTTCAATACTGAGTGTACTCCATTGTATGAGTATTTCACGTGTTCTTTATCCATTCACTAGTGGAAGGACGTTTGTGTTGTTTCCGGCTTTTTGGAGGTTGTCAAATTAATGCACTGTCATCATTTGGATTCAGGTTTATGGGAACATAAATTTTCACTTCTTTAGGGTTATAATTTATAAGAAACTGCCAAACAGTTTCCCAAAGTGACAGTACCATTTTGAATCAACAATGTGTAAGAACTCCAGTTGTTTTGCATCCTCACCAAAACTTAGTGTTGTTACGTTAGCTAATCTGATAGATGTACAGTGGTAGCTCGTTGTGGTTTTAACTGGCATTTTCCTAATGGCTAGTGCTGAAGAACACTTTCTTTATGTGCTTATTTGCTATTTGTCTATCTTCTTTGGTTAAGTGTCTGCTAAAAGTTCCACCCAACTTTCATTGGGTTGTTTGTTTTTCTAATATTAAGAGTTTTTAATATAAGCTGGATTTGAGTCCTTTGTTGGCTATGTGATTTGCAAATATTTTTTCCTTTTCACAGCAGGCTTGCCTTTCATTCTCTATGGAGTCTTTTGAGGAGCAGAAGTTTTTAATTTTGCTGAAGTCTAATTTATCATTATTTTCTTTCATGGATTGTGCTTTTGTGTCATTCCACCAGTTTCTAAGTTTATTTTAATTCTCAGACCATGGGTAGCACTTTGGGTGTGGCTCGGGGCAGCTGCTGTGCGGGGCGCCGGCTCCGGCTCTGCCTCAGTCTCGGCTCCTTCCCTCCACCGCACCCTCGTGGCCACTTTGGTCACCAGCCAGGACTTCTTTCTGGAGGAACACTGGCCCACAGAAGTCATCTCTCGGGAGGCCTGGTGAAAGGTGTCAGCAGAGAGAACAGTCATGAAGGATGCCGTCCACAAACACTGTGCTGCTGGGGGGCCAGAGCACCCGCCTACACTCTCCCTTTCTCAAGGTGTCTTCATTCCGGAAGCTTCATTGCTTTTCATGGCCCAGTGTCAGCTGGGGCCATGACAGTCCATCTTGTTGGTTTCTCTGACTTAGAATCTCTGGAAACAAGGCTGAGCCCCTTACCCTCCAACAGTTTGGGACTTTAATGCCAGGGGTCCAGGGAGTGGCAGCCTAGATAAACCTGCAGAAGTCCCTTTCCCCTCCACCACAGTCATCTCTGCATTGCCTGGGCAAGGAGCTGGGCTCCGCGGGCCTTGCACTCTACTTCCAGGAACGGGGCTCTCCGTGTCCAGCTCACTGGGCCTCTCACTTGACCTCCCCCCTGACTGTGCTCTCTTGTGCTGCCCCCAAGGAAAGGAAGAGTATGTGGGCACGAGTCGGGTCTTTCCACTTTGTTGGAGTGGAATGGCGTCCCATCCAAAGGCCAAGCCTGGTGTCCATGTCCCAGTGCCCAGAGAACCTGGCACGCACCAGGCGGCCCTGGAGCCAGGAGGCTGGGCTGTGAAGCATGTCTCTCACACCCACATGAAGTGGTCAGCACCATGGGTTTTGCTGCTACTGAACAGTACCGTTTAAATGTCAGCTGGCTCCTCCAAGATGGGGCGCGAGTCAGAACTCTGCGCTAAAGTTGATGACTTGCCTGACGCGGCATGAGCCGAAATGTGGAATTTTGCTGCAGTCCTCCATACACGAAGAAACAGCTTTCTTTGTGTGGTCTTGCCCCATTGGGACTCACATGATTCTTCGGGAGAAGGGCTTGTTTCAGACCTAGGACCATTCTTACCTCACTTTGAGGTATTTTTTCCCCGTCCAAGGCTCCAAAACAATACGGTGACTTGTAGTGGTCGGTGACCTTCTGCTGCAGTAATTTCCTCCTTTGGGCATTGAAATTGATTTTCTTCCTTGTGGCATGTGAAGATTCAAAGTGCCCCTTGCTCCTGGTCTCAGGAGGGCTGCTGCACCAGCAGCTGAGTCAGGGACAAGGTGAGGGCTGGCCACCAGTGTGGCGGGCGGTGGGGTGGGGTGGGGTGCTCCCTGGAGCATCTGCCTGCTCCTGCACTCTGTCTGAGTGTCCTGTGTGTGGGGGCGAGGCACAGGTTCTGTGGGGTTGGAGTGGGCCGGCCTCTGCAACAGCTTCCTTGCCAAACTGGACTTTAATATGGGAGAACCAGTGCCCATCATCCAACAGTGGTTCCCTGTTGGAAATTCTGTGTTTGTGTCAGCCCGCAGAGAATTCCCTGTGGCCTCCGCAGCCTGGTCTCCCCAGTGGGTGAGTAGTGTGACTGGGAAGGGTGTTGTTTTCTGCCTCTGCGGAATCTTGTGCTGCCCCAGTCTCTGATCCCCACCAGCATCTTGTTTAGGATGCCATCTTCAGCCCCTCTGTACAAACCCTCTGGCCTGCCCCTGCCCACTGCCTCCTGCTGAGGATTGTCTCTCTTTTGCTGGCTCACCTGTCCCCACCCTTCTCTTACAGGACTTGCTCCACCACCTGTGGAAACCCCGTATGTTGGGGGACAAGGTGAAGGTAATTTAGAGGTGGCAGGCTAGTGCTGCACCTCAGCACCTATGCTTTTCCGGAAGATCCAAGCAGTATTGGCCCTAACCATCCTCCTGTTCCCATTCTTGCCCTCCCACAACTTTTCTCTCTCTGCTGTCCCAGGGATATTTCCAGAGGACACATAGGATCCCGTCACTCCCTTGCTTCAAACAGCTTCTTTTTTCTTTTGAGCATAAAGCCCAGACACCTTAAAGCCCCTTGTCAGTTGGCCCTGGGTTAGGGCGACCCCTCAGGCTGCTTCTGTGCCTTGACCATGCTCTCCAGACACAATGTCCCTTGCAATTCCCTGATTGCCCTTCCTCCCTCCTGCCTGCTCTTGTTTACTTGCCCATCTGCCCAGTTTCAGCCACAGGGGCCTGAACTTGATGGATCTGATCTCACTCACCTGCCGCTCCAAATCAGGCACTTCTCAGAGTTCAGGGGTCAACCCCACAATATTCCCTGCAGGGAAACTGGGCAGCACAATCCCCCAACTCTGGGGGTTTCTGTGCTGGTGACAGGACACAGACGATGAACAAATGATCAATAAGCAGGATGGTGCACAACTGTGAGACCTGCAGGGGAAGGAAGCATCCACATTGTAACAATGGCCAGGCAATGCCCTCTGAGTGGTGCCATTTGAGCTGGGAAGAGTCCAGCCCCTTCAAGATCTGGCAGGGGAAATAGCAGGTGCAAAGGCCCAGAGCTGGGCAAAGGCTTGATGTGTCTGAAGGAGCCCTGGAGCGCACTGCACACACAGAGAGCACTGTTTGCATCGCCTTCTGGCCTCCAAGCAACAACATGATTTTCAGTAATAATTCAGCAACAAAAAAATTCATGACCAGGAAAGCAATGTAGACAGTGAAAATATTTTCTTTTGTTGGACCTCACATATATAATCATGTCAGAAAAAATTACCATACAAAAAAGAAAAATACACAGTAGATTAATACTATTAAATTACATTAATGTGGAAAAACTTACCCCTATGTATTGGTTTGTTGCACTCATGGGTGATAACATTATCTCTCCTCATTTCGAGCCTTGACTCCTGCCATTTTTCCGACGGCTTTGCCAAGTGTGACATGTATTCATGTTCAGTATTCAACCACAGCCAGATTTGTCTGTCTGCTCCCAGTTGGTTGAAAAGCGCTTCTTTATTAACTTTCATTTCAGTGTTTTCCACATGTAGCAACGGGTATACAAATAGTTGTGAAAAGTCTTAAATATGAGGATAATTTTGGTATGGATTTATATAGATTCCATTTCAAATGTCTCCCCTAGTTGAAAATCACCAAAATATCGCCACCAGAAAATTCATCACAGATTTCTGTTTTATTCAGTAAAAACTTTCAAATTTTTCTTTTACAAAAATCAGAAAGATGGTTGAATGATGAGTGTGCGTGATATTATTGGATCCATTGCATTAGCCTCAGTGAGTGTCCAGGTCTTGGTGCAGGATGATCAAGGCTTTCAAGCATGGCTTTTTCAATTCCCTCTGGCAGTTTCACAGCAGTGTGTTTTGTCACTTCTCCTGGCATTGTCCTTTAAAATTTGATTCTTTTTCTATTTAATTGTCCATTTCCTTGTATTTGTTTGCTGCAGAGTTAATGGCCTTCTGCACAATCTCTGGGCATAGATCTTCAAGAAACAGGTGTATAGCTTGATTTTTCACTACATTGTTCAAGGCAGGTTTTGGCTGGTTGGCAAATATTTCTGGGACTGATTAACCTCACCTATAAATTCACACTAGGGTAGAAAGACTAAAATGTACCGTTGCCGTAAGATTTTATTTTCTTGATTCTTTTTTAGTTTTCAAACAAATAATCAACAATGGAAAATAATGAATTCCAATCTTAAAGACAATATTCAAATTCCTTAAATCATGCATGAAGTTAAATTGGCACTTATGAAACAAAAGGGTAATACCATGTGGGTCACACTCGGTTTTAAATTTTAAGCACATATGACCTTTCAAATAACCACTTAGGGTGACAGAATTGGAGACATAGAAGTTCTGTTTCTTCATCGTTGGCAGTCATGGGGCTACCATTGTTTATTTTGAATCCACTGTTTAAGTGCAGTGATGTGTAGTTCCCACAGGGCTGGAGACAGGATCTGCACCCAAAGTGAACAATTCTGGAACGCTACAGACTTACCCTTAACACACATGCATGTAGCCGAGTCCCTGTGCCTCAGGGATCTTTACATAACTGGGAGTTATTTGAATTAATTCCATGTAGAAATCAGTGTGTATTAAAATGTTAAAGTGATAAATATGTGTTAATTTGAAGCTTGCATATATGTTACTGAAACACTGAGTTTTGGTTCTTTGAAATTGTAGTTGAATTTGAATTACTCTGAATTGAATTGAATTACAAAGTAACTACCATTACTTTGAAATGGTAGTTGTTTAGAACCTAGACCAAGAAACAATATTTTTCGGTGGAGTATTTTATTACTGACATTGTTCAGAATTGCTGGTGCAGGTGATAAAAATGCTCACAGACAATGCACTCCCTTTCTGTCTGCTTCTGGGGCAGTTGGCTCCCCACGGGTGGGGGATGGCCAGCGCCCCTGCAGAGCAGTGAGTGTGTGGGGAGTGGGAAATGAGGTTGCAGGGGCTACCAAAGCCAAGTGCAGAGGGGTCTTGCAGGCCATGGAAATGAGGTGTGGCTTTTATCTCCAGTACCACGTGCTCTCATAGTGCCAGATAGCCATCCCTACCATAGTACACGAACAAGTAACCAGGAAATTGCAAAATGGGAGGATGTCTTGTCTGTCAGACCATAATCTCCCTAAGGACATGCAATGTATTTCATGTATCTTTGTAAACCCAGTATTTTTCTCAGTGCTTATGAGAAACAGAATGTACAGACAATAGCCAGGCCACATATAAAAACTGAACTCTGACTCACAATGTATGGCATCCAGGCCAGATCCACACCAATCAGTCCAGGAAGCTGAACAATGATATTTGGTCCCACATGGTCAAGACTTGATTAATAACTGACAGTTGTATTTCATTTTTGCCCTTGTTTCCAATTTAGGACCAATTGGAAGAAGCCAAATATGCACCCCTAACCAATCACCTAGGATGGCTTACATGGAGTCAGCCCACCTGCAGCTCCCCATGCCAACAGGGCACACTGGAAGCCTTCTCTTTCCACTCGAGAGCTTTCCCACTTCTCTGCCTGCCTCTGAGTCTTCGACTCCCTCACTATAGCAAACTCTGTATAAAGAGCCTTTGCTTGATCTCCTTTAGGTGGTCTTTGTTTATTTCTATATGTCACTGGAACAACAAATAAGTGAATGAATGAATTACAGCCCTGTCATCCAGAAATGAACCAAAGTAATCAAAGTAATGGGAGAGAGAACAGCGGCAAAAATGACTGACAGTCGAGACACCACAGCTGCAGGTCAGTGGACAGGCACATCCTCTTGTCTCTGCATCTGGTCATCAGCCATTGTCTCTGGATGCCTGCTCCTCATACACATGGGATCCTACCATTCAAAGTCAGTCCTAACTTGCCTTTCTCACTTACTGTATGGTGAGCATCTTTCCACTTCATAGTCCATTCTTCTAGGATGTATTTTAAATGCTGCACAGTATTCCACGAGGTCAGTGGTATGATTACTTCTAATTTTAAGCGCAAAATTCCTGAGTCAAAGCTTGCACTAAATTTTGAAGTTTTTCTAACATGTTTCCAAATTGCTCTCCTAAAACTAGTAGAAATTTGTTCTCACAGTCAAAGTGTATGTGGAGACACAGTTTCTACTTTGTCAGCACTGTATTTTATAGTCCTTTCCTATCTTTGTCCATTTGAAAACCAAAAAGTGTTATTTTGTATTTATTTATATTTCTTTGGCAACTAATGGGCTAAACTTCTTTTTTTTCATATAGTTACTGATCATTTTATTTTATTTTTAGATAAGCATCTTTTCCATGTCTGTCTTTTTCTGTGCCAATTCTATACTGTCTTAATGCCATAGTACTGTAATTTATTTAGCATCTGACAGGATAAATCACTTATAATTCCCAATTTTTTCAAAAATTTTATGAGCGTCTTACTTTTATGAGGACTTTGATTGAAATTACATTTAATAATCAATTGAAAAAGTGCAATCTTTATAATATTATCAGAAAACAGTATAGTTCTCCATTTACCCAGAATTTTGTTTTACTAATAGGCATCCTTTATATTTATTTAGCTTATTCTTGTGTGTGCAGATTTTTAGTTGTTATCATGGATATTATTTTGTATTATTAATTATGGTTAGTTTTACTGGTCATATGGCTAAATGGAAACAAGCATTTAAAAAAATATATATTTACTCTGTTAACTGGCCACCAGATTGAACTTAGTCATTCTAATTTTTATTTTCAGTTACTTCATTTGGGTTTTCAAAGCAAACAGACATATTGAGAAATACCAACAAATTTGCCTATACTTTCCCAATAGTCATAAATTTTTTCTTTGTGTTTGCCTTGTTGAATTGTCCAGGACCATTGCTACTGGTGCTAATGAACACCCTATCGATCACTTGAATGCGAATGACACTAGTTTTCCACTGTGATGTGAGATACTGTTTGTGGTTCTAGGTAGATACTTTGTATTGTTTTAAGATTGGATGCTTCTAACCCAAATTTATTGAGTTCTCTTTCACCAGGAAGATATTGAATTCATACCATTCATACCATGCCTCTTCAGCTTCCATCAAGAGAAATCGTTTTAGTATGTGCTGATGGTTTTCTAGCTCCATCATTCATTCTCTATTATCAAGTAGCATTCTACTTTCAGGAAGTTTTGCTCTCTATCTTCTAAATTAAAGCAAAAAATTATTCATTTATTTAAATTAGTATGTATACCAGCATGGACTCATGGACTATTATAATCCATGAATGGGTTATAATCCATTACTATTATTACATAAAAATATATTTTGCTGTTCAAAATGTCCCAGATTTGGCATCTGGGAGTCCCTTCAATCTAGTTCTTGTCTTCATGACTCTTTGAGTCCTTCCTTCCTTTCCGGCACAGAAAGGTGTTTCAGGTTCATCTTGCTCTTCCTCTGCCCCAGCTCTAGATTCAGTTTTTTCTCCAAGGAACTTGACCTCACACCAACAAAAAATACCAAGCAAACTGTAAACAAATATTGATCCCTAGCTGGTGCTTCTAGTTGGTTCCTTTTTGCAGTGGTAATGAGCTAGAAGTTTGAGCCTGCTTTCTGTGAATTCTAGGCTTGAGCAAATGAATACACATATTGAACATTAATGGGGTTTGTGTTTCTCACTGTTGAGGAGATACAGAAAGGAGGAGATTAGAAATGTATCCTCTTGTACTGGATTGGGATGGAAGGTAGCAGATGAGTTCATGGTTTTTATTATCTATCTATGTGTATCTTTACCTATCTATCTCTCATTATCTCTCTCTCTCTTTCTACCTATCATTATCTCTCTCTCTCTCATTCTCTTTCTATCTATCTATCACCTATTTATCTACATCTATCTACCTACCAATCTAGCATCTATAGATAAAGAAGTAACACTGATGTCTAGGTGACATGTGTGTCTGTGTGTATGCACACACACACATTTCCCAGCTCTGTCTGCTAAGATGACCTAGAAGCAATGACACAACAGTAGCCATGGGCACATCTAATGCTAAGATCTTGATTTTTAATTAGTAATCTCATTTAATTTTAAAAAAGTTTATCCTTCTTTTGTGCATGTTGTAGGGAAATTTTGTAAATCCTATGTAGCATTTTACAAACTACATTCTATATACTAGCACTGTCCAAAATAACTTTTGCAATGACAGAAATGTTGTATATATTTGTACTATTTAATGTGATACCCACTTGACACATGAGACATGGCTAGTGAGACTGAAGAGATGAGTTTCCATTTTATTTAATTTTAAATAGTTAAAATTTTAATTTAAGTAGCTGCCTGTGGTTAGTAGCTACCATATTTGAATTTTGGGTATAAGGTTTAAAAGATACACACACACACACACACACACACACACACATATATATATGTATTCAAATTTATTAATAATATTGTTCAAATATTATTATACTGGATCTTTGGGTATATGATTTTATATGTTATATATACATATACATATATATATATATATATATATATATATATATATATAAATAGGATTGGCCAAATCCTCTCTATTTTTTTTATCTATGTAGCTGGCAAAGATGGAAAAAAAATGTTCATGTTGGCCATTTTCCTTCAATTGCTATCTTGTTAAATATTAATATTATCATCCCTGATTTATTTTTGTTTGTATTTGCATGGTAAGTCTGCCTGTCACCTTATTTGGCATGTAGAAAGAACTCAATATTTATTTGTTGAAATGAATAAATGCATGAGTGAATTTTGTAAACTTTCTGGAAAGTTTTATTATAGGTGTATTCCTTTATAATAGCACAAATCTGGATTTTATTTTCAACCCAAACAATGTCTTTTGAAAGGGAAACTTAACTCATTTACATTTTATGCTTAGCTCCTTACAGGGCTCTTTGTATGTGAAATTAAAACACGTCTGAGGTAGTTCTTCCTGCTTAAGGATCTCAGAGGTCATTCACCTTGCGGACATCCATATTACTGCAGCCTAAGGAAGATGTTTTCTTTTTAATTATTGCTTTTCCAGTCTTCATATCCTTCTTTCTGAATGACTTTTATATCCAGTGTAAGTGCTTATTTCTTTCTCATTTTTTGTTTATTTACCTGTTTTGAGTTCTGGTAATATCTCTTGAACTGGTCTCTTAATTCTCCACTTAAAAATTTGTCAAATTTCCTACCCCAAAAGCAATTTTTTTTCAGACTTTTTCATTCTTAATACTGCCTCCTATAGTTTCATGGTTGAAATGCTCCCTTGGAAGAACACCTAAAGCCTCTTTACATTTTTCTCCTGTTTCTTGCATTAACTCTACCATATAATGTGACATTGGCTCTGATAGCCCAGATGTGTGTCTGTATCTTGAATGGCTAAATATTTTTGTATATCACACGATTTCTCTCTATTTTCTCTTATAAACAGGGGAGGTCAGGGGATTATCTGGTAGCGATTCTAAGAGAGCGCGTAGGGGTTCCTATTTAAATCTTTCAGGCTCGAAGGGAGGAGGGAAAAGTTTAGATTCACCGTGCTTTTCCTTTGCCAAATTAGCTTCAGTGAGCCACAGCTGGAGTCGGCTCTCTCTACCCCAGGCAGGGGGTTTTGCCTCTCTGCTGAAGAGTCTCTGTTTCCTGCACAGTGGCAGCCCTCAATAAATGGGAATAGTACCCTTCTTCTCTATTTACCATGATGGAAAAAGTTGCAAGGTGTTTAATGGTCTCAACTGTCCAGAATGTGTGTGTGCTTGTAGTGTTTGATGATATGTAAGTGAGAAGCTACGTTTCCAGACTGTAGTAGAGAATTCCCTGGCATAGAGGATAGCTCTACACAGAATTAGATGCCACCGTCTCCCCTACTTGGCCACCGATTTGTCATGCTCAGACGACCTCCCCTGTGCTGATCAGGTTCAAACTGACTCAAACCAAAGGTGTTCCCTATTGTTCCCTTCACTCCTGTTTGTGTCTGAAATTCAAATTTGGGGAAGCACAGGATTGCAGGGTACCAAGGTAAAAGCATGAAGTTTGGTTTGTTTTGGAACATAGAAAGCTCACCTACCCAAAGTGAATTCTCAAAGGCTATAACCTGTTTTGATCTTTGGTGGTGAGAAGTGGCAGGGATGAAATTACACCTCCCTTCCCTCCCGAAAAGGTGAGGGCATCCTGGGAACTGGAGGCCTTTTGCCTTGACAAGAGGTACACAGGAGGTGTAGAGAGATGCTGGGTGTGCATGAGGGAGACAATGACTACAGGCCAGACTCAGAGGGAGAGACAGTCCAGGGTCTCTGTTCCTCTTGTCTCAGTGTCCGGCTGAACAGATTTGCTTTCTGAGTCCATGGTTGGCCTTGGCAACCATGCCCAGATGCACATCTGCATTCTTAGGAGAACAGAGGGGTTCAGGGGGTAGTTTCTAACTGCTGCTAATTAATAGTGAGATCGGTCAAGTTTCTGAGCTCCAGTCTCCTCTTGATACGTGGGATAAACATTTCAACTTCATTGGATTGTTAGGATGATTCAATATAAAACATCATCAAGCTTCTTGTTATACAACGAAGTACACATGTTGGGATCTCAATTCGTAAATGCCACCTGGTTCATATGTACACATGGGCAGCAGAACAGCATAGGAGTTAGGATCACAAGTTCTGGGGTCAAACTGCCTGGTGTGAAAATCCTGGTTTTCTCCTCACTGGCTGTGTGTCCTGAGCAACTTACTTAGCCTCTCTGCATCTTAGGTTTCTTGCTTGTAAAATATGGATGAAATAGTCCCCACTTCATAGTCCTGGTAAGAGCATTACACGAGATGTGTATGTGACATACCTACCACACTGCCCGACACATAGTAACAAGTCAATGAAAGGTAGAAATTGGTAGTTTCAAAAAAACCAAGCACTTCCACCTCTTGGTATCTACCCCAGAGAAGAAATAACAAAAGTGCACAAGGATATTGACTGCCGGAATTGCTTGTAATACAATATGAAAAACTGGAAACAACCTAAATGTACATCAACAGGATGATGGGTAAACAGACAATGTATCCTCTTACAGAGCACGGAGCAGGAGCCTGAAAGATGGAGGCAGCTCGACGTGTACTGATGTGGAAACAGCTCCAACCCCCGTTGGTGAGTGATACAGGAATAGCGGAGGAACTCTTTTAGTATAATGGTAGTCTGTAAAAAACCTCCACAATAAAAATCTCGGTGCCAGGCTGGCTTCATGGGTGTGTGACCCAGTGCTGGGTATTGAGTGCTCTGCTGAAGCATTCTTAATTGTTCTGAAATGTTTGAAAGTCTTTGAAATTCTTAGTAATTTAATCTTTGAGCTGTGTTTTGTAAGTGAAGTCTGATGGGACGATGGGGCACGAACGTGAGCAGAGGACATACGCTGGGGTCAGGGTCGAGACTCAGCTGTGGTGATGGCAGCATCTGTGGCAGAAACAGCAGCCGCAGGAGGGGCTCTACCTGGGAAGAGTGCTGGGGCTTGCGTAGGAGCCCGGGGCCAGCCCCCATGGTGTCTGCACAAACCTCAACGCTTCAGCCTGAGTTCCAGAACAAGAGCTGCCAATGACCAGGCACTAAACCTTGTTAGTAAAATACTACAGAATAAAAGCATCCACATGGATACTGTGGACACTGCAAGAAAGTATATTACAGAGTTATTCGAATCTTCAAAGACTTTAGAATCTCTGTTTTTATAAAGTGCTACCACATTGCAAAGCAAACATCCACGAGCTTCAATTTAAAGATTGTTCCAGTCGAAGGAAAAGAGCACTGTTTTCATCTGAAGCGTCAGAAAAACCTATTATTAATGAGGGGGACCATTTTAAAATCAGTTCTTCCTAATATTGATTAATCGGAAGATTTTCTGACTCTTTTCTACAGATTTCTGAAAATTCATTTATGAGGTCATCAAAATTTGTTCTTTTAGTAACTTCGTCTTCATTTGATGCAACTAGAAGTGACATCAATCAACCTTGGCATTTGAAGATACAGCAATAGAATTCATGAACAGGCATTTTGAATTATATATAAGTGATGAAGCCACTTTGTTTCTTGTGTGACCTCCACAAGTTATAGGGAATATCAGAGAGAGCATTCAAATGCTGTTGTATAAATTTACATTGAAAATTAAATTCAGATTTATACAGAACTGATTCTTATGAAGAGTTAAATCTTTTTAGAAAATTCTTCCATGGGAATCATCAGCTCTAGATGTACTAAAATTTGTATTTTGTAATTATTTATCAGAAATTTATCCCAATGCTATCACAGCCTATAAAATGCTCTTCAGAACCTGAGTAATAGTTGCATCAGCAGAGATCATTCTCAAATTAAAAATGATCAAATATTATTTGCAATCTTGCATTTGCCGAGGTTGATTGATGTCACTTTCAGTTGTATCAAATGAAGATGAAGTTGTTAAAAGAACAAATTTTGATGACCTAATGAATGAATTTTCCAAAATTTGTAGGAAATAGCCAGAAAATCTTCTGATCAAAATATCAAATTAATAAAATATTATTTATTGGATTAGGTAAAAGATGACACCAGAATATTTTTTTGCAATTTGTAAGTTATGTTGTTACTCATGTAATCATGTTAGCCCTATTATATCACATAAATAACTTAATTTTTAAGGAAAAAGAATTGTATTTTAATATCTCAGTGTACCGTATCAGATGGTAAATGATACCTATATGTCACAAGTGATGATAGGTTTGATAGCTTGGTTAAGGTGCAGTCTACCAGGTTCTCTACTGTGAAGTTACTACTTTTCCCTTTGTAATTGTCATGTGGAGAGACTTTGAGGCTATGCAGATATCCTGTTTCTCATCACACTTTTGCCCACTAATGTTAGCATTCATTGCCAATTATTGTCTGCCACAACTATTACAGTGGATCAAAATCCCAAAGGCATTCATCACAGAAATAAAAGTAACAAAACTCCAATTGGCATAGAACCACAAAAGACTCTGAATAACTAAAGCAGTCCTGAGAAAAAAGAACAAAGCTGGAGATATCAGATTTTCTGATTTCAAACTATACTATAAAGCCATAGTAACAAACACAGTATGGTCCTGGCACAAAAAGTAGACACATGGGCCAGTGGAATAAAACAGAGAGCCCAGAATTAAATCCTAGCATATATGATCAACTAATGTTGGACGAAGGAGCCAACAACACACGATGGGTGAAGGACAGTCTCTTAAAAAAATGTGCTGGGGAGTCTGGAGAAACTGGCAAAACAATGAATTGGATTTCCATCACTTCACACTTCTCACAAAAATTAATTTGAAGTGGATCAAAGACTTATACATAAGAACTGATACCATAAAACTCCTAGAAGTAAATGTAGGTAAGAAGCTTATTGATATTCATTTTTGTACATATTGATTTTTGGGCATGATGCCAAAAGCACAAACACAAAGGCAAAAATAAACAAATGATACTATATCAAACTTGAAAGCTTCTGCACAGCTAGAAACAACAGTAAGAACAACAAATGAAAAGACAAGCTATAGAATAGGAGAACATTTCTGTGACCCATATATCAGATAAGGGGTTAATATCCAAAATACATAAAGAACTCATACAACTTAATGACAAAAAGAAAAGCTGATGAAAAAGTGGGCAGAAGAACTAAATAGACATTTTTCTAAGGAGGGCATAAAAATGGTCAACAGGCACATGGAAAGTTGCTTTATATCTCTGATCATAAGGGAAATGTCAATCAAAGCCACAATGAGATATCACCTCACACTTGTTAGAATGGTAGCATCAAGAAGACAAGAGCCAACAGGTGCTGATCAAGATGCAGTAAAAGGGAGCCTTAATACATTGCTGGTGGGAATGTGAATTGGCCCCACCACTATGGGAAACAATATGGAGGTTCCTCAAAAAATTAAAAATAAAAACTAGTATATGATCCAGCAATTCTATTTCTGGGTATATACCCGAAGGAAATGAAAACAGGATTTCAATGAGATAAATGCACCTTCATGTTTTTTGCAACATTATTCACATTAGACAAAATATGGAAACAATCCAAATGCCCCTCAACAGACTCATGGATAAAGAAGATGTGGTATATATAACAGTGGTATATATATATATATATATATATAAAGTGGAATATTATCCAGCCATGAGAAAGAAGATATTCTGCCATTTGTAACAACATGGATATATTTTGATCACTTAATTCTAAGTGAGATAAGTTGGACAGAGAAAGACAAGAACATATGATACCACTTATATGTGGAATCTAAAAAAAATCAAACCTGCAAAAACAGTGAAAGGGAATTTGGGATGGGATAGAGGAAGAAGATTGATGACAGTGTTTAAGGGTACAAACTTACAAGTGGTAATAAGCCATAGAGTATACACAGTATACCAATGCACAGTATAATGAATGTAGACAATAATATTGTACTATAATTATGCAATGTGATGAATATCTCTACAATGGAAGTCAAACCACAATATGTAAATGTATCTTAGTAATACACTGTAAACCTTCAATTTAAACAGTGTTACATGTCAAATGTATTCAAGAAAAAATAACAAAAAAGTAAAAGTACCTGTATAAAGGATGTTTATGAAATTGGTACTAGCAGGATACACTGAGTAGAGAGCTTTTTCAGGGAATGGAAGTAAAATGCTTTAAAAGAAGAGTATGTGAACATTTAATAACAAAGTTCATAAATGCAGTACCTGCTTAGTAAGAATTAAAGTGTGTTTTAGTGGAAAAAATTATTGCCATGGTGTTTGCCTAATGATGACTTTCTATTTCCATTATTCCTTCTGTACTTGTTAATTGAAATTCTGTAGCAAGGAAAAGCTCTCCCTTGTCCCCTACTTATTTATTTATTCAATTATTTATGGTTATCAGCATGGACTTGTGGATATGGATTTTATTCTAAGAGTTACAGTATACTACTATTTTATTTTCTTGCTTAAATCGCCCCAGATTTTGGCATTGGGAACTCCTTCAAGCTGACTCTGGGGCCTTTCAATGTGCCCTCATTACTTGAACCCTTTGTAACTTTTCAGCACCATAAGATTTTTCCTTCCTCAGCCATGAGAGCTCTTCTTTTGCATTTTCAGTGTGAATGCAGGGCTACTCTTTAAAACTGTGGAACTGGAGGTTTATATAAGCACGTGTCTCATGATGTGCCTGCATCATGCACAGTATGTTCTTTGGGTGGCTGTGACGATCTGGGAAGTGTTTCATGACCACCAGAATCTCAGGGTGTGTGCGTGTGGACACACACTATTTATCATTATGGAAACGGGTGCTCTTATTAACCCCACCACCATGATTGGTGAACCACTTTCTGGAGCATCTCCTCTCTAACCTCTGTGGAACGGAAGCAATTTCCAGGGGACTGGCGGGGGTCAGGAGGCCTGGCTTGGAGCTGGGACTGGGCATTACTTCTCCTTTCATTGACTCCACCTTGAACGCCAAATGTGTCCAATTTGAATCTTTTTATTCAATCACTCTGACTCTTGGCCCAGCCAGCCTACCTCTTAACCATGAATGATGTGGTGCAAGCACCATTTTCTGGAGAAATAAACCTGTTTTTCAAGGAAAGAAATCTAGTTCTTTAAGCAGAGACTGATTGAGGAGAAAATATGTATATTCCCAGATGTTTTTAAATGAAAAGAAAAACATACAACAAACCCCTGAAATTATCTTGGGTAGTGGTGGAGGTAGATGGAATTTTGAGAATGAAGTATGTATAATATTTTAAAGGCACTGACTATAAATTTAAAGTCTCATTGTTTAGAGTAATGTAATGCCTCCTAATTTTATGGTGTCTTTTAGATGGATGATGTTAGTTTAAGGCAAAATTCAGCTAAATATAAAGGTATAGTCTATTCAGGCAATACTTAAAATTTTACCAATTAAGTTTGTGTGTATCTTTAAAATTCTGTTATTGAAAGAGCTAAACTTTGCTGCCCAATAGGAATTCCAAACTCTTCTAGAATCCTGGCAGTTAGGAGAAGCACACTTGAGAAGCTTGATATCAGAGGAAAGCCAAGGATACAATTATGTTTTTAATACTCAGAGCCATGCATGAGATGGAGAAGGAGCAGAGGGAAAGCGAAGAGGACCTGTCTCCCTATGTCTGCTCACAAAATGGGGTGAATTAATGTTTGCTGAGTAGCATTGGGTTTAAGGAGGACTGTGGCATGAATTCTCAGCAGCAGGAGTATCTACTTCCTGTAACATTCACTAATTACCTTTATTTGGGGAAAACCTTCTTACCACTTTCACATTTGCTATTTTTTGAGATTTCCCCCAAATTTTGGCCATTTTTATTTAATCACTCAACAAATGTGCAGTGCTTCCTTACCATAGGATTGGAGAGGTCGATGTGGTGGAGAGCAGAAGGAGGTCCCATGATCTGGGGGCCTGACTCCACCTTTTAGGAGAGATTTGTGTGTACCCAAAAGACGAAGGACCAGCAGGGCCGATCCTTGGCATGTCAGAGGACACCCCTGTGCTGTATCTGCACCCCCAATTGTAGCTCTGCCTGGAAGTCAAAGAGACGGGGGCTGAGGAATCAGATGCTTTTGTTCTAAAATCTGTCTTTTACCTGTTTAAATTATAATACTGAATAATTATGTATGTGTAAAAACTGTCAAAAGTATACTTAAATCATGCCTCTTCTGTGTGCTAAAATTACTTTTCATTATGACCTACTTGTTCATCATTTGAACCAAATATCTCAGCCTGGAAATGTAAATGTGTTTTTGTTTTTGCTCTGCAGGTTAGGTCAGCGACGTCTGCAACAAATATGATCACAAGGGTGAAGGTGACATGATTTACTTAAATCAGGCAATTTCTTCATTAAAGCATTGAAGCCTCAACTCATAAAGACACTCTTTAGCAGATGAACTATAATGTCGCCCAGCATTTGTCATATTAGGTGATTTGAAAAGAAAGAACAATTATAAAAATGAATGTAATTCTCTGTTGAAGAAAAAAAATTCAGTTTTTGCAGCAGGGGGTGGTTAATTTTCCACAGATAAAAACAGGTTTCACAGTCATTCCGCAGCTATAAGATTCCACAATTAAAACATAAGAAGAAAGGGCTGCACCGCCAAAGCAGACAGTTGTAGGAATTAGTTGTTTGGGGCTGGGGAAGCAGGTTTCCCCTCCAGCATCAAAGGTTATTTTGTCCCCAGAGGAACAGTTCTGTTGCCATAAACTGTGCTGGTGTGCCCCCAACCCCCCACCTTAGCCCAGCGTCTGAGCTGCTTTCAATTAGCAGGGATTATTAAACTGGAAACATTTTAAACTGCTGCTGAAGCTGCTTTCCTGCCTTATGAGCTGAGCTAGAGGCGTCACAATAAAAGCTGATTGATTAGCAAAGAATGTACTTACAGCAACTGATGCCCAGTGTCATTTTCTATGCGTTTCACAACCTTCCCTTTCCCTGCCCCCTGAATTTTGCGTTTTCATTTGGAGATTAACCTTAGTTTCTCTCTCTGCACTCTGCCACAGCCTGGAGGCTCTCAACTTCCATCTCAACTGCCCTGGACATCCTCTATGTTCAAGCCCCATCTCCCACCTGGGCCCTGGAGAGGGTGACCCCCAAAAGGTGGGGGTTGGGGGAGGGGCAGGCTCAGATACTAGAGGGAAGGCTGTTAGTTCCCTGCGTTATTAGCCTTTTTCCTTGGTGCTTAATTATCAGAACATTAGAATTATAGCAACCATAACACATCTCAGAAGAATACAGGCCACAGAATATTGACTGGGTGGAGGCAGGTTCTCTTGGAGGGTTTCAAACGCTGGAGGTATTTACAATGAAGCACTACCTAGTCCTCAGTGATCTTCTATCTTTTATTGATCTTTCTTAAATTTCCTTGTGTGGATCTTTTGCTTCTCCAACTGAAGTAATTAATTTATTTGATAACACATACTATTTGGTTAGCAGGGTGCTCTGCTGACCTAACCTGCATATGCGTATATATGTGTGTGTGTGTATATATACATATACATATTTAAATATAACATTTACCGTATAAATGTATTTATACACACACATATATATATAGCATTAATATATTTATATTTATCATTTAATTCTAGCCACAATACTCTGAGTTAGGTGTAGTTAATACCCTGCTATGGATGAGTAAACTGAGGCTTGTAAGTGGTTGAGGCTGACTTCAAAATAAGGCAGACCAGTTAGCCACTATGTTGCTTCTTGGTCCAAATCTGTGCCTGCTCTGAGCTTCAGATTCTTTATCTGTCACAAGAGGTCTTTGGAACAGACCACCTCTATTCTTTCCTAGGTTGTTCAGTTTTTTTGATCTGTTGGTTTATCCAACACATGCTGGTTGGGGTTTCCTTTGTGCCTGGCTCGTTCTGGATGCTGGGGGTGGTGGGGGACTAGCTTCTTCCTTTCCTGGGGATGGGGCTCAAGTCCCTAGTTCTGACTGTTTCTGACAAGCTTGCAAGGTAAGGGCCAACTCTCCTTTGATTTTTCCACCAGGCTCACAGACTCCATTCAGGAGCAAATTTGGCTACTGTATGTCTGCTAAGAAAGTGTGGGCCCTGAGTCAGGGCTTGTTTATTGCTAGGAGGAAATGTGTGACCAACAGGGGCTGGCTGAGTGTCATCTGCCAGGCTGGAATGAATGCATGTGCTCAGACTTTTCGGCTGAGCATAATTGCTTGAGTTGCAAGGGCTCAGCAAATGAGCCGCACAGCCCACCTGTGACCTGGAAGTAGAAGGGGCTGGGTCTTTGGTTCCATGTGGGGCGGGCTTTGCCCCCCACTGGCCTCTTGTCCGGCTGGCTGGAGTTAAGGCCTGGGCAGAGGGCGCAGATCCCTGGGAGGCGGGGCTGGGGTGAGAGGCCAACCACAGTTATTTCTGGATTATGACTCAAAGCACACAGCAAGAAGCATTTATTACCTCCAAAGTAGTGCTGGCTCTGTAGTGCTGAGTGGAGAGGTGAGGTATTGCAGCTGTTATCTTTTGAACTAACTGCTATTGCGTGTCCCATGACCAGCTGTGGCAGGGTTTTTGTTCCCATGAATGAATGGGCAATAAATCTGTCGGAGTTGACACTAGCAGCAGTACTAGAGGGTGTAAAGAGAAAATGTGCAGAAGAATCTTGTGGTCTTTGCTTGCCTGGAAAATGAGTTCAATAAAATGGAGGTGATCAGTGCTTATTTATAGGGCAAACGGATACATCCAGCATTGGCCGTCAAGCCCTAACTTAGTGTTTTCTCATTTACACTCACTCTGGGAAGCACATCCCCGCCCTGGAGCCAGCTCATGGAGCCACATGCCAACGCAGCAGTGGCAGAAGAAAAGGAGGCGTCTGCAGATAAGGAGCATTCCCCTCTCTATGTCTAAGGCTCAGGAGCGTCAGTGGTGACTGGCTGGAGGGGCTCTGTTTTGAGGTTTGCCATGAACAGAAAAACCCAATCCATGAACAGCTCTTTATTTACATTTCAGTTTTGAGGGTGAATGACAGGAAATGGGATAAAATTAATTGCCATTTTTCAGGCCTCTGAAACAATAAATTCCAGCAACCATAAATTTGGAGCTGGGTTAAGTACTGAAAACAATTTATTGCTAATTTTTCCCTTAATTGCATTCCTAAGAAGAAGGTTTGGTGCTTAGGGGGGGAATTATTATATAAAATTATTCGTTAGAAAGCACAATGAACCATAAATTAGAAGCTTACCTGAAACGGGGTCAGGGTTCCTCACAACTCACCCCCACCTCCAGGCCTTCTCCAGGGAGGACCTCAGCAAACAGAGGGGTCAGGGATAACTGGGCCCACTCTCCCCTTGTCCCTCCACATGGCACTGCGTGGAGATTAAGTGATGATTCAATAGATGCCTCACCTCCTGAAAGTGATGGTGGGAGTCACATGTGGAAAGAGAGCAGAGGGGACATAATGGAATGATCAACCACTTGGCCTCCCTGCCTCACTTAATTTGTTTTGCCTTAGTGTCAGGCTAACTGCAGTGGAGGCCGCTGGACAGCCTGACCCTGTTGGTGGAAAAAATTGAAAGATGATAGTAGCGTGTCAGAAACTGCTGGGATGAGGCAAAAAGCTGTTCCCATCTCACCTGGGATGCTCATAGCTGCATCCCAGGCTGAGCCCCCTCTGGCTGGAGGGGTTTGTAGGGATGAGTCTCTGAGAGCTGATATTGGCCTGGGTAATGTGGAATTGCATTGTTACCGTAAGATATTGGAAGTGACCTGCTGCCTCCTAGCTCTTTGGTGGGAAGGCTTCGCTCCATGGGGAGGATGGAAGCCTGTCCTCCTGTACCTGCTGTCTGTGTGCCTCTAGGGCTGGGGGAGGCCATCGAGTGGAACTCACCTCCCTACCTCCTCCCCTGGCCACCAATGGAAGGCCAGTGGTGCTAAATGGCAACACAGCCCTGCTCCAAACAGCAGGAAGGGCTTGCCACCATGGCCAGCATTGGCCTGAGATGGAAGACTGTAGAAGGGAAAGAAGCAATAGCCTTACCACCCACTTATGCGAGACCATATGTGCATGTTACATCATAAACCCTCTGGGCACCCAATTGCTCTCCCCCAAAGGACTATTAAAATCATGGTTTTAGTCACCAGGAGCTCCCAGATAGGTAAGGAGACTGGCCAGGTCAATCACTCACCCTCTCTTTGCCTGCAAAATGCTAAGGAGAGTGATCCCAGCAGGTGAGGGGCATAGCGTGCAGAGCTCTGAGAGTCTTTCCAGGCACCTGGCAGGATGAAGTACACATTTTAAGACAGAATGAGATGGCACATTCTCATGGTGCTCAGGAGTAGGGCCAAAGTCAATGTGCTCTGCAAGGTAAAAATAGCAAAAAGCCACAATTCCCTTCCATGTCTGATGGGAAGGTGCAGCATTAAAGATGACCCAAAGTCCAAAGTAGGCCGTTTTGCTCTAGTGTTGGAACAAATCACTGTATCTCTGTCCCTCCCTAGAATCACACTTGCTTTGGTGACATGATCAGGATGCGAACAAGGGCCTCAGAAGAGTTCACAATCCAACTGAAGGACATCAACTTCCTTCTCCAGGTCACCCAAGGTAGATGCTCACAGATGGGACAACAGCCAGCAGCATCATCCCATTTGGTCTTATGATAAGTGCCTATCAAGAGTCCTGTAAATTACACATGTGCGCAAATTGAGTTGTATGTAGCCAATTTTCTAGCAGACCAAGAAGAACTTCGTGCACCTCTTACTTCTGTCTGTCCCCCTTCTCTGCCTCTTCCTTCCAGTTCTCATTCCTGCCAGGAGCAGATCACTGAGAAGGTGCTTCTAGTAGGAGTGCCAGTCCTGAAGCCCATAGTTAAATGTGGTTAAAAGGGTGCCAGACAAGGCCACTGTGCTCCATGGGACACCCCAGGAGGGCGAGGACAGCTCAGCTGAAGCTAACCCTTTTCTCATGGACTCTGTGAGTGTTGGGTGCCCGCCCCAGGGAAACAGAGTGTCTTATCTAGGATTTGTTGATATGAACTAAGTGGTCAGATTGGGGGTAACTGAGGGCAAACAACAAAACTAAGGAACTGAACTCATAGACCTTGGTTGAAGAGCAAGGGAGGAGGAAGCCCAGTTCCTGGCCTGAGGGCGGCTCAGCCTGGAGAAGCAGCCGAATGAGTTCACTGGGAGGTGGGGTAACAAGCAGTTTGCTGTAAGTCATTCTGACAGCGAGTGCTGTGGGGGTTCGGTGCATGTAAAGAACAAAAGCAAACATTGCTTTCTGAATACAGGAGTGATACAAAAGTGTTTCTGAGCATTTGAAGACACAGGGAAGTTTCAAGAAGAAAATAAAAACTGCCTGTAATCCCACTACCCAGAGATAAACATTGTTAAATTTTTTATGCATTTCTTTACAGGCCCATGGGCATTTAGATGTATTATTATTTTTTTCAAAATTGGAATTCTACTATACATATACTTTTTATGTCCTGCTTTCCCCCCTTAACATATTGTAAACATTTCCCATGTCCTTAATAGTTTTCACAAACTTTTAAAAAAATTTTAAGAATTCATAAAATTGCATTTTGTGGATATACCATATCACTTAACCATTTCCTTCCTGGAAAGCACTGAGCTGTTCCTAAGTTTTTGGAATTCCAGTGAAATTGTGACAAATACCCTTTAACAATAATCATTAATAATAACAATAATTATTACTATTCCAAACCGCTAGTTTTATTTTATAGTGAATTCCTAGAAGTCTTCTATAGTGAGACCCCTTTATTTTGAAAAATTTGTCCTCAGGGATGGTTGGCCATGGGAGCCTAGTGGGAGAGAAGCAGCCTCGATTTCCGAACGGGAGATGGTCTTTACAAAGCTGTCTGTTTGATAGATAAAAATATTTAAAATAGGAATTTCTTTTATGATTGAGGTTGAATAAATTTTCATATATCTATTGCATATGTATAGTCCGTCTCCTGTGAATTATTTGATCATTTGTCCATTTCTTTTTTCCTCGAGGAATGAGTCTTTGGAAAAGCTCTTTACAGCATAAAGGGATCAACTATTGAACAGTTAATTTCTCTTCTGATAGGGCTGGGAAAGGAGATCTAGAGAACTGGGGTTTGAGCCACACTTTGAAGAGTTGGGTATTTTGATAGTAGAGTCTTACATGCACCCAAAGGAATCTTGTAGGGTGAGTCATGTGAAGAACACTGTTTGGAAAACCACAATACCACTTGTGCATTTAAGAAAATAGGTTGAGTAAGCAAGGGCGAAGGATTTTTGGTCTTGGTCTCTGCTAAAAATAACTTGTGAATGACCACAGCACCTGTTTATCTAAGAAAGGAGGTGCGCCGACAGCCTTTACGGAGTGGTCCTTCATCAAACAAGACAACGCGGCTGCGCTTGGATTTTCTCCCTTGGACTGTCAGCTTGGTCGGGAGGCAGAGGGCTGGGAGAAAAACCTATGGCAAGGCTTGGGGGAACTTCTAGTCTGTCCCTGGGTTGCCTGTGTGCGTGCAGGTGTGGGAGAATGTTGGATCCCAGAGCCCAACCACAGGGATATTTTATAGGAATGTTGCCTCCCCACCCCCGCCATTTTGGGGGGCAGGTCTGGTTTTAAGCACCTCAGGGCCCCCTTTCCCATGGTGGCTGCCCTGTATCTTTAGCATTTGCACAAAAGTGGAATTGGGAAGTACTTCACTGGCTGGTTCCGAATTTGGGCCGTCTTTGGCTCTGCGGTAGGCTGCTAATGATCACTACAGCATTTCAGAGGGTGTTGACAAGGCGATAATGCAATTAACATCTCCCTCTTTGATAGAGAGTGAGGTGAAGACAAGCTGACTCTTTGGAACTTGATGATCACTGATAATTGGGGAAACCCTTGAGGGGAATATATTGGCTTGTTTTAACAATGGCACCCAAATGTGCATGTAGTGAGCCCATCTCTGAAACAATGAACGAGGCAAAAAAGTGCTCATGGGTCCCATCCCTTTGGGGTTGGGGTGGGGCATGGCCACTCTGCATTTTATTTTTAGCAAATGTGTGTAGCTAATGTGGCTAGAACTACTGGTGATGTTTCAGGAAATTTATTTAAAATTCAATTTGTACATCATGACTTTAAGCACTACTTTTGGGGAAGTGTGTTTTGCATTATGCCATATCAGTTTGGGATTATGGACTCCAAGGGAATATGTATAATTTTTATGCACTATGTTTATTGGCACATTTGTGTTAATAGCCAATAAGATGATATTGCCATCTTAATACCTCGTGAGTCTCTGTGACTCTGTGGCTAATGAGTGGGGGCCTCTGAGTACCTGACTGAGGGGGAGAAGGAGGCGAGACGGGCTGGAGGGTGTGGGGAATGGTGTTGGAAATCCAAATACTGGCTTGGAAGGTGTGTTCTTGTAATACAGAAGAGGCACCTCTAATGCAGAGGGGGAATCTGGGCTTAATCAGTGGACAGACCACCAGGAGGCATTGACATGCTTATACAGCAAAATGGCCTTCCTTTGGGGAGAGAAAACAATCTCAAAGATACTTAGTTCTCAATTAAATGAAGCCACATCCTCCTGACTTGCCTCTGGCCACCCTTCTGCTCCTGGGAACCAGGATCTTGCTTTTTGCAATGAATTTACGGCTGCTTCTGGACAGATAACATGAAGTCAGACAGCTGACCCTCCAACTTTGCTCGGCTCCTCACAGTGGATCATGTGTGATTCTTTTCCAAGGTGTACCTCTCATGTTGAATTATTCATGGAAATGGCACCAAGAAACAGTGTAATGTTAGTTGTATATAAATAGTTTGTGCAAACATCACATTAGTGCAAACCATGTTTATTGGAAAACTAAAAAAAAAAAAAAGGAAAACGAAAACAGGGCATGGGTGTTTTTTGCTCCAGGAACGTGTACTGGTGGTGAGGTGACTGTGTCTTCTTAGAGGTGGCCGATAGAGATTTGGACTGAAACCTGGCTGCACAAGTCATGGACGTTGTTTAAGCAACAAAGCTGAACTACAGCAGTTAAGTGGATTATGGATATTTTTACCTACATTGTCCAGGTCCTGTCATGATTCCCTCTTGCACCCAGCTAGGTGACCTGATTACATTTGTATGTGGAGATTAATTCGGATAGTCAAATTCTATGAAGACCAGTAAGAGGGAAGTTAGCAGGTAGAGTGGCTTCAGAGGCACCCTGACCCTGGAGTGCCAGGACCCTTTCTCGGCTAGGACTTGGTTGACTCCGTGACTAACTGTCTCCATGACTAACTAGCTTGTCTGTGTCTTGCCTTCACCCCTAGGCACTAAAACCTGTGCAGGTAACACATCTATATTCTGGTCTTTGTGTCACCTGTAGGCACTCAGTAGGATCTCAGCGAAGATCTGTAGAATCTAGGTAGGCAGCTGTGGGGAAATGCCCCCCTGCAACCTGGCAGTCACATGGGCTCCTCTCCCTCCTCAAGAATCCAAGGATAACTTCTCCACCCCAATACCCTCCACAACCCAAATCAAGATGTATTTGCCCAAGACCCCTCCCTTCTCCTCCTTCTGCTGTACGGGAAAGAAAGCTGATAAGCTACTTCTGCAGAAGGCAGTTCCCCCCTCAGGGAGAATCTGCATCTTGACAAAGAGGCTTGAAGACAGAGCTTTTTCAGCCAATGGGAGGGGCAGGTAATAGCGATAATCTGGGCAGCAGGTTTGGCCATACCTGGTGATATTTTGCACATCCATTCCCAACCCATTTAAAAAACATTCATGTAATTTTCACTTGCCATTTTCTGGTTTTATGTTGCCACATTTAAATCTTGAATCTGACTGGGATTTTGTCTCCTAAATGCTGGTGTTAGGTGACATTTTGGGGAAGAGATGCATTTTATTTTTTCTAAATGGCCCGTCCATGGGGATGTCACTCCCACTGTGACCTTCACAGCTCCCGCCGCACTGTGACGTTCACAGCTCCTGCCCTGGCTGTCACCTCTTTCCTTGTTGCGCATAGAGAAGCTGAGATGAAAAGAAATGGTCCCAGTTAAGAGAATGATCTTTGGAGCCAGTGAGGTCCGGGTCTGAATTCAAGCTCCACTACTAAACGGCTAGTAGGATGACTTATCCGCCCTCTCTGAACCTTGGCTTCCTAGGGAAGCCACCTTCCCCACCTGGGGCGTGGGCTGAGTGGGATCATGGCTGCACCATGGGCACCCTGATACCTACCTGGCCCTAAGCTGGATGCCATGCTGCCACTGTTACAGATCCCATGGTATTTTCCTCATTCAGTCGAGAGACCAACAGTGGGACCAGTGCTACCATCATCCTCAGTCTCATTACCTGTCTTCATGACGTCATTACCTCTTGCAAACTGGCTCCTCTTCCCCATGCAAAGGCCAACCACTCAGGCCTTCAAGGAAGAAGACAAATCCACCTGTCCCTTCCTTCTGGTCCCACCCACCATTCCCAGTGCATCATGGAGGCAGCCTGGAGTGACCAGAAGCATGGCCTTGGAACCGGGTTCTCGCTACTACACAGCCTTCTTCTCTCTGGCTCGGGACCTGCTGCTTTCTGTACACGTGAGGTGCTCCAGCTGCCCCAGGCAATCCCACTCCCTGCCTGCATCTGAATCTGTCCTCCTGTTCATGCTGCCACAATGCCTTCACCACCCTTTGTGTCTGTTAGTCCTGGGTCTTGTAGTGCTGCCTCCTGGAGAGGATTCCCTCATTTTCCTCCTTTACCTTGGACACTAAGTTTCTGCTCCTGCTTCAGCCCCCATCCCCGATTGCTGGCACCTGCTGCAGGTGAGCTCCTTCCAGGTGGGACTGGCACTTCTCACACCTGAGCGCAGTGTCTGGAACAGGCGTACTGGTTGTAATAGCGACAATGATAACTTTCATTTTCGAGGGCCCGAGGGTATAGTAGAGTCAAGGTTCCCATCTGGGACTAGCTCGTTCAGACCATGACCACCACGGGCTCAGTGGGTGTGGGCTCTCAGCCTGCTGGTACTAGTGGGAAAGACAAATAACAGTCGTGCTTCTAATAACCATCCATTAAATCCCCAGGACACACCCAGGCTCCGTGCTGGTCATGTCCCACGAAATAGGCACTTTTGTTCCCTTTGTACAGATGGGGCAAATGTGCCAGCAGGGAAGGCTGACAGGTGGGACAGGAGGGGCTGGAGCTAAAGAGGGAAGAAGCGACTGTCATATTTCTCTGTAAATCTCACTTTTCCCAGAGTAACTGGAGATGAATGACTTTGCGTCTTCCATGCGCCTCTCCCACGTCTTTCCCAGGCCTGTTGGGCTGTGACAGGTGGTGCTTAGGATCCAGAGCTCAGATGCCAGAGGGAGCAGCCGGAGGGGAGACATCACTGGCCACTTTCCCCACCCCCACAGGCAGCTATAATCTTGTAGACACTCCAAATTCCCCCTTTTAAAAAATTTCCAGCTTAATAACTCTACTTAGGTGTTTTTTAGACCCCATAGTGTTTGCAACAACCGTTATGGCTCTATTATGATAATACAAGAAAGTTACATTATGAAATAAATGCATTTTAAGGTTTTTCCCTGGCAACATAATGTAAGGATCATTCTGCATGTTGGTACTAAAGAATCAAAAACAGTTTAGTCAGTGGATGTGAACACTGTTTCTTGTCATCCAGTTAATGGATCTACTGTAGTATTTGTGTTCCTTCCAGCCCTGCTGCCGTATATCAATGAAAAATTATGTTTTTTTCCTCAGTGCTACAACACCCATCATCTTTATAGGCAACGCATTCCCCTTCAAGTAGTGCGGTGTAAAATGCCTACCATTTCTCGGCCCCTTTCCCTCCCCGTCATTTACCTGGTTCTTGGCAATCGAGGGTCAGCGCCTCCTCTTATTAATGTTCTGTGTAATAGAAATCAGCACACCCCTGTTATTCACACGGAAGCCCCAGCAAACAGCGGCTGTTAGCGTGCAAAGGGCAGACAGGAAGCCTAGCTTTATTTTTTTAACCCTCTTTGTTTACTGGATCTTGGCAGTCAATCACAACCCCTCCTTGCATTTAAAGCAAGCCGGCCTGCTTCCTGGGAACAGCCACCAGCTGAGGACCGACTTGCTGGTAAGACTGGGTGAGCCAGGAAGCTAGACTCATCCCTAAAAGACTCATAAACACCTTGCCTCTCCGAAAATTTTACTACCCTGATCAGCAAAGTTACACTGGTTCCAGAGTGACCTGGTGAGGCCCAGGAGGACTTCATTTTTAAGGGAATTGGCTCTCCAAGGTCATGTTCTCTTAGGGTGGGGATTGCTATGGCCGAGTATCACCCCAGTGATGCTCCATCCTCCTTCTCATGCTGAGATCTGCAGCCGACATTATCCCAGGGTCGCAAATCAGATGCCTACAGGGGGGAGCTAGGTAGCTGATGCCAGAGAAATGGGCTGGAGAGAGCCACCCCTGCCCTGTTCCAGCCCACTGCCAGTTGGGATTATGATCCCATATTGTCAGTCCTCTGTTGTGTACCTAGAAGTGATAGCAGTCTTTTAAAAAAGTACAACCTCCTGGATTTTAAACACTGGCTAATTAAAGTGGAAAATAATTTGTGTGTGCCAAACCAAGCTGGACCATGGACTGGCTGATGCCTTTCACTCCCTGACTCCCACATCCTGGGGTTGCTGTGTGACCTCATTCTTGGCTTCAGGGGGTAAAATTGTCTGGTTGCCATCTCCTGCAACGTGCCTTGAATGTGTTCACATAGACTTGGAACCGTCTTGGATCAAGCATATGAAACATCCCAGGTGAGGAAGGGGCATTTCCATGGCAGCAGTGCCACCTGGAAGGAGGAGCCAGTCCGCCTGGGTGCCTTCCTGCTCCTCCATCTGTAGAATCCAGCTCTGTGCAAACACTCTGCTAAACAGCAGCTTCCCAGACCCCAGCTTTGCAGAGGGCTCCAGGGGGCTAGCAGAGCCTGGGTGAGCACAGAGCTGGAGATACTTAGAAGTTCAGAAGGAGGCATTGGGGGGATCTCGCCTGCCATGCTGTGTACCCCTGACATTTCTGATGAGGTGATGCTGGGAGTGGGGGTCTGTGGTTCAGCTTCCTGTCCTTGTTTGACTATATGCTAGCATGGCTCTCCTCAGTCACTGTATTCTGAGGTCCTTAAGGGCAGGAACCAGGGCTTGCTTTATATTTTCTTCTTGCTCAGTGGCTCCCACCATGCTCTGCACCAGCAGATATCCGATTTGAGCTGCAACTTTTCTAGAGAGGTGTACATGGATGAGCTGCTGGTATTAGAAAGAAAGAGGGTGAAAGAGATCAGCCCTTTCTGGGGAAGCAAGCTGAGCAAGCTGGCAGCTCATTTCCAAGGCGAGAGGTGACTTGTGCCCACAGAGAGGAGGGCAGGATGGAGACCTTGGCATTCAAGGACCTGAGAGGAACCCATCGAGCAACATCCCATGTGATTCATGGGGCTGCTGGCAGCAAACATGACCTATTTTAAAAGCAATATCCTTCTACAGAGAGATGACTGCAGTCTGCTGGCACAGCGGCTCCTGGGCTCACCGAGCCGATCTCAAGGCTGCCCGGCGCCACCTCTTGGGTGCCGCAAAGTCCGATTCTGCTGCTCTGTCAGCTTTCTCGGAGTTGACTTACAGCGAAAGAGCCTGTGTACTGGCTGGGAGTGTCAGGGTGTCAGGCTCCAAGGGACAGCGGCTGCTGTCCTGGAGGTACATGTGGATGCCGGAAGGGCTGGGCAAGGCATGGGTGGGCAATGGGGGCAGCAGAGCGGCCATCTGGGTCACGGGCCTGATGCTGAACGCACGGTGTGCTCAGTCCCGACCAAGTCCCGCTGGAGTCCTGGATTGTGGTGACCTGACCCATTTCCATGGCTTCTACTTCCAAAGGTGACATAAGTCGCTGTGTAGACAGGGTGTGCTGACTGCTCTCTGGGTTCTGCGTGGGTGTCAACCCTCAGCAGCTGACGCCAGCATGGGGACCTGGCCTAAGGTCTCTCTGCAGCGCTGAGCAGCACCGCTGTGCCCTGGCTTTCCCATCCAGCTCCCAGTGCAGCCAGAGGTGGCCTTACAGTGTGGCTTCCCAGTGAGAGCCACCACGCTCGGAGCACTAACTGACATGGGGCGATACTGCTGCAAGGCCTGCTCAAGCCCGGGCCTTGTCCACTCACGCCTTCTTGGACTGTGGTGGGAACCCTTGGACATGGTCGTCCTTTTCCTTCCCACTCAGCCTTCTTGCTCCGGCCTGTGAATGGCACCCCTTCTCACGAGGCCCCCTCTCTGCCTTCTGAACCTCCTTCTCTCTGGCACGACTCTGCCATAACAGGACAGGGTCAGTGAGGCAGGGCCTGTCCTTCGTGTCTGTGTCTTAGGGTCCCAGCAGGGCCTGAACCCCAGAGTGCAGGGTGCAGGGAAGGACCAACCTTTGCAAAACAACTCTTTCCTTGGACTGTGGGTGGGCACCACCTTAGGTTATGGCAACATTTGCCTACAGGAACTCAAGAGGAAGATATTTTGCCCGCTGCAGGAGCCCTGGGCAGGAGATTTAGAAATTCAGGAAGGAGGGACCTGGGGACCCTCACCCCAAATTGTGCACATTTCTGGCATTCCTGAAGAGGACATGCTCCTCCCCACTGTATTCCGAGATGCTTGAGGAACCAGCGCTTTCTTTGTTCTCACGCGGCTCTCTGATTTTCTCTGCCTTCCTGTCTTCCCCCCCAGCTAGGGCCTTGCATTATTTCCCCCATGGCTTGGGGTTCAGCTGGGTCCTGGCTTGGATCTGGGCTCTGATAGGGGAGAGTGTGAAGGATTTTATTTTGGTTTCTTCCCATCCAAGTGCCCAGAGTCTCTTGTGATCCACACTCCTGTCTCTTTGCTTAGAAACAGAAGCTGCCTTGCTGCTCTTGCTTCACTGCAGGGCAGGCGGTGATGTGGCCCTTGAGGAGGACCCCATGCCCAGGTGAGCCCCAGGGAGCCTCAGGTGGGGGTGAAGGGCGTGTGGCCTCCACATCTAGGGCCCTGCATGGGTGGAGACCTGCTGTCTGCTCCTGGAGAATCTCACCTTGTGTGCCCGGCTGCCCGGCCCAACCCCTCGGTGCATGCTTTCCCACACTGGGGCTCTCTCTTGCCCCCAGAAGCCCTGTGCAGGGGAGGAAGGCCCTAGTGAGTGCCACTTATTGTTTCTGCTTCGTCTCCTGGGCGGAGGGTGAGCTGCCTTTCTTGAAAAGCCTTGAGCTGAGCGGAAAGCTCTGTTCTTGGTGACTTTTCTGCTGAAGCAGCCTCTGTGCTGAGAAGAAGTCCTGTGGAGAGAGACCTCACTGTCCACAGTATAGGGGACGCACAGGGCCTCTACACAGACAGTTGGAGTGGTCCTGCAGGGGCCCGTCCGAGGGGAGCAGTACTGTGTGCACTCAGGTGTGGTAGGAGCTCAGCGACTCTCACTGGCTTGGCTGGTCTGGGGTTGGGCCTGGGTCGCACCCTGGCCCTGACAGCTCCAGAGGGTCTTCTGACTGGAGTAGTGGGTAGGGGTCTGGTTTAGACCAGACAGTGAGCAAGTTTCTTTCCTTTCAGGAGGTCTTCTGTCTAAGGGCTGGCTCTGTGTGACTTAGGGGAAGTCCTCCAGCTTCTCTGAGCCTCGGTGTCTCCCCTTGTTCTGTCAGGGTGAGACAGCTCCTTTGCACTATGCATAGAGTATGAGACAGTACCTTGCACTTTGGGAAGGAAAAAGTGAAACCCACGTGCCATCCACCACAGGAGGCCATCACTGTGCATCACATTGCAATAGACCGGTATACTCATGAGTCCTTGCCCCACTGGGTTCAGATTCATGTGTTCATCCATTCACCCACTACCCACCCATCCATCCATCCATCCACTCATCTGTCCACCCACTCCCGCATCCATGCACCTCCACCCATCTCTCCATCCCTCCATCCCTCCATCCATCCATCCATCCATTGTTGTATTTATTTATTTATTAAGGTATCATTGATATATAATCTTATGCTCAAGTTTCACATGAACAACATTGTGGTTACTACATTCCCCCTATCATCCATCCATTGTTAATAGCATGAGGCCATACACAGAGCTGCAAATTTGACTGCATCTATGTTCTTGCCCTCAGAGGGCAGGACTCAAAATTATGTGCTTGTTTTTTTTCTGGCTCCTTACTCCTTCTGAGTCTTACAGGAGGAGACACAAAATTTATTATTTGATATAGCCCATAAAGTACGGTAAATGCTCAGAAGAGGAAGAGATCAGTTCCAGCTGGAGGGATTTGGGAAGGCTTCAGAGGTACCATTTAAGCAGAGCCTTGATTCCTGCTTGGTGTGGACACAGTGACAGTGAGACAGGACTCTCTGTGTCAGGGATTTACTGTTTAGTGGGAGGCCGAGAAATGGGGGCTGGAGGGTGTCTCTGCAGGTCTTGGCTTCCTCTCCCCCAGGGTGCTCAGCTTCCCCTTGCTGGCCTACTAATGTTGTCTGCAGTCACGTCCCTTCCCAGCACATGTCTGTGGTAGTGGAAGGCAAACAGATTCCGTGCAGGGGAAGGTCACCAACAAGGGCAGCTTAAACACAAGCATGAAGGCTGTTCCTGCTCAGACCTTGGGAGAGCCACTCCTGCCCCCATGTGGGATGCCTGCCACCATCATGACTGCTACCATCAGCATGTCCACTTACGTATCAAAGGTGCAGGAACATCAACACTCAAGGGCCTCAGGGAGACAGCAGCCAGAGGGTCCACTGGAGGGTGGGCAGGTTGACCTACGGGGCCCACCTCTCCCAAGTGAGCTTTTGGTGAACTGGGGAAACTTGGCCCAACTTAACGAGAGCAGCACACTAGGTTGTGGGGCTGAATGATTGGTATGCATTGTTTTGTTTCTTTCATTAATTCCTGCTGCCATTCGGGATGCAGGGATGAACAATAGCAGGGGCCTGTACAGATCAATACCAGATTGCTGATAGTGCCTATCTGTTCTTGGAGCAGATTATTTGATAAATGGTGTGGTCCATACGTTTTGACAGGTATTCGCCATACAGCCCCGACCAAGCTGGTTTAGTGGAGCCCCATCACAGGAAGCCAGGAGAGCAGAGAGAGTATTTCCTTTTTGGTACAAACCCATATAGGAATTGTTGCTTTTAAGCTATAGATAATGAATTTCTAGCCAGAGAAGGGGGGAGGGAGGATGGGAGGGATCTGGGCTTCAGCTCCCCCATGCATTATTTCCCCCATGGCTTGGGGTTCAGCTGGGTCCTGGCTTGGATCTGGGCTCTGATAGGGGAGAGTGTGAAGGGTTTTATTTTGAAGGCAGAGCAGCCACTGGGGGGGTGACTGGTTTACAAGAGGAAGAAGGTACTGGTCCCCTGAGCTGTTGATGGGCCCTTCGGGGAACTCCAGTGGGTGGAGCTGGGGGATGCAGAGCATTGCCAGTCTTACACGGGATTTCAAAGAGGAGAAAGAGACAGACAGGGCAGTGATGCGAGGTTAGAGCCATTGGGACCTAAGCGAGCTGTGCTGATGGACAGTTGTCATGTCCAGTGGTCCTGTAATGGCGGTGTGGCACCTTCTTTCTATTCCCACTGTATCTGACTGACCTGGTCTCCTTTTGTCCTTTGCACCATGCGCATGACTTTGTTTCAACATCACTAGGTGTTGTTTCGGCCTGCCTGTGTGCACCCTTCTTGTTCCCCCTAGCTAGGGCTGACCACACAGAGGGGTGTTCCCCAGCGTCTGGGAGTGAACAGAGGGGGTACCAAAGGGGCCACCTGGATCAGCTACTGATCTGTGGACAGGATCAAGATAGGCAGGTGACCACTTGAAGGGCCGGATGTGTTCTGTACCTCCAGCCCCCATGCCTGGGTCCTGCGGAAGCAGCCGGAACTCAGAGCTGCTGCAGAGAAAGCAGTGCATTGTGTGTTTGAGAGAAGCAAGTACTTCCATGGTGATACTATGTATGAATCCTGTGAAGTGGGCTGAGCATTCTCCTTGCCCCATTTAACAGATGGGGAATTGAGGCCCTGAAAGTGGAGCTGCTGCTCTGCAGCCACCTGGGCTGAGGCCAGGGGAGCACATCACTGCCCACGCTGCCTCCAGGATGAATGGTGGCCCCTTGACGGCAGCTGGGGTGCCAGGTATGGACTTTGCCTTCTTAGCTGCCCTAAAGCCCTGTCACCCCCTGCAAAAGGAGAACCTGGAGGCCCCTGTGGAGCCGTCCTTCTTGTGATGCAGAGACCTTTTCCAAGGACTTATTGCTGACTGAGAAGCGATTACATGGGGGATGGCGACCCTTGTCTCACCGAGAATGTTGGGGAGGCTGGGACCATGATATATGGAACGTCAGGCGTTATATTTTAGACTTTGCTTTTAAAAATCTCTAACAACCTCCTAAGGAATGATTTGACATCCTTAAGTTCAACACTGGGCACAAATAAAGCTTATGGCAAAATTAACATAAATCATTAGCATTAATCATGCAGGGTTATTGATAGCCGCATGCAGGCATGTATCACGATCCTGGCCAGGGATTCGGGCCGGGCGATATTTCTTCCAGCTGTCCCGGCCGGCTTCGCTGTGCACGTGGTGGAGTAGGCTCTCTTTGTTCATTCTCCTCCTGAGCTTGAGCTGTCAGAGGCAACCCTTGTTCCCGTGCCCTTCTCCTCATGCTGGGCTGCCAACTTCATTGCCTCATTCGCCCTCTCCTCTCTTTCTTTTTTAGAAACCAGATTTGTAGTCAGGGTCAAAATCCATCAACGTCTGCGGCTGTCACCTACCACGTGACTAGTGGAGCAAAGTAGCTGGGTGACAATTAGCAATGGGCAGCCTACACAGATCAGCTTCCATTTGGTGACCTTCACTTTTACTTACACATTCATCTCCGGCGCTGAGAACTGCTCCCTCCAGCTCCACCACACAGATGCTGGTGTGTTCTCTTACCTTAGCCCGAGGAGGAAAGGTGCTCTCTCACCAGCCCAAGAGGCTGAGGGTGAGGGACGTTATTAAAGTAGAATAAAGCAAAGAACAGGGCTTGATTGTCATTGATGGCATTTTGAAACATATCAGCAGGGTATGCTACCTTTGTTGAAAATGAGGAGAGCAGTTTCATTGGGCTGACCCTTTATAGGTCTTTCCAACCACAATGTGATAATGGTTACATTAATGGGAATATAGAATAAAGAACAATGGTGATGATGGGAAGGAGCTCTATCCTACCATGCTGACCAGAACATACTAGATAGTATTGTAGTTAAATATTGGGACAGATTTAGATACATTGGACCAGGGATGTGAGAAATGAATAGGAAACATTCAACCCAGACATATGAGCACCTAGGGAGACCAGCATTTCTGGATTCCCATATTTGAAGAGTTTCCACTGGAAGAGGGGGAAGGGAATTCTGAGCAGGTGGGAACTTCAGAGATATAGATCTATGTCCAGAACAAGGGAAAACTTAAGACTTACAGCACTCACCAAAAGTAGAATTATTGCTTTTCCCAGACGGCTGCCGAAGATGGCGGAGGGGCAGGTCCTGGTACTCGATGGCCAAGGCCAGCTCCTCGGCCACCTGGTAGCCATCGTGACCAAGCAGGGACCGCTGGGCTGAAAGGTGGTTGTCGTGCGTTGTGAGGGCATCAATATTTCTGGCAACTTCTACAGGAATAAGTTGAAGTACCTGGCCTTTCTTTGCAAGTGGATAAACACCAACCCATCCCGAGGCCGCTACCACATCCGAGCCCCCAGCTGCATCTTTTGGCAGACTGTGCAAGGCATGCTGCCCCCAAGACCAAGCGAGGTCAGGCTGCCCTGGACCGCCTCAAGGTGTTTGATGGGATCCCACCACACTATGACAAGGAAAAGTGAATGGTGGTTCCCGCTGCCCTCAAGGTTGTGTGGTTGAAGCCCACACAAAAGTTTGCTTACCTAGGGCACCTGGCTCATGAGGTTGGCCGGAAGTACCAGGCAGTCACAGCCACCTTGGAGGAGAAGAGAAAGGAGAAGGCCAAGATCCATTATTGGAAGAAAAAACAGCTCATGAGGCTACGGAAACAGGCCGAAAAGAACGTAGAGAAGAAAATTGACAGATACACAGTGGTCCTCAAGACCCATGGACTCCTGGTCTGAGCCCAATAAAATTGACTGTTCGTTCATAAAAAAAAAAAAGAATAGTATTATCTCCAAGGGAAGGACAGAGTGAGGTCTCCATCACCAGAGGTGTTCAACACAGGTTATGTGGCCACTTGTAGGAAAGTTTGGGGAGGAAATAAACATTAAATTAGGGGTCAGAGTAGATGACATTTAAGATTCTTTCCACCCACGCAGAGCTTGGAATTCCACGTTAATACCCTGATCTGAGTGCTGGAAAGACGGAATGAACAGCACAGCCTGCTTTGATCTCTCTTTCCTGCCACCCAGCTGCAGTCTCAGAAGAGGATATGGTGATCAAATTCAGAGAGAGTTATGCAATCTCTTTATGGAGAACTTGGCTGGGGGCATTTTAAACATGTTTCTGCCTCACACACCCCAGCAGGATTGCAGAGAAGCTAGTGAGCCTGACTGGCAGGGGACAGTTAAACATCGACAGGCTTGGACAATTCAAGGTAGGGGTAATTTCCAAATATTAAAGACTTTGATGGCCTGGGATTTAATGAGTAAGAACAGAGGTCAGCCACCAACGGCGTGGAGGAGGGGGCCGCTGACTGGCCTGGATGGCTGTCAGCCATCATCCCAGGGACTCAGGAAGCTGTGCGCTCCCTGCCCTTGGTACTGACACAAGCTGCCTTCCTTTGCTGTTGTTATCAGCTTTTGTGAAGACTTCATTGGAGTCTAATCATCTTTGTGTTGAAGGGAGGCTTCTCTACTCTAGGACACAGGATTCTAGAAAGGACTTTCCATGTTCTGGAAACCCTGCATGTCATAAACCAACTCCCGCTGGATTGAACAAGAAGGAAAATGTTTTGACCTTTGTAAACAAAAAGTTCCAAGTCATCTCTGCTTCAGGTGGGGTCTGATCCAGGAGATTCTAGGATATCACCAAGGGCCAGCTTGCTATTGGCTTTATCATCATCATCCACAAAATATTAGTTCCCCTTTGCAATAGCTCTAAGCCTTCTTTTCATGAAGGCAAATGTTTTTGGCATTACAGGCTTTGTATCTACACACGATCTTCGACTACTTAACCAGAATTGGGTCATCAATTCCTGTGCTCAGGGTAAAGGCATATACTGACTGACTTAGGACAATTAGCATCCACCCTTGGGGCTGCCTGAGGAGGTCAACCCCACCCAAAATTCATGACTGAGAATGGAGAGGAGTCCTTCACCAAAGGAAATTCAGAATATCATTTTACCAAAAAATTGAAGGTGGATGCAGCATGTTAAAATTAGAATATGCCTACTTCAACCGGCAAGTGTCAAATCCTTGGAAGATGGTTCCCCATCACAATTTCTCATCTCAGATTCCTGATGGTTCTTGGCATTTTCTCTCATCCAACTATTACCCAAACTTCTGCAGAGTTCAGGCTTTGAGGCATCTAAATTTTCTTGGAGAAACTAAAGGAGATGAATGTCATTGAGAAAGAGCTGTTCTGATGCACACTTTGGGAGTGTCACAGGGTCAACACCCAACTTTCCGTCAGTGATAAATCTGCAAGATGCTCCTTGATATGAGGAGCGCCTTCCGAGAGACCAACACTGCTTTCACTGGGTATGAACACATTCTACACAGACGTTTAGGACGTAGGCAGTGGCTAGGCAAGATTTCATCTTGATCATGCGAGCATGCATGGAAGGTTGGTCTGCCTCTTACAGAACTGTCCACCATTCCCCAGTGCTCAGGGTCAGCCTTGCAGAGGATCATAATGGCTAGGAGTGGCACCGTCGAGGCATGAATAGGTCCCTTAATTTCATGGTTTAAAAATACGTTAGTTGACCTCAGTATAATTCCTATATTTTAGTCATTTATGTGTCATGACTCAGTACTCATTCATTAAATATAGTGCTTTTCAAATGAAGAACGGAGATGAAAATGTTTCTTAATGATGACAAGTGATATAATTTAGTTTTATTTCTGTCGTATCATGGTGCCCATGAGCCTGGCTGTGGCTAAGGGTCTGTCTGTGGCGCCATAGTGAGCTCCTTTTAGCCAAGGGCTCCATTGGACATGTCATTCTAGCCAATTCTGGTCATGTGGGTCTGAGCTGCCCCCCACTTTGATCCTTGGTCCTGCTTCATCTGAGATGTTTGGCTCCACTGGAGGATCTTCTCTATGAAAGCGCGCCTGGGCTGAGGTGGGGAGGAAAGGTGATTTGGGGGAGGTGGATGGATGCTCTTCACAGTCTTGGTTTTGTGGCTATAGGGCAACTGGGTAGAGGGCTGGAACTGAGCCTTGGAATGGACAAAGGCCCCTTTTCCTCAATAGCACGTGTTCCTGGCCTTGCTGCATTGGATGCCTTAAAGATGAATATTAATGGCTCTACAGAGTCGTTCAGTTTGGGAGGCAGCTATTTGCATTGTGCTTCCAGGGGGACCTCTCTGAACCGGCAGTAGAAAGCCTCCTTGATGGAGCTGGTTTTTGCAATACTCTGAAAATAAAGATCTCATTTTGCAAATTAGCAAACAACCCTCTCCCAGTAGCCATCCAAATAGCTCTTCCCAAATCTGGGACTCAGGGACACCTTTTAGTAACCAGAGGTTCTGCCCTCAGGATTCGCTCCACCAAGCTCCAGTTGTCCCCTTTTCTTTAGGGGTGGTTCAATGCTACTTTAACGTGATTGCTTTATTCTATGTTAATCTGTAGGGATATCAAAACCATTACACTTTATTGGCACGGGGCTTGGTAGAGAGTGGGAGGAGGTGGAATCTACACATTTGGCATTAAGCTCCTGGGAGGTTTTATTTTTTAACGAACACTTTTTAAAATGAGCCATCATTTACATTTACCACCCTACCAATGCAGTTAAATGACATGCATACTGGACTGCAACTGACCCTGAGTTGTAATCCTTGAGGCAACATTGGCAGCAAGTGATTATTAACAGAAGTCCCGGTGCTGCTGTGTGTCAAGTGCTAGAGAAGCCTTCCTGGAACTCTCAGGGGCCAGGTGGCACTGACCCTCCTTGGGGTCCAAACAGGGCTATTCCTGAGTGGCCCAAACTGGGGCAGTTTAGACATGGCAGTGGATGCAAACAGGCTAGTGGTTCCTCAGCCACGTGGGGAGCCCTGGGCTGAGAGTCAGACCTCCTGGCTTTGCATCCAGGCTTGTTGTCGAAGTCCTTCCTCTGGGTGTGTCAGTTTTCCCATCTGTAAAATGGCCCAGTTGGTCTCTGATGTCCCTTCTAGCTGCAATAACCTGCAATTTTCTTTGTTTGGACTGCTGTTTGGAACAGCCAGCAAGTATGTTTGCAGTGGGCTTTTTTCAGGCCTGCAAGTGTTGGGAGGTGGGATGGCATATGTGAGAACGTGAAGCTTTAGTCTCTTCCTTCAGAGAGCTTCTGTTGGGGGGACAACACGGCAGGAGGCATCTTAGCAAGTCCAGATGTGCTCAGCTAGGGCTCCCGTAGCCCAGCTCTATGGAGGAAAAGAGATTTGACCTGGGCCCTTAATGGTGCTAGAAACTAAAGGACAAGCAACACGGCATTTCGTGTCCACCTGAAGGAGGGTGTGGTTGGTGTTAGAAAGGGAAGCAAAGATCCAAGGAGATTAGTTGGAGACACTCCCCTTCAACTTCCTCGTCCTATGATCTCAGTGACCTTATTTGGGACACTGCCATCCTGGAGAACTCCAGGGCAGGGCCTTCACTCTAGTGCTGTGTGTTGGGATTTGCAGGGGGAGAGAAGGGGAAAAGCCTCTCTCCATCCAAGCCCAGCTCCCCCTGGCCATCCTGGATTGATGAGGGTCACACTCAGTTGAATTTGGGGCTTGGAGGCTCCTCCTCCTGGTGGGGTTCCAGGAAGGGCTTGCTGGTGAATTGTTCCTTTGATCTGGGGTTTGAGGTGTCCCCCTACCTTCTCTGCACACTGTCGACACTCTTCCTGGACTGCAAGGCTTATAGCAGAGCTGAGTGGGGGTTCTGGGTCTGTCCTCAAGTGTATTTCAGTAGCCAGGGCTCTGCCCTGTCCTTGAGCCAGCAGGATCCATGTTGGGGCTCATGACAGGCTACCCTGGCCTCCCCCCAACCCACCAGCAAGCTGAACGAAGCCCAGCCAAAGGGCTCAGGACATTAGGATATTCCAGTCTTCATTTTAGCCTCAAAAGTGAAAAATGTACAGATAATTTTGTTTTTCCCCAACAGAAGCCTTGTTTTCTGGGTCCCAGGACCCAGGCAGTGTAGTGTAGTGTTTTGAGTACAGAGTTGGGAGTTTGGGGCCTAGCAAGAAACAGATGGCACATTCAAAGGGTGCAAATTTGGAAACGTTTAATGAAGGACCATTTACAAAGCAGCAGATGGAGCTAGGAGTCCATGGGTATGGGGTGGGGTAGGGAAGCCCAGACCTGGGTGTTGGGGGACAGAGCACCTTGGGGCCTAGAGAAAGAGAAGGCTGGCTGCAGAAGGTCCCCAGCAGGCAGCATGCCTGCCAGGAAGGAGCTGGGAGAATGAACATCCCCGTCTCCCTCTCCTCCCTCCCTCTGGACTCTTACAGGAGCTCCCATTAGTTGAACACAACTCCAAGCCCATGGCATGGCACAGCATCTCTGTGTGGAGAGGGGGTCTGGAGAGAAAAAACCCCAAGCCTGCAGCTGACCTGGGCAAGTCCCTTCCCCTCTGTGTGCCTCAGTTTCCTTCCTTCAGCTTGTTGTAGGACTCAGAGTCCACTCTTCTCTCCAGAAAGAAAGTCCCACTGCTTAGGGGATATGGAGCCTTTCGCAGCTGGGCAGGCACACAACTGCCTTGGAAACTGGGGGCCAGGGATGCTCAAAGCCGGCAGGAAGAGAGCTGGCAGCTGGGTTTGTCTGGGTACCAACTAACCCCTCATTTATGTTTCCCTAAAAAACAACTAACATGTTTTGATGATTTCTGAGGAAAAAAAACCCAATATACTTAATTGTTAAGAGTAATTTCAGAGCTTATTAATGTAATAAATCTCTGGAGAGAAATATTTAGTTAACGATTAGCACAAAGTCAGAGTCTCCAGGCATAGATGGAAGCACCAGTTCATTCTTCAGTGGAGACAGAATGGTGGACATAGTGGAGAGAGGAGGCCTGTCTGACATTCATAATTGTTCAGCTGACGGTGTCAGGTTGGCACCAGGCAGGAGCTGCTGCCACACTGTCACCCAGAAGCAGGCTCTTTGGCATCACCAAGAGGTTTTGTGATCTTGTAACTATGGATCTCCAGCTTGGTGAATTTTGTTTAAAATGGGAAAAGAAGAATTACTCATCAGGCACTGGGCAGCTCCCATCAGCCCTCACTGAATGCATTAGGGAGCCTTGAGCTGTGCTACATATCCTTAAGCCAAACAGAATTCCCTGTTCCTGAAATCTCCAGTGCATTCCTCCTGCAGTCAGCCTGTGTCAGTAAAAGGTAGCTCCATCTATCCAGTTATGCCAGCCAAGTGTCAGGACCATCTATGGCAGACCAAGTGGCCTAAGTCCTACCTGTTGCCATGTATCTTTGCAGTGCTAGTGCTGTGACTCCATCTGCCCTGTGACCTGCTCTCGCCAAGGATGCTAACAAACAAGGCAGAAGCAGAGGCATGCAAACACTTTTGATTGGACTCACTGCTTACACTAGTCTGCTGGACCATGAGAGCCAGGTAGCCCATTTGCTCCAGTCCTAGCCAACTGCGAACCAACCAGAAGTGAGCGAGCCCTGTCAAGACCAGAAAAACTGCCCAGCCAAGCTCAGACTTGTGAACTAAAGAAATGCTTACTGTTTCAAGCCCCTGAGTTTGGGGTGTTTTCCTCACGAGGCATTATTGTGGCAGACCAAGTCATTATCCTTGACTCTTCCCTTCTCTGCAGAGCTCCTGCCTCCTGGCACACCCAGGTATCCTATTTTCCAAACACATCCCTATCATGCCCACTACTCTTCACTTCCCTTGGTCCCCAAGCTGCTGTCACTGCCCACCTGAGACTGGTCACCCTGCACACACTGTTTCCCACTCAGGATCCCTTTTCTCACCATAACACGAGTTGTCTTTATGGCAACAAGTGTATTGCTCATCTGCTCAAAACCTTGTGATTCATTTAAAATTAAATATCCCCTCTTGACCATGGCCTCCAAGGCTGTGTGTGGTCTGGTTGCTCCTCTTCGATCCTCCCTTCTTGCCTTATTCTACTCCAGCCACAGGATCTTCCTTCTGTGCTTTGAACACACACTCCTGGTCCTGCCTCAGAGCTCTTGCACTTGTTCGTGTCCTTGCCTGGAGGTGGCAGGCTACCTCCTTGTCACTGGTCTCTGTCCAAATGTCTCTCCCTCAGGGAGGCCTGGATGGACCCAGGAGATTGGAGGGTGGTTCTCTCCTTCTTAAGTCCCAGAGTCACGCTGTTTCTTATCTGTCTCTAGCTCAACCCTCTGACTGATCTGATTGAAATCATCTGTGAAACTGGAACACACTCCCAGAGGATGCTCTGAGCTCCGACTCTTGGCAGAGCATTCTCTGGGGGACTGGAGCAGCTGTCCTCCCTGGAGCTGGCATCTGGCCAGGCAGGGGGTGTGGAGTGGGGTTTGGGGGTTGCTCCTAAAGCCCTGGTGAGGGATTTGGGGCTGAAGTCTCTGCCTGGGTTTGGATTTTCTTTTACAGATCAACCTGAAACTGCCCTCTGCTCTAGATTTAATGGTGCATGAGACCTGCTGGGTCCCGTCTGTGCAGCACAGCGATGCTGCTTAGACTTCAGCTCTGAGGAATGCCACTACCCACTCCCCAGGGCTAATAATCCGGCCATGTGGCAGACTGCACCATCGCCACCGTGTTGGTGAAAAGCAGGAGTCCACAGTGGCAGCAGGAGGACATGGTACCCTGAAGTCTCATTACCACTGAGGCCTTGCCATCCTGGCACACTGAAATTTTGGGACCAGCTTTAAAGATACCAGCTGGACTATCAAAGCCTGTGCCTCATTCCTTCACTGCTTGTTGAGGGTGAGCTTCCTTCAGAGGGGAGTCCTGCTCCTGTGGCTGGCGAGTCTTGGGCCTTGAGTGACATCAGTGTGGTGGAGGCTGGAGCAGAGAATATCTGGGGAGTGATGTGCGGGTGTGTGCATGCCCATAGGTAAACCCTGCCCCCCAAAAGGTTTAGGGCCAGCTTTCTGGGTTTCTAGTCCTGACTGGGCACATGAACTTTAGCAAATCCTTGAAACCAATGATTCTCAAGCGAGGGTCATTTTGGCACCCTGGCTGCCCCAAAGGGACATTTGACATTGTCTGGAGATGTTCTTGGTTGTCCAGTTGGGGAATGGGTGCTACCATCATCCAGAGTGCAGAGGCCACAGATGCTGCCAAACAGCTGTGATGCACAGAGCAGCTGTGCACGAGGAGATCTGGGACAGAATGTCAATAGGGCTGAGACTGAGAAAACCTGCCTTACACTTCCCAGTTGCATTCCCCTCCTTTGAGGATGCACCTCATGGCACGTGAAGGAATGGGGAGGCGGCTTGGGAAGCGCAAAGGCCTGGAACTCATGCACTACTAACTATATACTCAGACCACAGAAACATCCCACCTAGAAACAAACAAACAGGTGAAACAGAAAAGAAAGAAAAAAGATCAAATATGAGCTGGCTCTAATGGTCCCAACCCATTTGGTAAATGTTGCCCCAGAATAAGCTTTCTGTGGGGAGGGTGTCAGAATGTGCGTTGCCCTCAGGGGGTCATAGGTCGCTCCTGCTCCTCTTACGGCAGCCCCATGGCACACGGAGTGAGATCCTAGTGGTTATAAACATTCTAGTTTACAGAACAGGGTTTATGTAGGAAACTCAACTGTTTCATTTGGTGCTCCAGGGAAGAAACAGAGATTCATCCTGAGACTGGAGGGACTCCTGCCCGAAAGGCTCTGATTAAGGGACGAGGTGCTGCTCCAATCCTGGAGAATTCCTGGGGCTTCCAGTTCAGGAAGGATTTCAGGGTTGCAGCCTAGCCATCTAAGGAGCTGGCCCATCAGTCCCAGGGGGACTGTGCTGCCTTTGATGGGCATGGGTTCCGGGGAGCTGGATGTGCTCAAGAAAGGTGATCACTGTGCTCAGCTGGGCAGAGTGCTTGTCCTCAGGGCATTCAAGCTTGGTTCTGCCCCAAGAATTTTAGGTTCTAACACAGCAGCACAGATTTGCTTCAGAGGAGTGTTCCTGGCCTCCTGGCCCACCTGTCCCCATCCTGGGTGTCGTCTGGAGCTCAGAGGCATGAAGAGCTCAGCTAAGTCACCTCCCTTTTCTTTCCCTTCTCTTCCTGGTGGCCCCAGGCACTGCTGCTGGGCTCTGGGAATGGATGGGTGTGTTTCCTCTTTGTGTGAGGAGCTGCACCTATACATGGGAAGGTGGGAGGCGGTGCGCACATGAATGGGGACACCACTACAGGACCTGGAGAGCAGGCGCGGGTGTCCGACGTCAGCTTGGAACCTTAGTGAACTGGGGCTGCTGCATGACTGGTCCCAGCCTCCCAAGAGCCACTCTCAAACAGCCACAGAAGGCATGAAGCAGCAAGCAACTCGGGGTAAAGAGGAAACTGGTAAGCAGACATGGTCCTGATGAGGTCTTCTAACAAGATTTCGGCAAGATATCATTTTGTGTATGTTAGTGTTGTGTACATACAAAAAGAAGTTTTCCATCAGTGCCCCTGGTTCTAAGAGGTAGCATCCAGATGCTGTTTATTTTTATTGACTATTCAGTACAACCAAGCAGCAAAAGATAATGGGGTGGGGGTGCCGGTGGCCTGGAGTAAGCTTTAAGCTGAAGGTTAGATAAAATGTGCTGTTGGAGTTTGCCCCCGACCTTCTCTCTGACCGTGAGAACCACAGGGAATACTGGGATAGACTTTTGAACAAACGAATTGCAGTCCTGTTGATGTGGGTGGTGCAATGAAATTTGGAAAAATCAGAGTGATTTCCAGTCTGTTTGTATTTTATTTGGTTTTCTGCTTGGAGCTAGCAAACACTCTCTCCCTAATAGCACTGGTTAGTTTCATCAAAGACTAAGAGCAGGAACATATGTGCAACTGGGAAGTGTGTTTCTTTCTCTATTTGAAGCAAACTCACTCTTTTCTCTTCTAAGTCTCAAGAAAATACCCTAACCCCTCAGACAATGACATTACTGTCACCTGCTTAAAATGGTATGACATTCTTCATGTCTTAGAATACTCTCTAGGGTTCTCTGTTTTCCATGAAAGCATTTATTTCAGTCAAAATAATTCGTGTTTTTCTCCACTCCGACACTTCACCAAAAAGGAGTTGCAAGAGAATATAACAACTCAAAAGCCCTGTGTCATTTTTAAAGGAACGATTTCCCCTCTCGACAGATAAACCTTTTTTGTCTCCTTGGGTATGGCCAGTGTGCAGGTGTGGCCCTGAGGAAAAGCTGGCCTCGCAGCTGCCCACGTGGCTGCACATGTCCTTGGGGACCTGCAGCCTGCCTGGGAGGGGCTCCGGGAGCAGGTGGGGCTGGTGCCTCCCCCAACCCTGCCCCGAGACGCCATTGCTGCCCTGTTGCACCTGCACTTGTCTTCTCCCTGATTGCGGACAGAGCCAGGGTTTCCTTTCTGACCCCCCTCCTGCCTTCTGCACACCTCATCCTGGAAGGCTGGGAGGGCTGCCTTCATCACCCGCATGATGAACCTTTTGAATGTTCGGACGTGGGCTCCTGGCTGGAGATGTCACGTCTCCCCCTCTGTTGTTAGTCTGGAGACAGCACGGGCTCCCCTGGTTTACCTGTGTGGTCCCAGGGCGTCTCAGGTGCCAGGAGCCGCTGCGTGATTGCCTCGCCTCCTGTCAGATGTGGTTGGCGAGAGACCAGGACAGCATGACCACCGGACACAGCACACTACAGAGGTCAGCTTGCAAGGACAGTGGGACGGCAGTGATGTGGCCATGACTAGTTGTCAAGTGTGTGGAGAAAAAATCAGGAAGGAGGGGGCGGTGGTGGCAGGCAGTGTGATGGAGGAGGGGGGCACTGGGAAGAGAAAAGTCCTGTCATCTCTGATGAAATATTCAGTGTTGTCCGTGCTGTTCTATAGGCTGTTTCCCCGAAGGGGGTGGATTTCTAGATCATTCTTCAGGCCCCTTGTGGGCGACTGGAGCACTTTGTTTAATAGATTGGTGGTGCTCATCAGAGACATCTGTAATGCATTACCAGAGGTTTTTAATGTTGGGGGACGCTGGAAGGTCCAAGTGGGTATTATTGTGTGTCAGCATCACACACATGCGTGCATGTGTGCAGACGGGTCCTTGCACCTGGGACAGACGTGATCCCTGCCCAAAATGACTTTTGCCTCCAGCACACCACCTTTTTAAGCCTATAGAACTCCAAAACTGCTGTATAGTAACAAGTTTGTGAGATTTTGGAAAGGAAACCACAGTAATGATGCCAGTTCTTATGATCATAAATAATCATAATTAACAGGACTGCTGTATATTTATGTTGGTTTGTTTTCAGACACTTTTCATTTTATTTTGAATTTTTTCATATTGTGTTGACTTGAAACACTTCTGTCTATAGCGTGGCGTGCTCTGCAGAACACTGGAGAGCAGCATACTTTATTTGTCCTCAGAAACAGACCACAGTAATGTGGTAACTTCTATCTGCTAGCAGGTTCACAGAATGGCAATATTAGTCTTATTGAAACTGCTATGTGTTAGAGAGAGAAAATCAAAAGCCAATGGTTCTGAGGTTGCTCTTGCAGGAATATCACTTTTCTGACTTTCCTCGTGTGTCTAGAATGCTGCCACAGGAAGGAAGGCACATATACATATTTTCCAGTTTAAACTCTTGATAAGCTTGGGTAGGGTAACTTGACTAAGAATAAGTGCTCTATGTCTGAAAATATATGATGACTCATGGTTAAAAGCTGGGGAAGGAGAACAATAGCTCTCATTCTGACATTGAAAGAGAGGCTGTGGTCTGGGTCCTTAGTGATCAATAATCTATAAGCCATGCATTGATGGTGGGGGGAACACCTGGCAAAACGTTCAGAAAATATAATGCCATGTGAAGGTGCTGAAATGCTCCTGGGGTTAGAAATTAGACCTCACTTCCATCAGTGTGATGTCAATAAGCCTTTGGTTGCTTTTCTGGGGAGAAGTACTCCACCGTAGGGTAAATTTCCAGTTGTGAATTTATGGCTGGGTCTTTCTCCCCGTGCCCCACTGTGGAGGGGCTTCCACCTGGACGCTGCGTCTGCGACAGTCACCCACTCCTGACTCCTCACTCAGAGGCGGAAGTGAGCTCTGCACAGAGACCCTTGACAGCTTCAGAGCGAAGCCATCTTTCCAGCCATAAGAAATGCAAGAAAAGTTCATTTTTCCTTCTTTCTCTTTCTGGCTTTCCCTGGGTTGTGATTTCAAACTTTTAATATGTGCATACTGGTGAAGCATTGTCCCTACTTAAATTATTTGTCTCCCTGTATGATAGTTTTGTTGGCAAATGAACTATTCATGTAGCTTTTAGAGTCACCATGGGTTTAAATTTAAGCCTTAGGCCAGGTCTACACAGGCAAAGACCACAGATGATTATGATTATGGTTTCAAGCTCTGCTTTCGTGTGATTATCAGGATATTTCATCCAAAAGCAACAGCAATTTTATTCTTTTCCTTTAATTTTTTAATTCCACGTCCTCTGGCCGGTGGAGGCTCCTTAGCCTTGGCCTCAGTGGACGTCCTGGGGGCCTTCCTCCGTAATGATTCTTCAACTCCAGGCACCTGGGCCTGTTTGTTCAGTGCAGGAGTTGATCCCAAAGTGCAGGTGGGTGGTGGAGGACCCCAAAGGGAGCCGTGTGGAATGATAGGAAGAGTTGCTGAAGGACCAGGAGGCCCCGATGGGCCTGGGTGAGACTGAGCGGCTGAGACCCAGGCTCCCTCCCTCAGTACTGTAATGGGCACTGCTTCGGCGCCCCCTAGAGGTCTGGGGAGACAGTGCCAGGCAGTCACCATGGAAACAAGAGTTGGGGGAGCCAAGAGATGGGGGAGCCAGGAGCACTGGACTAGGAGCCAGGAATGTGGTGTGGCGGCTGTGTGGTGTCTGTAGTGGATTGGTGGAGTGATACCTGTGAGTATTTGAGAAGCTCCCATTGGAGATGCCTAAGGATAACTGTGGGTGTTTGCATAGGGCAGGAGAGGGCCCAGATGCAGAAACAAGGCAATGAGGACTATGGGTCACTGTCTTTTTGGCATTTAAAATCAACATGGCCCCATCTCAGCCTCCTGGATGCTGGTGACATGTGGACCAGTCTCACAGCCTTGTCTTAGGCCAGGCCAGTAGATGAAGCAGCTCATTCATGCTTCTCTGTCCACCCTGTCCCTGCTGGCACAGGGCCCCACATTACCAGGGCAGTGCCACAGTGCATCTTCACTCTTCATGAAATGATGGAAGAGCTTTGCTCTCTGCTGACTCACTGAGTTGGTTCTTTCATCAAGTTGGTTGCCAATTCCCAGTGAGTGATGGAAGTTTGTTTGGTCTGGCTGAGAAAATGCTATTATCATTAATATTGATATTCTGATGAACTGGCAAAAATGGAAACTGTCTTACTGCTTACTATGTGCCAAGCACGTCACATGCTCCATCTCGTCCTTTTAATGGCTCTCTGAAATAGAAAATTTTTTGTACCCATTTTACAGATGAAGAAACTGGGGCTTGGAAAGATGAAATATCTTGCCCAAACTCACACAGCTAGTAGAACAGGGGCTTGAACTCAAGCAGTCTAATTCTGGAGCCCATGCTCTTGGCTCTTGATGACGTGTTGAAGACCTCATCCTCATGTGTTTTTACACGGACCTCACTCAGCTTGGGGATAAGGAGCACTGGACTAGGAGCCAGGAAGCCTGAGTTCTTCCATCTCTGATTTGCTCTGCAGTCTTGAGCAAGTTACACCCACTCTTTGGCTCTTAATTTCCTCATCTGTCAAACAGAGGCTTGGACTGGATTAGCTCTCCAAAATCCACCCACTTACCAGATCAGGATGTTCTAAGGTGAAATTCCAGGACATGACTGGGGCACTCACTGAGGACATCTGCACTAAACGCGTATTTGGGAGCACCTGGTGGCTTGTGGTGCTGCAAAAACTGCACCAGATGTCCCATGTCTTCATTGACACTGCAACGTCAGAGACCAAATGGGAACCTACTGAGGGATGGCCTGCTGGCTGCAGCCAGGCAGTGACCAGTGGGCAAGCCCTCTCCCTGGCCACTCTTTCCTCCAATCTATGGCAACCTCTGCCATCAGGGCGAAGTGGGTGGGGCTCGCTGCTGAATGAGCCCTGGGAGGGATCCTTGTGTAAGGCAAGTAACCTTCCTTTAATCTACTGTTAAACTTCACTTTCTTGGATACGGAACTTTCTTAAGGTGGGCTTTATTAAGCAGCACTTTGACTAGGACTGCATCTTCCTTTTTACTCAGCATCAGAGGCTTCTTTAGTTCGAAGCCTCCTTGTAGGGAAGTATCATATTTTTTCATACCTGGGGCTGAGTGGCAATTTTGGCCCTTCATAGGCCTCTGTGCTAGTTATCGCCCCCGTTGCTATCTGCTTCCAGCATTCTTTGCTCATTGCTGTTGGACAAGATGGACTTGGCCATTGGGAGCCCCCAAAGGAAATCAGAGGTGGGAGCAGAATGGGGTAGGCATGCTGTCTCAGTCCCCTGCTTCGAGGGACCCTCCTGAACTTCAGTTCTTGTCAGGAGGTCCTTCCTCTGAGGTTCCTGCGTGCACTGGGCTCTGGGAACACTGCTCCCTCCTGGTTCTTCTGCAGGCCCCACTGCCCCACATTTCCTCCCTTGACTGAGCCCGCACTCTTCTCCATGGCCCCGTGTGGGATGAGTGCGGGTGCCTGCTGCTCCCTGCCTCCTGCAGCTTCTCTCACCTACTAGGGCATCTGTTAACACTCCTGATATGGCCACGCAGTGGGCAGGGCAGGACAGGGCAATACTCCCAGTTCATCAAGGAAACTAAAACCCAGGCAGGTGCTGATGGCCAGCCACAGAACAGTCTTATGCACAAGCTGGGACTCAAACCAGTCTCCTGATTCTAAATTTGGCATTATTTCCATAATTCTTCTCACTGACTTGTTAAGCTAACTAAAAACTTTTGAGTGTTCTTGACAGGAGGGCTTTCTTAAATATTTAGCTTGGCAAATAGAAGCAAACCAGGCATATAATTCACAAATTTTCCAGTTGTTTCCACTGCCATAAGCAATAGCCCTCATTCAATCTTAAACAAGAACCTATAAATTTTAAAGAATATTAATGATATTGAGGTACATAGGAAGATGGTTATTTACCTTGTTGACCAACATGAGAATATAAAGTAAAGGATTAGCAAAAGACAAGTGGAATGTGTATTTACATGTTATGATATATGCAGGGGTAAAATGAGTGGTATAAATGCATTTTTAATTTGAGTGTATTTATTACTTGTGAAAGTGAAGACTAATTATGCTGTCTTGATTCTGGCATTGTGGGAGAGGTTCATGAGGAAGCTCACCCCTCTTGCATTGCTTCAAACATTGCAGGCTGCTTCTCTGCTGTGGTGGGTACTGGGATGGGTTTATGGAAGGTGACTTGAAGGACGAAGGGGAGACAGATTTAGCTTCTCTTGTGGCCTTCTCCTCAAATTGCCCATCCAGGTCCTTTTGTAATTGCCATTTCCTCCCTCAACTTCTCAGTTTTGCATCTGAGGCCATAATCCAGTTGCTCTTCAGTGGACATCAGAGGGGGCAGCCCACCAGGAGATGCATGTTAGGTGTGGTGAATCGGTCACTGAGGGTCTAAGTCACTAGGCTAGCAGTGATGCCACTGGAGTCCTGGGCTGGGGGTGGGCTCGTGTTATTACAGTCACAGTGAATTGTAATTACAGGCCTTAACAGGCACCCAAAGACAGCTACAAACTTCAGCCAGGGCAAGCAGTTACTCTTGGTGGCTGGCACAGTACCTGACTTATGAGGAGGTGCCCTCCTGGCAGAACTCAGGAAGTAGTGGAGAAGGGCGAGGCATGTGTTCCCTTGGTGAGAGGCATTCCCTGTCTCTAGAGGCTTCTGCTTAGGCCTCCAGCGGGCTGTTTCTCCTCTCTGCCCTCTGGTCCTTATCAGATTGAATATCTCTACAGATACGTGTGACCTGAGGGCTTCCAAGCCCTAGTCAGTGGTTCTCAATGCACGGAACCATCTAGAGCTTTAGAAAACCCCAAAGCCCAGGTAGTACCCTGGACCAGTTAAATCAGAATCTCTGCTGTAAGCTCCAGCTGATTCCACTGTGTAGCCAGGGCTGAGAATCACTGCTCTAGGTTGTGGCTGATGTGTAACCTTGCCTGCTTTTTCCTCTCAAGGAACAGTTTTGCTAGGGCCTGGTGGGGGAGGAGGGAAACTTACTAGAATCAGCTTCTTCAGGGTGGCATTTGTTAGTTGGTCAAATACAAGACCTTATCAAAGCTGTGGTTTGACTTTCAACCTCATAAATCTAGAAACGACATATTAGATTCTCAGAGTGGATCTAGTTTTTAGGTGTAGACTCACCTTAGTCCAGGTCATGAGACTGATGTATAAACCCAGAAACCCAATGTGTTAACAATGAGAAGATAATGGTATGACAACTGGGCTTCTTGCCTCAATAGGGTTGCTCTTTCTTGGGGCTGAGCAATTTTCTTGTAGCAGCGTTTTCAACCTTTCTTCTAGGCAGGTAGTTGTACCAGTAGGTGAAACGGGCCAGACCACTCTTCTCAAAGACAGATTCAATCAGGCAGGGCTTCTCCAAAGTAGTTTCAACTTTGCCTTTGATTTGCTGCAAGCCAGAAAACTAAAATTTTCTTGGGGAAAATGGACTATGCTGGTTTTCTCAGCCTTCCTGGATGCTACGAGACTTGAATTCTTATGGATACCTCTGTATCCATGGTGGCGGAGGAAGAGAAGAGCTAGTAAAATGAGGAGAATGGTAGTTCTTGGATTATGAGGATATTTTCCCAGGCTTTGCTGTTTCTCGGGGTGGAAACCCACATCTGAAGCTGAAAGCAGTAAAGAAGTGACAGGTGGTTGGGGCCCTGGGAGGTCATGGCAAGGGAATTCCTGAGGAAGCAGGGACTTAAAGGCAGAAGCCAGAAGGCAACGAAAACACACAAACACTCGGAGCAGGGTTAAAGGGAGAGGGTCTTCTGGGGACAGAGCTGATGTGCAGTGGCGGGTGTGCTTTGCCGAGTGGGGCCTCTGTTCTTTGGCTGCCAATATGTCAGTGGCCCTGCATCCTAAACCTCATGCTGAAGAGTTTATTCAGTGATAAATGCAGCACAGTCACACCAGAGGGTACAACTCAGGGGCAGCCAGGAGGCTTTGCAGGCTTCACCCAGGGCCTCTCCTTTAGATACAAAGCTTCTTCCCAGAATCTGCATTCTGTTCTCATGTTCTGTAAATGTTTTCAACAGTCCCTGCTCTGGATTAAGGCATGTGTGTGGGCTATGGGCAGGACAGAAAGAGGCCAGGCCAGGCCAGGCATGTCTGGTTGGCATGGGTCTAAAACTGCTTGGTGGATCTCTGTCTGAGATGCCCACAGCTAGCAGCTCCCTACCGAACAGTGCTGGTATGAATGGGATGTGTTGGCTGGTTTAGAAAACAAATGAGAAAAACCACCTTTTGCATCGTCTACACCAATTGTATTCAATAATAGCTATTACTAATAGAATAAATGAAAAATGCATTTCTTTAACACTGTCATCTCTCACGGTGATATGCATCTTGAGCTGATTTGCAAATGTGAGGTTCTAAGTGGCGCGTGGTTGGAAGCAGTTAGCTCCTAATGTTATGCTGCCTCATGGGCAGCAGCCGAACCTATTAATGAACTAATCTCAGACTCTCCAGTGGATGCCGTCTGGGCTCCTCTGTGCTGCACTTTGCATTTTAGCTAAAATCAACCACGTTAAAGAAAGGAGAATTTAAATGGATTAGGCTGCCTATCTCCTGAATCAAAGAATGTGCTGGGCAACTGCAAAGGACGGGAATGGGTGTGGAAGATTTTTGGGCTCAGGGAAAGAGATTAAAACTTTGCAGACCGTGCACTGGGCAACCTGCCCTCATCACGCATCGGCTGTTGGATCAAGGGCTCTGACTCTAGCCCTTGTTCTAGGTTCTACCACCACTCACTAGCTATGTGATCCTAGGCAAATGAGTTAGCCTTTCTGATTCCTCGTCTGTGAAACGGAGTAGTGATACAACTTATATAGAAGGCTGTTCAGAGGGTCAAATGAGTTATTACTTTCAAAGAGTGCTTAGAAGTGCTTGGCACACAGAGTGTGCTATATAAGGGTTTGCTACACTGATTTGTTTATTCCATGAATGGTTATTTAATATCTATGATGTGCCAGGCAAAATTCTTCGTGCTTGAGACTCAGCTTGAGCAAGATAAAGTTCTTGCCCCAAAGTGGTTTACATTCTAGTTGGAAGGATAAGAAAGAGGTAATTTCAGATTATAATAGGCACTAGTAAGGAATTATCAACTTTAGATGGACCAGTCACAGAAAGCTCCCAGCGCAGGGGACATTTGAGCAGGAAGCTGGGAATGAAACCAGCAGGGCACCAAGTACGGTGTGTTTGGGAAGTGGCAATGGCTGGTGTAAAGGGTGAGTCCTGGCAAAAGGCACAGACATGATGGAGAACGGCAGGGAGGCCGGTGGCATGGTGCGCACAGGGCAGACCTGTGTCTCCTCCATGGAGTTCCATCTGGGAGCAAACACACCCCAGCACACAGCATTTTGGGAGCTAAGCACACGTCAGGCTCTGGCTCTAGATCAGAGAACCGCTTGGTAAAATTTCCTTTTCCAATTGCTGTGGTTTTCTATGGAGTGATGTTTCGGGAAGATGACCGGCCAGAGACATGAATTTTAACCTGTTGTGGTTCCACAGTGAGGATATTTTCTGCCTTTTTAGTTTTACGAACAAAGTTTTCGTTAATGGCTTTTGTTTCTGTCTTTGCTCTGGCCCCATGGGAAGCTCAGAGGCACATTGTCCGCGTCCCTCTGGGCTCTGCATGTCTATGTACTGACCTTATTTCTAGCTCAAGTACTGACTTTACTCTTGGATCATCCAGATTCCTTCATTACTTCATCCTTTTGTTTCACGGGTGTCCTTTTGAGAAGGGGGCAAGGCATGAAGGAAGGAAGGAGAAACACCTGGCTGAGGATGCAGTCTGGAGTAAGATGCTCTGCCAGGAAGGTGGAAGCCAGGTGGGGGCATTTATCCTCTGGAAAGATAGCCTGGAGTCAGGGTGAGAATAATGGGGGAGCTGACCATGCAGCTGGCAAGCCTTGGCAATGGGGACTAGGACTTCTGACTGGTCCCTTCAGAGCTGGAGTGCCCTGCTGTGTGTTCAGAATGTTACATGTAACCAGTGTCACAGATACACACTGAATAAAAACTACCGTATGGCTCCAAAGGCCAGCCAACTACTTCATCTGGTATTCAACTGAAGAAAGCATGCCCAGCCCCGGATGGAGGAAAGGCTGGCTCTAGGGGCACTTACTTACCAGTGGAAGGTATATTGGTCTTCAATACTCTGCTGTATTAAAGGACTTTCAGGGGCATTTTTGAACCCACACAAATTTCCTTGTATGCACTGACTCAGGGGAGGATGGCGGGAAGGGAATGCCGAGTGTGACACAGTCCCCAGGGCTTTATTTTCCACCATTAGAGCTGCCCCCCGGGCATCCAGGGAAGGAACAGTGGCCAGCTCTTGCCAATCTGGCTGATTTCCACAGGTTTCCCTGATGAGTGCAGGCACTTCAGGCTACTTCTGAAGCTAACTGGGGTCAACAGAGCATCACAGGTCACCTGCTGGAAGAGGGTGCTGAGCCTGGAGGCTGGGTGGGTTGACTTGGCTCAAAGCTGTGTATCTGCTATGGCTCCATTTTACTAAAGACACCTGGTGGTGAAAATCTGGAGTTATTCCTATTCTTATGTTGTGGGTTATTTCAGCAACATCCCTGTCATGTCCTTACTCTTGCTCACTGTATCAGTGTAGATGTGGCTAATGTCAGTGTAGAAATGGCTAATAGTGGAATGCTCCCACTACTGAAGGCACAATCTTTCTTCTTGAACGAAGGTCACCCCCTCAGGTCTGGAAGCCAATGAGTGAAGCTGAGGCTTGGGGAGCTCAGAAGTTGGAATGTCTGAAGATGGGTCCATCAGCCTTAATTTGCACTGCATCACATTTGCAAGTTGCAAAATGGAATTTGCAATTGCTTTTCCGCAATGTTCAAATTAGCACTTCTTAGCATATTAATGAACTACTTTTTTTTTTCATTATGTGACCAATTTTAATGGAAATAGCAGCCTCAACACAAGGATTAGGTCAGTGTTTCATGAGAATTAAGTTCCAAAGCTTCCTGCAGAGGCTGAGTACCTGGCTTTTGGATGGGCATGTGTCAGCTCAGAGCAGCAGTCCCGAATATGTGGACTTTTCAGGTACCCTTGCCAGGGCAGGTTTGGTTCGGGATGAGATCTGTGGCTCCTGGCTCAAGAGATTTGACACCCATCAGGGAGGTGGGTGTGCCAGAAGAGGCTGGTGACTCAGCCAGTGGATCAGGAGAGTATCTTCATCACGTCTGAAAAGGAAGTCAAAGTGTAGGCCCCATATACCAGATCACTTTCACACCCACCAAAGGAGCAGCTCTTTTCAAAACAGGCCAAAATCAGCTAGGATGACCTTCTGTGGGAATTTCTCTTTCTAAGATGTTTTCCTGTATAGAGGCTTCTCTGGCATATGCTTCATGTAGCTGGTCCCAAGTCTTAAGGGCACATTGTCCATAATCACCCGAGCATTTTCTAACTCCGTGTCAGGATAAATGGGAAGAATCCCTTCCTGCAAGGACCGTGGAGCTCCTGGCCATGAGCAGCCCAGTAGTGGGACCCAATGCACAGAGGAGAAGAAAACAACAAATGGGGCTTTTAAATGTGCCTGGAGATCACAGAGTTGTGTACTGTCTGTCCTTCTGCAGAGACAGTGGTCAGAGAAATGAGAGGCCTCAGTATGGGTGCCCCGAACCATGGAGTCATTTGAGAAACCAAGCCAGGGAAGTCTGCCTGGGTGGTCTCCACTGGCCACCTGGCTGACTGAGACTGTGGCCTGGCCCTCTGTGCAGAGTAACACAGACACACCAGGCTTTCAAAGACAAGAATGGACCCCAAGTTCTCTAAATGGCAGTGCTTCCTTAGTTCATTATTCAAAATGAACTGATTATTCATCCTCAGCTTGAATTACCAGCTAAATAGTATTTTCCTGCTGAGTGTACATTTGTAATGCTATCCATTTCATCCTGCGTGATAGCATTGTATTCCAGCGGCTTCAGCTGCCTATTCTTTACTATCTATAGATGGGTGCGTGGGTGTGCTGATTGCATTTTAAAAACAAGAGTTTGTGTATCTGATGGATCTGGAAATAATCAGTAACTAAGGTAGCAGAGGGGGAAAAAAATCCAGCTCTTGATGAGTAATTTTAAAACTGTGAATACTTCACAGCTTGATAGATTCCCAGGGAAGGAGTCCGTCAGTCACACTGTCTCCCAAAGTGCAACTGGGCCAGCAGGTGCTTATTTTTAGAGATCCTGGGAAACTGGCAGGTATTTTGTTACCTGAGAGAGAAGATCCTTCTGCCTCCCATTGTTCTTGTGACTAATAGGAACCTTTACATGTCCCTCAGTCCATCAGTGGACGAGTATTTTAGCCAAGTCTCTTCTTAGAGGAGCCCCGGTTAGAGGGGCTTGTCAAACTACAGATTACCTTGGCTAGTGTAACTGAAAGTCTCAGGGGGGATAGCTTCAGGTGTGGCTGGATTTAGGGGTTATACACTATCTGCAGGGTTTGGCTTTGATTTCCTTTGCCTTGATTCCATTTTCAGGTAGCTTGGCTCTCTCTTTGTGGAGGGAAGATGGCGACCAGCAGCTGCAGATGTTTAACCACTCAGGAGCTCCAGTGAAGAGATTCTCTCTTTATGCAGAGACCTGTTACTGAGTCAGGCTGGCCCTGATTATTAGGTCCTCCCTCCATCCCTGACCAGTCAGAGGGGTCCGTGGGATGTGGTGTCCCGTCACCTTGGTCCAGGTCACCTGCCTCTCCCTGGAGCTGCGGGTGGGCTCAGCTCCACCCAAGAACACATGGATGGGGCAGGGGGAAGAGTGATTCCACAAGGAAAACTGGGATGCTATTTCCAGTCAAAGGAGGAGAACGGCTGGGCAGGCAAAAACAACAGATGTCCACGCCAACAGCTTAGCAGTTAACTATTCACAGAAGTCCAGGAGCAAGTTCTGCCCAGAGAACAGAAAAGGAGGCCGATTGTACCGATTTAACTATTTGTGTTTTCTCAGTGAGCAGGTTGGCCCGCAGTCTGTGGGCTTCCTTTTGTACAGGGGCTGGTAACCTTCAGCCCTCTCTCGCAAGCTCATAGCATCTGCCAGGCCCGTCTGACAGCAGCTCAGAGCGCCCCCGGCTGGGAACAGAAGGGACAGGAAGCCTTGCTCTGTCTCTGGTGGTCCTTCATGGCCTCTTTCTGCCCCAGCGTCCTGATGGAAGGGCTGCTTGTGGAACTGGAAACGGGGTCTGGGAGGAGCCCTCATGGATGCTCACTCGTGTTTCAAACATTCTTTTTCTGAGATGGGGCGGTCCTTCCCCGTCCTCAGGTTCCAGATTATTGGCCCCTCAGATATTTTCTGGAACGTGTGGCTCATGGGGTCAGTGTTTTCTCTTTTAACTCTTACAGATTTAGCCATTTGGGGCTCAGAAATGCTGGAAAAAGCCACCCCTCCTCTCTCTCCTGCTGCTGAAGAGGCTGCTGTCTGTCTCTTTTTGGCCCTTCTCTGCCTCCTCCCTTCTCCTTCTTTCCCTCATGCCCTTCTCTTCTCAGTCCTTCCTTCTCTTATAAACCCCTCCCTCTGATAGGTCCTGGAAGGAATTATTGGTGGCCTCTTGCCACCTTAGTTAATGTCACAGCTCCACTTTTTCTGGCCACAGGCTGGGGTGGAGCTTAGGTTGGGTCTGAGGAGGGGGAGAAGGGGTCAGAGGCTGCCCTCCTCCTACCCACCCCACCTCAGGTATGTGGAAGGCTTAGGGGACAGACTTTGGCTGCACCTGGAAGGATTCGTTGGCTGCTGGGTCAGGCTTGGAAATGGCCTACATGGCTTGTCCACTCCAGGTGTCCAACCTCTCATCCCAATTGCCCGTGCAGAGTTCCCTGTCCCCTCAGAGGCTGGGTTGAATCCTTTGAGGTCAATTCATAGGCAAGGGGTCGTGGACACCTCTTTCCCACTTATTAGGGCAGAGTGGCTCTGACGAAGCAGCAAAGGCCCGCCGGAGCCTCATTATTTTGGGCTTCATTGAAATGCGCGGCAGAGCCATCCCGGTACTTTATGTACTAAACTTAACTACAGTAATGTATTCAAATCATTCTGAATTTATCTAGACTGAGCATCCTTTCCTTCTCCTCCTCCTCCTCCACAATTTTTTTTTAAAGATAGCAAATGTGCTTTTTGAGACAACAGCGTAGGGCATCTACACTGCATAGAGGGAGAGGTGACCCTACCTGCTCCCCTTTCCTGGCGGTGGACACCCAGGGCTTACTTGGCAATGGCGTTTTGGGACACATGGTGTGTTTTCTTGCTCCAAGCCCCACCTCGCTCACTGTGTCCCCATGTCCCTGCCCGTGCTGGGAAGTATGCTCTGGGTGGGAGTGACCTGTGGAGCCTAGACAGCAAACTCCTGCTGGGGAATCGGAAAACCGCAGGAGAAGGAAGGGAGTGCAGAGGGCAGAGAGCCCCGAAAAAGGACCTTACCTGGGAGGTGAGACACCGGTTCTCACCTCACTATGGACACTAACTTTCAGGGGGACTTCTGGATGCTCTGCCCCCTTCTCTGGGCCTCAATTTCCTTGATATGAAAACTCATGGTGGTGAGGGTGGTACCTTTGAACTGGTTCAGGGGCTTTTAGCCAGGGTCCATGCTTGAGCTCTGGCATGGTCCATGTACTTCTTGAAATTGTAAAGCAATGTGTTTTTTTTCTGGGGGAAAGTCCATAGCATTTGTTTGACTTTCAAGGGGCTGAGATCTCAAACATTTACAGGCACTCAAAACCCCTGGCACCTTCCTGTGTGCATCTTTTCAGTGCCCTCATTTTACCGATGGCACCACTGAGGCCCGGAGACGGCACTGGCAGGGATGCTGGTTCTGAGGGGGACCACGGGGGGCTGATCCTGGCAGGCATCCAAGTGGAGGAAGGCTGGGAAGAATCAGCTAAGCTCTGCTGGACTCTCTCCTAGTGTCCGTCTTGGAGAGGGCCCCTGGGAATCCCAGTGTGAAGAGAGATGTGATGAGCAAAGCGGGAGTTACATCCAAACCAAAGCGCTGGGCCAGCGTGGCCCGGATTGGTGGAATCGGTTGGTAGTCATTATCTGATGTTTCTGCCTCCATGTCTGCCCCCAGCTATGGAATGGAAGCTCTGGTCCATCTGGGGACTCGGACACACGGCTACTCCTGGGCCATTCTCCCTCTGGCTGTAAACTGGACCCATCACTGTTTCAGTCACGATCGGCATCTTCCTCATGCTCTTCAACAGTCTGGGCTCTCTTCAGTGTCCTGGCCTCATGGCCACGAGTAAGGGAACTTCTTTGAGCTGAGGGAGAAGGCACCCGGCTCTTCCCCCCAGATGGCATCATCTGCTCTTCCTTCAGCTTACCTAACTCCCAATTTGCCTCCTGCTCTGTTTGGGCTCTGGCTGGAGGTAGCACTGTGGGCCACGTGCTGTCATCGTGTGGCTTCTATGTGTATAAAACAGCTGAGCTCCCACCCATCTGGCCTGGGCTCCTCCCGATGAATTTTTAAGTGGACCTGGTGTAAATACCCCATGGGAATCCACACATCAACAGGTCAGGTTTGGTCCCAGCCAGGAAATGCTGCCCCTCCCATAAACAGTTCAACACCCCTCCTTTCCTAAAAGCATGCTTCTCGATAACCTTTGCCAACCAGAAAGGCCTTTCTGAGGCAGCTTGGCTTAGGATTTGTCCCCAGTACTAGAGCTAAATCCATGATTTGACTCTCCAGCCTTGGAGGGAATATTAATATAGAGTTGTTTTAAAAATTGTAGCTAAAAGATATGGTTCTACTGTCTTCCGAAAGGCAAAGGCAAGCTTGCTCTCTGGTTAGGGAAGTGTCATCCTGTACATTTGAGGTAGAAATTCTGTGCGCTCACCATTAAATAAAATTTTATAATGAAAATTTTGTCTTATGAAGGTGAAACTTTGAGAACATATTAGAATTCTCATTTTTCTATGCATAGCAATCAAATGACCTTCCTATACTGCCACATAAAGTATAGATTTAAAGTTAAATGATCCAGTCAGTCATTTAACATTTTCTTAAAGAGTAATTTCTTCTGTAACTATGGATGTTTACATATGGTTTTCTTTTTGGTATTTACCTTTTAAGAATTGAAGAAAAACTGACATTCTTTTTTGGAACTGTTTTTTAATAGCCTTTGTTTATTTTTAATATGTGGTGTTCCAGGCCCTTGCTCTAATGATTTTTTTCACACTGCATTGATAATTAAATTCATTCATTTTCCCAGCTGCACACTTCCTTTAAATAAAAAAGTTATGGGTAATAACACCTCTTATGCTCAAAGTACAGAGGAGAAAAGGGCATATCAGGAGCTCTCTGTCGAGGGGAATCACACAGATTGCACAGGTCATGGGTTAAGGTGAAAATCTGTGTACAAGTTCTCAGGTATTCAGGCTTCTTAATTCATAGATGATGACCTATGGATTTGGATTTTCTGAAACTGGAAAACACGAATTTTTTTCTTTTATGTGCTAAAGATATAATTTATCTCCATCTATCCTGTTCAGATTTTTAGTTCATAATTTGTAGTAATTGTGTCATCAAAAGCACTAAAAGTGTTGGTTTCTTGTAAATGATTGGAGACTGTTTTCATGCTGTTACCAACTAGCATATATATAAGGAAGGCAGTAAAAGTGAGCTGAGATATTTAGTAACATAAAAAGAACCATGTAGATTTGTGAAAATGTAAAACTGTGATCGTGGAAGGGGTTCTTGAAGTAATGGGAGAAATGCTTCGTCCCTGGGCTAGTGATTCACTTGTAGCCTCTGTAATTTCATGGATGCTATAAGGATTTGGTTTTTACACATTTTAATTTAGTCCAGAGATGTTCCTATTTTAATTATCCATACACAAGGGCACAGTATCTTTCTACGGTTATTGCTATATGTTACATTTATATATAGCAATAGCAATTTGAAAAAAAAGCCAACAAAATGCTTTCACCTAGATGACCAAAGGGTTATACTCATTTGTTTTAATGACACTGTATGGACCTTTGCATTCTTAAATAGGATTTTTAAATACACGAGATGCAAACACTCATGGCTATGCACACAGATGGTTACACACAAGAGAATGGAAAAAGAATTTGTTCAATGTCCCCCTTTTGTGAGGGATTGGTAGATGCTTCGGTGGCAGCCCCTGGATGGGGATGCCTGGAGCCCTTTGCTTTCCTTGTTGAAATCTCAGGGCATGGAATCAGGGAGCTTTGTAGCAAATTGATTCCCACCGAGCCTCAGCTATCACATTTCAGTGTACAAAAGCCCATTTGGAGAAATGTGATATTTTAACTATTGCACTGGGCTCAGCTGTAGATGTTCGCAAGGAAAGAGAAGAGACAAAAAACACATGTAATATATAAAATAAATGCACATACATTAAATATATTTATATTTATGTATATTTACATGATATACCATCAATCATACAAATATAAAAATGTAAATTCTATATGTAATATATAAAAGAGCAATCTGATGGAAGCACATGTTGACAAAAGCTAAAATTTAAACCCCTAGCTCACACACTATCCTGTTGCTGTGAAAAGGTGATTTCCTCACAACTGGGGGTAATTCTGCCTTCGTCACAGAATAACAGCAAACAGAAATCCGTTGCATTTAAGTGAATCCCCTGCAAACCCTTCTCCCCTGGGAGATTGTGGAACATCTTGCTGAGCTAGAGGTGGATCCTTTGCCCTTGACCTTCACTGGCAACTCTGCTTGCCTGGGGGCTCTGCTCAGGAGCAGGCCCTGATGTTACCTGCTCACAGGAAAGCCTTTGAACTCTGCAAATGGCCCAGTCCCACACACAAAGTCCCATAGCCCCATGGTTAAGGGCGGCACCCAACCTCACCCTGCTTGAGACTTCACTGACCTATATCTCAGCTTGCTAACCCCATTTATTTAATGGGATGACAGCTGGTACGGGAAGGGGAGGAATTAATGGGTTCATCTGAGCTTCTAGGATCCTTAGAGGAAGCGTTTAAGCCAGAGTCACGTAGGGTGTCTGGGGCACCCACAAATGTGTTCTGTTTGGTTCTCAGATGATTTAAAAGAAATAGGGATTTGTTGCTAACATTTAATAACTGGAGATTGTACACAATTATCTGGATTTGGGGCTTCATTTGAATGCTTGGAAGTGCTGTGTGTGAGCACACACCAAACAGTTTGTCAGAGCTGACCATTTGACCTTGAGGTGGCCCAGACCCATCCCAGGCCTCCACAGCCCTAGCTCCCTGGGTCTCACACTGGCAGGCTGTCCCACCTAGGTTATTCGTCCACTGCCATCCTGCCACTGCACGTACATAGGAAGTGTCAGTGTGTGTCCGACCGGTTTGGGTGCTGCTTTGGCTGTGCCCCCTCCTGCCCTCACCAGTGTGGCCAGCTGGGCTTTGTTACAAAGGACAACTGAGCTAGGGAATGTCAGCCACGTTTCCCTGAGGTGGGATCTTCCATATTATCCACCGGGACCATGTTCTTTCAGCCCAGATACAGCCACGCTTCTGAGAGCATGATCCTCTTGGCCTTCCGGAAGGCCCACAGAGGCGGACATGGAAGGCTTTACAGTGCACTCCCTTGCAATAGGCATCAACGGGGCTGGAAGGTTAGAGCCACATACTTGCCACAGGTAGGAGAGCATTTACAGATGCTGTTGCCTCTGAACTTGGCACTTGCAGAAGTCTGGGGTCTCACAATGCTATTGTTCCCAAAGACACATTTTTTTCTTGTCCTCCCAGTGGCGGTAAGGTGTGTGTCCATATTTGTGTGTGTGTGTGTGTGCGTGTGTGCTCAAGTGGGGTCTCCCTTAACTGTATTCTTGTTTGAGACAAGGGGAGGAGTGGCAAGGGTGTGGCTGGCTCTGCACTAAGGCCACCCCACCTGCTGGAATACAGCCCAAGGGCCTGTTTATGGCTACTCTCTCCTTCCGGACCTGGAGTCCATGGCAACAGGACCCGTGCCATTTTTACCTTTGTGTCTCCAGCGCAGATGTAGTGACCAGTGCTGGCTGGATGCCTGGATGGACGTGTTAATGGTGAACTGATTCTCCCTTCTCCATGCTTCTGGAATGGGAAGTCGTTGAATGAGCATGGCTGTTGTGACACAGCAGGTCTGTGAGGCGGTTTGGACAGCAGCCTGGCAGGAGGAGGGCCCGGGTCCCTGCCTCGATGTTGCCACTTCTCAGCCATTTCCTTTCTTGCAAGAAGGAGGGGCTGAGGCAGATTTTGAGCCTCTCCCTTCCCCTCTGCTTTTCCCACTTCCTGTGTTGTCTGCTCAGCACAACTCCAGACCCGACCTTAGAACACAGTTATCTTAAGGGCATCCAAGACATCGCACTGACCTGAGCTGGAGGCACCGTGGCATACCTGCTGGCCGGTGTGTGACCAAACCTTCGTCACTGATGAAAACTTGCCATCCTGAAACTGGACACGAGTCCTTATTTTTCTGAATTTGTCATGAACCACCCCTACCTGAATCCCGTGGCAGCTTCTGTTGGTGCTGAGACCTGGCTCTGGGGTAAAGGGGGCTCAACTCCAAGGCAAGACACACAAGTCCCTGGCTCATCAGCATTTGCTGAGGAGGTGGTTACCTGAGAGGAGCATCAGGCACAAGCTGGGGTTGTATTTATTGGGAATCCATATTCAAAAACTTTGGTTTGTGGGGAGATGCACAGTGTAGGGAACAAAACCCTCTGGTCAAGAAGCTTTAGATAGAAGTGCAGGTTCCATAACTATGTTGGCAATGCAGGCTTTCTGAGGAAAAGGAATTAGACAAAGGAGATTACCAGAATGCATAGGATGTGTGAATGATTCTTGGGCAAAGGTCTCAGGGAAAGGGAATCCTTTTTCTTGTTTGAGACGAAAGGCTTCCTGAAAAAGTATCAGAATAGAAAGTGGAGGACATACCTTCAACAGGGGCTCCAAACTCAGGCTATCCAGGGGACGTGGGTAAGGACTGCAGGCTGGGTGGTCCATTGCTTGGATGACTCTCCTTGTGTTTGCCTGGCTGACCCCTGCCAGAGTGTTAGGAGGGGAAGTGACCAAGACCCAGCACAGGTTAGTCCATCTGCGTCCTTGGAGGCTCCTGTGTGCACATATCTCTGCCATATCTGTCCCCTGCTACCCCGCTCCCAAAGCTTTTGCTGCTTAACTGTCCATATGTCCCCATCCCCCAAGAGCCATGAATTAACCTAGAGTTCTGTCAGTCTGGGCATCTGGGTTTTCTCACCTTGTGCTGTCGAGGATTTATGCATGTTTCTCTCTGCACACCACCCTCCCCCTGCCACATACTCACTGACCAGCCTGCAACGTTTCCCAGGGTGCAAATGAGTGTCACTGTCCCTCTGCAGTACCCAGGACTGGGCAGGATGGCAAGCGACCATGTATTTCTCTTCGCTGGTGGACTGGTTAGGTCAGTGGGTTCTGTGGGCCTGACGAGACAAACTAGGAGCTATTTTAAACATATTGCCCCTGATTTGAAGCACACCCTGGGCCCACATAGTCTAGAAGTGTTTAGAGTTCCTGGTTTTCCAAATCAGGCTGTAGTGTTGTATGATTTACTGAAACACAAAAACATTCTGCTCTTACTGTTCAGAGCTCTCCATCCCCAGGTATTTGTTTTACACATTTTCTCCATTAGAAAATGAAGCATGGCAATTAGAAGACAACCTGGATTATTCTGTATTTAGGGGTCTTCACATATCCACTTGGTAATTTTGTATTTGTAGCAGCGTTGGCATAGCATCCGTATAGAGCCTTGTTTGGATTTGTCTGGATAATGTTTTCCAGTTCAAAGCAACTGCTTGAGACTATAAGAAAATGCTTGGCAAAATCAGATCTATTAGCCTTGCTGTTCACACCTGCAGTTTCTCTCCATCCAGGTGTGGGGTTCATGTAAGCACCTCAAGTATTTGCAAAGATTCTTTAGGAAAAAAGAGAAAAAAAATCCACTCAAGATGTCTACTCAGAAATTACCTTACTGATGGTAAAATCTAAATTCATGAGAATTTATAAAAATACATTTCTTTTAAATGCCAGGGAAGAGATTTGGAAGCATTTTGGCAGACTGGGATGCACGGGACCAACCTGCGCCAGGTTGTTCTTACGTTAATAAATATTCATTTTGTCTTTCTGGTGGGGATCCCAAGTACAAAGCAGAGGCTCCTTGTTGTAGAAGGAAGATCTCTTTCTATAAGCGAGGATTTTGGATTTTTAAGTGTCAGGTATTCTTCCCTAAAAATGTAACTCTTTCTAACAATTTAAGCTTTCAGTGGGACTCTTCAGGAGGTGGATTCAGCCACAGCCTTTCCTTCCCAAGTGCAGCTAAGCAAAGCCAGACGCCCTCGTCCTTTCTCAGCTGCCTTTTTTTTTTATTGAACATGCAGAAAAACTTCATTCAGTATTGATAGTGTTTCAATACATTAAAATCAACAAGAATCTCATATAAAATGTGTATTGCCATTCCCCCCCACTTTCACCTTTTTTGACGGAAAGAGTCCCTATTCTAAAGGGATTTTATCTCTCTTTGAAGCTGGCAGTTGGTCTTGCATTCAGAGTGCATGTCCAGTTGGTACCAAAATGGTTCCTCTCAAGATGCCTTTGAAGATGACAATATTATTACTATTTTTCAAAAATGTATTTTCCACTTGTGTTCAATTTAGCAAATTTGGGGATTGGAAAAAACCTTAAAATAATTTTCCTTCATCTGGCAGAGAAAGTAACATTGTTTTTAATAGGTAAAAGTAAATGCTTTGTCATTCTAACAAATATTTTTAAACAAACCAGCAGATATATTCCAAATGTATTTCACTTATATTTTTTTAAAAGACAAAGAGGGGCGGAGTGGGGTGTGTGGAAAGAGAGAGAGTGAGCCTCAGTTGCAGCTGTTTCCAAGAATTTGGGCGCGAATATTCTTTCATGCCTTTGTATGATTTTGATAAAATTAGGTCAAAGAAATGTTCATTTGAAAACAGCGCTTTGTCATATTATCTACAACACATGTCTAGCAAATTTATGAATCCAGCATTCATCGGCGTTAAGTTCCAAATCCTAATGAATGGTTTAGACAGCATTGTCATCAATTTTCCACAGGTGCAGCTGAAGCAATCAGTCACTTCAATCAAAAGCCTCCGTCAACTTGCATGGCGCTGTCATTTTTTACACAGGGATTGCTGAAATTAACGAAAAACGAGCACTCCCTGCCTGCTTTTACACCCCTCCCGCCTTTGGGTGGTGCTTTTGAGCAGCGCTTTGCTGAAAGCTGAGCTGTGATTTCACAGCATTCTTTTTCCTCCTTTTCTTTTTTTTTTTTTTAACTTTATACTAACATAACATTTCCTTTGTGATATTATGGAGATAAAATTGCACTGTGTGTTTTAACACACATTACAACAACCTCTTAAGGCAAAAAAGTAAATTCACGCATATGAGTTAGAGAACTTGACAAGATGTGCTGTTGGGGACGGTGCTCGTGGGCTCAGTGCTGGGGAAGCCTCGGATTGCCTCGGCCGCTGGCAGGTTCTGAGCTGCCTTGCCCTTCCCGGGCGGGCCACGCTTTCGACAGCATTCTGGGTTCTGAACTTTGGAGTTGTTGCTTTCAGAATTAACATTTAAAAACCAGGTCACCCGGTACCCTTCACCCTGTGTTTCCTCTCAGTTCACCTTTTTGTTTGCTTCCAACAGTTTCTGGAAATCTTCAAGGCGGACCTCGTTGGCATCCGGACAGGCATGTTTTATTACCTTCCTACCTTTGCAACCATTGAGCTTTTTCTCCTCAAACGGTTAAGAGCACTTTCAAATCATCTCACTTACCTTAAAAGACTCCTGAAAGGTTGGAAGAAAGAAAAGCTTCGGCTTTTTATATCGTTGGAATATAACCGTGTTTCCAAAACTCTATAGTCCAAAAAGGATTTCAGTAGCACCAGCAATATAAAGAGAAAACTGCAAGAGATACTCTGCATATGCCAGAGACGAACACTCCTGTCTTTATCCCGAGAACACCACCAGGTGCCTTCTAAATCTTTAAAATATACGGACAGACAGAAAGCACTTAGCATCCGTTCCGCCGTGATGAATAGAGTTAACCTTTGTAGTTTGCCAAAAGTCAGTAAGTTTTTCTTTCCCATTTGTTTCAGTAGAATCGGGAGTAGAAATGCGGGTAGTTACCAGATAAACCCACATTGTCTTGGCCTTTTTTTACTTGACAGCAAAGTGCTTACAACAGCTGGTAAGAGAGATGTGCTAATATTAACTTATTTAAATGATCAGGTTACTTTTATTGGCAGATGCCCCGGAATTTGTTCAACTGGCTTGAAAAATATTTAGGGTCTTTCCCTTGCAGATGTCACGAGTGGTCAATTACCTCAATGCTTCTGTGGTCACATTAAATAAATACACGTGGCTTCTGAAGAATGCAAATTCTAAGGAATATAATAAAAACGTACTTTTTAATAACTAGTTGTGTCACTTTGCAAATAGCTTTGATGTAGGATCCCTGCCTGCATAAAGTTGAAGCTACATCTGTGTCATCCGTACCTGCGTTTATGATACCTTCCCTGAGAGAGCAATTAGGGGCTGGTGGAGGCTGTAGCTGTAGCTAATATTTGAAACTACAAGTGCGTCGGCAGCTAAAGGGGGGAAAAAGGGCTGTGATCATCCGTGAATAGAGAAAAGAATTCTAACAGCTCCCACCTTTTAGACACTTGATAAAAATGCAGTTACGGGTGCCTGGAAAGTCTCGAGGGGGTGGCTTTTCCGCTGAGAAAGGAAGTCTGCCACACAGCAGCCAGCCGGTCTTGCTGGAGGAAGCCTACATTTTGGCTCTCTTTGGTGGAGTTTGAAGTTAAATGGTCCTGTCTGCTTCTCTTGTTTGTGTCACTTGTTAAAGATCCCTTGAAATGCACTGTTACAGTTTCCTTTTAGTTTATTACAACAGAACTAAACTAGTCAGTGTGCATTTTGGCTGCTCCTAATTTCCCACAAAGGTCTATGGAACAGATCTCTCTCTCTCTCTCTCTCTTTTTTTTATTACCAAAATATAAAAACATTTGACTTGCTATCAGTCTTAATGTAACTGTAGATCTTGTAATAAAAGGTGAAGTGAAACTGAGTGTCCATAAATCAAGCAAATGGATGCACGGGGAAAAAACCAACAACACATATAGTCAAAAATATGTGTTGTGTTAAAGGAGATGCTTTGTATTGTGTATGTGTTTTAATATCACATTTTCTATTAGGCTGTTCTCTGTTTCACAGAGAAGGCAAATATTTCCATTTCTGATTTTTTCTTTCTCTTACAATCCAAAAGAGGATTTCTTTGTTGTTGTTATTTTCTTTGTAAAAGGAAGGAAATTAACATGATTTTTTCCCCCATGAATATATGTGGTGAAAAGATTGCGGCGTGTTTTGACTAAGCATGCAAAATGTTTTATTAATCAGAGCAATAGAGTAGAAATGAAAGCACTATGTCTTTAAAAGTGCCTGGGCATCCAGGTACATGGGGAGATCGGTAAAACCGTTGACCAAGCACAATGTACGTAGACAAATGTCTTCTCATTGTGTGATGCGTGAAGGCCATGATAGATGGCTTCTAACAACAAAGCGTGGCCACCGAGACAAAATTAGTGTTGTTTTAATTACCAGTGTCTGTAGTGTTATCTATCCATAACTGCCTGAAAGAGACCGTCACAGAGGGTCAGAAGGCGCCCTGAGCTGATATTGCCACACGTAGCTCTTATCGGCTCTCAGTCACAGCAGCGAGCTTAAAAAAAAGTTTAATGCTTCACTCAAAACATTTACTTATAGCAAAAAAAAAAATTGTTTCTTGTTTCAGAGAAGTGCCTTTATCTTTTTCTTTCAGAGCGAAGAAACAAGCAGATCTTATTAAATGCTATTTGGAGGTCAGAGTAATGGGCAGAAAATGGAACTGGCCTTGACATTCTTCAACGAAAGTTTACACTCTTGGAGCGGTGTTTTTTGTCAGTCACAAATAGCATTATGACACTAATAGGAAGGAAGATTCTTTATTTTTGAAACCTCCTTGAGCTGAGATGGGCCGCTCTTCAGACATTAGTAAGTGTGTATATTGTGAAGATGAAGTACCCCTTACTTTCTGAGCTTGCGGGAGATGAAAGATAGGCCAGCTTTTGAAAATGGCCTGCGTGGCACATGCTATAAATGAGCAGGGAAAGCAATCGAGCTAATAGATTACAGTAATTATCCAATCTTTGGCTAGTTTGTATTGGCAAACTATAAATACAGTACACATTAGAACAAGGTGCTTACAGAATGTACATGAAAGGTCATTGTAATTTGCAAGTCGCTAGTCATTAGAATATGCTAAAAACCATTGCTTCAGGGCTCAGATTTTAATGATGAATACATTGATTATTAAGTAGCAGAGGAAAAATGTACAAGAGCTGCTGTGGTGTAATGATAGGTCGCTTTATTTTGGGAAGGAAATCCACTCAGCTTCAGAATGCATGCATTGAGGAATATAATTGCAGTGAGGAAAATTCCTCAGAGGAGCTTGGCACATATTAAAAGCAAAAACTTGAGACATGTTTGTGATAAGATTACTAATAAATCTCTGGTAAGTCTTAGACTCCTGACAATAATACAGCAACAGAATACTTCATCTTCTCCAAGCTTTAGAATTTAAGATCAGTCACAAACAATCTAAATTACGACTGATGCTAGGCAGATGCAGTACTGGACGATGTTGCTCGTCGTAAATCTCTCGTTCCTTATATGCAAATTAAACTCCATTTTAAAAGATAATTTTTCACATGGTGATCGCCTTTATTTGCAAAATGCCGGTGATTTTTAAAGGGGGGAGAAAAAGCCAGGCTTCAGATCTGGGAATGATTTCGTGCGAGAGGGGCAGCAGGAGCGTGTAATCTGGATATGTTAGTGGGGCAGTGCTGTCGACTTTGGAGAGAAGTTAGGGACCCAGTGGGGCTTAATCACGGCTCGCAGGGCCCAGCAGCTGCCTTGGTGACAGGCTGCAGGCATTCCCTGGGTTCCCTCTATGTTGCAAGGCTTTCTTTTTTTTATTGCAGAGTAGATTACTTATTCCTGCTTATTCTGGGATGGAAGCAATTTCTATGGCAGCCTCCTCCCCCAAAGCCGGCTCCGCCCACCAGAGCCCTTGCACCCTGCACCCTGAGCCTTGCTTCTCCCAGTTGGCATGGAATCTCTCACGTGGCTTTCCTAAGTATCCTGTTCGAAAAGAGAAGTCAACGTGCACACGGGCCTGTCGTCTCGAGCGCTGTGCCAGCGGTCATTACTTTCTGGTTTTTTTCGTTTGCAGTGTAGAGGTAAAGCAGCTTACATCCGTGTCCTGAGAGATAGAGGAGGGATGGCTGTTTCTCCTCATTGCAGCCTGCACTCTTGAAATGTTTGTCTCTCAAGCACTGAATTTTTACTGAGGAGCTGTTGGTGGGAAACTTGGCAAGAATAAAAAGAATTGTAAAAGAGTGGAGCGTGCCTGCCTTTTCTGAAATCTATCACTCCACTCTGTCACCCGTCCATGCCTGAGGTTTATAGGATATGCTCAGCCTCTTAGGTGGAGCCGAGGGGCAGTGAGCCCTGGGATTGTTGAGGCCTTCCAGGTCTCCTGGGACAAAGATTCTGGCTGGCATTGATATGGCAAAAGAGCAAAGCGAGGGGCTTTTACACCCCACTGGGCTCACCAGGGCAGCTTGGCAGTGGGGTGCTTGGGACCTTGTCATTCTTCACATGCCTGCAAAGAAACGTCAGGACCAAGGGACAGGGTGCTCAGTGTGTTCCTGGCTACGTCGTGGCACCAGACTGGAAGTCTGGGTCCAGTCAGAGACTGGGCAAGTGCCTGCTTGTCCCTGGTGCCCTGGGGATGAGACTCCCACTTAGTTTTCCATTGTTTTCCTGGCTATATGGTGGCAGGTCCAAGAAAGTGTTGTGAAGTCTGCATTGGTGCTTCTCTTTGTTTATCAGCCATTCCACCCCCAAACCCTGTGTGCATACACACACATATTCTTCAAGTTAATAGATTTAAAACAAAGCCCAAGTGCTTGTTGATCAGTGCTGATAAAACCCTTCCTAGGAGGAAGGGGCCGGTGGATCCTCAGGGGTGGATGCCGTGAGAACCAGGTGGTGCAGCACATCCCTCTGGGTCCCGTGGAGCCGGTGGTTTCATCAGCTTGTGCATTAAGCGGCAACACAGCACAAGGGTAAGAAGATAAATATGCTTTACAATTCTCAGCTTCCTATCATAAGAATACTTCCTGAGTGGATGTAAATTTACAACAGGTGCTTATCAAATGTGAAAATGCTTGCAAATCAGAAACAAACTTTAGGGCTGTGAACATATTTCAGTGATGGCTTTTGCGAGGGTTGCGCTTGATGCCGAGCAATAATGTTGTTCCTCTTTAGTTTCTACACGAAGTGTCTTTCCATGGTTTGCCACAGGGAAAATTATGAGAGCTGAGCCTCAGATTCTGGTGTTAAGATGCAGATTTGTTTAATGAAATCCATATTTACCACTGGGGCACAAATACAACCAATATGCCCTAAATTCACAGGAGAAATCTTTACTTTCAGAACTAATATTTTCATTAATTGCATGTTTCTAGCAAAAGGCAGGCATCTTCTAACCCTCACTGCAAGGTCTGTGATAGAAATATTTTTCAACTGTCCCGTTCTTGATGACTAAAATGTGTTGCATCCGTAAAATAGGGAGATCGCTTCTTTTCCTGTTTTTCCTGCCCTGAACAGTAAATTCCTCAGTATAATTGGGCTTTGTGTGTTTTTTCTGAATTGCACTTTTTCTTTCTTTTTTTTTTGCAGCTCTAAAATAGTCCCCACCCCCATGCCCCCCAAATCTTTAAGGTTTGCTTGCAAGATGTACTTGTTGTGCAGGAAGTAATTAGCCTGTTACAGAGATATTAATTAACATGTTGGAAATGTTTTCTTTATTAATGAGAAATTCACACATTCTATTTAAATTAATTTGTATAGTTTAAAATTAATTTATCGTGGCCTTTGATGACCTCAAATCTACTAAGACAAAACTGGAGTATTGTACTAACTGTTAAACCATTCATTAAACATTTTATGCAAATAGTGTTTGTTTATAAACAAATTAACTGCAAGGATTTTCAAAACAGGTGCTGTGTTGTGAATGCGTACTAAATGATGTGGTACTGAAAGAATTAATTAGACCTTCAGATGTAATTAGTTGCAATAATTTGCGTGATTAGCGGCTTGGTTAAGAAGTAAGACACACACATTGTAATGCATGGGAGAGTCACTGCAGCGGGTTTGTCTTTCATATGGTGAGGATGAGCCTTCTCCATGTTTAGGAAATTTTTCAAAAAATTGCTGACATAGCCAGAGTTAATTGCCAAGTGTCCTGTGGGGGGAAATATTGTTGCTGCTTTTTTTCCCTCTTTTTCCCTTGGTTTCTTCCAATGTGGAACCACTGGATGAGCTGCTGTTTGCTCGCACCTTTATGAATTTTTAAAAGAGAAAGTTGTTAACCCCAGATCTTTGCATCCCCAGAGGAAATGATGACACTTTGAGGGTTAAAAGACAGAACACAATTATTATAAGCCAAATGAAACATGTCCTGCATTTCAAGATGGGCTGTTATCGCTCAGGGAATAGCTCCAGTCATTGTTTGATGTCGTAGTGGAGGTGTCTTGCCTGTTCTTTCAGAAGATGGGCCGCCACTGTGAGCAGTTTAGTTCGATAGGCTGCTGAAACTGGTAATTGTCACTGCTGATGGCTTGTTTATATGATGCTGGTATTCTGCAGGCAAAGCCACCACGATGCCTGAGCCACAGTGTTCATTCAGCTGGGTTGATTCTCTAGGGCCATGTTGCTGTGAGATGGTTTTCCAAGGCTTGGGGACCCTCAGACCCCTGCCCTCTCTGTTCAGGGGCTTTGTGCAGCATGATCTTGCTTTGGGAGTCCTGGTGAAAAACAGATCAGAGATTATTTCATGCATTCATTAACTCATTCATTCAAAAATATTCTTCATGTGTTCCGGGGATGCCCTAGTGACTGGTACAGATGAGATTCTTTTCTGATGGAGCTTCCTGTAGGGCAGAAGACAAACAGATAATATGTTTCAGCTAAGTTCAGCTCTGAAAATATGAAGACAATAAAACAGTAATCTGATGGAGAATGACTGGGGAGGAAAGGGTGAGGGGCTAAATCTGTGCAGGTAGGTCCAGCTTGCTGCAAGGTTTGCTCCATTCTATTTTAATAGAAAACCTCTATAACTGTAATACATGTTGATTTATTCATGTGTCGCTGTATTAAATGACACAGCATATGCATAAATATCCAGCATGGGGCCTCCTGGCAAATAGTAGGTGCTCAGTAAATTCATACAGACCTAAATCTGAAACTTGCTTGATCAGACAGACTCTCATGCACATTGTTAGGATTTTGACAAGTTCTGGTGAAGAGGTTTGACGATTGCTTCTCATTCAGTCATGCAATTCCTTTTGCAGTGCTCCTGAGCAGCGGCCACTCTTGTGCCCTTCCCTGGGCAGTGGTGACATCCAGTGCTGAGGGAGACAGGGAGAGGTTGAGGGTGATTGGTGAAGTGGTGGGCCTGGGGTCTGCAGTGAACCTGTGTGGTAAATGTGTGTGTGCATGAAGTGCCCTGCTATACCTGAAACCTGTTAAATGACAGAAATACTTGAAAGGTATTTATCACATTTTACAAAAAGCTCCTTTACCAAGGAACATTTGGGTTACCTCTACTACCAGGCTGAATGACTTTAGGTGGGGCTGGGACAGTGTTTGCATTCTCTGATGAGTCTAGAAATCAAATCTGGATTCTACTCTTTAGCCTTGAAGAGACTGAAGATTCAGAGACAAAAACTTGTGCATTTCTGCAAGACCAAAACTTTCCCTCCTCTGAATTTCTTGGTGGCTTTGATTTCATTCATTTTCATTTTCAGATGGTGTTTGCAAAGCCAAATTTAAAATAGGCCCTCTTGGAGGATGTTTGAACTTGAACAAAATTAACATTTTTGTGTCATCAGTAGCTGCAGTGCATCATTCTGGGCAGTGAAGGATGAAAAGTCAAAGAATGCGGACCTCTTGATTAAAATGAACAATCAAGGAAAGTTCTGAAAGATGGATACGTAGAGCTGGCTGGTTAATTTATGTGGACTCAATTCCAATTGCAAAGGGACATTTTTTTCCCCTCTGAAACTTTTAAGAAATTAGGTTTTAAAGCTGAACTGGTGCACCACTCAACTTAAAATAGAAGAGAATTTGATTTTATGTGGTACCTTTCTCATTGTGGCACTCTATAATATTGCACATCAAGAGCTCCTGCTTGCAGGGTGGTGGGGAGGCTGGGCTGGTTTGAATGACTCTTGAGAAGATGATGTACAACCTTTGCTCAACACTTAGAGAAGCACCTTCTGTGGAGTCTTAGAGCCTCTTTCCTCTGGGCCTTTGGCTATCTGTCCCTTCCTTGAATTGTGATCATTGGCAGATATTTTTTGAGGTCTTAGGAGCTCTACCCACAAATTGGCTTCTGTCCACAAATACTAGCCCATCCCACAAGACTCAGCTTTGTTGTTGTCCCTCCCAGGTATCACTAGTTCTGCCCTCTGCCATGACCTCTGTGGCAGAATTTGTATGTTATTACCATCTGTGTGTATGTGCATGTCCTTGGGAAAGTAACTGGCCTTTCCTGCACCTGGACAGTACCTGTACCTCCATGATGGAGGCACTCATAGGACGGCCTGGACATAGAAAGCACAAACCAAGTGCTCAGCATGCCTCCTTGCCCCTGTGCCACTGGGAAGGAGAGCTGATCAGAAGACCACAGATGAATGAAATTCATCTTCTTCCCAAAGGGTTGCCTTAATGGCTTTCTTAGGCTGGAGGGCTTGGTGACTCATCATGGATGGTTCTGTATATCAGATATTCTTGAAATTGCATCTGATTACAATAGTTACCACCTTTTGAGAACATGCATGTTGTTCACATGCTACAAGGGAAGACCCAGATATTCTCCTTACTGATGTATAACTCCTTGTTCTAAGCCTCAGTTTCCCCCATTGTAGAATGAGTAATTCTTGTACTTCAAATTCCTTCCCACTCAGGTACTTTATGAGCCTATAGTTGTCTTGAAATAATTATAGAACCAGGGGATGAATCAGCTTAAGGTATTTCCTTTGCCCTCCTTATGTCCTCTTTAATTTCTGGTTACACATTTATTTTGCATCATTTTATCTCCCTTTCCCTCTCTCTCCCTCTCTTTTGCTCTCCTCAGTGTGACGCATGAAAAAGCAGTGAGTGTTTAAAATAGATCTTATAGAATAGTATTTGGATTTGAACAGAATTCTATTCACATATATATTCAGGTGATTCCTGTTTAAGCATGCTTGGGGTGCAAATGATTTGAAAAGGGGATACTCCCTTAGACTTGGGTAGCTAGAGCCGGAGGTAATTGCAAGGAAGAAGGAAATAAGTTAACTAAAGAAATCCTGTGCATTGTTCAGGGTCTGGCTTCAGGACGGAGAAATGGTGGCTCTTTGGTGGGAGGGCTCAGGCGATGTTAAAAATGAGGGAATAATCTGAAGAACCACAATGATTCATACTAACACTCACGTTCAAAGAGCCATGAGATCTTTAGGATCTACAAAATATATGAGGCTTCAGTTGAAGTTTTTATCAGGGAGATGCAGCTGGGACTCTATTTCATCTTCACTCAGCTGAAGGCAACCTTGAGGACTGGATGGAAAGGGGTTTAGGCGGGCGGAGAGAGGTCTGATGACAGAGAAGCAGTATCCTTCAGAAGTGCCTTGGGAAACTTGGCATCCTGTGTTGGCTTAAGGAAAAATACAATAGGTGAGGCTGCCAGCTTGAATGGTATTAGTCCTGGGTGTTAGTCTCACCTACACCCCTTACTTGACTGGGTGACATCTCTGGACTTAATTTGCATACCTATAGTGTAGGAGTGATTAGCTCCTCCTTGCAGGGTTGTTGTAAGGAATAGAATATGCGGAGCAGGCAGGCACTCAACAGGTGCGTTGTCCTAATAGTGTCGCTGTCATCCCCTCTGGCTTCGAATGCCCATTCCTGTAGGGATTTGTTCTTTCTCTGCCTCTCCTCCTACTTTTTGGAAGTGCTAGTTTCTTTCCAAGGTAATTGTTGATAGACTCTGTCTCAGTTGTATTGTAATTCCAGCCTGAACACCCCCAGGTAAACATTTTGGAAACATAAGGAAAAGGAGTTAGAGGTGTGAGAGGACTAGCACTGAAAGAAGTCTCAAAGCAGCCGCCAAACCATCTGATCAGTGTAGAGATCCACTGATTTAGGCTCAAAGATGGGGTTATGGTCAATGTCAGGAATGTCTTTGGTGGGTGAGGGGCGAACCTGTCCAGAGCAGAGCCCTCACCAAGGAGTTTGTTTCCACATCCGAGGCACAGTGCAGACTCACCTGGCCATGGCCTTCCATCAACCTTCCCTTGGTGCAGCTCTGTCTGGAGCCTGTCCCTGATGCTTCCTGCCGTCGGCAGGATGGAAGGGGTGCTGGAGGAAAAATTTCTCTGGTTCCTAAGCATCAGCAAATTCTAGTACATGTCCAAAGGTAATTGTATTAGGCAACATGTTAGTCCTTCTCTAATGGTCTTTATGAGCCCCAATGATAAAGTGTGCATGTTCCAATGATTATAGGAATTTTATTTTCATCTGGTTTTTATATTGCTATAAATATTTTAAATTTACCAAATAAAGTGGTTGCTATGTAGGGATCATAACTTCTGGGACCTAAATTTGCTTCAGATGATAGGCAAATTATAGACTACAATATGTGATCAAACAGCAGTATGGGGAACTTAAATAGAGTGAGCCCTGAGGACGGAGGCTGCTTAAAACTATGGGGGATGGAATAAATGGGAGTTTTAGCAAAGCTATCGCTGATTCCAGCAGATAAATTATGCTCTGCCTTTTTGTATCTCTTTGGGACTGTACTACATAAATTATGACCAAATATAATTTAGACTATCAGCCTATATTTCTGAACATCCATCTTGTACATTTTAAGTACAAAATTACCATTTTGCAGAAGTATAAAATTGAGACAAATTTTTTTCCATCTGTGCATTTAACTTCTGCATACTTTATAGCAGCTAAAGGGTTCGAGAGGACCTCATTATCATCCAGAGGGACGTTAGCCCCACGACTATATAACTGTATTAAGATCTGCATAAACGGGAATAAAGTCCGAGGGACAGTGGAATGTAGAATTATATATTCTTTCTTAAATGGAGATGTAACTTTTATATAAAACTGCTCATCTCTGCTTTCCTGAATAAGAGTAACTGTTGATAAATTCAAACTTGCTGATGAAGGCATCTGTGTTTATGAAAAGCCCTAACAGTACATGAAGAAAAGGTGACAAAGGGGCACCTGTGGGGGCCTTTCGGTGACCTCCAGGCTATCGGTCTGGACTTGAACTCCGGTGAGGTCCACGGGGATGGGAGGGGACACTTGGAGCCCCATTCTACTGTCACCCAGGCACTGTTTACCTCCGATTTCTGAGGCAGGCAAGTGGGGACATCAGAGAGCTCTCACTGTGGCTGAGGCTTGGGGCTCCTTGCTGTGACTTTAGGTCATTGGCTCGTCAGGGGTAGGGTGGGGCTGGGGGGCTGCACTTTTCTAAAGCAATGAGGATGAAGGTGGGGAACAAAGTAGTTTCTTTCCATCCTGGCAAATGCAAGTCTTCTGAGGGTGCTGGGCAAGCCTCTGGGCAGGGACCAGAGCAGTCCACAGGTTAAATTCTGGGAGACACTGCTCTGATGACCATCTTTGTATCTGAGGGTTTTTTTTAGTGCTGGACCTGCTGGATATCTGAGCAAGAATGGAGCCTCTTATGGTTTACACCGTGCAGCAATGGTAGAGGACTGTTATAAGACTTTAGACCCTTCAGGCCAAGGGAACAGCACTGTTTAACCTTCAGCTCAGCCCCCTTCCCCCACCCACTCACAAACCACAGTTTTTTGGAAAGATCTTGGTGAATTTTTTCCCCTAATCTTTCTTTGCTCTATATATGACTTCTTCCTCCCCACCTTTCAAGTCGTTTTTCATTTTTCTGTTTTCCATGTCTTTTCTCTTTTGCTGGGAGTGCCTCACCTCCATTCCATTTGGTTTGTCTCCCTGTCTCTTTCTCAGCCTGTCCCCTTTCCCACTTTTCCCCCGATGGCCAGACTGCAGAATGATTGTATATTTCAGTCAAGTAAGGTGGCTCATTGGTCTGTCCGGTGTTCTCCCTGAGCAAGTTCTGTTCAAGGTTCTGAGGGAGGTGCCCCAAATAAGCCCTCAGGGGGCTGCAGTGCAGGGAGAGAGTAAAGATGGCTGGGGGCACAGAGAACAAACAGTCAAGGCCTCTTGTCCAGCTGGAGTTTTTGGTGGAATTCCTGGGGAACATTCAGACAAGGAGCAAAGACCCTGGATACTACTGGGATTTTTCCCACGTGCCAAACAATATGCTAGATATCTGTTTACTCATGAGATCAAGGGGAAGAAGGGCTTTGAGAAAGGATGGGTGCCTGGCCCCACTCTGTAGGGTTGGCTCTGGGAGGAAAAAGTTCCCAGCTCTATTTGCTAGGTGCACATTGCTTCAAGAAGGCGTCAATAGAAACTTCCTCAGGGGTAAGGCCTGGTTATACCTAACATGGAGGAATTCTCATTTTCTATAGGGGATTAGTGGTGCCCAGGGGATGGGATCCAGGATTGGATCCTCTGAAGGGGCTCGGGGCTCATTGTAGGAGTTGACATTGTCTTGAGTTCCCTGAATTCAAAGTAGAAATGCATCCAAAAGAGGAACCTCAACTTTTATATTATTGATGATGGGGTTGGAGGAGAAAGTGACAAGAAGATGAACCCACTGAAACCTGAAAATCAGGCTCTTGAAGGCCCTGAGGCCACCCCAGCCTCAGGCAGAGGGTGCCAGTTCCATCAATTCCTCATTCTCTATCAAATGGGTGTCTGTTGAGGACCTGCTCTGAGCCAGCCATGTTCTACGTCAGGGACTGAGTTAAACCGAGGCTTTCAAACCACCTGATAATGAGTAATAAATAAATAAATTCCACTTAGTGATAACTGCTGTTCATATTTTCTTCAGAAAATGATTCAGAAAGTGTCTGGAGTCGGTGACCCACTGGAGTGGGTGGTGGGCAGTCTTCTCTGAGGACCTGACTGGGGAGAGGAAGGCTGAAGATGAAACGGAGCCGACAGCTGCGGGCGACCGGCAGAGGGAGCTTCATGAGGAGGCTCCGGTAAGGACCGGGGAGACGCCACCCCACTGGCTGCACCCTCTGTCCCTCAGCTCACTCACAAGAGCTCTGATAATAACCACATTAAAGCCTTAAATCAATGCCACTTGCCCAGAATCACACAGCTAGTGAGGGACAGAGGGGCATCTGAATGCAGGCTTCTCAGTTCAGATGTCCTTCCACTGCCCCCCACTGTGCTGACAGGCTGGAGGGAGCCTCTGAGAGGTGACCCAGTGAGGCAGTGGCTGTGCATCATCTTCACGCTCATGACATTGCAAACCAGGGCGAGCGATTTTGAAAGCCCAGTGACGTCAGACTTGTTTGAGGAGGGCATTCCTTTCAAGGCCACTTCTCACCAGTCTCCCAGGGCCATGACATTGCACAGCTATGGGGCTGCTCTGTTCCCAGTGGAGTGTATGTGAATGGGGGCCTGCCATGGACACCAGGAGCAGAGGTACCCCACGGCTCGTGTGCACCCTGGAAACAGAGCCCAGAAGATCTGGAGGCTGTCTCTTCCTGTTCATCAACATTCAACCTTTCTCTAAATCAATGCCTCTGACTCAGAATTGGTGCAAGTAGAGGTCAGCTTAGAGCAATGACAGATGACATGGCTACTCAGTATCATGGGACAGGAGGGTGGCTGACTGTGATCCTCCCTCAAAAGCCCCAGGTCTCACCCTTGGCAGAGGCTGGGTCATCAGAGCTGAGACAGACTCACACCACACCCAGGTGCTGGGGGAACCACCCATTAATTTGACATGAGAAATACACCCACTGGTATCATCAGCGCACTTCACCCCCATGGTCAGTCACCCTAGGAAGCCAGGCTGTAATCTGAACCTACCTTATCAAATTGCCATGGAAAAAAGTCAGACACTGGGCCCTTATCATGAACACATTCTTTTGCTGAAGGCAACTGGAGATGTCCAGCCAGCTTGGACCTACGTCTGAAGTATGTGGGAAGAGTTTGGGCTGGTGCCGGGTGGCAGTGAAAGCTGGGACGGGAATAGTGTGTGGAGGGAAGAAGATGGGTTGTCAGTGGAAGCCTGGAGAACACCGACATCAAGGGTGCAGCTGAGCCCGAGTGGTCAGGGAGGTGGGCAGAAAACCAGAGGACCAGGGGGTAGACGGTTTCGAGATGGTGGGAGTGGCCACCAGTGGTAAGTGCAGCAGAGACGGCCAGCAGCGTGGGGACTGAGGTGTGTTCATTAGGTGCAGCTGCAGGAAGGTCGTGGATGGCTTGGGCAAGGGAAGGAATGAGGGGTCAAGGGTTTTTGGTTCTTTTGTTTGGGGTGGGAGAGCCTTGAGCCAGGGAGAATGGAGAGACTGGGGGGGAGGGGAGAGGACTGTGGCGGGCAGGAGAGCAGGGCAGGGAGGCTGGTGTCCAGCAGAAGGACAGTGTGGTGGGGCTGGCAGAAGGACGAGTAGCCAGGAGCGTTCCTGAGTCTGTCAGTGGAATGCTGGGCGAGGGGCACACACAAGGGCCACTGGGAGGACTGAAAGAGGGGGTGGAAGCAGGGGGAAGCTCTGATGGGGGCATCAAGGGCAGGACCGCACACTACGTGGAGGCATGACTTTTACCATTGGCTCAGCCACATGGGTTTAGGTTAGAAGAGGATGGAATAGGGTTCTAACTTGGACGCTGAGCAACAGGGACAAGGAATAGCCAGGGGCTGCTGCCCAATGAGAAAGCAAGTGTCATGTTCCCAGAGCTCTCCAGGAAGTCACAGTCAGAGCAGCCGGAGACTGGGAAGGGGGGCAGCTGCCGTCAGAGAAGCGCACGTGGGGGCGTGAGGATCCTGGGGCTAGCGTCCAAGTTAGAACCCTATTCCATCCAGGCATGGTCCAGGGGCAACTTGGGGTGAGGGTGGCTGAGTAGGAAGAGCCCTGGGGCCTGAATCCCGGCTGTGTGAGCTTGAGTAAGGTACACTGCCTCTCTGAGTGTCACCTGCGGAGGGTCATGAGGGTCCTGCTTCCCTGGTGGGGCCTGTAGTGGTGAAGAACAAAGCAGAAAACCATCAGGATTGGATGAAATGATCCGCATGGTTGCTGCTCTGCGGTTATCATCACCATGATCGGCATGATGTCCCAGAACCAGGGTTCTAGAAGGCTCTATGGTAAGGACTGGGGGAGTGTGTGTGGCCAAAGGTGGGAGAAGAGGGACGAGCTCAGGGCAGCAGACAGGAATGAGTGGGAGTAGGGGCAGGGTGAGGGGAGGAGAAACTGCGGGACACACAGGCAGGGTGTTGCAGATAGGTGCTTGCTTGGCCCAGGGTATCTGGTCCAGGCCCAGCTAAGGGTCTCTGGTAGAGGCCGGCCAGGTCTCAGGGAGCTGCAGAATGCTCCTGTGGGCCAGGACCTGCCTGGGGGTGTCTGGAGCATGGATGGGTGCATGCCCCAGCATGCTGTGAGGCAGTGTGTGAGGTCAGACACAGACAAGCCACTGGGGATTCACTGTCTCTGTCTACCCCAGTATTTCTTCCTTTCTTGCCCGGTGCCTCAGTTTCCCCATATGTGGGATAAAGATTGAAGAGGGTGGCTTCTTAGTGCCTTCCAGCTGTGCCTCTGACTCTGCCGCTCTGTCCTGGCAGTTTGCTGAAATGTCACCCCCCAGCCCCTCTTGCAGCACGGGAAGCTCCTGTCAGCAAAGCCATGGGGTTCCAGAGGCGGGGGATGTTTCCCTTCGATGTCTTCCTTTACCAAAGGACAATGCTTTATGGCCAACCATAAACAACCTTATCTGTATAGATCAAGGATGCTGAGATACCCAGTGGAAACATGCTGGGGGAAAACTGGCCCTGTCCCCCAAAGAGTGGTGTCGCCATGGGGCACTGGCCCCACTGGACAGTGTGGAAGCTCATGCAGGCCTCTGAGCACTCACAGTTGGTGCTCCTAACTGACAAAACCCAGGGGTGAGTAGAAATGGGTGTGGGGCTGGGGAGGGACACAGGGCCAGGGCAGGCAGTCCTCATTGCTCGGGCTTTTCATATCTGTCCAAGACCTTGGCCTCCGCTACACATGGCAAATTTGACTCTGTACATGGTTATCAAATGGGGTATTGTGCTCCTCAGTGGGTTTGGGAGCAGCCGGGAGCACGCCTTCTATCAAATGACCTGTCTGTCAATTCCTAGATGGCCTTGGTGACAGACATCAGGATCATTCAGGGCACGCAGAGTCCTTCCAGTCACCATCCTCCCAACAGAAACAACACAGGATGCTGGAGACGTGAACGTGGGAAGACCAGGAGGTTAGTCCTGGAACCTTGGGGAATGGAGCAGGGAAGTAAAATGCAAATTGAAAATACCAATTGCCAAAGACAAATTCTTTAAGGGTAGCCTCTCCTATGCCTGCAGGTCCCACTTCTGCCTTGAACAAAGGTGCTAGGGTGTGTGTGGAGGGCCAGCATGTGCTACATCCAGAAGCAAAAACCTTCCGGGTGAGGTTGTAGATGGCCTGCCTCTTCCTTATGCCATGTGACTTCCTGATTTTGTCTCCCATCCTGTGCTTTATTGTAGGAGCAGGGGCCAGGCAGAGTGGGGTCCCACGGAGGAATGCAATCTTGCCTTTGTTTGCTCAGCACGCTGTTTGTTTCCCGTACAGAACAATGACCTCTCGTAAGCCTGTGCTTTCCAACTTCACCGAGGGTTACTGTGCATCCCTGATTCCTCCCCTGATTATCTTGAAGCCTGTCAAGCTGTAAGGCTCTCCCTCCCCTTTTTGCTCTTTCTTCCTAATAGACATGAAACAGTCCAGTCAATAATATTTTACTTGTCTTCCCACTGCGTGTCTCTTCTTCTGATCAGTTTAGGCGGGTTTGACTGCAGAAAGTCAGAAGGGAGGTTAAGATCTGAAAAGTTCAGCCAAATGTTATCAGCCTCAGAGATGTTGCTAAGGGAAAGGCCCCCCAGCCCTTGGCGACCGGAGCCAATAATAGCTGCGATTCACTGATAGCATCAACGCCTGTCAAAGATCCAGGCGTTTGCGGTTCGTCTGTAAACGCAAACACCTGTATCCAGTCAAGCTATGATGGTTATCCGCTCTTTCCCTGTCATTCCCATTGGTTCCTCGAAGGGGCTGCCAGGATGTTCTAAGCTGTGAGTTGATTTATAAAGTGAAGGGTCTCTCTGAAACTTTGGCACGGATGGGGAAATTGACTAATGCGCGCCTCTCCTTCAGGGGCTGACATAGCATTTTGACAACGGTTAAATCGACAGTCTTCTTTTAATTACATTTTGAGCCCGTGGTACCAACAGCTCGAGCCATGGAAAATGGGACTTAGGTGGACTTTTATTGCCTCAACATGACCCCCTGCCAGGACACTTGGTACTTATTTGAGGTTTTTGTGTGTGAGGAATTGGATCAAAGTGACTAATAAATAGTGTCCGTGGACGCACTTCAGAACACAGTATATATATAGTTGAGATATTTTCAAGACTGAACAGGCAAGATTCAAACTGTGAAATAAACTTGAACAAGTGCAAGGGGAAGTCGGCTATGTGTTGGCCCACCAGTCAAGGCACACGTTTGTGACAACTGCCTGGCATGGAGGTCAGCCCGTGCTGTCCTCACTACAGGTGGTCACCCGCCTGTGACCATTCATTTGGTAACTCTTGTGGATCCTGTCTGCTTATCCGCTGGTGTCGGCAGCGTGCAGTCTGCGGAGGGACAGGGAGATGGTAAGAGGATCAGGGAATGAGGCTAAAGAGGGGCACTCGAGGGTATGGCGAGAGCACGGTTTCTGGAATTAGAGCCAGGCTCTACTGTGTACTGGAACTGTGGCCTTTTCCCAGCTCTGTGTTCTCAAGGAAAAAGTGGGTAGAGACAGGGTCAATGTGCTTGCTGTGAGGATATGGGCAATAATGTATTAGGGTGGGTAGTACAGAAATTGGACTCACAAAAATAGAAGTTTCTTAGGGCACCTGACACGTGGTGAGCACTCAGTGTTAGTAGCTTCTCTTCCTCCTCACAACTATTGAAATCGGCTATCCAGCTAATATCAACTTAAAGCCCAAAGAAAAGACCCAACAGTGACTTAACCAAGAACATCCATGTCCTGCTCACATGCATAATGCCCATGGGAGCAACCCAGGCTCCGCTTGAAAGCCCACAGTAGGGCAGGTACCGTGGCCAATCTTTTGGCCAATTTCCATGCTGTAAGTCCACTGGGTCTGGGGTGAGGTGCTCCTGGTACTCTGGGGTTTAAATCATGCAAGCATGATGATTCTTAGGGCTATTAAGGTGGCAATAATCAAAACTTTGATAGTTTTTGCCTATAAAGGTTGAGGTATTCTGGTTCTATACTCTTAATTGTTCCTCTGTATTTTAATTAGAAATAAAAGGACTGCAATGGGACAGTGCTTTGGCAATGTATGCTAGAGAGACGATGTCATACTGTGTTGCAGGCTCGGGTGAATACTGACCCTCTGTCTGCTGTTCTCTGTCCCCCTCACTCGAGCCCTCACCATTCATGCCCGGGAATCACGCAGCACCATCCGAAAGCGTTCAGTCTCTCCTTCCGGTGTGAGGTGAATACATTCTCCACAGTGATTAAGTGGGGCCTCCCCTCTGCTCAGAAACCCAGTAGGACCTTTTTCTCCCAACCTGGTGAACATGCTATTGTTCCTGCTGCTACAAGAATGGGTAACTGTGGTTAATTTGTCCTGTTTTGGTAGGCTCAACTAAGACTTAAATGTTTACTTAATGGAGGTAACCAACTCCACCATTTGCCTGGGACTGTCCTGGTTTTAGCTCTGAAAGTCCCACATCCTGGAAAACCCGGTGCACCCCAGGCAAACCAGGAGGACTGGCCACCCTGGGGTAAGATAAAAGCATCTCACTCCTTAGGGAATGAGATAACAACATGGCTAAGTGCAAGGAGTTCAACAGAATCAGGTTCAGTGGTTTATTTTGGGACACTTCACAGAGCATGTGGATTGCTCTGGATCGTACTGTAGAGGTCTTTATACTGATTGTGAAATAGTGATAAGGGAAATTGTGTTTTGTCCCTTCCCCACCAGCCCCTACACACAGTATTTTATTTTGTTAAAAAAAAATAGAAGTAATTCCTTTAGAGAAACATGATTTGAGAGGCAATAAAAACCAGGAATTTTTAAAGCTCTGGACTTGCCCCACAAAGGTGGACGTGCTTGGAGCAGCTCTGAAGTCAGGACTTCAAGGAAGGGAGAATGGGATTTTTGACCAAGGCTGGTGCCACCACTTGGACACCTAAAGTGGGCCACCGTCTCAAGCAGGGCTGTGTTGTGTGGCTTACCTCGGAGTATAGAGAGAAGCAGCCTGGTTCACGCCTAGACTTTTATTTTTCAAATCTTTCAATTAATATCAGCTTCTAAAGTTAACATGTAGATATAAGTAATTAATACATCATTAATATTTATTCTTTGTTGATAATGAATTCTCTCTCTTTTAAAAAGTTGATTCTGGGGAATTTTGAGCCCAGCCCATGATGATTTGCACTGAGGTGAGGGACCACACAGCTCCCAGGATGTCATCTTTCACGTCACCGTGGAATTCACAGCTGTTGCACGCCAGCCCCTCCTCCTACATGCAAACTCCAGCCACCTTGGGGGTTCCTTGTACAGCTGTGGCTAGCACATGACTTGCTTCTCCAGGACTGGGCCCCTTCAGGACTGACCTTCGAGACTGTGTTCAGTAGTGTCTCCAGTTTTGCTTGGTTAAACATGGAAAAATGTTCCTCTGGATGGAACCAGCCCCTATTTCAGAGCATCCTGTCTCTGATGTAATGCTGCCTGGTTTATGGCCTCGTTGCTCTGCGTTGAGTAATGCCTCCTGGTGCAAAGGCATCGCCTACATAACCACAAGGAAGGGGCAACATTGAGGCGAGTCTCCCAGGCATCTGCTGGGAAATAGCTTCCTTTGTGCCAGACAAATGAATGTTTTCCATATTTCTCACAAAAGGAAAAGAGTTGCATGACGAAGGTTAGCATAACAATCTTCTCTTATTACAATGATTTATGTGTGCATAACTTCAGCAGCGGAATGTCATCTAGGAGGTCTTTAATTGGCAGACTTCAGGGACCACAGAGGGAGATGACAGAGAGCGCTCTGGAGAAATGAGAGTGTCGGCTGCCATTCCCGGCTCATCCCCACAGAGGAGGTCTAAATAAATCTCAGGGGAAAGGCAGTCAACTTTTTAACTTTTTGTTAACCTGATCTCTGCTAATGAAATACAAAGAGGAGGGGATGATCTCCAGCTTAGATGATCTGGGTCTTGGGATGCGGCAAATGACTGCCTAGGGCGCTTGAGACAACTGAAACACAGTCCTCTGGCAATTTTCATTCAAAGACAACAATACTGCAATTTGCAGTGACTAAGAATCATTTGGTCCTGTCTTGCCCCGTAGGATGTAATCATGTATTTTTAGGAATATCAAAAAGGGTGTTTTCTTTTGCGACTGTATTCTAAACCATTGGAGAAAGGTGTTTAAAAATGGAATTGCTGCCTCTGGCACTGAGATGCACTTCAGATAAGGGTCTTTACCCACTCAGAAGGTTGCTGACTCTCTGGGAGGCGGGGCATATTCAAGACAGGAGAAGGACTCTTTTGGACAGTGTGGTCCTAACATAAGCGTCACTTTTAGGAATGCTGTGGTCTTTCTAGAATAACGATTGGTGAATTGGAAACATCTGTGTTTCCATTGCCTCAGAGATTGTGTGGGGCTTCTCTATGCATTAAACTCTAGCACCTGTGATTCAGTGGTTCCCAAACTGGGGGACTTCATGGGCCACACTGGGCTTTTGAAAGAGCACTGAAAATTGACAAGCTTTCATATATTTTTAGGATGATAATTTGCTAAAAATACAATGTCTTTAAGTTGGGTTCCCTCTGAAAGGGACCTTGTTACAAGAATTGAGGTGCAAACTGTTTATTCACAGGGTGATCCCAGGACATGCTGGTAGGTAGGGGTGGGGAAGGGCAGGGCAATGGTTAACTTTGTGTCCATTTGGCTGGGCCACAGTGCCCAGGCATTTGCACACACATTATTCTGGATATGTCTGTGAGGGTGTATTTTGGATAAGATTAATGTTTAAATGGGTGGACTTTGAGTAAATCTGATTACCCTCCTTAATGTGGGTGGGCCTCAGCCGATCAGTTGAAGGCACGAGAAGGACAAAAGACTCACCACCCCTGAGCAAACAGCCTTTGAACTTAAAGTGCAATCCTGGCTCTTCCGTGAGTCTCCAGCCTGCTCGTCCATCCTCAGATTTTAAACTTGCCAGCCTCCATAACCGTGTGAGCCAGTACATCTCTCTCTCTCTCTCTCCATTCATATCTAATTAGCTCTGTTTCTCTGGAGAACTCTGAGTAATAGAGGAGGTTAGTTCCTGGTCTCATCTAGCTCGGAAAGGGAGCTAACATAGGGTGTGTTAATGAGCAGGTTTCTGATCTTGGCGGTGGGGGCTCAATTAGCTGGGGACTGGAAGAGTGTGGGACAAGCCTCAGAGTCGTAGCAGCTGAGCGGGGATGGGGCTGCGGCATTAACCCACCAACTCCGATCTGCCACTGCTAAGATGGCCATCCTGGCATTAACTCCCTGCCTCACACTTACAGCAAAACACCCTTGGAACCTGTACGAGAACTGTGAGCATCAAGGGAATATGGCAGGGCAGGGATTGCTACATACAAAGATTACCATTTTAGGGTCTATACAATTTAGGCTTAAAAATCCTTTATCCTTCAAAATGATGAGAATGTACATTTGGTGGCGGTAGTGGTGGTGGGTTCCACAGTTCCGGACAGCAGAAAATATATCACAGTCTTTATCTTTATGGCTTGGAATGTTCCATGTGTGACTTTGCCATCGTTTAGTTTTGGCTTAGCAGGTACAGCACAAGTAGGGCAGTCGGTGATCCTTGATGTCAGTGAGTAGGTAGAGAGACTGACAGAACCTACTGATAGTTCATCCATGGCATGATGAGCTGACATGTTCAGCCAGACATGCATGTGGACCCAGAGCAGAGTTAAACCTAACTGTTGATGACATCTGGAGGCACAAGGGTTCAGGTCCTGAAGGATACAGGTCATTGGTTGAAAAAGCTACTTTGTTTCTTCTTTGTAGGCAAACTAGTTATTTTCATGTTAATTTCAAAATATTTGCAACTAAACTAGCTCACCATCTATGGTCTTTCCAACTGACTGTTTCCTAGCCGTGTGTTTCCAGCAGAGGCTCTTCCCTTCTTCCCGTCTTCAAGCCAGAACCACGGGGCCAGCTCTGCCCTTCCCTGCTGCTCCCCTTGCCAAGAAGTCAGAACATCCCATTCTTTCTTCCTCTGAAGTCTCTCTCCATCCTTATAGCCTTGACTGTTATCATTTGAGAGAAGGATGAGCTTGCTAGCCCACAATTTACATTAAAAAAATTCCTTTGCTTATAGTTCAGATGTTTTAGGCGGCTACCACGTAGAAGGTAGGCTGTTTGCTGCCTGCATCTCTGGAGTAATGGCTGTATCATACCTACTGGTGAAACAGCCGAAACAGCTAGTACATAATAGGAGGCAAAATGCACCCAGAGTAATAATTCCACATGTTTAATAACCAGTGTGGAAACAGGTCCACCAATCTCTGCCTCTACAAGCTCCAAAGGGTGCCATCTTTCTGTAATCTCGTGGGCTGGGGGAACAAGCCCTTTAAAACTCAAAGTGGTTTGGGTGTTCTAATGGCCTTTGCTTTCCTTTTGTAAAAACCCATGTGTCTGTGGGGCTCATGTGCCACTACTCACAAGGTGACAGCAGTGATCAGAAACATAATTTTCAATATTTATGATTGAAAATGTGATTTAGAAATGAAAGAAAGGGCACTTGTTACTCCTTAGCTTGAAGTGAAATCATTGTTTTGAGACGTGTTCTTTATACAGTTAATCTGGCCAGTGTAATTTACCACACAGTGGCTGAATTGTAAGCCTAGTGCTCTATTCATCAAATAAGAATCATTTGTGCACAATGCATATGAATCAGTAGGTGTTGGGTGGTGTCATGGTGATTTGACCTCAGAAATCTAGAAAAGGCTTTATAGGCAGAATCTCAGTGACCATGGCAGGTGTCACCTCCAGGGCACAGGCTCCGCCAGGGGGCCCACAGGGTAGTTGACCATAATTGGGGTTCACATTTCAGGCCTTTAGGTCTTTCTCCCACCTGGCCTGTGGGGTTCAGCTGCCACTAGCCTATCTGGACTTGATCAAGGGATGTCAGCAAACATAGAGGAGAAAACTGGTGACTTGGTGATGTTTGTACTTCAGTCTGTACCTGCTGTATGTATGTGTTGAACTTTGTATTTTGAAATAACTTACAATTCACAGAAATCTATAGAAATGGCATGAAGAGTCCCTATGTATTCTTTCCCCAACCTCCCCCACTGACAGTATCTTATGTCACCACAGGACATTATCAAAACCAGGCATCGACATCAGTACAACACTACTAACTAAACTGGAGGCCATATTTGAATTGCTTCTGTAGGTTTTTAAAATTGAATTGGTTGCCAGCATATCACACTCAGGTGATGCCATGCGAAAGTAAACTTGTTCACACTGAGCCTGTGTTCTGCAGGGAAGTGGGCAGCCAGAGCTGTGTCAGTGGCCCCTCCTGAAGCAAGCTGTCCCTAAGTTGCTGTGGACCTCACCACTCCATATTACACACACCCTACGTGCTTTGGTCACTTCCTTTACCTGCTATTTCACTGTAGACACTTGAGTCTGTGGCTCCTGTAATACTTGCTGCAGCTCCAGTGGTGTGCTGGGGGGCTGAGGTGCCACGCCACTGTAGCACGGCTTTTGCTTGAAGGCATGTCTGCCTCCCAGGCCTGCGGCTCAGCAGACAGATCCTGTTTGAGGAGCGACTTTCTGTCCACAATATGCGGATGTGGGGGGCTGTGGGGCCACTCAGTACTGATGCAGAGGTGTTCAGGAGACATGGAGTGTGCTTGGGGCTGAACTACAGGTGCACAGGGTTTTTATTAAAAGCCTCTGGTTTGCTGGAGGAAAGCACACATTTGGGCTTTCGCAGCATCCCTCCTGGTTCACGCTAGCCCTTTGATTGAGCTGCATGGTGTTTTGCGGTACATGGTCACCCTTTTGCAAAGCAGTGGAATAGAGTTGGAGATGGCCATCCCCTCCTGGATTCTCCTGTGGTGGTATTCAGACCTCAGGCCACATAGGCATTGGATCTTGGTTCCAAGGACACTTTTCTATCTTTCCAAGAGCAGGGAGGGTGGAGGATTAGATGAACTCTAAGAGATCCTCTTCCTGGAGAGGCGTCAACACAGGTGGGAACTTTATAAAATACAGCCCCTGGCAGGGGCCGTTGTCTCCTCCCCAAATTCAGTTCAGCAGACCCCTGTGGATACCCACTGTGTGCTTGCACGGTGGTGGGTACTGGGCTTGTCACACACTGATAAGGCGGAGGCCCTGTCTCTGAGCAGCTCATGGCACTGTAGGAAAGAGCCATCTCCACCACTAACTAGATTAATGCCAGGGTGCAGTGGGTGCTCTTTGAACAGAGCAGCCTGGAGAAGTGATGCAAACTGCCTGACATCAGAGGCTGGGGCCCTGTGTCTAGCCTGTGCTTCAAATGCACACATCATTTGTACCACAGCGAAGAGCAATAAAAGCAGCAAGTATTTTCTAGAAGGCTGTGGGGGAAAAAAATGGCTGGGTGAATGGTGGTGGTAGAAGTGGAGAAGGAAACAAAATGAACATCTGGGAAGAAGGACAAACAGAATTTCGTCAAGAGTGCTGCTTTCTCTGCCTAGCTGCTGTTCCTCCCTGCCCTCACGGTGTTAGAGGATTAGTTCTGGATTCTCTTAGTAATTAATAGCATTTAAGTTCCAGGGCAGTCAGTTTTGATTAAGCAAACATTAAATTAATCCAATCTGCAAACACTTACTCTCTAAACACTACAGGGGAAAAGAGGCGGCTGGATGGACAGAAGGATGCATCCTCATTGGATTGCCAGCCACCTCCGAGTAGTTACAGCTCGATCAATACAGCTCCTAGAGCTATAATAAAATGGCTTCGACATGCTCATCTGTGGCTGAGAACACAGTATACACATTGATTTCCTGGCCTGATGTAACCCATTTACCTATTCAGCTACTCTGTTCAGGAAGGTGGAGGGGTCCCAAGGCCCAAGGGAGCAATGATGCCTGTAAGTCGGTTAGCAAATGCCTGGGAAATGTCTTAATCGGCTGCCCTGTTCCTTCTCAAGGAAGATGTGTTTCTTTGTAAAGAAAAGGCCTCCTCTGAATCTTATTGGCTTTATCTGGGGAAACACTGGAAGCTGGGGTGTCACCTTTTCTGCTCATCAGTATTTGCCCTTCTCATCATTTAAAACTTCAGGGTTGAACAACAAAAAAAAAACTCATTCCAGGCACATCTTTGACTCTGACTTAGGTGACTTGGGGGATCTCATAGAGAATGCACCAGGATTGCATCTATTTTTGCTTTCCAATATAATTTTAGAAGAAATAGAGGCTGTCTAATATCAATTAATGGGATGGCATGGTGTGTTGCATTTAGTACTAAATGTAGTTTTGTTAAACGAAGAGACTGATACCTTAAAACTAGTCACTTGGCCCCTGTAAAATAGTCATCTTATCGGTATGCTTAGTAAGATGAAGCTGCTATTATCACAAGCGTTTAGGAATATGCCTGCTATTTAGCGGATGCTGTTGGGCTGGCATGATTTCCTGCTTTGAAAGTGGGTTTCAGAATGGCCAGAAATCGTACAAAACCTCTCGTGGTGGTCAAACTGGGTTTGGTCACTTTCGGTAAGAAACTATTTCCCAGAGAAGTAAAGGAGATGGTCTGTGGGGCCCAGGGTTTTCCTTTTGCCTGCCTTAGAATCTGGCAAGTGCTGTAGCATTTCCACACGGCAAACTGGCTGATGTTTAAAGCCTGAGGATGGGGTGTCATGGAAGGTTTGCTGAGTATTCGGCATGAACTTGAGGCTTCTACTTAGAGAGTGGGTCTTAGTTTTAGAGCCATATTGGAAAATCTGCAGCTTTAAAAAAAATCATTGCTGGCTACTCTTCCCTTCAAAATCATGCTCCCCTTGAGATATCACAACAAATGCCAAGTTTTGCCCATTCCGTTCCTCACTTGCCATCCTGAGCAGCCTTTGGAGATATTTTCCTTGCACTCAGGCTTCGTTTTTGAGTCTGTTTCTTCATTTAGGCAGAACCTTACACTTTGCCTCCATTCCTTCAGAATTTGGAGGTGGCTTCAGAGTCATCCTGGACATCTTCCTGCTCCTGTTTTGGCCTCATGTTAAAGCTCTTGACAAAAGTCCACCCCTAGAAGCCTCTTGAATGTGCTGGACATTTCATCTGCAGTCCTATTTAGCTCCTCATTTCTTAATTGTGTGCATGGAATCTTTGTCAGTCATGAGGTAAGTCACAAACCCTTCAATCTGTTAAAGTTGGAGAGAAGTGGAGGTCAGGTCAGCTTTGTTTGCCTCTCTTAACTGACCAGGCAATTTTTAAAGTTTTCCCTTGGAGCACCTCTTAACCTCCTGACTGTTCCATGGAATAGAGTTTAGGGTATATTGTTCAAGTTCACTTAGAATTTATTATTTGCCCTAAAAGTGAAGGTTAAGGGTTAATATCTGTTGATCATTTAATTTTTAAAACACAGTGTGCTAATTTGCATGGACTAGCTCCACAGATAAAAATCCTAGGAGGCAGGGGCCATTATTGAGTCCTCTGTCACAGTGAGGTAAGTGGGATTTGCAGGGGTTGAGTAATTTGCTCACGGTCATATAGCAAGAGTGTGGGAGAGCCAGGGCTGGGTTCTGGGAGGTCTGCTGCAGAGCCCAAGCACATAACCACCACACTCTTCTGCCTCCAAATGGGCAGTCCAAGATAATTTTTACATCAACCTGTAGCCCTATGCTTTTAACAGGCTCAGGATGCAAGGTTGAGTGGTTTACTTAGGAAATTTATTACAATGTGCCCCCAACATGTTCTTCCTTTGCTTCTAGAGAGCACCCAAGATATACTGAGTATCTTTCATCACTGAATGCATTTGTTTGCATTTTTAGAAACAGCTAGGGCGAGGAGATGACACAGCACATGTTCCTGTCTGGAAGTCACATCCTCATGGCATGGTGGTCCTGCCATCTTCTCATGGATGTTTAGCTTTGCCTCATGACAGAGGTAGTGAATGAAGGCAGTTTGGTGGCATCAACCTTATACCAGTTCCTTTAATCTTTTTAATGATTATCATATATGTTAGATGTTAACTCTGGTTTTGATGTGACATCCTTTTTATTAGGCTGTGTCAAATACAGCTTTAAATATCAATGTGTGTCTTACACATATGTTCAGAGAACACATTGCGTTATAAGGTGCTAGAAAGAAAAAAGATGTCAGTGATCTTAAGTGTGTCCAAGTACCTTTGTGAGATGCAATCAACCACATATTAATTCCCTGTATCCGTCATTAGTTGAGTGGCAAAAATACATGCAATAGAAAATGGAACCTGGGCAGTAAGGTAGTGAAGAGGTTTTATGAATTAGATTATTTGAGTATATGATTCCTCAGACAGAAGGATATTGTCCAAAGGGCCCTTTAATTATTACTCACTTCCTTTGGCCCACAAGATAATACTGTAAGGACTGCAAGAGCACTTCACTGCAGTTGAAAGAAAAGGATGACTATCAGATCTGTGCCCGTGTCCACACCTGACAGAGCAGGCGGCAGGGAAGTATCCCTGTGACTCAGTCTGAGATGGGTGCTGTTGACAGGAGGCATCCGTGCCCATTAATGGCTGGGCGATTGTCCCACATGTTCTCTCTCTACAGGAGACCAGGCTGCCCCTGAGTCCCAATCTGCCTCTTTAATGGCACATACCATCTTAGCCTAACCCCGCCACCTGAGGCTATTTTGCATTTTTTAAGAATGTGAGTTCTAAATCTAGAGCAAAAAGGAAAACGGTAACAAACCAGAACCACTTGATTTCTAGTCTCTGGATTCCTGTAGCAGATGACTTGCTGACCCAATGCTATGCCATGGTGGCTGGGTTCCCTTGCCTGCAGTGTTTTAGGAATCTGCTCATTCTTTCTGATGAATTTCCAGAATGATGCAGGTCATTGCACTTTGAAGAAAAGCATAACCTAGAGGTTTTCTCAAAGGGCAGTGTGAGATGAAACCACCTCAGCGTCACCAATGGGCAAAGTGCCAACAATACCTCAAAGCAGAGCACCAAAGAGGAAAACCAAATTTGTTAACTTCAAAAATCAGTATGGACATCACGGGGAAAAATCTGGGCCTTTTTGGACTCTCTTAAACTTAATGTATGCTTGCTATTTGGATTTCTTATTACGTATTGTCAGGAGGGGAGCCAGGGAACCCTTTACTCGTTCTCATCATCTTTCTAGGGTTCAGCCTTTTCTGGGGGTGAATCTGAACGCCCAGCAAGGGCATCCTTGCCTCCTGCCCTCAGCCGGGTCCCCTCTGCTCTTCATGGCTTCTGTCTGCAAGGGGTCCGGGGCACTGCTGGGCAGCTCATATTGTTCATCAGAAAAGAGACTGGGAAGGAGAGAGTGAAAAAGTTGCTGAGAGGTGGTTATTAGATGCAGATACACTGTAATCTTGACTCACCTTATGGTTATAATAATTACCAAATGGTGCCCATCCACAGAACGCCTTGGAGTGGAGGAATTAAGCAAAGGCCTTTATTAACCCTGCCGAGAGGGTCAGATGGGTGTGCAGAGCTGTCACCATCGATGTCTGGTTGGTGTGCTCACGTGCTGGGGCTTTAGCTGTGTCCTTGCACCTGTTAGGTGGCTCAGACAGCTATCTTTGTTCACATCCTGGTGTTAATAGGGACATAGAATTAAAATAAAAAGTTATTTCATCAGTGGCCCTAAAGTAGCAACAGCAAGCTAAGCTGGAGGTTTTACTTATTTTAAACGAGGTGCCTCCACTCCATCATTGTTCCGGATTTTTTTGCCTCCCCCTTTGCTGACCCCACCGCTCCCCACTGTGTTTCAGCTGCAGGGGTGGGGCTCCATAGCAGGTTTTCAAGTTTACTGCTTGCCTGATCATTGTGATTTGGACAAAGAATCACCTGTCTGCTGCCACACAGGTTAGGTGTTGTTCTACTTTACTTATTAAAAAAAACTGTCCTTGCTGACATGAGGGGTACATGGGTGGTGGGTGAGGAGGGGCAGGAGAAGGCGGCCACCTTCCTCGCCCTCACCTCCCAGCTTCACTATGCTGATGGGCCATGATTCCCAGCTGTTCATTAAAAAACATTTTTTTTCCATATTAATAACTAATACATGCTCACTGTGAAGAATTTAGAACACACACATAAAGAAAATTATAAAATTAAAATCATCTGTATTCTTAGCCCTCAGAGATGGGAACTTAACCTTTTGAAATATATCATCCTGTTCTTTCTTATGCTTCAGACATATCACAGTATGTATTGTGTATTACACAAATACATATCCACACAAAGATTTCTTTTTAGAAATGGATCACATTTTATTTTGTTTAATGACATGGACTTTTCATTAATATATCAGGGGCTTTCTCCTCCATTATTCAAATAGTTTTATAATCTGTGTTAAGCACTGCCTATGTCATAACTATGATTCCAGGTCTCAAAGATTATTTATAACATAATTTTAGTGCCTATTGCATGGAAATTCCCCTATTGTTGGACATTTCAATTATATAATTAAACTAAATTTATTTGATTTCTGAGATGACAGCTTGAAAGTGTTAATTGGATACTTGAATTTCTAACTTTTGAATTTTCTGTTTTTCTATTTGACAATTGTTTCCCCATTTGATTTATAAAAGCTGATTATATAATAAGGATATAAAAATTTTATCATATATTTGCAATACATTTTTATTTAATGTGATTAATACTTGCTTATTGTGAAATATAACACACTTATAGAAAAGTGCACAAAAAAGAAACATGCGGACACTCATGTGACTATCATCCAAGCTAGCAATCCTCCCTGTGCTTCGTCTCCATTATTACCCTCTCTTCCCCAGACAAAAACGAAATGAAATGAAACAAATGAAAGAAAACAAAACACTATGCTAACTCACGGCATGAAATTCCCTGTTTTGCTTTACAGTTTACCACGTAAGCATGCATCCCTAAACACTATAGCTTTGTTTGTTGAACTTTATGGAATGAGACCACACACTGTGCTCTTTGTTGTAGGTGTAGTTCATACCTTTCATTGCTTTCAGGTTTCCATTCTATGACTGTACCACAGTGTGAATTTCCATTATTCTGTTGGTGGATATTTAGGAAATTTCCAGTCTTTGATGTGATGGATTATGTGATCATGAATATTCTTGCATGTCTCTTGGTATACATTCACATTTATTTCTCTTGGGTGTATAACTAAAATTGTGCTAAAGCTTGTGTAAGTTCAGTTCCGGCATACAGTGACAAACATTTTTCTAAAGTGGTTGCACAAATTCACACCCTGCTCAGAGTGTATGGATATTCCTGTTGTTCCACATCCTAATCAAAACGTGGCATGGTTAGTTATTCAGGTGTGTGCACAGTGTACATACATCATGTGTTTTAACCTGTGTTTCCTAAATGACTAATGAGGTGGAATGCCTTTTCACATGTTTATTGGCCATTTGGACATCCTCTTTTTTAAGTGCTTGGTCCTGTCTTTTGGCCATTTGTCTAGTCTTACTTCCCTTTTTCTTATAACTCTTTTGTTTTGCTTACAAGCCCTTTGTTAGTTTAATGTATCACAGATATCTTCCCTTGGTCTGCTATGTTATTTTTTTTACTCTTCTGTTGGTGTAATCGGATGAACAGAAGTTCTTAGTTTTAAGGTAGTAAAATCTACCTTAAGGTCATAAAGACACTCTCCTATATTATTTTCCATCAGCTTTATTAAATTGTCTTTTATACATAGATCTAAAATTCTCTGGGAATTGATTTTTGTGTATTTTGTGAGGTAGGGATCATTTTTTTCCCCCTAATAAGTATGTAGTTGTCACATTATCATTTCCTTATGACACTGAAGTACCATTTATTTCCCCACAAGGAAAATGATTCTAAATGCATGGGTCTATGTCTGGGTCTTTATCTTGTTCTGTTGATGAATTTATCTGTCCTTGAACCAGGGCCATGCTATCTTTATAATAGTTAATTTATAATAATATCTTAAATCTGGGAGGGCAAGTTCTAGAAAAATTTCTTTCTTAAAAGTGATTTGCTTGATATTGACATAGCCACTTCAGCTATCTTGTTAATGTTTCATTTTATACCTCTTCCTATCCTTTTACTTTAATCTATTTGTGTTATTAATAGATTCTAATAAGTTTGTCTCTTATAGACTGTAACTGAATCTTGCTTTTTAAAAACTCAATCAGATGATCTCTGCCTTTTGTTTAGAGTTTAGTCATTTCATGTTAATATGACAATTGATGTAGTTAGATTTACAGCTGCTGTTTTGCTATTAGTTTTCAATATGTCTATATCTCCTTTTTTTTTGTATTCTGTACCTCCTTTACTACCTTCTTTTGTGCTAAATATGCATTTTTATTCCTGCTTCTTTAATTGTTTTTTCCATAGTGTTTGCTATGATTTAAATAGTGGTCCCATAGCCTTAAAATATACACACGTTGAGTTATCAGTATCTATTTCAGGTTATTACTGACCTAATTCGAGTAAAATATAGCCACTTTGCCTCAATATTGCTCCATTTTCTCCCCCTTTCTTTGTAGTATTTTTGCCATATGCATTACATCTCTATGTGTTGTAAGCCCAATGACACAGTTTTATAATTTTCTTGTAATCATATTTTTGGAAGAAATTAAGAGAAGAAAAATATTTAAGCAACCTATTATATTTACCCACATATTTATTATTTCTGTACTTGACATTTCTCCCTGTGAATTTGAGTTACTATCTGGTCTCATTTCCTTCCATCCTGAAGAAATTCCCATAGTATTTCTTGTAAGGTAAGTTAGCTCCCAACAAATCTTCTTAGTGTTTATCAAGATATATATTTATTCTACCTTCATTTTCTGAAGAATTGTTTTGCTGGATATAGAATTCTTGGTCAACAACTTTAATTTCTCCCTACTTTGAATACTCCATTCCATTGTCCTCATGCTTCCGTTGTTTTGATACAAAGTCAGCTGTGAAGCATATTGTTATTTCCCTGTATGCACTGAGTCATTTTACTTTTACTGCTTTCAAGATTTTCTGTTTGTATTTGGCTTTCAACAGGCTGAATACAATATATTATCCCATGTTTGGTTTGAGCTTCTTGAATCTGGAGATTATTTGGAAACTTTTTTGGCTATTATGTCTTTGAATATTCTTTTTTTCTGTGTCTTACTTTCATCTCAGGTTCTGAAACTCCCACTATATGTGTGTTGGCATGCTTGATGTCCTAAAAGCCTTTGTGTCTACCTCTGTTCTTCATGTTGGATAAGTTCTATTTTCCTATTTTCAAATTACTGGTTCTTTATTCTGCCATCTCAGATATGACATTGAATCTGTCTAGTGAATATTTATTTTGATTATCATATTTTTCACTCTAGAATTTAAATTTTTCGTTTAGTTACCTTTTTCAGTTTATATTTCTTAATTTTGGGTCTAGTTTTGATATGCTTCATTTTATTTTCCTTTAATTCTTAAATTTTTTTTATTGAGATGAAATTCACATACATACAACTATTTTAAAGTGTACAGTCAATGACATTTAGTACACTCACAGTGTTGTTCTAAAGCACTTTCTTCATTTCAAAAAGAAGCTTTGTACCTATTAAATGGTTGCTTCCCGTTTTCTCTTCCCCTATCCCCTGGCAACCACCACACCAACCTGTGTTATGTCACCATTAATTTACCCATTCTAGATAATTCATACAAATGGAATCATACAATGTTTTGTGTTTGACTTATTTCACTGAGCATAATGTTTTTGAGGTTCATGTGTCATGTACATGATAGTCTGTATCAATGCTTCATCTCTCTTTTTGGTTGAATGATATTTCATTGTATGTATATATAACAATTTTTAATGCATTCTTCCATTGATGGACATTTGGGCTGTTTCTACCTATTTCTTATTGTGAATATTGCTACTATGTATGCAGGCTCATGTTTTTGTTTGTGTACCTGTTTTCAGTTCTTTGGCTTACATTCCTAAGAGTGAAATGTGCTGGGTTGTGTGGTAATTCTATGTTAAATTTTTGAGGAATCACTAAACTGTTTTCCACAGTGTCTGCATCATATTACACTCAATCCATTAGCAATTTATAAAGGCTCTAATTTTTCTACCTTCTCACCAGTTCTTGTTATTTTCCATGTGAAATGTGAAATACTACTTCATTGTGGTTTTGATTTGCATTTCCCTAATGACTAATGCTGTTGGGCATCTTTTCATATTTACAGATCTTCTTTGCAAAAGATCTATTCAAGTACATTTGGCGTTTTTTAATTGGGTGCTTTTTTGTTGGTGAGTTGTAAGAGTTCTTTACATATTATGAGTGTTTCAATCTTATTAGATATATGATTTACAAATCTTTTTTCCCATTTTGTAGGTTACTTTGTACTTTCCTGATACTCTCCTTTGATCAACAAAATTTTAAATTTTGATGAAGTCCAATTAATCTATTCTTTTTGTTACTGCTCTTGCTTTTGGTGTCCTACCTAAATCCAAGATCATGAAGTTAACCCCTATGTTTTCTTCTAAGAGTTTTATGGTGTTAGCTCTTATTTTTAGGTTTCTGGTCCATTTTGAGTTAATATTTATATATGGTGTGAAACAGGGATTTTCCTTAATTCTTTAAACAGAGTGTTCTTAATTCTTTGAACATATTTACAGTAATAGCTGCTTTGAAACCCCTGTCTGCTAAATCCAAATCCAACATCTGGGCCCACTCAGCATCATTTTATATCAATTCCTTTTATCCCTGAGTATACTTCATACTTTCCTATTTCTTTACATGTGAACATTTAAAACGACGCATTATAGCAGCTCTGGATTGTGCTATTTTTCCTGAGAGTTTTCCCCTTCAATAACTTGCCTGAACTTAATCTGCAGAATCTGTCTTCTAAGTGGTCCCTGTCTTCTAGATGCTCAGAGGCTATAGATGTGTCTGATTAATTTTTTAATTTTTTTTTTTTTAGCCTGGCTTTCTAAGAGTTGCCTATGTATCTGCATAGATTAGAAGTCAGCCAATGATGGGGAAGATATTGTGCTCAAGCATCTTGGGGTTTTGAAGGTACTATACACTGCTGCTTGATTTGTACTTAGGTTGGGGAGTATATCCCATGTTCAGGCAGTTTTCAATTTTACCTCAAAGTTTAATTTTAATTTCTTCGGGGCTCTCTTGAGGTCTTCCTGCACATGACAAAGGTTCTCCACCCAGCCAAGGATGTTTGGGTAGCTTATTTAGCTCTTCCAGCATCTCCCCATTAAATTTCTGGCTATTCTAATACTCCCCCAAGTGGGACAGCAACTTCACATTAGCAAAGCTGTGGGTTTCCCCCCATTAATTTTCTTCTGAGTTTGCAATTTTTACTGACAGCACCACCAGATGCAGGTATGCCTTCCGCCCCCAAACAGATCCCTGCTTTATCAGTGGGGTGATGTTTTTCACCGCTAGCTTTGCCCTGACAAAATTACTGTGCCATCTGACCTGGGGAAGTGAATAGGGGCAGCCCTAGCAAGGGAACCACAGATTCTTGTTCTTACTCAAAGTTTTAACAGTTTTTATGAATAAACATTTCCAATTGGTTTTCTGTCTTTGGTCAGTTTTCAGAGTCCTGAAATGTTTTTGATGATTTTGTCAAGCTTTATTCTTCTTTTATGGGCCAAAAGTTTGTCTATCTCTTCTTCCCATCATGGCTAGAAGTCCTGCTACCATAATAATTACTTTTAAGTTTGTTATTTTCATTTTCACATGGTGGAATATGTCAACATTTTCTCTAGTGTCATACTTAGGAATTCTTCATTCCAAGAGGACATTGTAACTGACAGAATTTTATTTTATAATACTATGGTTTAATTTTCATTAAACATTTTACTCATTTCAAATTTATTTATTTCAGTGAATTAAAGGGCCATGGCTCTATCATTTTTTTTTCTTCTTATTAGCTAGTTAGTGGTCCTGTGCCAATTTTAAAAATAATTTCTTCTTTTCCACTGATTAAAAAAATACCTGTTTAATATTTGAGTGATAAGTTAGTTTGTTTGGCTTTTCATTCTATTCCATTTATTTGTTTCTGTTTGTACTCTTCACTGGAAATGCCACAGTTTTAATTATTGTGCCTTTAGAACAGATTTCAAACATGAAGTGTGACAAGATATTCCCTCCTGTCCTCTTACAATTTGGATCATACAATGGATTCACATTTTTCACATCAGAGTCAGCATCCATTCATTCATTCACTCATTCAGTTTTTCATCCCATAGATGATTTTTGAGCTTGTGCAGTGTTTCAGGCAATGTAGCGACTAGGGAAGCAATGGTGTGCAATGGCAGCGTGGTCCCTGCCTTGCTAGAATTTGCAATCTAACATGGATTAAGTAGAAAAAGTGAACAAATTAATAAAATAACTGAAAATTATAATATATAATATGAAACAATTAAGGTGGTATGACAGAGAATAGCACAAGAGCTTGTTTCAGTGGGTACGGTTGGGAGAGTTCTATTTGATAGGTTGATGTTTTAGGTCAAAGCCTGCAGAGTAGGTAGGGATATTTAGGAGTGAAACATCATTCTTTCCAAACATCTTGTCCATTTATCTCAATACCATTTATTGTAAAAACCATCATTTTCCCATGTGGGTGGGAGGAAACAGTCTGTGCAAAGAGAATTACACAGGCATGCATGACCTGCTATAGAAAAGAACCTAAGGACCAGAAAGAAAACCTGTGTGGCCTGAACCTGAAATATGGGAGGGCTTGAGAAGAGCCCAGGAGGTAAGCAGGTGCCAGGTCTTGCCAGGCCCATAGACCACAGAGGGAGGTTCTGACTGGGTTTGCAGTACAGTGGGAAGTCCCTTGCAGGATGTCTGCAGGACAGTGATGCACTATGTTTTTAGAAGGCCACTCCTGTTATGATGTGGATAAAGGGCTGGAGAATCAAAGGGGAGGACATAGGAACACACGTTGGTGAGTGCTTGCATGGCTGTGGAGAGAGGGTAGTGGTGGGGGTCCAGACTGGAGGGAAGGCAGGGTGGTGGCCAGGAGCTGGGCAGCAAGTCCTGCTGATGAGCCAGATGTGGAGCAGACGGAAAGGCAAGTGAAAAGCGTGGGAACAATTCTGTCCACCTGTAAGTTCTAGAAACAAGCATTTAATAATGAACTGGGAAAAGGCAGAGAAGGAATTTCTGCTTAGGCAGGCTGCTGTTTTCGCTGGCAGCTTCTACCCTGAGACTGGAGTGTGAGCTGTGAGTGCCTTGGGAGATGACTGACAGGGGGGTCACTTCACTGGTGAGCTGGTAGTGTGGACGGTGAGGGGAGTGACTCTAAACCTCTTGGTAAGCATCACGCACCAATATTGGGAAGGGCCAGGAAATGCAGCAGAAAAGCCAGTAAGTGTGAGATGGAGATGTAAACAATTGACAGAATGTTATGGGCTGAACAGAAATGTCAGGGTATTGAAGTGGGTGTCTGAGAAAACAGAAACTTGCAATCTGAAATGATGAATAAGCCACTGACAGTTGTCACAAAGCATGTGAGAGTGCGTGCAAGCAGAGAGGATGCCGAGCTGCATTCTGGGTGGCAGGCAGTCGTGGGCATGTGGTGCCCAGCCAGGCCCTCCTGCAGCCAGGGACAGATCTGAGACCCTTTTCCATGGTGTCCTATTCCACACCTGGCACCTTTCTGATCACATATTGAGGCTTGTTTTCCTGTCTGGAACAGAAATTCCATCAAGGCTATGTGGTAGGTGGTCCCTGAGACCTCCATGCCCTAGTGTGCATGCCCTGGATAAACCCTCCCTTGAGTGTAGGTGAGACCTGTGAATATGTAGTGTATAGCAAAAGTGAAGGGATTCTGCAGATGTAGTTAAGGTCCCAAATCAGTTTACTTTGAGAATCAAAAGGGAGGTCATCCTGGGTGGGCCTGGCCTAATCAGACAAACCCCTCAAAAGCAGGTCTAGAAGTCAGAGACTTGAAGCAGCAGAGATGTTCTCCAGTTGGTCTGAGGAAGCAAGCGCCATGATGTGGAGAGGGCCATGAGGCAGGGAACCGTGGGGGCCTCTTGAAGCCGAAGGCCTCAATCCCATGACCATACGAACTAGGTTCCGCCAACACACAGAGAGCTTGGAAGAGGACTCTGGGCCTCAGGTGAGATCAGGGCCCTGGCCAGCTCCTTGATTGCAGCCAGAGACCCAACTGAGCTGTTGACCCACAGAAACTTTTGAGATTATACATGGGTGTTTTGCTCTGCTAAGTTTGTGGCGATTTGTTATATAGCAATAGATAACTTACAAGGCAAGGACAACATTGACTGTCCTGTTCATTGTCGTATCCTAGTACCCAGCACAGGGCCTGACCCATGGTATATATTCAATAAACCATGTTTGTTTGACGAATAAGTGGATGGATGGGTGTTGGATAAATGGAAATGTGTGTGCACTCTAACAGACTGTGTGCTCTGGGGTTCCAGCTGCCTGCGAGTGTGGTGGCATGCTCATGTGGTGGGATTCCTAACAGATGCCAATGTGACTGGAGGCTGCATTTGCTGAGGTCCAGGATGAGGAAGGGTGACCCTTCCTGTTGGGGCTAGAGTGAGCATGCATGCAGCTATGTAAGTTCTGTGTGCTGTGATTTAAGAGGCCCTGGCTGATTGGAGAGTATCATGATCAGTGTGCCAGACTGGTGTGGGGCCTGGAGACTTGATTTCGAGTCATGGCAAAGGGGACCCAAGAACGGGAGACCTGGGGGTGGGGGCATGACACGAGGGCACTGGGGAGGATGTGTAGAGTTTGCCTGCTGGTAGAAGTCTTGTGTGGTGGGGGAGTGGGTACCAATCGTGATTATGCCAACAGTTGCTTAACATTTCTGATGGCTTCCAAATGCCATGGAAGAAAATCCAATTCCTCTCACATACCTGTCAAGCTTGATGTGCTCTTACTCGGCCTTTGATTCTGGCCTCATTTTTGCCACTAGCTCCCTTTCTCACTCATCTTTAGCCATAATGGCCATCTCTGTGCCCCCCAACATGCCAAACTCCTCCCCACAGGCTGTTCTTGCTGCCTGGAAGCTTCCCTGCAGCTCTTCTCTGAGGTGGCTCCCTGCACTTCCCCTCCTCAGGGAAGCCTCTTCTGGCCCCGTGTCTGAAGACACCGCTGCCCCTTGCCCGCTCACCACTGGTCTTGCTCCATCACATCACCCGTTTTGTCTCCTGTGTGACAGTCATTACCAGCTGCAGTGATCTGGCTTACCATTTATGCACTTGCCCGCTGGCCTCTCAGCTGCTGGAATGAGCACCGTGAGCTTGTCTTTCCCGTGCTTGTATCACCCCAGCAGCTTAGTGACGTGCCCTGTACATGGTAGCTGCTCAAATAACCCTTTGTGGAATGAAATTGTTTCTCCTTTTGTCTTTATTTCTCTACATCTAAACAGCTTGGCTTGTCCTCAGTGACCGCAAAGAGAGAACTCTTCTCTGGACACATTTTCACAAGTGGACTGTGTCTGTCACTTAAGAGGAGATGGAATGAGGTCTGATGGGAGTGGGAAAATGGCACTTTCAGCAGCAGGGCTAGAGGGCAGGTGGAGCTGACCATCCCCTAGGGTCCTGGGTACCAGTCCCACATGCCCCTGACCGGCGGTGAGTCCAGTGCTCTCTGGGAGGCTGTGGGAAAACCACCTCAAATCCCCTCATGTGGCTACCTTCTTCTGAAATGATTTCTGTAGCAAACTTCTCAGATTCCCCAGTGGTTAAATGTGTTTGCCATTAAAATGTAATACCATAATGTTATAGGACAATTAATGCTTTGGAGTTTATTACACAGGAATTTAATTTATACCAAAAGAAATACTATGTTTCTGCTGTCAAGGGCCTTGTGATATCGCAGGTGGACTTGGACAGTGGATGAGAAATCGGACCGCAGACATTTCAGAAAGCATGTGATTGAGAACACTGAGGACTTCATCTGCTGCTATTCATGCCATTCCTTCTGGGCCAAGAGGCCTCCATTGACAGCCACACCTTGTTTTATGCTACTGTTCTTGGATATTCCCAAGGCAATCAACATTTCAGATTGGAGTTAAATACACAAGTCGTGATTGGTATTATTTTCCTGACCAGTACAGCAGAGAGGAAGACAAGAATCAGTCTGGATATCTCAAGTAGGAAGATTTCATCCAAGGAATGTGATGCTTCTCAAACCCAAAAGGGCTAAAGAGAGATGGCTAAGGAAATGGCTGTGGCTCTCAGAGGTGCTTTTGGCTTTCAGAGAGTTAAAACTTTGCCAAATACCACCTGCGATGACTCCAGTTGCTTCCAGCACATAGCTGGGTGCTTTGCAGGCTGTTGCAAAAGTTTCTGTCTGCAGAGCCCACTTATGTACCTGCCATTGTCAGAGGGGCAATGTTATGGCTCTGCCTCCTGAGTACTGGGCAAGTGGCTCTCACTGGCAGTGTCTAAGAGGTTCTAGAAAATACAGTTTGTAGGTTTCCGGCCCCCGTGATACAGAGGAGAGCATAGAAAATGGGATAATGGCACCAATGGACAGCACGGTGTTCAGACAGTGTGGGGTCCAGAAAGCCACAGAAACTCCTTAATGATTCAGTGTGTGTTTTGTCACAGAGAACGCAGTTAATTCCAATAATCTTTAGACTCACAGACTACAAAGTACCCATTAATTCCTCTGGTCTTGTAACCATGGAAACAGACACCAGGGGAGCCAAAGTCAACCCCACTGAGGAACTCAAGGAGGGCAGATGGTTCCTTGTAAGTGTTAGATTGGATCCCCTAGCTTCAATCTTACCCAGTTTCCTTGGTCCACAAACCGTTCTTCGTCGTGACAGGAGGAGAAAAGGCAGCAGTCACAGAAAGAGAGAAGAGGTGGTGCGGGTGAGAAACCAGGTCCAAATGGGGACTGTAGACACAAGGGAAAGTGGAGAGTTCCGAGAAAATGATTCTCAAGTGAACAAGGCTTGGAGCACTCTGTGAAGTTTCAGAGGTGTGATCTAGAGCTATGCTTGTGTGTGTGTGTGCATGCACACGTCTGTGCACACGGCTTAAGTGAAGTAATAAGCAGAGTGAAATAAAGGAAGATCTTTAGTCTTGGTGGCCAAGCCCCACCCTCTAGCTGGAGAATAGATCTGATCCCGTGAATGAACCTCTGTCGCTCGTCTGCTCTGGATTCAGGGCCTGCCCACCTCCTGAAGGCCTGGGAGGGGGCTCTGATGGAAGCTCAGCGGAACTCAGCATTTGGACCATGTCATGCAGCACACACTGGCTCCTGCCAAGCACATGGCCTCAAGGAGGGCTTGAAATGCTTTGCATTTGAGTTCAGATTGGCTCAAATATGCGAGCCGCCTTTCCCCTTGCCCAGACCCACAAACCTGAGTTTCTGCTTTCAGGTCCGAGCTGGGGCCAGGTGAGGTGGAAGGTGCTCTGCCTGCTGCCCAGACTGCAGGGGGATCCCACAGGGAAGCGCTGAAGTGGGGAGGAAAGTGAACTCAGAGGGCCCCCACTGGGGGTTCAGAAGAGGCTTCCAGGCTCTGTTCCATGGAGCTTCCCTCCTCTCTGGAAGGAAGTTGGAAGTTTTAGTCACTGAGCACAGTGATGGGTGCAGGTCAAGGCCATGCCCCAGGTTTCAAGCTCTTGGTCTGTGAATCTGACTTCCGGACTTAGAAGGCAGTCAGACAGACTGGCCAGTCCACCATGCCCCTGTCACCTTGGGTTCCTCCCCTTGTGGCTCAGCCCATCCCAAGTCACTGCAGGGATAAAGGAATCTTGGAGGCAGGGTCACTGGCACCTATTATAATTGTGTAGTTTATCATCTTTAGACTTATTAAAAAAAAAAGTTCATGCAAAGTTTGCATTCTATTTATTATCTATGTCTACTTTAATGCTTGAGCCTCATTACATCATACAAAATGGGCTCTAGGAAGACATGTCCCTTTCACCCCATGGCTTCACCCTGTGCCTCTTCCCTGGCTCCATGTAAGCCCACAGCCCATGGGCACAGGTCCTCTGTGTTGAGAGGCACTGCTGAGAGGAACCTGACTCTCCCTGCCTCCTTCTCTCCTGCAAAGTTTGCAGCTGCCTGGTACAAAGGTTCTGGCTGTGATTTTTCAGGGAAGCAGTTGTATTAGGGTTCCCCAGAGAAGCAGAGCCAATAGGAATATATGTGCCGCATGTGTCGGGGGTGGTAGGGGGCCTAGGGCAGGAATTAGAGATGGCAAGAGTTTTCTCTGGATGGCCACTGGGTGTCTTTTTTATGGGGCCCCAGAGCCTCAGCCCTCTCATCCTGAGGGCTCTCAGGACATGAGGTCCTGTTAAATAAGACATTCTAAAGCACCCACCTAACCTGGTGAGTGAGAGAGAAGGTACATAAGGATGAAAGGGAAGTTGTTACTGGTTTCTTCTCTGTCTGGGCAGATCAGGCTTGGCCCAAACCTAGGTCTGGGTCGGGGGTCACAGTACAGGGCCTGAGCCACTCTGCACACTGAGGAATTTCGGCTCTCAGGTCCAACAGCAAGCTGTGGCCACCCTTGACCCTGACTGTGTCCTGAGCCTGAACTTCTCCCTTCTCCCTCCACATTAGCCCCAGCTGACTCTGGGGCTTGCCAACCACCCACATGCCCACCTGCATGTTTTTCTGCAGCCAGACCTGCAGCAGCTCTGGGAGCCAAGACATTGTACCATCTGGCTCTGGTCCACACAGGGGAAGAATTGGGTTTGGAGGCCCTAGCCTGGCAATCAGACTCAGGTAGGCAATTACCTGAGTAATGGAGCAACAAGCACAACATAAATCAAAGTGGTTCTTTCATTCTTTCCTTTTCTTTACAGCAAGGGGAAAAGATGTTTCTTTCAACCTCAACTGATAGGGTATCAGCCACACACAGAGCTGGGTTTTCAATTGCTCCTCACACTTCATATAGCAGCTGGTTGGAAAATAAAACATCTTCCATTTAGATAAATAAGCAAAACAAAAACAAAAACAAAAACAAAGTCAGAAAATTAATAACCAGAAAGATACACTTATTTTATTACACTATTCCTGAAACAAAACAAAGCACACGCTTTGTAAAGGCCAGGCCCATGTGGTGGAAAGTGGAGAAGGCCTATTGAGGGAGCCGGGGAGTCCGCTGGGCAGGTGTGACAGAGTATGGACTGGTTGCTGGGGCCTGGGAGTGGACCCCTATTTCATCAGCCCCCCACTGGGGGTTCCATGTCAGCCAGCTAGGGCAAGGCTCTGGTCTGCGTGGAGGCCCCCTCTGAGCCTGCCCTCCAGACCTCGGTGATCCAATCCTCCCCGCTGCATGGTTTCCCTGAAGTGCGGCTCCGGAGAGGTGCCTCCTGCGCAGAAGGCTCCTGGGGGCTCAGGCCCCTGCACGTCCAGCCATTTCTGCCCTATTTCTGCCATTGTTTCCCAGGCCTGTCCCCTGCCCAGTGTGTCACTGCCATTCAGGAATGCTTTCTGTGTACCAGAGTCTGTGAGCAGCAGTTTACATGGCAACTCCACCCAGTGAGCCCTGGTATTACTCTCCCCAACTTACTGGTGAGCATTGCAAGGCACACAGGGCCGTTTAGCAGAGGTCCTCAGAGTTGAGACCCTGTGTGTAACCCTGGGTGGGGGGCTCTGGGGAGATGTGAATGGGTGAGTAGTGTCTCTGGCATCAGAGTGGGGAGTAATGCACATGCAGCAATACCTCTGACAGAAGAGTGCCTAATGTGTATGAGGAGGAGAAACCTAAGCCACAGGTTCAGAGCAAGGAAGTCAGGTCTGGTAGGGGACGGAAGGCTTGAGAAGGCCTCAGAGCTGTACCCGGGAGGACAGGATGCTGAGTATTCCTGGTTGGGAATGATCAGGGGTCAGCAGGCATCACTGCTGGCAGCCTCTCCCTTGGGGAAAGTTGCAGGAGGGAACTTGTATGCTTTCTCTTCGAGATACCAGGTGGGGCCACTTTCCCCTACAAAAAGCCTGTGAGGGCTGCGGGTGCAAGAAGCACGAGAGGCTCCTCAGTTAGAGATGTGGAGGTTGCTGAGAGCTGAGGCCACACAGCCCAGGCTGGCTAGCAGGGCAACCCGAATACTTTCGGCTCGAGCAGCTGGAGGGGTGGGTTGTCTCCAGATGAGAAGAGGAGCACTGAGCAAAAAGTGGGTGGGGAGAGAGGGGCAGGAGTGACCCCTTCAGAGGCTGGAATGTTACACGTCCATTACTTTGGCAAGGCGTGAGACAAGTGTCAGGAGTCCAGAGGAATGAGGCAGTGTGTGGAGCAAGCCTAGGGACCATCAGCATATAGTGTGGCCATACCCTGCAAAGGTAGATTTATTATTTATATTTCTCAGATGAGGAGATCAAGTCCCACAGAGGTTAACTCACAGCTGGGAAGGGTCTTGCAGGTAGTGTGCAGACATTCAGGATTCAACTTGGGGCCTGGGTGACTCCTACCCCGGGCTTGCTAAACCCTGAGCCACCTTCTACTGCCCGTCAGCAACAGGCCAAAGCACTTCCACCCCAAGACCTCAGTGTTGCTTTATTGTTTTGCTTTATTGAGGGACTTCCTAGAAATAAGAACAAACTCAATGTGTTGGCCTTATGGCTTTCGTTGCCTATGGCAGTGGTTCTCTAAGTGTGGCCCTAGAACTGCAGTGGCCACAGCATCTGGGAACTTCAAGAAATGAGACTTCGTGGGCTTCACGGTAAACCTGCTGAGTGAGAAACTCTGGGGCGTGGGGTTTAATAAGCCCTCCAGGTGAGAATCTTAGAATCAGCAGCTCATTGGAACTCAGGCACATCTCTCTGCCCTCTGGAGCTGCCTGTAGCCAACTTTCCCACCTGGCCCCAGGGGCTCTGAGCTTGGGCGGGGGCAGGTGGGGAGAGCCTTGCTCAGCTGGGGCTCTGTAGCAGGGTGGCCGTGAGGGACAATGCCAATGGAGAAGAGCCTGGCAAGCAGCCATGGGTCAGTGTGTGTCTGAGTCAACAACTCTGTCAGCGAGCAAATGTGGTACTGAATTTCCTCTTCTCTGGTCAGCGGCGGGCATGGAAACTAGCTCCAGAAAACAGAGGCTGTTCCCTATGCTCCTTCCTGCCTCACATAGAATGCCAAACCAAGGCAACAGGACAATCTTGATTGTGATGGTCAGAGATGCTCCCTGCCACAGCCAGAAAATACAGACATGGTATCACTTGGGGTGTGGTAGATACTTACCTTGTATAGGGGCTCCCGAACTCAAAGGGCTCCAGGATCTAGGCACCAAAACCAATGAGTGAAGCAGGACATGTGTGAGAAGAACACAGTCACCTTGCTTTAGCTTTTCTTGCTTTTTTCTTAAACACATTTTTGGGGAATAATTTTAAATTTACAGAAAAGTTACAAAGATGACACAGAGTGTTCCCATGTATCCCTCACCTAGTTACCATGAACATTAACAACCTGCCTTCCCAGGGTGTATTGGTCAAAATTGAGATCCCAACACTGATCTAGTACTATTACTAAACATCAGTTTCATTTGGATTTCAGTAGTTTTCCAAGTACTGCCCTTTTTTTCTGTTCCAGGATCCAGTCCAGGATTCCACATTCAATTTAGTCAAAATGTCTCCTTAGTGTCCCCTGGTCTATGATGGTTTCTCATGCCTCCCATGACTTTGACCATCCTGATGCGTACTGCCAGGTATGTAGAATGTTCTTCCTGATTTTGATAGAAACAGCTGATAGGCCTGGAAAAATCCTTTGTATTTTCATGTGGAGTTTGCTAATTTTTAAATGTTTCTAGTTTATAAATGCTGGTTGTTGGAGTTAGAACTTTCAGTTCTGGGAGGCACCATTTACATTAAGTCTATAGGAATGCTATCTTCTAAGCTTTGCACAGGCGTCAGTAAAAGCTGTGTAACAACAGCGAATTAAACATGTAAATAAGCAGGTATGCTACACAAGTCAAACTAAACTTGTCTGCAGCCACGTGGCTTTGGCCAGTGCAGTTTCCTTGACGGAGAATATTGTTGGCTCCCGGGACAACGGATTCGGAAAGAAGCACAGTTTTAAATTTTGCATAACTGCCTTCTCACACACTTGCTACTCTTTACTGTTTAATCACATTGCTTGATCTGTAACTATGTTCCCTTGGAACTCCTGGCTTTATGTGACCTTGGTGACCTTGATCAAGAAAACTTCTGCTGTGATTCTTTTCCCCAGATGTGGCCTGAGTAGATGAGTGTCTGCCAGGGTTATATTGAACTTCAATCCCTAAGAGTAGGAGTCTATTTGGAAAAAAACAAGCCTATCTATGATTGGGCTAAAAGAGACTACTTTTAGAAAGTGCTAATGGAATGTGCACCTCCTAGGTTGAGTCTGCCCTTACTGGCCAGAGCTGGAGTGAAAATTCCACACCACCAGCCATTGCCAGCCCAGTTACCAGGGCATTAGGAATGGTGCTTGGCAGACCTTTACCTCCTCCTCTTGACAGATGAGGGCACTGAGGCACAGGGAGAATTAGTCAGTAGCCCAAGGTTATGTAGCTGCTTAGCTTTGCATCTGAGATTTACCCTCACCCGTATAGGTCAGGACTATCATGGCCTAAATGAAATGCTGGAGGCCTTTGCCATTGTACTGGGAGAATGGTGAGTCTGCCTAGGAGAACATGTGTGTATAGTCTGGGAGGAGGTGGTGTTTGGATGAGCACCTGGTAGAGCGTTGACAAGATTTGCAGGATATTGCCCAAAATGTGCCCAGGTTCAATTGCATGAGACCCATCCCAGGGAGGGGTTAGCAGAGCTCCAGGAGTTTGGATTTCCACCTCTGCAGTCACTGGCACCAGTCAATAGGCAAAAAAAAAAAAAAAAAAAAAGACTCACTATTTCCATGAGAAAAGCAGCTTTTCAAAGACCTCTGTATGGGCAGGCTTCCGTGTTCCGGTTGCAACCTCTTTGGGCAGATGCTGAGGAGAAGAGGACTTTCTGCACTTGCAGAGTTGCCATGCAGCACATCCCAGTGGGGCTCTGGGGCTGTTTGAAAATGCACAGGTCCTCCTAAGGAGGAAGATGCACCATCTTGTCTCCAGCCTGATGGTGACGTTTTGCCGGCTGTGCTCTGCACGGCTGGCAGATGCTTTACAGTTGAAGTTGCATTTCCAGTCCTGCGGCGTGCTGCAGAAATGTTACAGTTGTTTTTCCCCTTATCTACATAAACAACATAACTTTGTCAGAAAATTGAAAATGTGCACTTTGTCCCATCAGCTAAAGTGGGCTGTCAGATAAGGTTTTTTTTTTTTTTTTTTTTTCCCTCTGTTGCATCGATGAATGATGTAAATGGTTTTTGGCTTTGGAGTTTTTTTGCCAGGCAGTAGAGTAAATGATCAGAGTAGTAACATTTTAACCTTATCTATCATACTGAAACATTTTTTCTGCCTCCAATAAAACATGTCAGAGTCGATTAAGGACATTTTTCAACGAGGTATAATTCACAGATTTTAGTAGTGAATCCAAGAGCACTGAAGTATTAAAGAGGCTGTGAATACTTAATTACGGATACGTTACCATCCTACCTTTTGCCTGAATTCCCTCAACGCTTTGGAGCTCTGCTCTGAAAACGCGCGTTTTGTCTGACGGCGGTCAGAGGAGCGGCAGGTAGGATGGCCGGGGATGTGTCACATTGTATCTGGTGACAGGGCCGTGAAAGATACGGCGGCTCAGTACGTCTGGCGGTGCTTATCTGGTACATGAGTGCACATTACTTCCCAAAGACCGGGATCACTTTGGACAGTATCATTAAATGCCACGTCATTACCTGTTATGGAGCAGTGCTTTAGCTTCAAGGGCCTCTTGGGACACGTGCAACAGTCAGAAGAATGATGGGCAAAGATGGAGCCGGCATTAAATTTTCAATGGAAGCAGTATTGGCTTTGACTTTTCAGAAGCCTTATCTGTTAGATGGTGTTTGTCACTGGGCAGCCGAGCTGTGGATGTTCGTCAGTTGGAAGTTGCAGGCAGTTGAACGATATGGACAGGTGAAGGCTCCGTGGGGACTGGCCCAGCTCGCAGAGAGCTGGAGGGGGTAAATTGAAGGTTTATTTATCCCATTCGCTGTCAAGGTCAGCTTGCTAGAGAGCTGTCCTATGGATGCTTACAAATGCCAAAATCCTGGCAAATTGTCGGAAAGAGCCTCCAAATCACTGACCTTTGTACAGCTCCCATCAACGTGCCCGTGTCTCTGAGAGGGGTCCTCAGAGGGAGTTAAACGGTTGGTAAAACGAGGCATGTGCTGTTGCTGTAATGTCAACTGAGCTGCTATGTATTTTTTATTTTTGTGTCTTCAGCAGCAAAGACAAAGTTAAAGATATGACTGATGAAGGATGTGTGTGTGCAAAATAATTATGCCGTTGTGGTTTTTTGACAATGAGTTGGTCTGAGTTTTTACATTTGAGCATACTGCAGGCTTTATGTCCGAGGCATCTCAGGGTCTCCACTGTAATGATCCTTGTTGGAAAGGGGTACTTCATAGTTCCTTTTGCCATCCCTCCTCCCCAGGGCTCCTGATGTAGCCATAGGGTCTCACAGGTCTGGGGGTTCTGTGCGTTTTCCTGCTGAGACTTCTGGGCTGACTTTGCCATGACAACTAATTTAAAGAGGCAGGACAGAGCCCATTGCCGTGTCTTCTCTCCCTTTGGCTGAGGGTGGGAATATCCTAAGTAACACTGCAGTGACAGTTAACCACGTGTAAAGGCACTTGTCTGGGGACTGAGGAGCAACCCCCACCATGGAACATCATGCGTCCATTAAAGAGAATGCATTAGGCCTATACCTGCCGACCTGGAGAGATACCCATAGGATCCTAACTGTGTGACTCCTATGATCAGATTCTACAAAAGAATAAAATGACCCTCTGCCCAGGGGTGCCAGATACAATTCATGATGTTCAATGAATTTGAATTTCAGGCAAAGAAATAGTTTTAAAATTTATTTTGTCTGAAATTCAAATTTAACTGCATGTGTTACAAATTTATTTTCTATGTCTGGCAACTTTCTCCCTTCCCCTCAGATACGTACTATGTGTGTACATGATGGATGGATAGATGTGAAGTTGTGCATGGTTTTACAGCATGGAGTAAAAGCAAGGATTTTCCTGAAAGGAGCTGCAGTAGGGGTTGAGAGGAGAAGGGGTGGTGGAGGAAGCAAAGAGGTAAAGCCCAGAAGAGGTGGGTGACCTTTCACTTGCTCACGCTACAGACTGTGTCAGGTGCTGGGCTGGGCACCTGGGATTCCAGGAGGATGTGGCCGGGGCCTTGCCCCGAGGAGCTCACCTTCCGGAGGGGAAGGCTGACAGGGCCATTGCCAGAATTGCCCTGGTGAGGGCTGCCAGGGGTCCTGCAGGGCTTATAGGAGGGTCTGTGCTTGGGGCTGAATAGTCAGCAGTTCTACTGTGTTGCTGGTGCGGAGCGAAAAAAAAAGGGTGTGTCTCACTGGGGCTGCTTTGGCTTTCTGGGAATTTTTTCTAGGCTAACCTTTCTCCTTAGGCTGCCATGACCTCAGGAGTGATAAAGACAGCCTCCCAGAGCACATCTGGGGGCCCGCTGGAGGGCAAGGGGGAGTTGCTGTGGGGGGACCCTGCCTCCCATCTCTCTCTGTTTAATGTTTAGAGCAGTCACTGTGGAGGCCTGGGTATCTGCTATTTACAAGACTGTTCAAAACTCTTCTTCTTATTTCCAAATTCAATTAAAGAGCCGTTAATATGTCCCAGGTTTGTTGTAATGAGCCCATAACTGAAACTGACATCATTATCAATTCAAACAAAACACAAACACTTCATCTTCTGCTTCCTCAGGGAGAACCCCACTTCCTGAGCCTGCTCTTCCTGGGCCAGGGGGATGCTGCGAGCCTTGCCTGGGTTTCTCTCTTGCAAATGTAAACGGTTCTGTGGAGGGCCCTCTTGCCCACTTTACCCTACTTCCTTTGGTCAAATGAGACTTGGATAATTGTGGTTCTGGGATGTTCTTTCTATGGCCAACATCCCTTCTCTATTCCTTTCAGGAGAGGAGAAAGTACATGAAACCTGGTGAATGGGAATGTATTCTGTCCTGTGTGGCCCAAATCTCTGATGTTCTGTGGCCCCAAATATCAAGCTCTTAGATGCAAACTTCACAAGGCTCCAACATCCACTCCCTGGAATGAGGAAGAAATGGGCAAAGAATCTTTCTGTCATGCCCACTAGAAATCTGTCCTTTTGAGCACACACTGATTTGAGGTGTATGCCAATTCTTTGGAGCCCTACCACACTGAGAACCAGTACTCCCCATGTGCCATGGGGTTGATGCAGTGGCTAGACAGCACACCTTGGTCCTGGCTGAGGTGTGTGGCAGCCTGTTTGGGGAATGCAGAGAGAGGACCATGGGTGGAGGTGGAGAGAAGGACCAGGACAGGGGGCAGGGTGGGTGATCTAGGGATCCTCAACCTTCAGCCGGGGCAGGATGTGTCCAGTTGGGTTCACCTGTGAGACCCAAGGGTTTCCTTTGGATGGGGCACTGAAAGAGAGGTAGGTACATAAAGTATTAGGGAGAAGGGTCATGAACAGTACAGAGCACAAACCGAGGGCAGGGAATCGCTAAGCACCCAAGGTAGGTACAGTTTGACCTCGTCTACTTCTCTCAACAATCCATGGACATAGGTAGTGACAGCCTCAGTTTGAAATTAGGACAGTAGGTCACTGAGTGGTCATACTATTTATCCAACCTCACAAAAGAACTAGTAAGTAATTCAACTTGAGCTCAAAATCTGTGTCTAAAACTTTCTCAGAGTGTCTGAGAGGCACAAGTATTTGCAGACTATTTACCCAACAGGTACTCCTGTGAGCTGTGAACTCCTCCACAGGTGAACGGGCGTCACCCACTCCTAATGTACAAGGTCACCCGTCTCCTGGTCTGGTTCCTCGGGAGCTTAAAAAACACAGCTGTGGCTTCTCCAGCCTCAGGGCCCCATTCATGTCTGCATTTTGAAGACCTTTCTTCTTTGGAGGGGCCCCATGTTCCAAGGTCTCTCTGGAAGCTGTCATGCCCACTAGAAATCTGTCCCTTTGAGCACACACTGATTTGGGGTGTATGTCAATTCTCTGGAGCCCTACCACACTGAGAACCAGTACTCCCCATGTGCCACGGGGTTGATGCAGTGGCCAGACAGCACACCTTGGTCCTGGCTGAGGTGTGTGGCAGCCTGTTTGGGGAAGAAAAAGCACAGCTTTTTTCTAAATCCTGTTTCCCAAAAGGATCTGGTGCCTGGAGCCCTGGCTGAAGGACCCCATCAGCAATACCTGGTCAGAGCATTCTGCAGCAGTGGAGTGTGTGCGCAGTTCTTCTCTTCCCCTCCATCAGCTGCCCAGCACCAGGGCCTCCCTGCGTAGGTCTGGAATCCTCAGTTGTGTCGACCATCTCAAAGTGGACAATGCCTAGTTCTCTCTGCAAAGAGCCCATCAGTGTTGGCCTGGCTGGCTCCCAGCTACATGAGCTATGTTTCTCATGCTTTTTCACAAATGCTTAGAAAGAATGGAGAGCCACAGATTCCAGTGATTGGTGCCCAGACCACAGAGAGGCCATACAGTGCCTTCCCTCCCTCACCAGTAGTTCTTTGGGTAGGCTAGCAAGGTTTTCCTGTTAGCAGACATAATCCTTGCCTCTGAAGACAGTGGGCAAAACAGGTAAGATGCCTGCATTCATTGAGGTTATATGTATACTTTGGTGGAGCAGATGATGAACAAATAAACAAATTAGGCAGTTTCAGAGAGCAGGAATTGCTATGAAGAAAATACCCCAGGTGAATATGATGGTCAGCTTTGTGATCTGAAAGTCCTCGGAAAGCCAACCAAGGAAGCCTAGCAAGAGCATTCCTGACACTGGAAAAGTCACATGCAAAGGCCCTGGGGTGGAGGCGCTGGTGTGGTGGAAGCTTAGGGAGCACAGGGGAACGTGACCGGGGATGAGGCACAGTCATGCAGGTCCATGCTCCTAGAGCTGAAGGCCAGATTTTATTCTGGAGGGACAGAAGAGGGCAGCTGCCTGTTGTCCCTGCAATGCTGCTTGTGCTGCTCCCTCCCCGGGAGCTGCTCCCTTGTCTGCCAGCTGAGATCCTACTCACACGAGATGATGCATCTCCCATGCAGGATCCACGGCCAACATTAAACAGCCAGTGGTGAGGTGTGTCTTTCTCACCATGGGCATGAAAATTCATTAGTCTCTGAGCAGGCATTGCTGAAGGAGGCAACTTCTTGCAGATTAATGCTGTATGGAGCCCTCTGTCCCTACTGGCAGGCTCCTTGTTCCCTGATCAGGCCTCAGCCTGTGGTGGGATTTCTGCAGGATGGAGGTTCTACTTGAATGATGGCCGATGGGTCACCTCAAAGCTGGGAGATGTCTCACACAGGACCACATGGTGTGGTGTTTTCATTAGAACTGCTCCCACTTACTGGACAATTCTTCTGAGATAGGGTGTAGCTGGGATTTCTCCTGTACGTTCCCCTCCCTACCCTTAATGCCCTTGCTGTGGATGAGCTCAGCTCTAGCTCCTAGAGAGGTGGCACATGGCTTCACCATGTGGCATTTATTCCAGCAGAGCTGCCTGAGCACATGGCCTGCTCTGACCACCTGGGCCTGCTTAAGAATGGGAGGCAGCACGCACAGTACTCCTGACGTCTGAGAGCACTGAGTCCTCCTGGTCCCTGCCCTACCTCTGCTCTGTTCCAGGGCCAGCCTTCTCCGCCCACCCCCTCTGGGAAGGATGTGTGGGCTGATGGGGCTCTCACTTTAACCTATTCTACCACTACCCTTTGAGAGACAAGGAACCCTGCCTTCTCCTTGGGGAGCCCAGCTTCCTCCTGCTTCCACTTTTGGTGGCAGGTGTGGTTCAATGAAATGGCAGAGAAAACATGGTAGTGGCAACTGTGCACCCTTGACCCATCTTGGACCAACAGCTAACAAACTGCTTTCATGTGTGATGGGGGCCATCAGCCCATGGCAGGGAGCAGGGAGATGTCTCAGCTCTGGGTGTGGGGTGAGCACACTGCATCGTCACTCTGCCCTGGTGACTGCTGACCAGCAGGACTGGGGGACAGCATACTCCAGTCAGCTCTGCAACCCTGAGCCCAGCAGAGTATGGCACTGGGTCACTGCTGGAACAATGCATGATTCTGCGGCTTTTGGAAGGAGATGTTCTTGATCAGTGGCTGATTTTGCTAAAGTATCTGAAGTTGTGACCTTGACCTTGAGTCAGCAGAGCCTCAGAGCCCCTCTGAAGGCTGTCTACCTATGCTATGCCAAGTTGCAAAGAGTTCCAGGAATATTTACAGCTGGTCTTTAAACAGCAGTGGATATGAATAAAAGAGCAATATCTCACATCATTAGTCCATAAATATGCAGTTTAGTTTTATTTGTCAAATAAAATAACCTGAGATTGAACTGCCTGGTTGAAAGACACAGACATACATACACCCGTCTCCTTGCCCTGCCCCCTTTCCCATCCTTATATCTGCAGCACTTCAGGAATGTTCTTCCCCCAAATATGCCCTTTCCTTCCCTTCCTAGCATTCCTGGGAAGAATCATTCAGGCAAGTTTCCCTTCCGCTCCCTCCCGAGGGAAGCCAGCCAAATGCTTGGACTGCCATCGAGGTCACCAGCTCAAGCTCCTCAGGGAAGGGATAGCTGGAGTCCTCTCCCCTATCTCCTTACTTAAGGGAGCCTCATTTTCATTCTATAAAAGGCTTGGAGCCTGTGCTTGGCTGGAAGTTGGTTTTGCTGGTCACAGGGGACTGTGCTATGCAGCCCTGTGGGAACAGAGTGGGGAGAGCCCTGCTACACCCCAGTCTGGGGTTCCAGTTGCCCCTCCGAGTACAGATGGGTATGTGTAAACTGGCAAGAGGCCTGAAATGCAGGAAGATAAGGCGGGAACACATTTCCTTGGGGATCTGGGCTTCGGACTGCAGGGCGAAGTTGTGCCAGCCCTGTGTGCCCTATTTCCATCTGGCTCTGGGTAGATGAGAGGCCTGGGAATGCAGGTGTGCACCTGGGTTTTGCTGTTGGAATGGACCCTGTGTCCAGAGTTAGAAAGAGCAGTGGAATGAGGAGGGTGAGCTGAGTGGGTGCCTGGGCTCCTGCCTCATGGGTGTGGCTGGGTGACATAGCTCTCTGCCTCTCAACGACACTGCTTATGTGTCAGGAGGCTCTGAAGAGGAGACTTGAACTTTTTCGAACTTGGGTACTGCTCAGCCAGAGCAAAACATGTTCTGATCTGAACTTCAACACTTGTTGGTAATTTTTACAGCAGAAATACTAAACATAACTTATGCTGTCAACACACAATTCAACCAAGACTCAGTATATCAAATCTGAACTTTATCTTAGAATGTCATTCTTTTACAAAAAAGAATGTTCACCTTATAGGCTCAGAGGCTGAGCTCCATCAGAGAGACTGAGGGATGTACTAGTGAAGTACGAGGGTCTTGGTGGACCCCATATTGTGTTTTGCTGAGTCGCCCAAATTCAAGGTGCTGCTAGGTGTAGGATATTCAAGAGTTGGAGTTGTCGATTAGTCTGTGGTCTCCTTACAGGATCAGCTTTTGCTTCTCCTGATGATGACTATGGTGTAACACTCATGGATTTTTAGACTCGTAGTCTCCAGTATGCTCCAGCATGCAGGGCCCCAATGCATAAATAAGTCATAATTTTCAGGGAATATGACTTTTTTCTTATTGTTTCTCTTCAAGATATTGTGTTTGTAGATGCCATCTTTTATTAAACTAACCTGTGTTATATTTTAAAGAAGGAAGTTGGCCATGTAATGAAATTCAAAGCCATTGTATTTTTCTCCCATCAAAATGCTCTCTAAAAGGTATTCAGAGGCATAAGGCTCCTTTGGGCTACACACTAATGGAAGAGATACCCCAAACTGAGGATTCATTCTTCTTAAGGATCCAGAAGTAAAACAGAATCAAAATCATGATAAAATATGGGGAAAGGAGCAAGGTTGTACCTGGTCTGTCTTTCCCAATCCATTAGCTGTGGCCTCAGCTTGCAAGATGTACGGAATCGTTAAACATCCACTCTGGGCTGAATGGTTGGTTTGAAGCAGGGTAAGTGTGATCAGAGCAGAACAATTCTAACATGGTTTGGAGGGCTGGCCTCTGGGGCAGGGGAGGGGCTGGCTGGCCCTTCTGTTGCCTATCTCCGTGAAATCTTACCCTTTTGGTGTCCTTGGGAGTTTCATCTTTTTAAGTGATGGTCATTTTCTTGGTGCCAAGATACTGTTTTTGTGCTGAAGCACTTGTCAGGGATTGTGACATAAGACAGAAACTTACACAACTTGCCATGAACAAAAAGGAATGTGTCTCGTTAGCAGCACAGGCAGGATACACAGCCCAGACCAGCAGCCTTTATTACTTTTGCCCAGGAGGGGTAAATATCATCCAGTTCAGTGGGGCTATATCCTTGGAGAAACAGCCAGGGTTTAATCCAAAGCACCAGAAAGATGGGTTTCTGACAGCCTCCTGCAGCTGACCCCCAGCATGCATCACTGGGGAGCATGCTCAGACTCTTGGGGTGAATTAGCCCACAGCCCCTTGCCATGCCAGGTGTTGGACCCAAGGCCAGCAGGCTCTCAAGGTACAGATGCATCCCCAGGGCAGCCCACTCCATGAAGCCGCGTTCAAGGCCAGGTCTACCCCATGACTTCCTTCTCCCTGGATGAAGCAGGCCGTGTGCACATTAAGCACTCAAGGAATGGGGCTGCCACTGCGGGTCAGACAAACTGGCTGAACTAACAATACCTGGTGTTCATTTCATTGCTTCTCACAGACACAACAGAGAATGTTTTCCCTCAGGGGCTTAGTTGGGGCTTACTCGAAGCACTGTGTGTCTGTCTGTCATGGAAACAGCTAAATGGAAGTTCCATGAAAAGTGTTTCTCAAAGGCAATTGTTGACAATAAGTAAAAGGGTAGCAAAAGGTTTAAAACCTGGAACCCCTCAAGCCTAGATTTGTGGTCTGTAAGACCCCTTCAGGGCAACCTGACTGGTGCCCCCAATGCCAAATGACAGAGAGCCCTTTCCTAGGTACTGGGTATGTGGGCAAGGATGTTGTAACCAGCCCTGCTTTACCTACAGGCCGAGCTCAGGCCTGATGTCTGCAGACAGAACAGAAGGATCAGCTCCTCAGAGGAGGGAGCAGGCTATGCCTTGGAACGATGGATTTAAAACATTTATAAAACATCCTTAAACTTCTTCCAGGAACAAAAGTTTTAAATGAGGGAAAGAGCCTCAGCTATTTCAAGGTCTTGGATTCATTCCCTTTCTGGCAATTGTGAGCAGCCGTGCAGATTTTGAAGCTCCCTCCAGAAATGGAAGAAAACTGATTTAGCCAGTATGCAAAGAGCCCACCGGTGTGAAACACCTTTACCCTCTTTGAGGTGCCCTTCTTCCCATGCGGGGGACAGGCATGGGCCTGAGCCTCTGTGGTGCTGCTCCTGGCATATTTCACAGTCCTCCACTGGGGCAGTTACTAGTGTGGCCATCGGGCAGGACGTTCAGGCAAGAGACTGAATCACAGAATGGGGCCTGAATCTTTGCTGCCCTTGCTCCCGATCCTCAGGTCCTCCTTATCAGCATCTGTTAAGCTGCACTACTGCCAGAAGGACCACACAATTTATGTCTCTTGATCATCCTAAGAGCTCCTTGAAAGCAGGACAGGATCTTATTTTTGCATCTCTAGCCAATAGCTGGAGTGCTGGGTAATCACAGTTGATCAGTAGCTGCTGACTGATTATTGGATTCCCATTTAATTGGCCACCATCTCCTGTCCCCAACTGACCCAATAAATCTGTGCAAAGGTATGTTAGAGGAACTGTTCTGATAGTCAAGTTTTAAGAACATCAAGTATAGTGTTCATGAGAATATCAGTTCTTTTTTATGTTTTCTGAACAAACTTCCCATGACGATTCACTGCTGGGCAGGACTTAATCCAGAGTTTGGATTCCCTGAACACCTGCTCTGGGAAGTCCTCTCTCTGTCCCTTGTGGCAGACATATACCCACAGTGCACCAGGTGTCAGGGCCGTGACAGCCGTGGGGCATCACCTGGAAGAAGACTGGGAGGTCAGGTTGGAAGGAGAGGACAGCTGTTGTCTGGGGCGGAGCGACGGAAGGGGCGTTCATTCTGTGAAGATGAGTGACGTAAAATTGAGGGAATGACAGTGACAAGGAAAACCCATTTGATGACTGTATTCCAGGATCACCGCCTTCCATGACCGGGCCAGCCAAGGCTGTGGACTCCTGTGCATCAGTCAGTTAAACTGGGAGGGAAACTCCAAAGGAAAGAAAGCTATTCCAGTAAAAATTTAACAAGTTTAGGGCTGACTTTGAGGATGTGTGTGCAATTTTTTTTTCTTCTGGGCTTAATTATTTCAGTCCTTGGTGGATAAGTGTTTGGAGGTGGGACAGCCTTTTCCCTAATGGTAAAGCCTGGAGTCACAAAGAGCCTCTCTTGAGGAGAGTGACCCTCAGAAGAATGAGGCGGTGGGTGCAGGCAGGAAAATGGGGCCAGGAGGGAAGGGCCCTGGAGAGAAGGCTGCAGCTGGGGTGGGCAGCCTGCAGAACACGCAGTGCCGCCCTCAAGGCGCCCCTTCTCTATGACAGATGACACCACCCCATGCACACAGTTTAGGACAGAGGGCATTAGGAACCTCTCAGCCATCGGGTACTCAGTGAAACTTAGCAGGTTTTGGTTGAAGAATGCAGTAGCAAAGCAAAAAAGTCAAATAATAATAACAATAATAATAATACCAGAAGAATGTTCAAGCTACAATTGGATTCCCAGAGGACAATATCTGCTGACGCAATCAATGACATAGTGCCATTTCTAACCTTCTTTTTTTGCCTCGGAGACAGATAAAGAAAAAAAAAATCATGAGCTGCCTATCCCCTGATAACACAAACACAACTGCAAATAAACATATCAATGTCTACACACAATGCACATTTATGCAGAATCCATACTCCTGGCGATTCTTCGGTTATCAAGTAAATGTCCTTTTGAGCCTAAGACATGATGCTATTAATTCTGTCTTGGGGTTTGGGGTAGAGTTTGACTGTCTGTGAATAAAAAGGTGAGGCCAATTAAGTGGCGTTCACTGGGGACTTGGAAAAGAAGAGGCTTCTTGCGGGAAGGTAATTATATCTTCATTGACCCTCGCGTGGTTCCCCCACCCCGGTGTCGGGGGCCCTCTGCCTCGCGGTGTGACATCTCCTTTGGAGATGAGCTGCGGTTACCTTGCCGAGGCCGCCTCTCCCCGGATGCATTTTCTAATCAGTTCACATGATTGAGCTTCCACCAAGTGATGCTTTACTTAATTCCTTTCCGCCTGTAGGGTGTGAGGCTTGGAGGGCCTCTCGTCAAAACTTTGGAGGGCTCTGTCAGTTTGAAAAGAACATGACCTTTAAATTGTATCAGTATGTTTGCTGGTGCATAAGGGAAAGGAAAAGGTTTGTCCTGATGGAAAACCACTCAGAGACCAAGGAGTAATTCAGAGGGAACTAGCCCAGGAAGTTAATTTGTTTATACATAATTTGCTAAGTGGGGCGAGGATGGGGTTCATGCACCTGCTGGCTAGAAAGGCCCGACAGGCCAGGTCTGGGGACATTTAGCCTAGCTCAGGGTTTTTTTCTTTGCGTTGTTTCTCCCCTCTGAGCCACCACTGTTCCTAGAACAGTTAAACCCATATGTTCCTATTTTGCAATTGGAGGACAGATTTTACAAAAGCATTTTCTTCCATACACCTGATTAGCAAGGGCTGTCCTGATGCTGTGTGATTGCAGCAGGAGAGTGAGCACTGACTGAAAAAGTTCATTGAAAGACTGCTTTTTAGAGATCAAGGCATATATTCTGATTTTATTTAGAAAGTTTTATTAGAATAGAAAATATTCAGGAAGCCCATCTGTTTTACACACACAGCATACATACATGCACTTTGTGTATTGCGTAGAGTTTTCACTGTTTCTTTGAGCAATTTCCTTTTTTTAAGTTGCATCACTTTGAATTTAGAAAACCTTTAACTACGATCCTTTTTGTGTCAGGATTTGTACAACTCCCCTCTTTGTTCCAGTTAAAAGACTTGATTTATAATGCAGAAATAAAGAATAGAGGTTAAGAAAATGGACATTTCCTGGTTTAAGGAGGTGACCAAAAATAACAAAATTTGAGCTTTGAGCAGATATATACTTCTTTTCAGTTTTTAAATTTGTAACATGTTTATCCTTCCAAATCAATCAGGCTGCTCCCATTGTCATTCCTCTCTGCTGCGGAGAGCGAGATGGCTAGCCCGGTGCCGTGTCATGAGGACATACAAAGATGGGGCGTCAGTAAACATCCACGTCTAGTTTGCTTGGGATAGAGCACCTTGTTTCTTGTGGAAGATTATGTTACTTCAGGCTTCCCCTGAATTCACTCACATCAAGATCAATATGCATGGGGGTCTCTCTATTTAAACATACTGTGACTAGACAATAAATGTGCTCTTTGCAGTGAGAAAGAGCAGTGCGCGGGCTCCTGACTCCAAGCCCCGTTTATCCTCATCTGTGAAGCATGAGCATTTGTCAGGTTAGGTGAAGCCCCTGTGCCTGACCGCAAGCAACAGTGCTGTGAAGTATTGACTGAGTCTGGGTTCTTAATGCAAAATGCAAAATGGGATTTGAAACATACTTGATGGAATTAAAACATTAGTATTGGCTTTCAGCTCTTGGTTCCCTGGCTTCTGGAATAAATGCAGGGCAACTTAAAAATGAAAGCCAACAAACCAACAGACAACAGCCAGATGCCCTTGCAAGACAGAGGAGGCACAGACCCTCTCTGCCTGATGCGCCAGTTGATTTTCTCCAGTGTGGACTCTGGTAGCTATTTCATCTTGAACTTTGACGTATATTTCTCATTTATTTTAAGTAGAATGCTTTTATTTTACTATAGAGATATGAAGACACTGTGACATGTTAGGTAAGTGAAATAATCCTGATTACCACATCAGGCCATATATAGGGGATCTTAAAAAGAAAATGCCATAAAAACCCTAACATCTATACATTTAGTCTCATATCAGTGTTTACAAGCCATGTATATACATTGGGCCTCTCCACAGTGGAGAAGCATGGGATTTGGTGTCCAGTCTCTTCCAGGGAGGCCCATGGGGGATTTAATACAAGAGAGCCTCCCCTAGTACATGAACTAGTTATGGTCCTTTGGAAACCTGTCCTTTATCAAACAGGTTTCATGTTCATCATAGCAGGAACCAACATGGGTGGTCCATATTTAATGCCCCTGGAGGTCCATATTTAATCCCAAACCTTGGGACTCTGAAGAAACTGATGAGCAGTTCCTTTATGCCACAATTAATCCAGGTCCAGAGCTTTAATTGTCTTTCCTCAAGGCTTCGAGGAAATTTGTGTTTGGGTTATTACCCTGATGCTCACCAATGGGTAGCATGCTTGGGTCAGGGAATCAACATGCCCCAAAGTATCATTTCTGGCTTCCAGACATACTCATTTACTTATGTCCGGGATGTATCCAGTAATCTCAGCTGAAAGCAAAGGAAGCCATGGCAATATTTTCTAAGGGGTTTCCTCCTCCCTTCATCTTGAAGCCTGCCCTCCAGACATCTGCCTGGTTTGGAGTCGCACTATCCCTCAGTCCCAAGTACTGCTGCTCAGTCCCCATGGACCCTCAGCCCCAAGAAGGTGAGAAGGTAAATGGGGGAGGATCAAGAAACAGTGGGCACTGTCACCTGGCCCCGAATTGTCCACTCAGCTTGCTGGCGTTGACGGAAGCCTCTGGGGGAGTCCATCACTCACCAGCCCTCAGTTTCCGGGGGTCTTGGCCTGGTTTGGGAATGGCTAATCTTGTGTAACCCAAAACTTTATGGCTCCCTTTCATGTCAGAGGTCTCTGTAGCACTGGCTGGCTGCTCATCTGAGGAACCAAAGGATGCTACATTGGCTCTTTTCAATTGATAAAATTTGCTTGGCCTAAGATTCTCATTCTTTCTAGGCTCTGAAGCCCCAAGTTTCTGAGATTGTATCTGGCACTCCAGTCATCTCTCTCCAGAGTTTATTTCAAGGGTATTGCCGGGTGAAACCCTTTGACCCCAGTCTGTAGTCCCCCTGGTCTATGAAGAGCTCAGAATAATATGTGGCCTCTTCCCCAGGGCTGGGGTAATATGGGCTCCCTGGTTGGCCCCTGTGGCTGCTACATCCTGCTTTCGGTCAAGAGTGAGCAGCTTAGCCTACTGAGCAGAGAATATTGTCCTGGGCTCTGGAACTTTCCTGAGTGGTGGGCCCATCTCGGTGAGGTAAATCTGTGACTCTCCAGACACATTTTGAGTGAATTGGTTTCAGCTTTCACGAAATGCTAATGTTGATATTGTTTCATCTGGTTGCATTGTTTTTCACTTTAAAATTACAGCTTTAGTACATTAAGCTAATTTCATAATACTGTATTAACTTAATATTCCATAAATCACACATGTCAGATTGCATTGTTACAGATGCACAAAACCCAAATTTACTACTCAAGCTCTCCAAACACATGTATTCATAATTTGCTCCAGCGAGCCCTGCGCCGCCATATAGGGTTAAGGAATTACACATTCCAATGCCAGGCACAGATCATGCTGCTCTCTCTCTGCAATTGTTCTCCATACAAATTGAAACAATATATTTCCAGCCATTTTCATAGTTGTAATTACTAGCAAAAATCGTAATACCGCGAACATATTTTAAACACCTGCACTTTTGGTCCAACTCATTTTTTTCTTTTAAGCTGAGTGTTTCCATTCAAATAAGGTTGAGAAAGCTCACTGGTGGTAGCAATTGCCGGCTATGTTTTTTTCTGGGAAACGATTACAACTTTTGACTTGGAAGGAAAAGAGAAAGAAACTGGTGGACGAATCTCAGCTTGCACCCTCTCGCTCCATTTCCCCCTTTTCTCTTGCTCTCTCTCTGCCTTGGCAAGTGGGATTTAATTGTAGCTGGATTGGCTTTTATATGCTGCCTGGCCCTCTTGCAAGGGTGCAAAGTTCTGTGCTGAAGCCCGGCTTTCTGGTTCTGGGGAACAAAGGGATGCTCTCCGTGGGGGATATGGCGGTGGGCTGGGGTAGCCGAGGAGCCTCTGTAGGTTTTTAAGCACATACTGTCTAATCGGGCTCTGACAAGTCCATTGTAAATCAAAGGTCTGGTAAGTGGGGATGCCAGAAATGTTTGATCTCCTTCCAAGCCTTGAAACAACTTGCTTATTTTTTCTGCAGTTTGGCTCCTCACTAAAATAAAACATTGTGAGATGAATGTTCTGACGGGTCATTGTGTGTCAAGCTGTCACTCTGTAATGGTTACATATTTCAGCTGGATTGAGGTGGTGCCTGTTGGGGGAGGTCTGGGAGAAATAGAGAGGCAGAGAGATAGGGTAAGGAAGGAGACAAAGAGTAACAAGATTTCTGCTTTCTCCTTGTGGCTGATCTTCATTTAAACCAAACACTTGTCATGTTCAGGGGAAGTTTTATAAATTTTTAATGATATTGGGTACAACTGGTGCTTTGAAATTTGCTGTACTTTAATTTTTTCTTCGTTAGCAAAGGTTCACTAATGCATTGAAGTGCTAAGAGCGTATCCTAGGGATGCCACGATAATTGTGTTGTTAATAATATTGTGGCACTAGTAATGTTCTCCTGGTAATCAAGGCATGAGATTTTTTTTTAATATATTCGGTTATTACACTGCATCTCATACAAATCATGTCAATTACAATTGCCAGCCTGTGACAGTTAAAATAATTGTATACATTTTCTAGAATTTTCCATTGGCTTGGCTAATCAAGCTAAAAAAAATTCAACACATTATTTGCATTAATTTTGTTTCTAGTCTATTTCCACTCCTAAATCATTTGTCCATCTACTTCAAAAGACAGAACAGTAAGTATTTTAATAATAAATATACAAACACATTCACACCAACCTAATTTAAGAATACTTCTATAGGTCTAGCAAGATGGAATCATCTGGTAGGAATGTTTTGTGTGACTGGGTTTATGACTTCCACTGGTGTGCATTCACACTGATACTGAGTTCACATTGCATATGCTTGGAATATGTGGATTCTGTGTTTATGTAGACAAACCTTGTAAGAACATTCACTTTAGCATTTTCTATTTCTGTATTCAGTCTGTAGTTCTGTCTAGGTCAGGAGAATTACATGATTTTGGTCTTTTCCCTTTTGGTTTCATGAAATAGCTCAATATTCCTCTGCACCAGGAGATGATGTATGTAATACTTTGCAGAATGGCTCTGTGAATTTGCAGCTCAAACACTAGTCTTCCACTTCTCTGAGCTCTACCTCCTGACCAGCGCTGGAGCTTTCTTTTTTGGAACTGAAATAGCTAAACATCCAGAAAGTACTGAGCATGTGAGACTAGCTGCACATGGAGTCCCCTGTGGTGTCTCAGTAAATCTCCCCAAAGCCTGGTCTCTCCTTGTCCTTCCCTGTCACAATCAAGAACTGGAATTGGTGACATGGAGGCATTTTTGAATGAGGACCCGGGGTGCATGGAGAATGGGGGAGATGCTGGCAGGCTGGTAGGGGAGCCTTTTGCTGCCTGGCTGTCAGCAGCCCTGTTGCATTTCGGGACAGTGGGTCAGAGCAAGGGTGAGGTATTTGCCTGAGGATGACTCTCAGGCAGATCCTGAAGAGTGAGTCACCCTGATCTGTTTCATGTAGAAAAGAGAAGATCAGAAAGCAAGTGGAAATGTAGCAGTTTCACAAGGATCCCTCCAACAAGAAGGAATGGCAACTCTTGCAAAATAACAGTGTCTGAGAATCCAAAGAATGACAGATGGGCATATAAGATTTATTTGAACAGTTTTCGGGCAGGTCAGTGATATTATTTGGAGAATAATAAATAAGTCCCCCAATTCCTGAGGTCCTCCACACCCACCTTGCTCTCCACACCCTTCAAGGCCAAGCCTATGCTGCCAAGATTTTGCATGAGGGTCAATGGCTACAGGTTATGGGGGTCAGGGAAACAAAATATTTTTCTCCTTTTTAATGCAATCATACTCTCTTAAACATGGCTTGAACAAATCATCTCTCAAAACGGAGAATTTATTTCTCAACTTTGCCTGGAGGTACAGCAGGGAGAACAGATTTTTTTCCTCTCTCTGGCCCTTTGAGTCCTGACCATGCAGAATGGATGGCTTTAGAACTGTGCACGGACAGGAAAATCAATGCGTCATACCAGGAGGCTTCAGGGGTTAGGTTCCCATGTCCATGTCAACAAGGCTATCGTTTTTTTTAATGCTCTGAAGTTATCACTTCCCGCTGCAAGAGCCACCACTGTGACTTGTGTGGTCAAACCTTAACAAAAGAATTTCCCTTTGCCCACTGCTCAGTGGCATGGAATTTAATTACTGCACAGGGAGAATTTTTTCAACTATGACAATCGAAAACAAACAGGCAAGCCCCCAGCAGCAGACATTCCCAGGGCAATTGGCTGGTACATTGCAGAAGGGATGGCAATCTTGCTGGGGACTGGAATGCCACATTTGTACCAGGCCTCAGCTTTGGCAGATGGCAGGCTACCCCAGGGGGTCTCTGCTATCTCTGGATTCTCCTGGAATGTAGCTTCTGGGAAAAAGGACAACAGGCCTTACTCAGGAGGACCATCTTGGTGTCTGTTGGGATGAGGAGTGTAGGGAGCTGGGACTATGGGCATCTCTCCTGCTTTAAATACCACTGATCCATTAAGGATGCTAAATTTGTCAATAGAATTATGTGCCGTCAGGTGAAGACCATTTCTTCTAATAACACTGTTGTCATTAGATTTTAAACTGAGTATCTGCAAATGAGGCCTTGGTTAAGCTTTTGTCAATTTAATCAGTCCAACAACTGCATTTAGTTCACTGAACCAGGATTTCTCTGTGGGTCCTGACAGCAGCCCTGTCTACAGGCCTAGAGTTTCTCAGATTCACTGAGCTCGCAGCCACATTGGGTCCAGATCCCTCCTGGATGCCAGGGCAGGCAGACCCTGTGCCCTCCTAAAACGGCTCTTTGATCTGGTTTTCATTCCCTCCAGCCCCTTCCCACATTTGCTTTTCCCTTGGCTGTCCTGTCGGTGGTGACGCAGTGCTAACACCACGGTGCTGGAGGCCACGGTGAGCATTGCTCACTCGCAGCAGGCGGATGAAAAGGCAGTGCAGATGTAATTTGTTTTCAATGGCTGTTTCAAAAGAATAATTGTGGTGACATTGTGGGATCAATATTATAGATTTTTGTTTTCAAGTACACTGTATGTGTGGTGCTAAAGGGAGGCAGGAAATACAACACTGCAGCCTGAATACAATAAAAATGGATTGAGGTCTGCGGGTATTTGTCGGCTGCTAGCCATCACGGGTTTGGAACATCATTGGTGGGATTACCAAGTTTGTCCTTTGGGTTGGTATTTCATGGTGAATGTGTGCACATTGCCTGAAGTTCTCCTTTTTTGCTTCTTTGGGACCTGTTTCCTGAATCTGTGTACAGTAACTGGAGGCGAGCTTCCATAAGGTGAAGCTCGGCTTTACTCGCTACCCCAGTGGAGGTGTTGGGGCTGCTGGATGGGGGAGGGGGAGTGTTAAGATCTGTGGAAGGGGATGGTCATTTCACCAGAAAAATCGGCTTTCAATTCCAAACAGGTGTAGGGTGACTCCAGAAGCTGCTGCGTATTTCCTCTAGCTCTTCATGCGGGGCCTCCAAAGGACAGACCCCTTCACAGCGTCTGTGGGCTCTGGGTGGGACCAGGGGCTTCTGCGGTCATGGGAGCATGTCCCCCAGCCTCCCCTCCAGCATGCTGTAGGCTGCAGCCTTGCCCTTGGACAGCATGCTCTTTGGAGAAGCACTGTGCTCAGGAAGCTTGTCTGAGCATAGTGACTGTCACTTTAAAATCCGTGAACGCTGGAGGAAATGATCAAGGCCTCCTGAATTCATGTGGGTTTCCTGACTTGGGGTAACTAGACAAAGATACAGATCCCAGGGTGAAAATCATATGAACAAAAAGTAGTAATAAAGCTGAATAAATGTAATGAGATGTGAAAGAAAGCATGGTGCTTGTTGTCCCTCTGTCTTTTGTAATTAGACCCTGAAAGAAGCGAAAGTTCTGGCAAAATACCTTTCTAGTTACTGGCTTCCAATTGTAAATGAACATGCTCTGTTTTGGGGTGAGAGAATTGTTAGGTAGAGAGCAAGATTCAAAAGGACTCCCAGGACAGGAGAGCTGCAGTATCTGGCCCAAAGAAATCACTTGACACGTGGAGACACTGAGGCACGCATTCCTGGGGACCTGCCTGGTCTTCCAGTGAGTTTAAAGAAGCCACGTAGTTTGACTTCCAACCCAAAGCTTCCCAAAGCCCATGAACTTGGCTCTTGTGTGGATCTATTTATTTGGATAGCACAATGTCTTTCTCCTTTTTTATGTTTTCTTTTTATTTTGCTTCTTTCTTTTTTAAAATTGAGCACAAATATACAATTGGGAGAGTTCCATAAAAATCCAGTTCTGGATTCTTTTGAAAAATCTGAATATCTAAGAACAATGGACCCATATCCTGCATGGCAGCGCCTGGCTGGAGCAAGCCCCTGGTTTCTGCTTTGGATGGGGCCCTCCTAGATGGTCAAGCATGGGGGTTGGTGGGTGCTAACAGGGCAGACTAATGTGTCTGTACGATCTGAGACCTATTTGAAACATTTATTAACTTGGCAGAGTGGCTAGCAGGGGCATGTTTCCTTCAAGTTGGGCTTTCCTTAGTCCTACCAGGCATAGAATAGGATTAGTAAATATGAACTGATTGGTACCCTCTGACCTCTAACACCCTGTGTTAACAGTGTGTGAGCCTGTGTGATACAAACTGTCTGGAGGAAATAAAAACCAAAGCATCTACACATTTCAAAGTAGCCAGATGTTTACATTCACACTTCTTGAGGATTTAATTCAATAAACATTCGCCAAGCTCCTCGCTTAAAGTTCAGACAAGAGGGAATTCCTTCTCTCAAGGAGCTCACAGTCTATCAGGGAAAAAAAAAGTACTAACTACCTAAGATGTAAATGTGAATTATGTTATTATTTATTGAACACCTACTGTGTACGAGGCCCTGAGAATACCCTTTAAGTCAGGGGACAAAGAGAATACACACAAAAGGAAAGACAGCAATGAGAATGGCTGTATTTATTTTTGGGGTTTGAATGTAGTTTAAGGTGGAATTAGCATCTTAATTTAAGAGTTATTTATTGTTGGCTGTGAATGAGGCATGGGGTTAGGTGCTGGAGCCATAATGGTGAGTAAAGTAAATGTTAATCAAATAATGAACACAGACATATACTCAAACTAGTAAGTGTTATGAGGGAAGAACTCAGTGCTATGAGCACAAATGACAGAGTAACCTGATCAAGACTAGGGAAGATTAGTAGTAATTAAAGTAATAATAATAATAATAAAAGGGATTCTCTGAAGAAGATGTTTGGTCTGAAGATTGAAGAATGAATAGGAGAACAGAAGATCTTTCTACACAGAGGAATCAGTATGTGCAAAGGCTCTGGGGCAAGAGAAAATGTATCATAGCTCAGGGGCTCCAGGAAGACCAGGCTGGAACACGGGGAGCAAAAGGGAATGGTGTGTGAAGAGGTGCTGCAGAAACGGATTGGCCAGTGCCAGACTCAACAGTATCCTACAGTCCAGGGAAAGACATTTGGTTTTTGTCTTCAGAAGAACAGAAAGGGAGAAGAGTTTAGGCATGAACATGTATATATGGTAACAGATCTGTCTTGTAAAATGAGAATTTATCCTAAGTTGGGTTTCCCAGGAAACAGATTCCGAGATTCAGAGATTTGTGTGTAGAATGTTAATTGGGGGAATGCTCTTAGGAACAACACCTGCAAAGAGTGAGGAGAGCAAGACTGGGGAGAGGGAGAAGTTAAGCTACGAGGAGCTGCAGCAGAGGCCTCAGCCAGGCCCGTGGGGCACTCTGGAGCTGGAACGGCTCTGCTGAGATGTCCCACACTGAGGCTCAGGTCTATGCACCGACACGCCATCTAGTCAACTGGTTGTTGCATGTAGGTGTCCCCTGGGGAGGCAGAGTGGATCTTGGATAAGATTATTCTCTTCAGATGAGAACAGTTTCCAAAGAGGAAGTCAGCTGAGAGTTGCCACCTACCAATACTCTCAGAAGCTGGGATGTGTGGCCACACAGAACACAACAGTCCACCCTTTGCACTGCACAGACCTACTTGTTTCATAAAGGAAGTTTTGTGAACAGCTCTTTGAGGATCCTGGTTGGTCTCTTTTCCAAGACAGAGTTAGGCACTGGAGAAAGAGCTGATGGGACAAACTACAGTCTCCCCCATTGAAGCTGGTCTTTGGCCACATCTGTTACTCATCATCTCTGTCTTCTACTATCCATTATTCTTTTCCTTGGCTAGCACTTTTGTGTCTGAGTGACTCATCTGCTGCAATGATCAGACCTCATCTCTAACGGAAGTGGCCCTCTGGTCACCATGCCCTTTTCCAGCCATGGCTGCTGCACTCCTCCATCTGTTTCCAAAATAGGACATAGGTGACAAGGGACTTTGGTGAATCAGCTGGCTGCCCCCGTTCTATATCAACAGCCCTGTCTCCTTTCCTTTCTTGCTAGACTCTTGGCATAGGAACCCCAAATGAACAGGTGACAACTGTAGCTAAAAGTGCAGTGGAACTCTTGCCAAGTCCCCTGGTGAAAGAGTTCCAGGTTTGGGCGTCAGGACCTCTAGATACCTGCACAGCCTGTAGTCACAGGGGGAGTGAACTCAAATTCCCCAAGTGGGTCACTAGGAGGGATGGTAAGTGGGCCACGCCTACTTCCACCTTTGGTTCCCAACCCCATTTATTCCACATATCAGGGACACAGAATCATATGATTTTCATTGCTTTAGAGTGTATGCTGAGTCCTTGAGAAAGATGTCCAGGTTATCATCCCATAGTTTGTGCCTGGGCTGAATCTTCAAAGGGCCATTCTATTGCTCTGTAAGGCTGGCAGCTCCCTTTGTGGGGTGCTAAGTGGAAGAACTAGAGGACCTAATGGTCATATGCTCACTGTCACACATTCTGTGTTATGCAGTGTGTCCTTCGGTACAATGCAACACTATGTGAGATCCAGTTTTGTTGTAAAACTTTAGATAGTAGTGCTAGTTAAAACCCTGTGGGCAGGAAAAGCAAAGCCATATCAAATATATGTGTTAATTCCAGTCAGATTGAATCATTACATTTTCCAGGGTGGGAGGGCTTCAATGTAATCAAGTCACCCCAGAGTGGATGGTTAGCTTTCTTGTGATATGATGCCATGTAAAGGACTCAACATTGGTCTCTGTTGCTGGCAAGTTGGACATTTGGTTACATTAGTCTTAGAGGAATAGGATCCCATGATATTGGGCACATGCATAAGCTTTGTGCTACCATGTCTCTGCTCCACTCAGAGGCTGGTTGCCATCATCTGGCTCAGTCATTCATTCTACTTGATTGTTTAGCATTTCTTCCATGCTTCCTAGTGGGTATTATCATGTAATACAGAGATCACCACACTTTGTGCCCTCCCCTGCATCTGTCCATATTCCTCTTTCACAGATCTCTTTGCAGTCTTCCCATTATTTTTTCAAACCTCTTGACTAACCAGCCAAGCCATTTGCCACTGCTCTCTCTCTCTCTCTCTCTCAGAGAGAGAGAGAGAGAGAGAGAGAGAGGAGTCAGGCCACTTTTTTTTTCATATGAAGTGAATTACCAGCTTCACCACCTGAAGCTCAGGCTATTGGAAAAATTTTCCCTCACTAGTGTCTTTTAAGGCCATCACTGTGGGGACTGTAGCACAGCAGTGGTGTGTTTGAAGCTTACATGCACACACTGCTCTGAGGACTAAGCTCAGCATTTTTCCTCTCCATCAGCTGGTCATAAGGACACCCGTGAGGTTATCACAGGTGTGAGGTGAGGGAAGAAGAGCTGGTGTAACAGTGGACATGGGGTCTGGGATACCGACTCCCGCAGCTTACTTGCGCCCCTTGGCCCTATTTACACCGGCCATGGGTGAACTTCTTCTGTACTGTAGTGGATTCCTGCTGGTTTACCTGACCTTGTAGTTTGGTAGGTGTGACAAAAACCAGTTCATGATAGATAGCTCCGTCTTCATGGTAACTTGAGCCTTCATGGTGACCTGCCACAGGCAGGTGATCTGTCTTTACTAGGGCCTGGGCGTACACTTGAGTTGTTGTTTTTCATTCGGTGTATAATTCCTTACTGCATACACTCTGCGTAGTGTCTTCCAACCTCAATTACTTCTAATGACAGTGTCTACCAGGTCAGGAGGGGTTGCTTTGATCCTGGACCTGCTTTACAGAACTTTCCTGATCTAGAGTTCACAGATTTTTGTTGCTCAGCAAATAGGAGGAAAATTCTGAAATGGAGAATAAGTGCCTCTCCAACTCCAGGGGGACCTGAACTGATAGAGCATTTTTTAAATTTGTTAGAAATATGAGGTGCAATAATTTGTCCCTTATTTTAGATGGAATGCCCTGATGTGTCTTTGACTACTGGACCCTTAAAACTATTGATTTCATAGGTCTCTGAATTTTCTTAGAGTTTATCTCTCAGCCTCTGAGGGCATTACCAAGGTTGTTCATTGCCATCCTTCAGGATCTGTCTGATTTTTGTGGGCCTCAGACTGATGAATTAAATAAGATATGATACAAGCCACCCCCTTTCATCATATGCACATTTACTCTCTTGGCTGGTGCAGAGCAGTTTCAGAGACAGAGACTTCCCCTTGGCTTTCTACACTGTAATAGTCCTTACCCAAAGGCCCAAAGAACTAATTTAGAGATTTACCAACTTCCAAGTTTATTCATTTCAGTCATGCATTTTTGGGACTTGGAGATTGTCACCAGGTAGACCGACTCAGAGCTGGATTTGGATTAAGATTTCGTATTTTACCTGCCCCACTGGATGCTCACTCGGGTCGGTTTTCTAGGAAGCAGAGAGGGTGACTATAGAGAGAAGTTGGAGGTAATGAATAGGAGAGACTGATTCTGACTTGGGTCCCAGTCTGAGAAGGCTTGCAGAAGGTTTGAAGAAGTAGCTTGGGGTTTCCTAATGTGTGGGACATGAATGGTGTTAATAGTATAAGTACATGGTATTAAATTAGTGTGAGTCACAAGGTAGGTAGGTTATTCCTTTTTCATTTCAACATGTTTGCATATTTGGTGTGGCTCCAAAATGGACAGGTTGAAGCCTCTTGAGATAAGAACAAATTTCACATGTGAATATGACCTGGCAGTTGGATGCTTTTTATGGTATTGTCTTCCCCTACCTCTGAAGTAGAGACAAGAAATATTAGGATAGCTTCTTGCGGAGGAACGAATGGGCTTTGCCCTCTTAGCTTACTTTCCCAGCCTAGTCCCCACCTTGGGTATGTCGCTTCCACCTTCTGGGCCTTAATGACACGTGAGACTGTGTGAGCTATGGACTCAAGGCAGTGACCCAAATCTCTCCAATCTAAAAGAGAGGGAAAAGGGTTTACCTTTGGGTTATGATCTTTAAATTTGTATGTAGTAGAAAATACTTCCCAGGATTTAAATAGTCTAAATATTGAACTCTCTTGGGTCAGAATGTCCCTTCTGACCTCGGCATGTTCTCCCTGGTATCTTCAGTTATTTTGCTCAGCTTAGGACCCACCTCATTGAAACTCATTTATTTCATGCTGGAGGTCAAAGGGGAATAACATTGTAACTGAGGGTTTTGTGAGCAACAATTTTTCTTTTATTTGGGCAAGAAATCATAAGGCTATATATTAGTTTTCTATGGCCGCTGTACCAAACTACCTCCAACTCAGTGGCTTACACAATACAAATTTATTAGCTCACAGTTCTATTGGTCAAAAGGCCAACACAGGTCCCACTGGACTGAAATCAAGGCATTTCTTTTGCAGGCCTTAGGAAAGGATTCATTTCCCTGCATTTTCCTAGCTTTTAGAGGCTTCCCTTGTGCTTTGGCTCATGGCCTTCATCTTCAAAGCCAACAAAGTTGTGTCTCTCTGACATTTCTTTCATTTTCATGTCTTTCTCTCTGATCAAAGCCAAGAAAGGTTCTCCTTTTTTTTTTTTTTTTAAGAATTTAAATGGTTAGTTTGGGCCCACCTGGATAGTACAGGATAATCTCCCCATCTCAAGGAAGTATCCTTAATCATACCTTAGTCAAAAGTCCCTTTTGTGACAGAAGGTAGTGTATTTACAGTGTCCAGACTTACGGTGTGGACATTTGTGAGTGCTGTTATTCTGTCTACCACAAAAACATGTAAAAGTCATAGGAATCTTAGCTTCTAATTGCTGACCTCCCACTTGCCTTGGAATTCCTTCTGAAGCATTCTTGAGAATGTGCATGCAGCCTCCGGCGGTGCACCACTCATAGTGAGCTCACTGCTACTCTGAGGAAGCCTCATGGCCCTTCCCTTGCAATATTTTTTTGGATTGATCTGTTTGTCTTCTCAATCAGGCTTGAATGTGGAATTTTATAAAATGAACACAGCCATGAGCTGCCTCAACAGGACTTCTGACTGGTTTCACAGGGTCACGTCAAAAAGCCGTGCTGTGTTTGCAAGTAGGTTCTGAGTTTGTGGATTCTCTCCACCAGACACAGAGTGTAGGAGGTGTCTTTTGGTGATGAGCACCAGCTTTGAGTAGTGTTACTGCCTTATAAGTGCCTAGGAGTTGACAGTGTCCTGTTCACACAGTCCATTCATTCACTGACTTATTCACAAATACTTACTGACCCACTGCATTGCTCTAGGTACTGAGAACCAGCAGGGAACAAGGCAAAGTCCTTCCTCTTGTGGAGTTTCCATTTGGATACTGGGGGTGGGCGGAGAAATAATAAAAAGGTCCATATTTTATGTCTCAGAGAAACTGGTGCGAGGAAGAAAAATAGAGCAGAGTAAGGGGAAGGATAGAGATTGATGGGGCTGTTCTGTATGGGATGGTCAGGAAGCCCTCTCTGGGGAGGAGGCATTGAATAACATTGTGAATGGTGTCAGTGGAATCCCATCTAGAATTAGGGAGAATTGTGGAGTAAAATTCTGAGAATTTAACCAAGGTCTGTTTCTATCCCTCATTTCCTTAAATGCTCCACCAGCCCTCTCTGAAGCCTCCCTCAAGCTCAGGAGCCATAGCATCCTACCACTCTGCTTCCAGAAAATGTTGCCAGGGCAGAACCAAAGGACAAGGGGGGCAATACTTTCTAAAGTTTCAAAATAAGTTCTAAAACTCATGTCAAAGGGTTCTGCCTTGCCAGAGTCAGGCTTTGTGAGCAATGTCCTTAGGAGCTCAGGGTTTGAAGTTTCTATCACAAACAATAGATCTGGAAGGACAGTTGAGCAGCAGATCCCCTGAGTATGAACATTCCCTGGGAGTGTGGGAAGGTGGGGAGGGGCCAGAGAGGGTTGCTGTGTGTCCTTTGCAGTCCATGACAGTGTGTGCTGCAGTGTTACCTAAACTTCTGGATAGTACTGAGAAAGGGATCTCTTGCTGAAGCAGGTATAGTCAGTATGTTGTGTAGGTAAGACTCTGGTGCTATCTACTTCTTGTCTCAAGTCTATGATCCCAGGTTCCAATACTTCTTAGCTCTCCCTTGCCCTCTTCACTGAGGGTCTTCAGGGAGTTTTGTTCCCCACTTGAGTCCCAGGGACCCCACATGTCCCAAGTGCTCTAATAGAAACACCAAGGTTAATTTGAGCTGATGGGATGTGGCAAACAGGGAGGACAAATTGGTCTCATGAGTTATCTCCTCACGTAGAAAGTGCTTTTGAGAGATTTCCTTTGGGCTGGTTAGCTTTAAAAACCAAGGAGCTCACTGAGTAGGAAATACTTGAATATTTCCTGTTTGGCATGTTCTCCCAGGCTGGCTCAGGAACCCCAAAGCATGATGGGCAAAACTACAGGGCCTCCTCTCACTCACGCCGCTGGTTCTGCTTTTCTTTCCTGGGCTGGGAGAGAGCTTTGCCTGCAGCAGGCTGAGTCAACCCTAGGCTGACAGTCTGGGCCCAGCAGTCAGGGAAGCGCGAGACTTTGCTTCACAGCGAAGTTTCTAATATAACCGGCGGAGCCTGGGAAAGGCTGCTACAGCCCTGACTAATAAGGATCGAATCCCAGCGTGGCCGTCAAAACAGCTGGAGAAGCTGCAACCCCTGTTAAATGAGGAATTGGGCAAATATCATGACGCAGAAAAACTGCGTGTGTGCCCTGGTAGAAATTATACTTTTATAGTTATTTTTACATCCAAACATTACTCTTTGAGTGCCATCATATTTTATGAAAACTTTTATTAACATTTCAAAATGACCTTACCCTCATGGTGGGGCTATCAGTCCCGGGAGCCATAACCTATTTAAAACATTTTCATCTTTACAAACACAATAAAGTAAGCTGTCTTCAACATAGATTTGTAGATCTCATTAGAGATACTTTTTAAAAAGGTAGTGTGTCTCTGGGGAACATAATGACAGGTTCTAATCTTTGCATGCAAAGTTTTCAAACACGAACACTTTGTGCAAATGGACTGTTTCGTCTTTTGGCCTTAGTTGTTGTCAGATCTACTTTGTAACTGTGCTGGTATTCAGTGGGGATGGTTGGGGCTCTGGCTGCCCAAACAGGGCAGGAAACCTTGGATGGCTTGGAGCTGGTGGTCCCCACAGGGTAGCTCCCAACTTGGTTTGGCCATAGGAGGCAAGATGAGGGGTTGGGGACTCCAGGGGTGCAGGAAAGTTCACAGAGACATATGCCATCTTCCCTTTGATTGAAGCCTGCTTGGCCTTCTAGGTTGTAAATGAGGCTTCTCCCATGCATAGAGACTGGCTTAGGTGGCAGTCAAGGGGGTAATTTTTCAGAAATGCTGCCTCCAGCAGGCCAGTGTTCTAAAGGCTGCTCTGCTTAAATGATCTTTTTATGCAGCGAGATAATGGAAGCTCTTGTGCACTGCTAAGTCGGGCCTGTTTTCTGAGGAATGGTTGCATTCAGGGTACTTCTAATTTGTCAGAAGAAATGCAGACCATCTCTCCAGGAGTCCGCTGAAGAGGACATCATTTCTCTGCAAGCTCTGCCTTGGGTCAATGTGCAGCTCGGTTAGCATGCCATCCCCCGTTGCTTGCACCTCCTGGGGACACTCTGATTTATTAGGATTTAACAAGCCATGTCCTCCTCAGTCCACAGGACGAACATTTCCTCTTTCTCCCTGCTCTCTTGCTCCTTCCCTCTGGAGCCACACAACAAGGGGAGGGTCACTTTATAAATGCTCTCTAAGTCTTGTGGGAAGTGGTGCTGAGGAACTTCCCCTCTGCTGGCGCTGGCGATGGTGCCTTAGGGGCATGGCCCATGTGCAAGGAGGGCCAGACCACTGGGTAACAGGCTTCAGCTGTGGCTGTCCTGGTTTTCTGACTGAGATGGCAGCCCACAGGGCTTCCAGGGCTGGAGAGGGGAAGCCAAAGCCGTTGGTAATTGAATGCAATTACTTTCACCAGTGTCAGACTGGGGGACAAAGCCCAAGTGAATCACATTGCTGATGCCCCCAAATGTTTATCTTGTAACCATTTTAATTGCATTTCCATTTGAGCCTCCCTCTCCAGGAAGCTCACGTAATGAAGCGCTGCTCTGGCTTGGCATTCATTTTAAAGCTTTATGTTTGGCATGGATTTATTATCTTATTATCATTCTATAAATAATACAAATGTGGTCTGAACCTCATCAAGGGCCACTCTCTTGTCATCTCACCTCCTTGGGATGGTCTTGCACCCTGAGGCCCCCAGACACTCCTTTGGCAGCAGAGCTCTAGGGGGTCATGACATCGACTCCCTGCTTCTGTCTCTGAGCAGCTTTGGGACTGGCCATATTACTTAATACCCCTGTGGGGTCCTAGTGAGACCCTCCACCCCCCACAGGGATTAAATGAGCTGACATACGTAACTCTAAGAATGGTGTATGGCCCTCAGTAAGTCCTCCGTCAGCTGCGTTGTTGCTGTAGTCTGCCTTGGCTCTCTCCAACCCCATCAACTTTTCTGTCCTGGTAGCCCACCTTATTCCTCTGCTTCTAGAAGCTTCCCTTTGCTGAGACCCCCAGGGGCTTTCTTCACCACTTAGGCAGTTTCACAGTAAAGCCTCTGTGCATGAAGTGCCTGGCCACAGGAGAGGTCAGGGGAAGGTCCTGGAGGTGGGGCTTGGGGTGACGAAGTCTTGGCCTCCCCTGCGTTGTTACTCATTCCTTACCCCAGCAAGCCTGCTCTCCTAGGAGGCTCCGTCTGGCTGACAAGTACATTTGGAGTTATTCTGCCCAGGAGTCAGAAAGCTGTTGGTCTTTGTCCTCGAGGCAGATTAGGCTCTGGCTGCCTCTGACCCAGAGCTTGGTGTGCTGAGCAGCACAGTATTGGGAGAGCAGCCTGCAGACTCGTTTCCTCCTTGGTTTCTCCATTTGAATCATGTTGCTTTATCTTTCCTTGAGACTGTGTCCAATTTAACTGACTTCCTAATTCATCCATCCTTGTATGAATACATTTTGAGGGCCAATTATGAGTACACTTAGGAGGCAGTACACTTTCTCCCCTTTTTTTAGGTGGAGGCTAGCAAAGACCATGGATTTGTTCATTTAAATATCTCTTCCTTGACTTTATTCATTTTGGCTAAGAAATTAACTTGGCTGAAGTTTCAGTCTGTTAGGAAATGTTGGTCCCATTAGAAAGCAAAGGCATGAGGCTCAATTCCTAGGTTAAGTATGTGAAAAACAATATTAGAAAATAATTCTTGTGTATGTGTGTAACAGCTTTTTCAATGGAAAAGCTGGATTGAAAAGTTTTTGACTTGGTTTTACAATCTAATAGCTGGAAACTGTTGCCCTCCCCAACCCAGATTTATTTTCAACTCCTGCATCTTGGATTCTGCTCCAGCATATCAGGCCTAACACTACACAGACATAGGGTGATTAGGGATGGCCCTGTTATGGGACTGGACACAAGAAAGACATGCCATCGAACCTGGTTGTATGAATATCAAAGCAGCATCGATGGTACAGAAGGCAAGAGTCTGTCATCGTTCACACCATAAAGACCAGAGACACCTTTGCTGGGATGAGAACTGACAAACCTTCCCCTGGTAAGGGAGGGGCGTCCTTGGGAAGCCACAGGATGCAAGGCACAAGCTTTCATTGATCACGACCCTTCTAGGCTTCCAGAACTGTGCTGTCTAGGAAACCATTTAAACTGGTGAGAACAGAATACAGCATTTGACAATGGTTGTTTTGTTTTAAGACACCTGCATTAAAAATACATCTGAAATCCAGAGCACAAAGAATCCAAATAATGTTATTAAATTGCTTGTTGAAGAAGGTCCCGTGGGACAGCTGGCTGTGGTCTTTTACAAAAAACTTGCAGAACTCGACTTGTTGCATGAACAAAGCATCTTTGCTTCTTTTTTCTTCTCCCTCTCTCTTTCTCTTTTTTGCATTTTCCACTTTCTTATTTCTCCTGAGGAGACAAACAAATCTCTGAGGGGCTATTAAGTTGCAGTAATACTGGAGCCAAAAATAGAAGATGGAGCCTTATAAACATTTTGCATATTTTGGTGTAATTTGTTGAAAATAGTACAAAATATGCTCACAGTTGGCATCTAGAATGCAAATATTAGGAATCCAGTCCCCTGATGCATTATGGTTTTCAGCCGTATAGTACAGGCTCATCCAATAGCTGTTGTAGGACTTTGTAGTTTGTTGGAGTGTGAATAATACCGGTGACTTGTTTGTACAGTATATTAGGGAGATACATGTCACCAAGTGATACTAGCTTCTCTAGAGGTTCCAAGGGACAAAAGCTGAGAGTGGAACTCCAGGAAAAAACAGATACATATGTTCTTAACATCACCGGTGCTATTTCCTTTTCATAGCTAGCTCCTTAGAATAGGAACTGGGGTGGGGAGAGTGTGCAGGGGGCTCGTGGGTGAGTGGCCATCTCCTTTCATGTTTTGGAACACAGGGGTTAAGTGGGGAAGCTTTCAGTGAGGAAATGCGCAGTTTGCATGTAAGCTGGTGGAAGTCTCTCCCATCCAGGGCTTAAATGAGGCTGACTGGTTTTATGGCTGACGGTAAATTCGTCTTCCCTCTCCTCTGACAGGTGAGAAGACGACCTCCCTTGCATGGGGGCTCCCGCTGTACATCTGGCACCCACCTCACAGGTGAACCTTCCCACTCCTAAAGGATGACTGGTAAGAAAAACAAGATGTCTTTCTTGGTTATAAATTTAACTCTTCTATGATTAGTCTGGGCAATTAGGACACCCCTGGGGTTGAGTCTATGGCTGAGGCACAAGCTGGAAGTCTGATTAGCTCAGGTCTCTTGATGCTTGTTCCTGGTAGTAAATGCCTGGCACATATAGTATTGATTTTCATTTAGATATCTTAATGTTTCCAGACAATCCCGGCAGATGTGGGCTGAACTCAGATCTGCAGGAGCGCCGGGCTGCAATCTACAAACATTTTTCTTGCCACTTTGTTTCATTTTTCCTAAACTTAACTGATTTGGAATCGGGAGATATAAATGAAAAATGCCGAGTTGTCCTATCAATCACGGCATGCACAAACATCGCCACTGCCCTTTCCTAACATCCTATTACCACCGGGTAGTTGGCTAGTCAAACAGGAATAAAAATTACACTGCAAACATCATAAGTTAGGCTTGATTTGTTGAGCAAGTAGCCTGACAATTCGGTAAGAGTTATATACCTCAGCTTCGCTGAAAATCAGGCTTGTTATGGCTCTGGTACGTCTATAAAGATTGTTCATTTCATATAAAACAGCTACCTGCACTGAACGCCCTGGAAGGAAGAATGATGCTGGTTATAAATATAGAGGGAAATCTATTTGTCTGCCCCTTCATGCTGTTAGCAAGTCACATGGAGCGGCCCTTTGGTGCTTCTCGGCGGCAGGGGGAGTTCTCTGCAGCCACCTTCCCCTCTGCCAGGCTGGCCTGGATTGAAGCACATCATCTCTCTTTGTCATATGAGATAAAGCAGTGAAGTGTGACCGGTGCCACTGCCTTGCTCTCTGCCCACCGGGGGGACGCTAATGATATTGAAGAACTAGATGGCATTGCATTTAAACCAAATGTGAGGGGAAGGCTGTCTGTTGGCCGGCTGGGCTGGATAACAGTTAACGTCAGAAAAGATAAATAGAAATTATTAGAATGGGTTTGGAAGGGATTTTTTATAGGGCAGGGTTGTATTCGTTTAAAGATACATTATTGGACTGTTATATCTGATTTCAAGCTGCTGGGTAATTAAAATGATTAACATCCCTTACTCATAGTTCAATTCATTAAAGTTTTAAGCACCCTTTGTGCTCAGAAAGAAAGGAAAGGACATCCATGTTGACTCATGCCCCGGATCACTCAGTTCGGCCCTGTATTTATTTTCCCTGATCTCCCCAGCCACCCCTGTCCATTTCTAAGCTGTGGGAGCATGTTGGGCAGAAAGCTTTAGCCCTGAACACTCACCCTCGTGTGAGGAGGAAGGGCAAGGAAATAGAGAGGCCAGGAAATCCTGCTGAGGACGCTCACCCAGGTTCTTCTCCCAGCCCCAGTTCTTCCCAGCTGCTGGTGTTCGGGGAACCGCTGCTTTCGGCGACTCAGCAGGTGTGAACCAAAGGCCGGTCTGGCCCTCAGATACACAGTGTCAGCAAAGGGTCTGAGCAAGGTGCCTGCACCTTGCAAACATGGTGGAGCAGGAAGCAAACACAATTCTCATTATTACCCCAATTTAAATGCTCTTAAATATTGTTTCTTGTGTTTTATTTCCTATTTTTGCATTTATAAAGTATTCAGCAATGTGTTGGTAAATAAATGGGACATTTGAAAGAGCCCACTCATGTGATGGCAGAATAAAAATGCTGCTGTCTTTAGGATACACTAACTTTACCATTTTGTGCCCCAGTGTTCGGGAAGAGAGAATGACATAACCCACATTACTAGTCTCCTACCTAAACTTAATCATTAGTAGTAGTAATTTGCAAGAGTGCTTGAGACCCAAACTTATTTTTTAAGGCAAAGATATGGCTTGAAGTTTATCACCTTCCGGCAGATTCTGGGGGAAGTCAACATGAGCACTACCCCGCTGTGTGACCTTGAGTAAGACAGGTAACCTCTCTGAGCCTCAGTGTCTTCATTTGTAGGATGGAGATAAATATGTCATCTTTATAGGATTTTAAGGATTAGAGAGTGTTATGAATAAGCGCCCAGTATAATGCTTGGCCAGAAAGGGTGCTTAATGTGTGAGAGCTAATATTCTTAGCATCTGTTATGATGTGAGCAGCAGTTATTATTTTACACTGAGCATCATAGATACTGAGAACCAAAAGGAGATATGCAAATGAAATCAAGTGTTCCTAGCCAAGGGCCTTATAAGTGTGGCCCATATAGTGAGCTGTTATTTTCTTAGCTGGTTAAGAGTACCCCAGCCAGCTCCTTGTCCAAATCACTAGTTGACTCAGAAACTTCTGGAAAAACTAGATATAATCTATACTTCATCTAATTGATGTCAGAGAGAGAGAAAGAGAGAGATCATAAATATTGCTGCAAAAGTGGGTTTTGGGTCACTATGGAGGGAAACTGGCCAAGAGAGGAGTGCCAAGGTGTATGAAGTGGGCCCTCCCCTTGCAGTGGGATCCCAGACGCAGTGTCTGTGATTACTCTGCTCTCCCCAGAGTAGGGGTTACCTGAGGTCATCGCTGACCCACCCATGACTAACCATTCCCCACCCTTTTCCCCACAAGGTGACCCTTTGTAAAATGATCCCCACCAGCTGGGCAGAAAGATACCACACTATGATGCCTCCGCTTTTTTTTAGGTAGGGTGAGCATACCCCACGACTGGCCCAAGTCAGACATGGTGAATGATTGTTTTCCTGGTGTAACAATGCCCCTTTTAACCTACAAAGTGGCCTAATTGGAGTGTGTCAAGTCATATAATCACCCCAGGCCATCAAGATATTTAGGCAGCAGGCATTTTAGCTGTTGCCCAGGTGAGTTGAGAGGCCTGCTGAAATTACGGACCTGGAGGAGTGAGGGCATGGAGTCTGCCCCCAGGTTATCTGTGAGAGGCTAAGGTCATGATCAACAGTAGTGTGTTTGCTCCCAGATGTGAATTCCATGTTCATCACAAGGAGAAAAAGAATGTCATAGGAAATGTCATTTTACATGTTTGCAATGAATCTTTACGTCTGGGGAAAAGCTCATTTTAACTTTTGAGACCAACTTATTGGTAATGTTTTTTTAAAAAGTCAAGGCTGACATCCATTTCATGACTTGTTACTCAAGGGGTTCTGCTCTGAACTTCTTCAGAATGGCTTTGGTGAGTGTCAGGTCAGAGCCTATACTTACTATGTCAGAATAACTATTTTCATTTGGACTTGACATTCATCTAAAAGAATATTAGAAATTAAGAAGGATGGGCCATAAGTAAACAATGACTTTCTTTTACCCTTTGTTCTGAGGTTTTTTGGTCTTGGGAGAGAATGTGGCCATCCCATACTGACGTCATTCTAATCCAAGTCACACTTATACATGTTGTGTTTCCAAAGTGGGACACTGTAGGGCCAAGGCTGCATGGATCAGGTGGCCATGGGGAGGTTTGTTACCATCAGAGTGAGGAATATTTTCCCATGATGTGTTATTTCTACCTTTCTTTAGACACTCTTTCCACTTTTACTTGATAGTAGCTTATGGGGAGTAGGATCCTTCCATGTATTATGATATCTGGTCCCTGGTTCTCTGAATAGTGGAGGGTGCAAACTGATACCCCACAGATCAATTTCAATCAGAAAACAAATTTTATTATCCATCACACACACACACACACTCACACACACACACACACTCACACACACACACACAAATGGAATGAGCTGCCTGCATTAAAAGAAGATTTCAGATCAAGCTGGAAGCTGGCAATCCGTTTTCTTTGGAGAAAAAAATGAAAGGAAAAAGAAGAGATAGAAATACTGGGCCTGCATTAATGTAGAGCAGCAATCAGCAACTACAGGTGAAGCTGACCTCTTCAATGGGGAATGTGCCCTCCCTTATGCCATGGTCCCACTCTTTCTCTTTACTAATACTAGGGTTGCTACCTTTGCTTACCTTCACTGCCAGGTCCCTATAAACATATGGGTTTAAAACCCTGCTGTACATGCTATGTGCTTAATGAATGAGTCAACAAATGAATGCAAGCATGGCCTGAGTTAGTTGCTGGTTGCTCATGTTCTGTGGTGCTAGGCAAGGATGCTGAAGTCTAGGCTTGGCTAGCCTGGTCAGAATACATTACAGATGACATCAGTACCAGGGCTTAATAGCTGAGAGGACCAGTACACATGTTGGAAAGCATCAGTCTGTGGCCCCACATGGATCCCTCAATCAATACTATTGGTCACTAAGAAGGGAGGGGATGACCCAAGCCAGCCCTTCCCACCACTAGAATTACAGACCAAATGAATGCATTATATCATATGTTGCTCCTTCACTCAACACAACTTTACTGAGTGAAGTTCACTTGGTGACTGCACACCGATTGCCATTAGACACTAGGGCACAGAGATGCAGAGTAATGGTGCCTACCCTCATGAGCTCGTGGGCAAGTTGGGACACACATGCCTATTATAAACAACAGAAGTGATTGAGTGTGTGGCTGATTTCTTCGTTAGCCTGTTCACATTCACCCTTCCCCTCCCACCCTATTCCCAGCCTCAGGAGGCTGGGGTGTGCATTATATCAAGGAGTCCTGGGTTGTCTGAATTCCGGGTGGGTTCTGGTTGGGTCCTGGTGGGATGCTGGAGGTAAGCACTGTCAGGGAGACTGAGGCCAGAGTATTTAGCCTGCTGGGTCCCTCCCTCTGTGGCTGCAGATCTCTGCAGTACTCAAGACAGTGCAGGAGTCTCTCTTTCTAAGTCCAGAAACCTGCTCTTCTCTCATTCCTTTGGGCCTAGACACTGGTTCCCACACTACCCCTGGAGGCTCCTCTGCAGCCACTTCCTACGGTATAACTCCCTCCTTAGAGAATCCTCATGGGGTGTGCCATCTGCTTTCTGCCGGGGCCCCCACTGAGAGAAAGTCACAAGGGAGGCGGAGAGGTGAAATGCCTGTGGAACATCTGAGGACGGGGAGAGGAGTTGATGAGAAAGAGGACATTTCACTTGGAGAAGGCGGCACGGTGCCAAGGCATGGGGCCAGCACCGGGGGAGAGCAGCTGTGGGCCAGTTTCTTCCAGAACTGAAGAGTAGGGAAAGAGTGACAGGGAATGTGATTGGACAGTCAGACGGGGCTTTTTCTTGGAGGACTGATTTCTAAGTTCAGGCGTTTCCTTTTGTTCACTACAGTTTGGAGAGTCCCAGAAGGTTTTTGGTTAAGGAGATGAGATAACTAGAACTTGCACTTTGATTGGGTAGATACACATATATATGAAACAAAAAACCTGTAAATGTGCATTTAACATGAGGTTTCCCATTGAAATATCCAAAAGAATGTAAATAGAGGGAAAATCTGTATTTATACAGGAAAGCAGAGAAGGCAGCCAGCCATATTACATTTTGAGGAAATTTCTACGAAATATGGAGCAAAAATATCAGGGGAGGACCTGTCCACAGCTGGCTGGAGGCAAATGAGCAACTTACTTGGAAGGAGTTTAGTGGGATCCCACTTCAGGACCGTGTAAGAGAGGGGGTGCCACGGGACTGAAGGCAGGAAGTCTGGGGCCAGTTCCAGGTTCCTGACAGTGCAGAGAGTGAGGACAAGGAGTCTGGAATTGGATTCCAGTCTGGGCATGGGGCCAGGCAAGTTACTCAACTTCTTCTACACGTGGCTGGGCAAGTTTCTTAACTACATGGTTTCGTCATCGGTAAAATGGAGTTAATCCTAATCTCAGGCTACTAGGTTTCATGTCGAGACTGATTGAGGCGCAGAGTATGTAGAATAGAGCCTGGTCCGGGGGAAGAGCTCAGCACATTCGGGGTGGGATCAGCAATACGTGTGCTTCTGGGAGTGTGCTAGACGGGGAACCCTATCTTGGCCTTCATGCCCAAATCCATGGGCAGAAAGACAGTTTCTTGTGAAAGAAATAAAGAGGTAGAAATGACTGAGAGAGCAGCAAGGAGACAAGTCCAGGAGGACAAGTCCAGATATTCAAATCATGTATAATAGAAATTTTAAAAAAGAAAAAAACCAGTCATTGAGCTTAATAAAAGCTTTATCTTTTAGATGTAAGTATTCACCAAATACCGGTCATAATCAATTAGTTAGTCTCATGGAGATAGCATCTCATGACATTTTTGTATTTTAAGGGTAGAAAAGGAAGGCAAAGCAGCAGGAAGGAAGGAAAGAAGGGAAATCAAGTTGTAAACTGGATTATCTTCTGCAACATTAAATAGCAGGATCTTCACAGAAATGTTGACAGAGATCTGGAGAAAGATGACCGTGCCTCAGTGTTCAAGAGGAGGCAAGCAGATAAATCTAGAATATGGAGTTTTTGTCCCCATCCAGCCTCATGAAAAGGCACCTATTCTAGATTAGAAGTGATGTAAGGGAATAAGCACGTGGATGGCATCTCGTTGGCACAAGCCATCTGGAAAGGATGACTGGCAAAATTTGAGTATCGTCGAGCCACTAGTGACGTTACAGTTTAATGCTGTATAAAGATGGACATCTGTTTATGGAATAAAAGCAGGTTACAAAACAATGTGTACAGTATGATCTTACTTTAATAAACATACATATACATGTATGTGCACAGAAAAAGGTCTGGGAGGTTATAGTCTAGGGTCTTAATAGGAAAATGATGATATTATTTCCTGTCTTTTACTTATCTGTATTTCCTAATTTTCTACCGTATATATAGACTGCGTCTGCAATAATAAAAGTTTATTTTGAATTGAAAACGCAATTCTACATTCTCTCAACCTATCTGATACAACCTTGTAGATTTAAAAATATGAAAGTACTCAGAAAGTATACCACCTATGTGCCCTTCACTAAAAAAATATTCAAAGAATTGCTCTCACTGAGTGAAGGGCCTACAAATAATAAAGAACTCAAGAAATGGGACTAATTGTGTAAAATAAATGGCATAAAGCACTAAAAGGGAAACATTTATTCAGATTAATTGTTTAAAATACGGCTTTACAGTTCATGACAAAGGAAAAAGGTAAGCTTTTTAATGGAAATATTTAAATTCTGTGTTATACCAACTAAAATTGAGAGATACAGAGAAGATGGCTTGGAGAAAAAGTACATGGAATTTATCAATTTACATAAGGGATAGTGTAGATATTGTATCATTTTCAATGCTGATAGAGAAAACTAGTTGCAAATATATTTTCTCAAAATTTCAGCCCAACCCAGTGTGTGTAAAAATAAGGTATTTAACTTGTATATTACTACTTATTTAAAAAAGATAAGTCCTCAAATGAAAGATAAGAAACAACAGAAATAAAAATCAGAAAACAGTTAAACGAGGTGATGGAAGAAAGACCCATGTTAGGTATGACAAAAATCATGAAGTGGTTATTCTTCCTATAAGAATCTCTTAAAAGATGTTTCCCAGTCAAATGAGAGGTGAATCAAAATCTGTTAAGTCAGGAATAGAGAATATAAACTATGAAAAGCCTAGACTAACCATTGAAATCCAGTTAAATATTTAAGTCAATATAATTTTGGTAAATATAGCTATAAAATGAATAATAAAGCTCAAAACAAAATAATTTAACCATTTCTAAAAACTACAACAGTACTTTGGGCTTAAATATTGCTAACTGTATTAATCAAACTAGAAAAAGTGTAAGGAAACAATATTAATATTCTGATTTTACAAAGAGATACTGACAATTATAAAAATAAAGGTGGGTAAGTTGTCTTTTCTATCTGTTTAACTTCATCAAAGTATAACATACATGCATTAAAGTGTTTTATGTTAAGGTTAGTGAGTTTTCACAAACTGAGTCCAACTTTATAAAAAACACAAGGTCAATATGAAGCCCATGGCTAGGACCCAGAGGATGCCTCCTGCTCCCTTCCAGTTTCTTTCACTCACCAGAGGTTGTCACTATCTTGACTTTTACTTAACATAAATTGAGTCATATAGTATGCATTCCTCTTGCTTTATTGCTCCAGTGAAATGTTGAGAAGTGGTTAAAAAAAATGTATATATATAATATATATATATATACTATAGGTATATTTTAACTGTTAGTTTTTAATTTTCCCAGTTTTAAGATACCAACGACATATGACATATATAAGTTTAAGATGTACATCATGATGATCCATGTATATATTGCAAAACCATTGTCACAGTGTTAGTTAACACCTCTATCCAGTCACATAATTATATATATATACTTTTTTGTGGTGATAACATTTAAGATCTACTCTCTTAAGAACTCTCAAGTATATTATACAGTATCGTTAATTAATTAGAGTCACTACGCTGCACATTAGATTTCCAGAACTTCAATTCATTTCTGACTGGCATTTTGTTGCCCACTGACCAACATCTCTCCATTCTACCTCCCATCCCAAACCTTTGGCAACCACCATTCTCCTCTATTTCTTTTTCTTGCCCAATTGCTCTGGCTAGGACTTCCAGTATTACATTGACTAGGTGTAGTGAGAGTGGATGCTCTTGTCTTGTTCCTGACCTTGGAGGGGAAACTTTCAGCCTTTCACCATTTATAGGCATGTTTTTAAATCAATACTCTTTGTCAGTTAAGGAAGGTCTATTCTTAATTTGCTAAGAGTATTTTTTAGAAATGATGACTAAATACTGAATCTTTTTCCTTCTCTTTTCTCCCTCTTTTGACTCAAAGGTAAGGACTTAGAGAAAATAAAAGAAAACAGATTGTATTTCTAAACAGAGAAAATAAGATGCAAAAAAGTTATAACGGCTTGAACCATGTTCTGTTCACCTCTGAACAGCAGATTTAATGAGATAGTTAGTTGCTCAATAAACATCTGCAGAATGATGAATGGGGTTAAACTCCTTCATGGATCAAAAAATAAATTGAAATTGAGGCTTTCAATTGCTTAGGAGAAACACTAAAGTAAATTTTCAGAGAAAGTAAAAGAATAAAGAGATTTGCAAGGATGTGTTAAGAATATATAAACCAAAAGAAAGCTGTGTGAGAGGATTAGTATCAGAAAAAGTAAAATGTTATATAAAATAAAGAAAATACAGTGATCTTTTCTTGATAAAAGGTTCCCTTTATTGTCACAAACTTCTTTGCCCCAAACAACAGCATCTATCTATTATCTATGACAATGGCATCTAAATATATACATATCAATTTTTAAAGTTACCATAAAAGCACAATTTTAGTGAAAGAAATTTAGTGTCAGTCTTTGACAAATAGGAAAGCATATTAAATAAGGATATAGAAAAATTCATTATATAATTTATCCTTGTTACTATAAAATTAATTTTGATTTACTTGACAAATGTGTAGAACTTGTGAAAAACACACAAATGGTTAAAGTGTCTTTAAAACGGTCACAGAACATTTAAGAATGTTTCATTAGAGTGACCTAATACAGGGCTGTGGTGGTGGATTCCATTAGCAGGAACAGTTTTGGTGGGCAAGAGAGGAATGGCGAAGAGGACTTTTATTTTCAAGAGAATGGACTGCATAGTTGTTTGCACTTTGTGCTTCCTAAGATCTGTGGTGATGAATGGATAGAAATTCAAACAAATATGAAAAACAAATAATCCAAAACTCCTATAGAAATAAGAATAAAAGGGAGCAGGGAGTAAGTCTTCAACTGGGAGAAAAACAAATTCCGAATGGTCAAGAGGGGATAGGGGTAGGCTTGTGGATGATGTAAATTGTGAACAGCTCAGATCAGGAGAGGCGAGCAAGGCGCTGCTGAGGAGGTGGGGGTGGCCCAGGGGTTCCCGGCTCATAATAGCCTGTCAGCCGGAGGGTGGGACGCTGGACTTTAAGCGGGTGGATTAGTTGAAGGTTAGTGCACAGCATAAGAATACTGGCTGACAGCATGATCTTTCCCCTATTTCTCCAGGCTGAACTGAGTTCAGGACTGGAATTTAGTTATAGGGGAGGGGTGAAGGGGAACTTTATACCAAAAAAACAAACAAAAGAGAAAGGATTACGTGACCTGGGGCATGCTAAGTCCTCTTCCTTGAATGACAGTGCCTGGGACTGACTAAAGTCCTCTCTCCAACACCCTCCACCTGATCCAAAACCTGTTCCCTAAATTAATCTGCCATTTCCTGCCTCTCAAAGAACTCCAGTTCCAACTCAGCAGGGAGCAAGCGGGAAGCTGTCTTGGCCATCCAACACCAGGGGAAACTCAACCAGCCACCCCGTCCTTCTCACATATGAATTGACAACCAAGGACCACCACACGTGTGTGTGTGTGTGTGTGTGTGTGTGTGTGTGGCGGGGGGCAGATAAAAGGGAAACCAAGGTAAAAGGCAGAACAAAAAATATGTTCTAAAAGCACATTCAGTGACATCAAAGAAGATGTTACCTTCAAAGAACAAGGAGAGTAGCTAGGGAAAAGGATCACTCAGAAAACAAGAAATGTTTTAGAGATTAAAAACGCGACTACCAAAATAAAAAAAGCAATAAAAGGTCTGGAAAGAGGAGGAATTATAAGTTAAGAGTTAAGGGAAATAAAGGGTCAATTCCCAAAAGATCTAATCCCCATTATTGGGAGTACTAGTAGAGAAAAGAGGATGTTGAGACAGAAACAAATGGCCAGGAAACAATAGAAGAAACCTTCCCCATAGAATAGTAGTCCTTATACTGAAACAGTTCTCTAAGTTTTCAGAACAGTACTGAAAAAGACATCACAACTGGATTTATCACCAAGAAATTCCAAGGCACTGGGTATATCGTACATAGAACAGGTCTTGTAATACTACAAACTCTCAGTAACAGTTTGTTACTCTCATTATCATAAAACATTAAAGAAAGAGGAACAAGTCACCTTGTAGGAAAGAGAATTCATGTTTTCAAAGACAATGCTGGATTCAAGAAGGTGATAGTTTCAGCATTTGGAGGGGTAAAAACAATATGATCTGGAATTCCACACTCAGTTGAACTGTCACCTGAAAGTGGAGTTTGGTTTAAGGGCTTAAAGAAAGCTTATCTGGAAGGCACCCTTTTAGACTATTAGCTTTATAGAAGTAAGATTCACATATAATCAAAGTTTCCATGTTATTCTTATAGTCTGATGAGTTTGGCATATGCGTGATGATGATACAGAACATTTCCATCACTCCAAAATCCTCTCTCCTGCCCCTTTTCAGTCACTCTCCTTCCCTCCACTCCTTTTTCTTTTCTAGATCATACAATGTGAAATTTTTTTTATGTGGCTTTTCATTTAGCACACTGCTTTTGAGATTCATCTATATTGTTTAGCATGTAAGTAGTTCATTACTTTTATTTTGTTTACTGACTCACCAGAATAGTGACATTTGGGTTGTTTCTGGGTTTTGGGTATTAAGACTAGAGTTTCTCTCAACATTTGTGCTCGTCTTTGTGCAAATAAATGTCTTCATTTCTCTTGAATAGATGCCTATGAGTGGAATAGCTGCATCATAAAGCAAGTGTGTGCTTAACTTTATAAGAAACTGCCACACTGTTTTCCAAAGTTCCCAGACCATTATGCATCCCCGTTGCAATGCATGGGGGTTCCAGTTGCTTTACATTTTTGGCAGCCTTTGGTATTTTTTTCAAGCCATTCTAATAGGTGTGAAATGGAATCTCACTGTGGTGTTAATTAGCATTTTCCTAATGAGTCATGATGTTGAGCATCTTTTCACATGCTTAATTGCCATCTGTAGATCTTCTTTTGTGAAATAACTATTAAAATCTTTTGCTCATTTTTATTTTTATGGCATTGTATGGCTTCTTTATATATTCTGGATATGAGTCCTTTCTCAGATACTGTTTTGCAAACATTTTCTCCCTGTCTGTGCCTTGCCTTTTCATTTTCATAATGGTGCCTTTTGAAGAATAGGTTTTTAATTATAATGAAATTCAACTTATCATTTTTTTCTTTTCTAGGTCTTCCCTTTTCTGTTTCTTAATTAAGAAGTCTTTGCCTAACCTAGAGTCACTATGACATTATTCTTATAAAATTATGCTTTCTTCCAGAAGCACATAAAATTACTTATATTTAGACCTATAATTCATTTTGGGTTCATGTTTGTATCTGGTGTGTGGATGAGATTCCTTTTTTGTTTTTTCATATAGATGTTCAGTTTTTCCAGCACATATGTTGAAAAGACCATTGTCTTCCCACTGGATTATCTTGGTATGTGTCAAAAATCAGTTGACCATGTTTGGGTGGGTATATTTTTGAACTTTCTATTCCCTTCTCTGAGCAATACTTATATCCTTTCACCAATACAGGATTGACTGCTTCAGTTTTATAGTAAGACTTGATATCGAGCAACATAAACTGTCCAGCTCTGTTCTCTGTTCAAAATTGTTTTAGCTAATCTAGGTCATTTAAATGTCCATATAAATAAATACATATTCACATACATAAATATAAAAGTCTTATCAGTTTCTACAAAAACTCTGTTGGGATTTTAATATGCATTGCAGTGAATCTAGGGATTAATTTAGAAAGAACTGATAAGTTAACATGGAATTTTATGAACATGGAATTTCTCTTCATCTACTTTAGATTTTCTTCACCTTTGCACAGTAATATTTTAGTTTTTCATTTACAGGCCTTGCACATATTATGTTAAGTTTTTCCCTTAGTATTTCACATTTTTGATGATATTGCATTTGATAGTGTTTAAATTTCAATTTTGAATTGTTTGCTACAAGATTATGGAAATCCAATTTCATTTAAAAAATTTTTGGTATTTAAAACATTTTTTTTATTTAAGTATAGTTGATACACAGTATTATATTGTTTTCAAGTATATAACATAGTGATTTGACAGTTACACACGTTATTAAATTCTCAACCCAGCTAGTGTAGTTACTATCTGTCAACATAGAAAGACGTTACAGAATTATTGACTATATTCTCTATGCTGTACTTTCATCCCCATGACTAATTTATTTTATAATTGAGATTTTGTGCCTCTTCATTCCCTTCACCCATTTCACCCACCCACCCCAACCTACCCCCTGGTGACCACCAGTCACTCCTCAGTGTCTACAAGTCTATTGCTGTTTTGTTCATTTTGTTTTGTTTTCAGATTCTGCATATAAGTGAAATCATATAGTATTTGTCTCTCTGCCTGGCTTATTTCACTGAGCATAATACCCTCTAGGTCCATCCATGTTGTCACAAATGGCAGGACTTCTTTCTTTATTATGGCTGAATAATATTCCACTGTATATAATTGTTTTATATATTGAAATTGTATGTTGTGACTTTGCTAAATTACATATTAGTTGTAGCTTTTCATTTGTAAATTCCTTAGGGTGTCCTACATAGATAATCATATCATCTTCAAAGAAAGAGAGTTATGTTTCTTCTTTTCCAGCAGGTCTGATATCCCTGCTCCCCCCACCCACATTTTCTTTCCAGCTCTCATTGGCTAGGACCAAGGTCATATTTGACACCCTTGCCTTTTCCTTATCTTAGCAAAAAAAAGTTCAGTGTTCCATTATTGAGAATTTGAGGAAGTTCTCTTCCATTCTCTTTTGCTGAGAGATTTTATTTGTTTTCAACTATGAGTAGGTTTGAAATTTGTCATTTTTTGTATATATTGAGATCATCATATGATATTTCTTTTTTAGTTTGTTAATATTGTGAATTACATTGATTTATTTTAAAAATCAGACCAATTTTGCATTTCTGGGATGAATCTCACTTTTTCAGGTCCATTGTATTTTTTGTATATTGCTGGATTCTATTTGCTAAAGCCGTAATTGCATATTTGAGTCTATCTATATGAGAATAATTGGCCTTCATTTTTCTTTTCCTTTGATATTTAAGCACCACCCCCATTAAAAAAATATCTGGATATGTTCTTCAGGAACAGAAGGGACTACATCAAGAAGGGGAAGACAAGGACCTAGGTAACAGTGTCTTTTAGCAGGAAGGCACAGATCTGAAGTCCCAGAATGACAGTTGTGTAGCAGTCCAGGTAAGAAAGAGGTTTCTACAGGGGACAGAGCAGAAGGGTCTGGGAGGGAATAGTAGGATATGATAGACTAGAAAGTGTGATCAAGAATTAAAAAAATAAGATGTGTTAAAAGCAAAAAGTGCCACAAAAAAGAAAAAAATGCAATTATAAACTCTAGGAGAAAAATCAAATTTAAATAAAACGACACAAATACAAACTGCAAGAATGTCATATACATAATATGAACTAAACTCCATTATTTAAACAACTGATGTAAATAAACAAGATCTCCACTCAGTCTTAATCCTAGGCATATTCTTCTCTGAGTGGCCCAGGCATCATGACATTGATGTTCTGGGAAAGAAACAAAACTCTAGCATATTCCATGGCCAGCACTGAATAGTTATAGAGCAAGAATACTGATTAATGGTTTGCGGGTTCTAATTAGAGTCAACCTAAAGAAAAAGTATGGAAGACTGATTGCAGGATGAAAATCTAAATGTAATAAATATAATCTTCTCTGACAATGGAAGAGTTACAAAATAGCTGAGTGAAAGTGGGCTGAGGCCATGATATACTTACTTTACAAAGGGGACTCAAGAGACATCATCAAACATGGATGAAACAGAAGTGGAAGTTTTTAGTATATTATTTAAACTTCTAAATGTAACCAATCAAAAAAACCAAGCAATAATATAAAGAAAAAATATGGGAGGAGAATAAGGATGATATCTGAATGAGTTAAATTCATATTAAATTCTGACTGGTAATAAAACACACCCCTTAAGAACACAGATTTTATCTTATGTATTGCCAGTGGGAATATAAAATATTGCAGTTGCTGTGGAAAACATTTTGGCAATTCCTCAAAAGGTTAAAGATAGACTTACCATGTGACCCAGTGATTTTACTCCAAAGCATATATCCAAAAGAACAGAAAACATATGTTCACATAAAAATGTGTACACAAATATTTATAGAAGTATTATTCATAGTAGTCCTACTATAGAACCAATCCAAATTCCTACAAACCAATAAATGGATAAAGAAAATAAGGCACATCCATATAATGGAATATAATTCAACCATAAAAAGGAATAAAATTCTACAGCATGGATGAACTTTCAAAACATCATGTTAAGTGAAAGAAGCTGGACACATTTTGTGTGCTTCCATGTATATGACATGCCCAGAATTAGGCCAATCCATAGAGACAGATAAGGGGCTTTGGGAGTGCTGATGGATATGAGGTTTCTTTTTTTTTTTTGAGAGGACATCTCTCATATTTATTGATCAAATGGTTGTTAACAACAATAAAATTCTGTATAGGGGATTCAATGCACAATCATTAATCAACCCCAAGCCTAATTCTCAACAGTCTCCTATCTTCTGAAGCATAATGAACAAGCATAATGAACAAGTTCTTACATGGTGAACAAGTTCTCACATAGTGAATAAGTTCTTACATGGTGAACAGTGCAAGGGCAGTCATATCACAGAAACTTTTGGTTTTGATCACGCATCATGAACTACAAACAATCAGGTCAAATATGATTATTCGTTTGATTTTTATACTTGATTTATATGTGAATCCCACATTTCTCCCTTATTATTATTACTATTTTTTAAATAAAATGCTGAAGTGGTAGGTCGATGCAAGATAAAGGTAGAAAACATAATTTAGTGCTGTAAGAGAGCAAATGTAGATGATCAGGTGTGTGCCTGTAGACTAAGTATTAATCCAAGCTAGACAAGGGCAACAAAACATCCACGGTTGCAGAAGATTTGATATGAGGTTTCTTTTTGAGGTAATGGAAATGTTCTGGAATTAGACAGTTGTGATGGTTGCACAAAACTGTGAATGTACTAAAACTCACTGAATTGTATACATTAAAATGGCAAATTTTAAGTTTTGTTAATTATATCTTAATAAATAGTAATTAAAGAGAATGGAACCCAGGTTGAAAAATGTCTCTGTGTTTACTCTCTGTATGGCTGGGGGTATGTTACTCAATTTCCTGTGTCTCAGGCTCTTATCTGTATATTGGGGATAATAATACCTGCCTCATAGATTGTGGTGGGGGTTAAATGACATATTTGTAAGATGCCTGGCATAGATAGCACTCACAAGTTTTAAAAAATAAATGGGACATGTCGATTAGAAGACCAAAATCTGGAATTTTGACAACACCAAATGTTGGTGGGACAATAGTAGAATCACTTTGGAAGGCAGTTTGGTAGTTTCTTACAAAACTAAGCATACTTTTAACATATAATCCTTTAGTTGCACACCTTGGTATTTACTGAATTGTGTTCAGTAAAGGAACTGAATTATGTTCACACAAAACCCTGCACATTGCAGCTTTAGTCATAATTGCCAAACCTTGGAGGCAACCAAGAAGGTCTTGGTAGGTGACTAGATAAACTGTAGTAACACCAGACAATGGAATATTATTCAGTGCTAAAAAGAAGTGAGCTACCAAGCTATGAAAATACATGGAAAAAACTTTAATGAGTATTACTAAGTGAAAGAAGCCAATCTGAAAGAGCTTACTTACTATATTTTTCCAATTATGTGACATTCTGGAAAGGGCAAACCTACGGAGACAGAAAAAAGATCAGTGGCTGCCAGGGATTGGGAAGGAAAGGGTGAAAAGGAGGAGTGGAGAAGATTCTCAGGGCAAGCAAAGGACTCCGTCAATGCCGTGATGATAATACATGTCGCTGTACACTTGTCCAGTCCATGGCACACACGCCAAGAGTGAGCCATGACATAAACAGCAGACTTTGGGTGATGATGGTAACAGACAGACTACTGTGCTGGGGGATGTTGATAACAGGGAGGCTATGTAAGTGGCGGGGCAGAGGGTATGGTGGGAAATATCTCTACCTTTCCCTCAATTTTGCTCTGAACCTCAAACTGCTCTAAAGCATAAAGTCATAATAAAAAAATTGAAAAATGGGTATAAGGAGTCGCAGAGTGATGTAAATTATAATTCAAAACAAATGATGTACACCTGAAACTAATAAGATATGTCAATTATACGTAAAAACACAAACAAACAAAGAAAATCTTGAAACCAAAACCAAGAAAAAAAACACCCCAAAACAAATGAGCAACTGTCATGGTTAGTTATACAAAATTACAAAATACTAAATTATAGGAACAGAGAGAAATGAACAAAAGCCCAATGAAATGATGGAGTCTAATGCACATATTTCGGCCCTTGACCCACCGAGGAAACCAAAGAATCTCTAAGTCTGTACTTTGAGACCCACACCAATGCCTTGACCTTTACAGGGGAGTCCCCTCTCTTCTCACTGAACACAAATTAGGCCATCAAAATGTCAGTAGACTCAAAAAGTAGACAAGTAACGAGCTACATTCTTTGACCGTTTTAGGAATAGGATCAGATACTGATAGAAAAATGTCCTCTTTACCTAACCATTTAGAAATTAAAACAGTAATACTTGTCATCAGAAACCAAACTAAACCAAATCAAACCCTTGGGCTGAAGATAAAATCAAAGTGAAATTCCAAAATACTGTACTTAGCATTACACAGAAAGAAAATTCATATTCTTTACTCTAAGAATCAAACAAAACAAGAAGGAAAATAAATTAAGGATTCAACTCAAAAACTTTATTAATTAAAAAGCAACAACTTATGGAAACAAATGACAACAACAACACTAAGCCCCAACTTCTGTGGGACACAGCAAAAGCAGTCTTAAGAGGAAAGTATATAGCAATCCAAGCATATTTAAAAAAGGAAGAGCAATCCCAAATGAACGGACTAATGTCACAACTATCGAAATTGGAAAAAGAAGAACAAATGAGGCCTAAGGTCAGCAGAAGGAGAGACATAATAAAGATCAGAGAAGAAATAAATAAAATTGAGAAGAATAAAACAATAGCAAAAATCAATGAAACCAAGAGCTGGTTCTTCGAGAAAATAAACAAAATAGATAAGCCTCTAGCCAGACTTATTAAGAGGAAAAGAGAGTCAACACAAATCAACAGTATCAGAAACGAGAAAGGAAAAATCACGACGGACCCCACGGAAACGCAAAGAATTATTGGAGAATACTATGAAAACCTATATGCTAACAAGCTGGGAAACCTAGGAGAAATGGACAGCTTCCTAGAAAAATACAACCTTCCAAGACTGACCCAAAAAGAAACAGAAAATCTAAACAGACCAATTACCAGCAACGAAATTGAAGCGGTAATCAAAAAACTACCAAAGAACGAAACCCCCGGGCCAGATGGATTTACCTCAGAATTTTATCAGACATACAGGGAAGACATAATACCCATTCTCCATAAAGTTTTCCAAGAAATAGAAGAGGAGGGGATACTCCCAAACTCATTCTATAAAGCTAACATCACCCTAATACCAAAACCAGGCAAAGACACCACCAAAAAAGAAAACTACAGACCAATATCCCTGATGAACGTAGACGCAAAAATACTCAACAAAATTTTAGCAAACCGAATTCAAAAATACATCAAAACCATCGTACACCATGACCAAGTGGGATTCATCCCAGGGATGCAAGGATGGCACAACATTCGATAGTCCATCAATATCATCCACCACATCAACAAAAAGAAAGACAAAAACCACATGATCATCTCCATAGATGCTGAAAAAGCATTTGACAAAGTTCAACATCCATTCATGATAAAAACTCTCAGCAAAATGGGAATAGAGGGCAAGTACCTCAACATAATAAAGGCCATCTATGAAAAACTCACAGCCAACATTATATTGAATAGCGAGAAGCTGAAAGCATTTCCGCTGAGATCGGGAACTAGACAGGGATGCCCACTCTCCCCACTGTTATTTAACATAGTACTGGAGGTCCTAGCCACGGCAATCAGACAAAACAAAGAAATACAAGGAATTCAGATTGGCAAAGAAGAAGTCAAACTGTCACTATTTGCAGATGACATGATACTGTACATAAAAAACCCTAAAGACTCCACCCCAGAACTACTAGAACTGATATCGGAATACAGCAAAGTTGCAGGATACAAAATCAACACACAGAAATCTGTGGCTTTCCTATATACCAACAATGAACCAACAGAAAGAGAAATCAGGAAAACAACTCCATTCACAATTGCATCAAAAAAAAAAAAAATACCTAGGAATAAACCTAACCAAAGAAGTGAAAGACTTATATTCTGAAAACTACAAGTCACTCTTAAAAGAAATTAAAGGGGACACTAACAGATGGAAACGCATCCCATGCTCATGGCTAGGAAGAATTAATATCGTCAAAATGGCCATCCTGCCCAAAGCAATATACAGATTTGATGCAATCCCTATGAAACTACCAGCAACATTCTTCAATGAACTGGAACAAATAATTCAAAAATTCATATGGAACCACCAAAGACCCCGAATAGCCAAAGCAATCCTGAGAAAGAAGAATAAAGTAGGGGGGAATCTCACTCCCCAACTTCAAGCTCTATTATAAAGCCATAGTAATCAAGACAATTTGGTACTGGCACAAGAACAGAGCCACAGACCAATGGAACAGACTAGACAATCCAGACATTAACCCAGACATATATGGTCAATTAATATTTGATAAAGGAGCCATGGACATACAATGGCGAAATGACAGTCTCTTCAACAGATGGTGCTGGCAAAACTGGACAGCTACATGTAGGAGAATGAAACTGGACCATTGTCTAACCCCATATACAAAAGTAAACTCAAAATGGATCAAAGACCTGAATGTAAGTCACGAAACCATTAAACTCTTGGAAGAAAACATAGGCACAAACCTCTTAGACATAAACATGAGTGACCTCTTCTTGAACATATCTCCCCGGGCAAGGAAAACAACAGCAAAAATGAACAAGTGGGACTATATTAAGCTGAAAAGCTTCTGTACAGCAAAAGACACCATCAATAGAACAAAAAGGATCCCTACAGTATGGGAGAATATCTTTGAAAATGACACATCCGATAAAGGCTTGACGTCCAGAATATATAAAGAGCTCACACGCCTCAACAAACAAAAAACAAATAACCCAATTAAAAAATGGGCAAAGGAACTGAACAGACGGTTCTCCAAAAAAGAAATACAGATGGCCAACAGACACATGAAAAGATGCTCCACATCGCTAATTATCAGAGAAATGCAAATTAAAACTACAATGAGGTATCACCTCACACCAGTAAGGATGGCTGCCATCCAAAAGACAAACAACAACAAATGTTGGCGAGGCTGTGGAGAAAGGGGAACCCTCCTACCCTGCTGGTGGGAATGTAAACTTGTTCAACCATTGTGGAAAGCAGTATGGAGGTACATCAAAATGCTCAAAACAGACATACCATTTGACCCAGGAATTGCACTCCTAGGAATTTACCCTAAGAATGCAGCAATCAAGTATGAGAAAGACCAATGTACCCCTATGTTTATCGCAGCACTATTTACAATAGCCAAGAATTGGAAGCAACCTAAATGTCCATCGATAGATGAATGGATAAAGAAGATGTGGTACATATACACAATGGAATACTACTCAGCCATAAGAAAAGGGCAAATCCAACCATTTGCAGCAACATGGATGGAGCTGGAGGGTATTATGCTCAGTGAAACAAGCCAAGTGGAGAAAGAGAAATACCAAATGATTTCATTTATCTGTGGAATATAAGAACAAAGGAAAAACTGAAGGAACAAAACAGCAACAGAATCACAGAACTCAAGAATGGACTAACAGGTACCAAAGGGAAAGGGACTGGGGAGGATGGGTGGGTAGGGAGGGATAAGGGGGTGCAGAAAAAGAGGGGTATTAAGATTAGCATCCATAGCAGGGTGGGAGAAAGGGGAGGGCTGTACAACACAGAGAAGACAAGTAGTGATTCTACAACAGTTTGCTACGCTGATGGACAGTGACTGTAAAGGAGTATATAGGGGGGACCTGGTATAGGGGAGAGCCTAGTAAACAAAGTATTCATCATGTAAGTGTAGATTAATGATTAAAAAAAAAAAAAAGCAGTTCCTATGTGGTGACCTCTAATGAGTTCTACACAATGATATAAAGGGCATATAAAAGTGTAGGCAAAGGGTCTGTTTGTGTTTATACAGAGGATCAAAGCCTAATTTGGCTACCCCGTAAATGAACTAAGATACGATATGAAAAAGAACTTCCAACATCAGCACTCTCGGGAAGACTCATGACAGAAGATGATCAGCAAAAAAAAAAAACTCCAACAAAGATCCACGCACTGTCACAGGTGTAGCTGCATTCATCCCACCAGTTCCTGGACTTGCCATGGGAATGAAGGAGATATCTAAGCTGGCCTGTGCATACAGTAAAACAAAAATTGGACTGGATCTATACTGTTGGAACTCAACCAAGAATTAGGAGAAGTGCAAATTGTAGCACTCCAAAATCTTACAACCACAGACTATTTATCGTTAAAAGAACATACGGGATATGAACAGTCCCCAGGAATGGGTTGTTCTAGTTTATCTGAATTCTCTCAGACTGTTTAAGTTCAGTTGGACAATATCCACCATATCATAGATAAGTTTTCACAAATGCCTAAGGTGCATAACTGGTTTTCTTGGTTTCACTGGAGATGGCTGGTAATTACAGGTATGCTTTGGTTATGTAACTATACTCCTATTATGTTAATGTGTGTGCACAATTTAATTAGTAGTTTAAAACCTATCCATGCTGAAGTTACTCTACAAGAAGATATGTCAAAGAAATAATCAATCTTCCCAGGTTTTCTTCTGCATGCTACTTCTATAGCTTTTCTTCTTCCTACCTAATCACAACCTTTAAATAGAACTCGTGCCACATGTCGAATTTACCGAGTATCATAATTCTTCCAAGTGGTAAAGACACCTCAAGACAAATGCTGGGCATAGAAGCCACAGGGCATAAATATGCAAAGAAGTAAAAAGCTAACCTTTTCAAACAATAAGGCTTCTCTCTCACTTACCAACTTAACATTTCCCTGTATGGCCCTGGAAGATGACTGGTTAGCCAGAGACGGGTAAGATTCCTCAAGGGAGGAACAACCTAAGACAGGCACAGTCGCAGGGGGCCATCTGGTGAGAAAATGGGGAGCAGCAGAGGTGAGGCTTAGAACCTCCCCCCTCATGTTCTGAGAGAAATCTTCTGCATACATGGATGTTTTATTGCCCTGGTCTAGCTTGGATTAACACATAGTCTACAGGCACACACCTGATCATCTACATTTGCTCTCTTACAACACTAAACTCTGTTTTCTACCTTTATCTCGTATCTACCTACCACTTCAGCATTTTATTAAAAATAATAATAATAGAGAAATGTGGTATCCACATATAAATCAAGTTTAAAAATCAAATGAATAGTCATATTTGAACTGACTGTGTATAGTTCATAATGCATGAACAAAACCGAAAGCTTCTGTGATGACTGCCCTTGCACTGTTCACCATGTAACTTATTCACTATGTAAGAATTTGTTCTCCATGTAAGAATTTGTTCGTTATGCATCAGAAGATTGGAGACTGACGAAAATTAGGCTTGGGGTGGATTAATGATTGTGCATTGAGTATTGACCCCCCTATACAGAAATTTATTGTGGTTAACAACTATTTGATCAATAAATATGAGAGATGCCCTCACAAAATATATATATATATATATATATATATTTAAACACACTTCCAATTGTAAAATAAATAAGTAACCGGGATGTAATGTATAGCATAAGGAATATAGTCAAAATATTGTAACAACTTGGTATGGTGATAGCTGGTACCTAGAATTATCATGTATATAAATGTTGAATCACTGTGTTGTACACCTGAAACTAATGTAATGCAATACTGTTGTCAACTACCCTTCAATAAAAAAAAAAAAAAAAAAAAAAGCAACAACTTAAACCCAAGCAAAATAGAAAATAGCAGTAATAATAACAAAAGCTGAAATTTGAAGAATTATGAACCAAAATAATTGAGGCAAAAAATAAAATTAAAAGCTAGGTCGAAATACAGTAAAAATAGGTAAACTTCTAGAAAGCCTAAATAAATGAAAAAATACTAAAGCATGGTATTAACAAGGAGAAAGTGAAAGAACCACAAATGCAGAGAACTGAAAGACTTAAATCATTTTGCAAAACTCTGATATAAAAACTTTGACAACATGGATGAAGTGGATAATCTTACAGGGAAATAATGAAGATTTATCGTGATGAAAAAGAAAAGCCAAAGAGACAAATAATTGTAGTACAAGTTGAAAGCTTTGTCAAAGAACCACCTTCATATAGTTGTGGGCCCAGTCACCAGCCACCCCCACCCCACTGTCTTTTCAACCTTTAAAGAACATCTGTGAATTCAAGAGTATTCTTGTCAACACAATGAAAATTAATGTATGTGTAAAAAGCAACAGCTGATATTGCTCTTAATAGCAAAACAAAACATTTACAATAAAATGAGCAACAATATCACAACTACTATTTAATATTTACCAAAACTTAAAATGTTACTTCTGGATTTTCTCTGCAACATAGATACAGAAGTATCCTTCCTTAACATGAGTAACAAATATGTCTATCTCAAACAGCAGCATCATGTGAGATAGTAAAAAAACTCTTTAAAATCAGTATCACTATAAGTATGTGATCAATCATTGCTATTTTTGAATATAGGAATATAGGAAAATGACATGAGAATAAAGGTCGAGAAAGTAGAAGTATGCATCACTGTTTGCAGATGACATGATAATGTACTTGAGAAACCTAAGAGAATCATTTAAAAAACTGTGATCATCAAGCACTTGATTAAAGAAATACGTGTTGAGTACATACTTTATGCCTGGCTCTGAAGTTACAGGGATGAGCAGGAGAGAGTCCCTGACCTCATGGAGGATATAGTCCAGCTGGGGAGATGGATAATAGCACATAAAAAACAACAGGTGCATAATAGAATGTAAGGTATGGAGGGAAACTACAAAGATAACCCACCCAACCTGGATGGGAATGCTCGACTAGGCAAGGAGGGCAGGAAAGGCTGCTCTCCTACGTTACTTTCAGCAGTAACACAATGCCAGTCAGAACCCTGAAGTAATTCTTCCCTTGCCCCCTGTCGCCTCTCACTTCCTTTTTGAAATTGACACAATAATCTTAAAGTTTATGTGGAAAAAATAAGTGAAGAATAAAACCACAATTTCCACCAAACACTAATGGGGATAGGAGGGAAGTGATATGAAGTATTATGTTAACATATTTTGTGAATTACATTGTTAAGTGACAAATATCAACATGGTGTCGGTACTTTTTCCGTAAATACAAAGTGAAACAAATGAAATTGAATGAGGTCCAAGTTTACAAAGGAGCTGAGTGTGTAAAAATGTTGGTGTCTTAGCCATAGCAGGTGTAACGTATTCTATTTCATTTCAGCAGGCCTAAAAAGTTAATGCATATTAAAGCTTTTCATTTATTCACATATTTCATTTTAAGTACAATTGGCAATTTCATGTTTCTCAGGTATTGCACTTAATGAATCTAGTGATCAAATCCTTAAATGAGCAACATAAAGCTCTTTGAATTTAAATAAAGTTTTAGAGGGCATGAACACATTTTTAAGAAGCATGTTCTCAGAAAAACACGTAATTCTCGTAGACACTGTTATGTACTAGGGTAAAATTTGGTGACATGCTTAATAGTACATGTAGAAATCTCAAAATTGATTTAAAAACTCTAATTAAACAATCACAGAAAAATTCTGATGATTCTTATAAAAATACATCTGTGCTGCAGTGTCAGCATGTATTGACAGACAACAGAATTTTGAAGGAACCCTTGGGACTTTAGGGTTTCTTTGACTAAAATAATTGAATGAAAAGTACTCTGAGCTATGCCTTGTGGGAGAAGTATATAAGCGTTTTTTATGGATAAGACTGATAGATTTGACTACCTAAATTTTTTAGAAATATATAGCAAATTATGCTTAAAACATAAACGGCAAATCATGAAAAAAAATGTTTTCACAATAAACAATATAATACATTTCTCTGTAAGGATTTTTAATCAGTAAGAAACAATACTGTTATAAAAATGGCCCAAGGGCATAAACAAGTTGCACTGAATCATCTTCAGTTCTTTCTTTCTTGTATTTGCTCTGGTTAATTAAATGTTTAAAAACAGGATTAGCAATATTGACTGGCAGTCTGTCTATATTCTGTGCTATTTTTCTGAATTTGTGTTAATTATTTCTTCACATTGATATAGAAAAGTTCTTTGTCAGATGCTGACAAATCTTCAGAATTTGTCATTTAAAAAATTCAGTTCATGGTGTCATTTGCTGTACAGAAATTTTTGTTACGTTGTTAAAATTATTATTTTATGATCTACTAATTTTAATTATATTTGCTTTTCTATGTTAAATTTACTTACAATGTACATTCATTACTTTTATTTGGAAAAAAATAAAATTTTTTATTCTTGTTTTAGTTCATTGGCCAGAATTATAGAGCTGTGTTAATATGGCAAATAGAGCAAATAAGAGAAAATGGTGTGATTTTTGATAGTTTAACTTTTTTTGTTTGAAGTAAATATAGAGCACAATGACATATAATAAAATATAAAATAACAACAAAAAGATCACTAAGAGGTAAAACTCATTGGACGACATCAAAACTAAATTTAGGAAAATTCATAATCTGTACACTTTATTATTAAATCTAAAATGGCAAATGTAAAAGAAAGAAGTATAAAATGCAAGATATTAGAAAAGAAACAACAAATTTAGACTATGAAAGAATGAGAAAGGATATAGTAAAGATAAAAAACTTTAATATATATTAGCCACTTATATAAATTGATATATATTTAATTTTAAAACTTTACACATGACATATACATATATGATATATACATATATGTAATATTACATATTACATATGTAAAAGCTTTTCTATATATACTTAGAAAATAAGTAAAGAGTATAAATAGACCACAAGTCAATATTAATATATTACTAATTATTTGTTTTAAACATTAAATTACCCAAAGTAAAGGAAAATATTTCAAGAGCAAAAAGAAATAAATACCAAGACTAATGCATAAATCTAAGTACTGCTTCTTAAAACTATAGACAATTTATGATCTATTTAGCAAGGATATGAGGAGAAAATTCTCCCTCAAATATATAAAACAAATTATGAGGAAAATAAGAGAAATCAAATCCTTTAAAAATATTATTTTTATAGTAAACGTGAGAGAAGGTGTATATGAATTGTTTTTTAAGGAAAAAAAAAACTGTACTCCAAAACAACCCAGGGCTGTAGAACTCTTGCCCAAATAAATAAGATAGAAATGTTTAAAAGTTACCAAAAGTTTACTTTTAACCAAAGAGAAAACATAAGATGCTTTATCAAGAAGTGTATTTTTTTTTATCAAACTAGTTTTACAGCATAGTGACCCCTAGAAACACTACCCAGTTAATTTTAGGAAGTTATGGTTAATTCTAATGTTATAGTCAGGGAAAGATAGTTCAAAAGAGGGAAATTCACTTTTGAATATAATATGAAAAAAATAAAATACGATGAAAAAATCTGGCAGGAGAATAAAAGAATAATAGTCTCAGACTAAATAAATTTTTTTTCCTCATTAAGGGATTCAGGAAAATTAATATATTTAAATGTATTAATAAATCAGAGAGAAAATTTGCACATGTTTTGAGGAAATGGTTTATAATAAAATTCAGCATCTATTTCCAAGAAACCAGATCCAAAACCTAATACCTATTAGTATGATAGAAATTAAGCCTTCTGTATCGAGGAAGATGCATTCACTTCCAAACCAACAGCTGAATCACACTTCAGAATGAAAAACTAGAAGTATTTCTATTTAAATAGGAAAGTATTCTCACATTCCCCGCCGTATAACTCAGCTCTATAATTCTGGCCAATAGAATAAAACAAGAATAAAAAATAAGAGACATGGCTATCTGAGAGTAGATGACCTAGTTATTGTCATTCACATGTGATAGAATTGTTTACCTGGAGAACCCAAGGGAATAAACTGAAAAATTATTATGTTCTTAAGTGAGTTCAGTAATACAGTTTGGTCAGTAAAAAACAGATGTTAAGTTACAATTTTTCTACATGTCAGTGACATAATGATAGTTAAAAAAAAACCTATTCACAATAGCAATGAAAATGTAAAATATCTAGTCTGAAGTTCACAAAATATGTGTTGAATTGTGATAAGGAGTGTAAATGGAAAAATGTGTCATGTTTCTGAATTAAAATTGAAAAGAAATACAATTATCTATTCTCTCTATAGGATTTAGATGTCCGATGGGGTCCAAATCAAAATGCCAGTGGGACTTTGGAGGGGATAGTGCTCTATAAAATTATTCTAAATTTCATTTGGAACTTTAGAATTGCCAAGAGCATTTTGAAAAAAAAAAATAGAGGAACGAGGCGGGGTTTTTGCTAGTGAATAAGCAGTGTGCAATGACGTTGTGTCGCTTTATATACATTCCAGCAGTGTGGTTTAATTGCAAAAATAGACAGATAAATCAATGAAACAGTACAAAAGAGAGCAGGAGAAGGCCCATATAAATACGAATTTCATATAAGATAAAAGTGTTATTTCAAATCAGTGGGGCAAGGAAGAATTCAGTAAGTCAAATTGGGTCAATTTGACTTACTGACCATGTGAAAATAAAAAGAACTTTACAGCACAACATGCACTAACAAATTCCAGATTGATAAAATATTTAAATATGAAATTTGAAACTAGAGAGATTTGAAGTGAAATACATGAATATTTATCTGATGTCATGGTGTGAAGGCACTTTCTAAAAGTATATGTAAAGTCATGATCCATAAAATAAAATAAAAGTCTGATAGATTTAGCTACTACAAAATAATGAAAGTTTTTATGTCAAAATAATCATAAAACTAAATGTAAGACCATAAACTGGGGGAAGCCATGTTTGCAACAAAAGGGTTTATATCCTTCTTATACAAGTGCTGACAAATCAATAATTAAATGACAAACATACTAGAGAAAAGGGGCAAAGAAAATTAGGAGAAAATCTTATAATGATGGATCACAGTTGCCAATGAATGAAAAAGAGAAATTCAACCTCACTAGAAATTAAGGCATTACTATTAAAAGGAACAATATATTTAATGCATTTAGCTCAGTTCTAGGAACACAGAAATTTCTTGATAAGTATTCTTTGTAAATGTGGATCATGATGGAAATGATGATGATGGAGATATATGATGATATTTCCTTCAAATGATAATAATACAAGCATATGGAGTAGTGGTATAGATTATTTTGTTGGGAAAACATAAACTAATGTATTTTTAAAGTGTGATTTTGCAATGCATAACCAAAGTTGCTGAAAAATCAAATTAATTTTGTTAGATTATTCTCATTCATATATTTATTCTAATGGCATCTAATGAAATCCACTTCAAGCATTTATTTCCAGAATGTCCATCATGGTATTTATTATAATAGTTAGCATAAAATTGGGTATAATAGAAGATTGAAGTCCAGGGCAGCTACATGGTAGAAAATTATGGGGTGGTTAACAGTGGTTAATAGTGACATTGTAGAAAACAATCAGCTGACATGAACTCAGTCACAGTATATTAGGTGAAAATGGATATTACAGTTAAAGCATGTGTATATATACCCAGAGGAAACCTGCTTATACGTTTAAAAGTTATGAGTGTTTATGTCTGAATGGAAGGATTATGGGTGATTTTGATTTTCTTCTGTGTGTGTGTGTGTGTGTGTGTGTGTGTGTGTGTTTCATCATTTTCTGTAATGAGGAGGTAGCGATATTGTAAGCAGAAAGATAAAAACCACACTGTTAAATATAACTTTTCAATTTTCAAAAGAAGATTCCTGAGAATTTGAAAGCCGATGGGGCAAGCATTTGGAATTTACTGTGCAATCCCCCATGGACCCCCTCCTCCCACCCCCATCACAATCTTTCATCAGCAGAGGTGATGCAAGTGGCTCCCTGGGAACAGTGGCAGGAGCCATGTCGCCGCCAGGTGCTGACGGGGGTTTAATCAGTCTGGGACACGTGATGTGCAGCATGGGGGAGGAGCCCCATGAATCCCTCTTGCGTGTAGCTGTATAAACACAGAGGCAGTACCCTAAATGCTATCTGATTGATTAGGAGTTAAATGTAGACCCACAGACTAGAGCTGGAGACTCTCAGGGGTCATCTGGTCCAGCTCTCCACATCTATGAGAGCCTTTGTTGTGATTCAAAGTTCATGCTACCCTCCACAGCTGGCAGACCAACCTTTCCTATTATCCCCTTGGTCTGCTCTTGGATAGGAGCCACAGAGCCCAACACAGCCCTTTCTGCACAGGTATTGCTACTTCAGAGGGCAAGGAAGGTACATGGAGATATTTGAAGGATATAGATTCTTTTTAAAAGGTGTCCAGAGAGTTGGCACCCAAGACAGGTGCCTGCAGGGTGCATACATGTGTTTTGGTTAACAGGGCGAGGAAATCCCTGGAAGGTGCCACCTGGACACCAGTGCATTTTTGCCTCTACTTCTCTTAGTTTAGGTCAACAGTGAGCAACTATGCCAGGCTGTGTGGTAGGATTGGGCACACCCAGCCCCTGAGTCCTGACTCTGGTCATGCCCTGCTCCATTCTCTGGCTAAGAGCCTTCAGTGAGTTTTGCTTCTAAGATAAAAGTCCTACAAAGCCCCTCATAATTTACTTGGGCTTGTCTCTCCTGCAGCTCTCTAATTCTTCCTCCATCATCTCTGCCTTCACACAAACAATTAGTTTTTAACTTCTTTGACACCTACTCATACTTCCTTCAGGAAGTTTTCCTTGATTTCTTAAGACTTGATAGGTCTCCTTGCTATGTTATAGCACTTCGCTCATGGCCTAAACCCCAAGGTTTTGCTTGGTAATTTCTCATTTAGTTGTCTCTCTCTTAATTGACTCAATCCTGGGATGGTTTGTCTATCTTGGTGGGTACCTTGGGTGGCTCAAGGCTTATTGTAGGTGTGCAATTTATTGGGAAATGGATAGAATGGTTGAACTTAAAATGAGGAAGACAACACCCTCTCTTTGTAAGAAGTTTATAGGGGAGAAGCACAAATGGCAGTGCATTCACAGGATGACCTTGAGTAGATGTGCTTTCAAGGGACAGTCAGGAGAGGTGAGATGGTCTGAGTACTGGTGATTCTGGGTCATTTTCAGAGAGAAGGAGCCTAGGGAGCAGGCTCCCGGAGGGATGACCAGAGAGTGTTCTGCTAGCAGGGGCCTTGTGTGGAAGGGCTGGGAGTGAGTTCTGGAATGTGCGGCTACCCTTTCAGACTGAGCAGGCAATTGCGGAGCCCCTGTGGCATGTCCATCCCTGGGCACAGCGAAGCCTCGGTAGGGCCCCTGCCCGCCCCACCCCTGCATCTTTGGTGCACCAGTGATCTTTTATGGCCTTCTGACAATCAGGCAGGCGTGAGGATCAGGCTGAACTTGGGCAGCCGGGAGGGCGGGATGGGCCGGCCTTGCCCACCAGCAGCACCATATGCCCACGCCTTAGCCTATTCCAGTCATGTCCCTGGGCTGCCCAGCTGTCACTGTCATAATCACCGCAGCCACGGCTGAGGGAAGTGTGGTCATAGGGACCCTCTGGTCTCCTTAGAACTTTACTACCGCTGTTACAGCTTATCAGGACACAGCCTGCCTTCTGTTGGTTTCTTGAAAATGGCTCTAATTCCCATCCATCATGGGGGCAAGCCAGCTGCTGCAGGGGCAGCTGTCGTGGAGGGGGCTCTGCGTGCTCCCTGGCATGCTGGCCCTGACCTTGGGGAAGTGGCAGCTCCAAGCCAACTGCCTTTCTTGGGGCATCATCTGGGCCATGTCTTTTTTTTTACCAGGGGGCTGCTTTGCATTTGTGCTGTGGCCTCGACCTACCTGCCTATTGCCTTGTACTTCCCGGGTCCCAAGTGATGGGGCGTTGAACAGGCCAAGGCAATCGGCTAGTAAAGGCTTTATTTAGATTTTAAAATGTCATTCTTTTCCATATTATAAAAGGAATATACAAAATGATAATTTCAATAAAAATGGGTAACAGCTATTGGCTGTTTACTATGGCATTATACTTAAAACTTTACAAGGGTCTTCTAATTTATTACTCAGAACAACACCAGATAGGCATATAATTTCCATTATTCAGGCAAGGAACCCTGTCCAAACAGGTTATGTAATTTGCCAGTATCATACAGGTAACAAATAGGGGCTGTGATTTACGATTATAAAAGTATTTTAGGAAATTTGGAAAACAAAAAGGCTGGAATAAAGTCACCAGTGATTTCACTTTACAAACACAACTCATTATAATCTTGATATATTTCCCTTCATGATTTTTCTATTATTTTTCCATAATTATGATTCCATTGTATAATTGATTTTGTCTTATTCTTTTAGAATTAATATTATCACAGAAACATTTCCTCATGATTATTATAATATCAATTTTGTTTTGTTTACTATCCTTTACTACTCCCTTTTTGTTGCTTATCGGGTTACATCTAATTTCTCCCTAGTGTAAGCAACAGAGTGACATTGTGTGTGTCTGTGTGGGTGTGTGCTACTTAGTATATACTTAGCCTCTTGTTAAAGTTTGTGCCTTCAGTATCTAATTTATTCCTGATGTGAGCCTTGAGGTAAGGAAATATTAACTCTTCCGTCTTACAGAAACTAAGGTTTAGAATTAAATCAATCAGCCAAGGTCGCACAGCCAGCAAAGGGCAATGCCAGAATTCAAACTGGTGTCAGCTTGACAAAGGTGATGCTTTTGGCCATTAGTCTAGACTTTGACTATAAAAGCTTTTTCCATATTATATTTTTATGGATTTTTTTGGATATACTACAATAAGTGGAATTATTGAGTCAAGGGAGTAACTATTTTTTTAAATGAGAGGAATTCACCTTCCATTCCTGCTATACCTTTCTCTTGCCATCGTTGAGTATTATCATTGAATCTGTTGGTAAGGTTAACTACCCCCAGTTTTTAATGGCTTGTGTCAACCCAAGTGCCTTCTCTTTTTTTTATTAAAGTATCATTGATATACAATCTTATGCTGGTTTCAAATATACAACACAGTGGTTCAGCAGTTACCCATAATATTAAGTCCTCACCCCCTCTAGTGCAGTCACTATCAACGTCGTAAGATGTTCCAGAATCATTAACTGTATTCTCATGCCGCACTACCACCCCTAAGAGTAACTTATATTGTGGTTGCAAATTATTGTGCTCCTTTATCCCCTTCAAGCCCTTCCCCCATCCCCCACACCAAGTTACTTCTTGCTCATTCTCCATATCTGTCCTTTGTTGGCTGGGCCCTGCTCCAGATCCCTCACTCTGGGTTGAGCACTCACCATCTGGAGTGCTGCTTGGTCACTGTTGCAGATGGAAAGACACTCTGGGCGTCTCCTGCTGGCAGCTAAGCAATCTGGGCTCAAAGTGACAAGTGTCCCCACTGCTCACACTCATTGGCTAAAACTAGTCACATGGCCCCACCGCACAAAGCCAGGAAGTGCAGTCCCTCATGTGTCCTTAAGGGAGAGAGGACTAGAAATATCTGGGAGGCCCTAATGACTAACACAGTCATAAAAGTTGCTCACTTGATCATTGAAAATAGTCATATATTGTTGCTTTGACATTATTTTTCTTGGTAAGTCTTCATATTTCTTCATATTTTCTTGGCTGGTTGAGCATTCTCTTTTGTAACTTGTTTATCCTGTTCTTAGCCCATTTATCTGTGATATCTTAATGCTTTTCACAAATGGTTTCCTGATGTGGTGATGTCCCTAATTGGGTCTTTGATGAGTGAAAACACATGGTGTCTCAGAAGCCAGTTTCCCTCAGATAATTTTTAAACCGATGTATGTAAATTATCCTATTAATTTACTTCTGTTTTCCCAAAGAAGTGGCCCAAAACTTATGTTAATTTCAGGTTAAGAGTTAAATTAAAATTCAATTTTTCAGTTAACCCATGTAAACTGAGGGCATTTCCTGAGTTTCAAGTTTTTTTACCATCTGGGTTTCAAAACCTGGTGTCTTCTTGTACTCCTTCCTCAGCACGGTCCCATCCATCTCACTGGGCACCTGGTCCCAAGTGTCCATTCTACAGCTGTATTCATCACTGAATCCACTTTCCCTTCCCCACTTCTCCCCCACTGTACCCAGGTTAGGGGGGGCACCCGGACAACTGAAACAGTTTCCTAACTGGTATTTCAGATGCTGGACTAGAGGAGAGGACATTCTAATGATACCATCCTTCCCTTTGAAATTCTTCAGTGGCTCTCCTTGCCCAGTGGGACCCATTTACCATGGTCAGATACAACAGATTTTTAGGTGGGGCACAAAGGAAAAATTTTTATAAATATAAGTACATTTTCATGTGTATTAGAAAGGCAGTTACCTAGCTTAGTAAACTTGTACATTGTTAGATATTATTGCTTATGATGAGGCTATGAGTAAAAATGAGTAAAATTTAAAACTTTAAAGGGAACTATTAAGTTTTAAAATAATAGCGACCACATGGATTTGACCAAGATAATGGGATAGTGTAAAATAAGAGAAGTTTGGGAAAAACAGCTCAATTATCTAACATCCAACCTTTATTGTGACCATGAACCAGCCCCAACCTAGCTTTCTAGCCTTTGCCCATTTCCACACATCATTTCGTCCTCCTAGAATACACAAATGCTGGCCATCCCTCAAGGCTCCTCCACCAGAAAGACTTCCTCTTTTGTTTCTGGCAAAGCTAGAGTTCTTCTATGTCCTTTTTTTGGTTCTGGCTTACTTTTTACCTTAATTGGAATAATCGTTCAATGTCTTACTCTTCCTTCTAAACAGTTTTAAAAAGTACAGCCTGGGCTTTCTTTCAGTGGCCAGCTTTAGCTTACAGAAGGTGTTTTACTACTTAGGAAGTTCCTTTGTATTTATGACCTAATGGCTTCACTAACAGCCCCTTGAGCTAAGCATCTCCATTTTACAGGTGATTTAACCAAGGCTCAGACATTTCAAATGCCATTCAGCTCGTCATTGTGGGGATTAAAACTCAGGAATATGGCCTATCACCATGCTTCCTCCACTCTATAACATGGTACTCCTGCTTCCCCAGAAGGCCCCTCAAGGTGCTTGCATATAGTAGGTGCTCAGTAAAGGTTTGTGGAATGAATGAACCACTAGAACATTTCTTATTTCTGACTCTTGTTCACTTTACACATGATGCCACTCTTATTACAAACTAATTTTTGAGACAGCTTACGTACTGAGGACTGGGGACTCCTAGGCTGTTTCTTAAAGACTGAAAATCTATGCATTTCTGGTATCCTGTCCAGAGAACCTGGTGTTACTACTGAGCAGTGATGTGCTCTCCTCCTCCCCAAGTACTTGTTGGAGAGTGTGTCTCTCTGGAGGCCAAGGCATCTCTGTCAAAGTAAATATGGCTTGACTAGAGAGTCAGCTGGGAGCAGAACAATGCTTTGGAGTTTGTATTCTGAACTGTGGTTTGAGAACCCCTTGAATAGGTTCAACCATGTCCTCAGAGATACCCCGGAGCACATTTTATGTTATGTGGAAGATAGAATATTAAAGAATTAACTAATGTTTTTCTATGTGAATAGTGTTACTACTTATGCCTTCCAAACCAAAAAGAGGCATGAATTTTAAATGCTTAAAATCAGTGAATTAGGGCACACTCTTACCTGGCAGTGATGATGTACTAGAGAGAGCAGAGAATGTCATTGAGCTGGATCATGCACGGGGCTTTGCTGCTCATTCCTATGAGCTCCTGCATAAGTAACCCAGCTGGATGTGCATGGCCTGATAAAGGGAGGAAGGGGACTATATGCCCCAGAACCTAGGCAGCATGTACCCACAAGGACTGTTTTGATAGAGGAGAGTTTTTCCAATATTGGAGCCCTCTCCCAGGTATGCCTAAATGCCTCTTCTTGACAAAGGCCCCAGGAGATGGAAAAAGTGAGTTGATGTGCCAAAATTTTCATGAAAAGTGGTGATAGAAAGGATAAAAAATTTCAGAGAAGTGGGCATGCTTAGTGCATGTACTATGAAGGACCAATAAATTCTAGAGGGGACTATGTTCCATGGGAACACCCAGAAGGCATCCAGTTTTCCAAAGCCATCAGAAAGGTGCTGGTGGGAAGGGCACCGGCACCAGTAAGAAGCTGAGTGGTGGCACATATGTGTTGGCCAGGGCCGACTTTAGGGAAGCATTATAGAACTAGGCTCATTGAAAGCAATGGGGATGATAGGAACCATCAAAACAAGAGACCAGATGGCCATGTTTAACCACCAGGAGCCAGGTAGATGTAATTATCTTAAGGAGTTGCCACAATGGTGGGGCATGCCAATCTGGCTTGAGATATGGAGATGATTAATAGATCAGAGCTGTGCCTGGGAGCAGTCAACATAGGTACTACTCAGTTGTACTACTCAGTTTCTTTTGGTTTCAAAGGAAATCAAGAATGGTTGTTCAAGAGGCAGTCAGAATTACCTCAAATAAAATGACAGTTTTTGGACCTGAGCTATTTTTTGGACCTGCAACCCTTGGACTGACTAGAGAAAAGGCCATACTCCCAGGAGGAAAACCTTGTAGCACATTAGCAGTATATATGGTTATGAATCACCAGTCCTTCCTCAAAGAGCCTTAGCCATGTACCTGAGTAACTCTGTCCTGGGAAAAGGGGAGTAGCCAAACACTTGAAGTGTTGGACACAGGGTCTGAGGTGCCGTTGGTATTTGGAGGCTCATGACCTTTCTATATGTGTTGCGATGTATGGGACTAGGTAATAAATGGAGCCCAGGTCAAGGACCACTCACCAGGTGGTTATTTGCCTGATCCTTAAATGTATAATCAGAATATACATACTTGGCATTTGGCTCAACCCCCAGGATTGTAGAGTAAGAGCTATCAAACTGGGAAAAACCAAGGAAGGCTCTGAAACTGGCCCTTACTGTCAAGACAGTAAAAACAGTATTTTTCTGGGATGAAGGAGATGGTGAAAATTAGTTCCACTTTTAAAGATCTAAAGGCTGTTGTAGGTTATACCATGTAAAGGACATGTGTCATATCACCATTTAATTCAACAGTATAGTCCCTGTTAAAACCAGATGGATCCTGAAAAATGACAGTGACCACCACACACTCAACTGTGTAGTAATTCTGATCACAGCTGCCATGCCAGATGTAGTATCTTTGCTAGAACATATTAGCGTGGCCTCAAGTTCATAGTTTGCAGTGCTGATTTGGCAAATGTGTTCTTTTCCATCCATATCACAAGTGATCAGAAATAGTATGCATTCACATGGAACAGACAACAGTATGCATTTGGAGTTTTTCCCCAGGGCTGGGTTAGTTTTCTCATTCTCTGTCACTATGGCCCAAATTAATCTGCCCCATGTGGACATCCAGCAGAACATCACATTGGCTCATTATATTGAGAACAAAAAAATTGGAACAAATAATCAAGATGTATCTAGCATATTGGAGGCTTTACTAAGACATATGTAGTCCAGAGATTGGGAAGTAAACCCTCTGAAGATTTGACACACAGTAAAAATTTTAGATGTTCAGTGTTCAGAGGAAGGTCCACCAAACAACATTCTGTAAAATATAGGAGAAGTTGTTGCACCTTGTATCTTCCACCATGAAAAGGAAGCACAATGTTTGGTAGATTCTTTGGGTTCTGTAAGCAAAAAAATCTGTATATAAGAGTATTGCTCTGACCCAGGCACCCAGCAACATGAAAGGCTGTCAGATTTGAATGGAACCTAGAACAAGAAGGACTTTACAACAGGTCCTGGCTACAATGCAATCAGCCCTCCGATTTGGGCTGTAAAACCCAGCCAACCCAATGATATTAGAGATACATCCTAGTGTTCAGAAAACATGCCATGTGAAGTTTATGGCAAACTCCAGTGAGAGAATCACAAGTGTCCCCTAAAGTCCTGGGTCAAGGAATTGCCTTCTGACAGGAGAATTATACACCATTTGAAATACAACTCCTGACTGTGCAATGGGCCCAGATAAAGATGAAGCACTTGTGCATGGGCACCAGTGACCCTGTGCCCAGAACTGCCCACTGTGAGCTCATCTACTGGATTCACCAACTCATAACACAAGTCATGCCTGGAAAGAAACCATCATCAGGTGGAAATGCCACACCTGGGGTCAAGTCTGAATAGGACCAGAGGGCATCAGTACTTTTGCATGAGCTGGTAGTCCAGATCCACATGTCATCCTCCACTGTTGTACTAACACCTCTCCGTCTCACTGCTCCTCTGGCCTTACTGGGCACCTCTAAGGAACGGCTTCCTTACCTCCTAGGAGTGCATCTGGCAGGCAGCTGATGGATAAAAAATGCCCAAGATTGGTTTATGGAAAGGTTGGCTCTGCATGAGGCTATGAGCTGAAAATAAAAGGCAACCACACTACACTGCCCCTCAGGGATTGCCTTGAGAGCTAGTGATAAGAGATCATCCTCTCCAAGGGCAGAGCTTCAGGCAATGCTGGTCACCCACCTTGTGTGGAAAGAGACATTGCCTAAGGTTGGGATATATGTGATCTCATGGCCAAATGGTGAATGGGTTGGCTGGCTGGTCAGGTCCTAGAAGTAGCAGGACTGGATGATTGGGAATGAGAGATCCAGGGTGGAGTGATGTGGATGGGCACAAAATGGGAAGATCTTTGTATTGTATGTTAATGCCCAAGGGAATACTTTTATCACAATAGAGGCACTTAATGATCAAATAGATAAACTGACTCAACCAGCTGATCCTAGCCACCTGCTACCATCAACTACTCTAGCGCTAGATAGAACATGAGCCAAGTAGCCATGGTGGCAGGGATGGTGGTCACGTATGGGTCCAACAACAGGGAATCCCACTTACCAAGGCCTATCTAGCTGCTCTTGTCATTGAATGTCCCACTTGCCAGCAACAGGAACTGGTGCTGATATGGCAATATCTCTCAAGAAAAATCCACCTGTATACTTGTTGGCAAGTTGATTAGACTGGGGCCTTTTCCCTCTTAAAGTACTGGTGATTTATTCAAGCATGAATAGGTTCATATTCCAGGTATGGGTTTGCTTACTGCCCCCAGAGCCTCAGCCTCAGCCACCATCTGAGTGCTTACAGAGTGTTACATCCACTGGAATAGGATCCCATATAATATCATATTCGACCAGGAGGCCCATCTTATAGCAAAGGAAGTGTGGGATTGCGCCATGCTGGTGGGACCCACTGGTCATGTCATAAGCTGTCCCATTCAGAAGGTGCTGGCGCAATAGAGTATTGAAATGTCCTGTAAGAGGCCAGCCAGTTCAGAAGTGACAATTTATGAGCATGCGGCACCAACCATCCCCCAAGAATGAGACATACACGTTGATTTAAAGATGTTTATTTGATGTATTGTCACCATATATGATTATATTTACTCCACAAGTTAAAACACGGCTCTGGACCTAGGAAGCAGGAGCGTCCTGCTTACCATCACTCCCATTAACCTACTTGGGCAATCTGCCCTCCTGAACCCACGGCTTGGGGTTCTGCAGGGTTAGAGGTCCTGACACCCAAAGAGGAAAGATTTCTGCCAACAGACAGAGCAAGAATAAGCCATAAGTGCTACCTGAACACTTTGGCCTCCCTGTGCCAAATGACCAGCAGGCAAGGAGGAAAGCTAAATTTCCAGCAACGGATGAGGGGGTTGGATACTGTCATGTGCTCCCCTTTAATGGAGAATGGCCTCCTCACCTCCTAAGAGGGCATCTGACAGGCAGCTTTCAGATGTCACCTCCTTCGGTGATTTCCTCAGCTACAGATAGGTGGCTCAACCAAGGTTACATCCTCTCCCAGGGTGGCTCACATCCAGTGAATGATTGATTCAGGGCTATAAAATCCCAGTCAACTTGGGATAACTCTGAAGGGCCATTCTAATTCCAGAGTTCTGCAAGGATTCAGCCATGGCCATTGTTGACCTGCACTGTGAATCTATTCTTCCCAGTGACCCCTGTTTGCATCTCCTCCCTTCTCCAGGTTGATCCCGGGGGTGGTCCCTAATACACCTCCTGCACATAAACTCCGCTGTAGAGTCTTCCTGTTTCCCAGGGATCCCCACCTGCAGCAGAAACCAGTTCTGAACATTTGAGGTGGTGTTCAGGCATCTTGCAGCTTTGTGTCATTTAGACCTCTGCAGGTGATGCTAATATCTAGGTAGGCTTGTGAATAATAAGCACAGCCTACCCATTGCCTTCTGCTGGAATTAATTAGCAAGGCCTTTCTCGATGTCCTTTCTATGTGGCACAGGCTGTGAGGGTGACTCTGAGTGGGACCAGGCTCTCCAGGTACTTTTAAGCATAAACCACAGAACAGTTGATCAGAAAACGAGGTGGTGAATACTTAGGGGCAAGTGAGGGAGGGTGAAGGAGGGCTGGAAGCAGTTAGAGGAGAGATCCATTGAGCACTGGGACATGGAGAGTCAGGTAGGCATCTCTATTTCTACCCAGAAAGGGTTGGCATCTCCCTTTGTCCTCTGAACATCCCTGACCATAAAGAAAGAACTTCCCATGACAGGTGTGTTTTTCTGTTCACTTAATCCTCTTGTTTCACCACAACCCAGTGCCACCATCTCTTCTGTCCATGTCATTCTCACTCCTGGTGGAGAGGAGATCTTTGGGGATAGCATCACACCGAGATCAGTCAATGAGAGATGAACACAGACCGGAAGTAAATTTGGATGTCCAAAAGAGACTCCATCCTGGTGGCCCAGGGTTAAGAAAGATGAGTGGCCTAGATTATAATACAAGGGCATAAAAGGAGACCTAGGTATGCTGAGGAAATATCAAGAGTCAATGGCAAGACCCAGTGAGGGCTGGGGCAGGATGACATGGAATCCTTCAGGTGAGGGGGTAGGAAAGAAAAGAAGGAGATAGACAAGAGACAGGGGTTTCTAGTAGGCAACTTTGGCAGTGACCAGAAGATGATGGAAATGTGTACACATACATGTTTAATGGGGGTTGCACAGAAACATGCACCTGATAGTCTGTACCTGCTATTCTGGCCAAAAGTGGTTAATTAAGATCAGGTCACTGGTGGGATGGGCAGGGGCTGGGGATCTTTCTAGTTATTAATGGGGGTTGCCCATACTGCTGTACCCACTTTTGCTCCCAGCACCTCATAAAGTGTAGATATTTGAAGTGGACCAGCTGAACTGTGCCAGAACGATATTTACGCATGTCCTGAAGGTTCTGAGTTTGAAAAATTGATTGCACTAGCAAAGCAACAATGTGGCTTTGGCCTGTAGGATATTCACTCAAGCCTGTATCCACCCAGCTTAGCATTCACCTACCTCAGGAAAATCTGCTCTTTTAATTAGCATTGTGCATGAATATATCTGGTGTATGGAGGCAGTTAATAACAGAGCTGGTTCAGACTACTGGGTGAGACTTCTATAAGGGGCTTAAAATATGGAACGTTGCTGCTAAAGACCTTCCCAGATCTTGGCTGTGTGAGGATGAAGATTGGTCTGTGCTCACGATGTGTGGTGATGCATAAATATTAGCCTTAAATAACTGTGAATACCTTGTTTCCTAAAAAGATTAGTGGCTCTTCTCTGTGTGATAAATTGTGTGAGTTACAGTGCAGACCTGTCTTCCCACTGTATTATCCCAGAGTCCTTTAAATAACCAGGTCCAAATTATGCTCGGCAGACTGTGGGAACGCTTGGGCAAGCTTAGGAAGAAAAGTGTAATTTGAGTTCATTCTTCTTCTGTTTCTCTCTCTTTCTCTAAGTACTTTTTTTGCATTCTCAACTTAGTCTTTTTCTCCGGTTCATTCCCCCTCTCCTGCTTCCCTTCTCTCACCATTTCCTTCTGAATCTCTGATTTCTCTGTCCTCATTTCCATGGGATGATAATAATAGCTAACTTTTGTGAGTTGTACCAAATGTGTCAAGTTAGTAAAGTTCTCAACCCTTTACTTCTACTATCTCATCTACTTCTAACAACCTTGAGAGGCAGGTGCTTTGACTCTACCCATTATGGGGATGACTTAACTGAGGCCAGGAGAGGTTAAGGAACTCAAGGTCGGTGGCTAAGTGGGTGGAGCTACGACCTGTACCCAGGTCTGTCTGACCTCTGAGCCGAAGGTCTTACCCTCTGTGGGCTCTGCTGCTGTGGTGCAGGAAGAGATGCACAGAGAGTGGCAGTGCAGTGCTTCTTGCTTCTTGTGGTTCCTCCAAGGCACCTGCTGTGGCGGGGAGCACAATGGTATTCTGCAGGCACATGTTAGGGATGCACCGAGATATCCAGGCTCCTTGGGTGAAGTTACAGTTCCTGGCACAGTTCAGGTGGTACACTTCAAATATCCACAACTTTATGAGGTGCTGGGAGCAAAAGTGGGTACAGCAGTGTGGGCAACCCCCATTAATAACTAGAAGTTACAGAGTAAAGGTGCCTCCGCCTCCCCACAGAACTGGAGCATCACCAAGAGAGCATCACCCTTGGGTCAGCCCAGTTTGCTACCTTTGGGAGACATCTGCAGGGTCGTCCCCACTCTGCTCTCCATTTGCATTATCTTATTTTCTCGCTGGTTGGGTAACAGACAGGACTGAAGTAGACCAGCCCGCTTGGCGGCTGACTGTATGCAGGAGAGAAAAGGGCCACTTTCTTGATCTTAAAGAGATACTTCAGTGAGCTCCCAACACTTTGCACCCAGCATGCCATGAGACACCCCTTCCACAACTAAGCATAACCTAAAGTGTGGACAGATATTTTGTTGTTTTTGTTTTTATTTTTCCCATTTATAATCAACTTTATTAAAATAAATTTACATACAATAAATGCTCATATTTTAAGTGTACACTATGATCAGTTTTGGCCAGTGTGCAAGTTCACATAGCCAAAACTCCTTCTAGATTTAGACCATTTCGGCCACCGTAAAATGTGCCTCCTAAGACAATGTCTACACACCACGCCAAGGCAACTACTGACATGATCTCTGTCATCACAGGTTGCCTTTGCCTGCTCTAGCTTTTCATATAAAGACAACCATATGCTGTGCATCCTTTTGTGGCTGGCCCAACATGGCATTTTTGAGATTCTCCCATGTCAGTGTTTTTCAATTTTTATTTCTGGATAGTATGTCATTGTATCACTGTAAAACAACATATTTACCCATTCCTTGCTTGGTGGACATTGGTTTTTTTCCAGTTTTTGGCTATGATGGAAATAATGCAGCTGTGAACATCTGTGTACACATCTTTTTATAAATATTTTTTTTTGATAAATAGCTAGGAGTAGAATTTTCTGGATCAGATTGTTACTGTTTAACTTTATAACAGTTTTGTCTCATATGGGATTCCCATTAGCACTGTGTGAGACTTCTCATTGTCCTACATTCTAGCCTGCATTTGGGTTTGCCATTCTGTTCAATTTTTGCCATTATAGTAGGTATGATACGGTATCCCCGTGTGGTTTTGATTTGCGTTCCGCTGAGGAACGATGATGCTGAGCACTTCCATGTGCATATTGTCTGTCTCTGTATCTCTTTTTTTGTGAAGTATCCATTTAAATCTTTGCCCATTTTGTACCTTGGGCCTTTACTTTTTGTTGGTATTATTGTTAATTTTTAGGAATCCTTTACATAGATTAGAACCAGGCTTTTTGTCTGGTATATTTATATACTTATACATATTATTTTCCCTAAGGTTTTGGCTTCCCTTTTCATTTCCTTAATGGTATTTTTTGCGGAGGGAAACTTTGATTCCTGGCCTTACAAGAGCTGTTCCTACAGCACGAATATTGAGATCGTCGGTAACTAAGATCAATGTCTGGGGTGACTTCCATTTATTGAAACTGGGGCCTGGGGCTGAATGGGCTGAAAGTGCCAAGGCCAAAAGCGAAAGACTAATGATTTCTCAGAACAAGGAAATTAGCCCCTTGAAGAATCCCAAATATATTTGAGAGAGTGGGGCAAGGAATGGTTCAACTTTGCAAGAGACTAGAGCTGCAGAATGAGCTGGTGAGGAAATAGCAATCAAGGTATTCTGAAATGAACCTTAAGGAAACCTTACTCTTTCCCACAAATATAAAGCATGGAGAATATTTGTTTTATCTGATGCCTTGCACACATTTCACTAAATCCTTTCAACAGGGAATTGAGCTGAGTTATGACAAAATAGAGTAATTGCTCAGGGTCCCACAAGATAGCCAGTGGCAGGGAGTGAGTTCATGGCTGTTTTGCTCTGGGGCCCAGCAGTTGTTACCAACCTGCACTGCTTCCTCACTTCCCTGCCCTAAGTGTGCTTTCTACAGTTGTGCAGAGCAATTCACTCCTGTCCCTCCAGACTCTCTTTCAAATAGTTGCTATAATACCATTCAGTCATCTTTTACCTCCAGGCTCAGTATTCTTTGTTCCTTAACCCAAGACTTGGATGGCTTATTCTCTGGAGTCCTCGCTATTCTCATGTCTTTTTTTGGTCCATCTTGTTTCTCAGCTGAGGTTCCCTGAGATGAATGCAATGTGCCAGGATACTCTGTCTGCACACATCAATGTGGGATGTGCTGCAAGACTGTTGGGAGGCCCTGGGAGGAGGCACTAGCCACACCAGCTTTCTGAGCTGGTAAACAAACCACGTTGCTCACCAATTATCCATTGAGAACCCAGTCATGGCAAACAGAAGGCCAGAGGCAGCGGGCTGAGCAGTGGCATGGTGGAGACATCTTCTGTCCTCCTCCAAGCCACACACGCCCCAGATCCTCTTAGTGGATCACACAGGCAACATAAAATAAACAACTCATTGACATATATAAATCGTGTATGTTTCTCCAAAGTAAGCATGTAAGAAAATATGAGATAGAGAAACAAGAGAGACACCCTCCTTAATATGTGGTGATCAGAGAAAGGTAACATTAGAACCATGACCCAAGGCCTGAGAGTTATCTAGAGTGAGAGCAGAGCATTCCAGGCAAAGGAGATGCATTTGGGATGCAGTAGGTTAGAAATGTCCATTGGTGAACGAGAGTAGACACTGAGGCTGTAAGATGTTTGCCCGGAAATCCTGGACTGGAGATTTCAATTTAGGAGTCCCCAGCACAGAACTGGTTTTTAGTGTTCTGAGACTGGATGAAATCCCAGGGTGGGAGTGTGGAGAAAAAAGGAGTAAAGGGTCCCAGACAGAGCCCTGGGGGACGCCAGCATTTTCTTCGAGGCTGAAATGATAAGGAGCCAGTGAAGGCAGCAGAGAGCAGCAGCCGGCGGCAATGCAGGAAGAGAGGCAGGGGTGAGCATCACCACGGCGGCACAGCATGCGCACAGCCAAGTGCTCAGCGCTCAAAGAACGGCGCACCTGTGGGCTCGTGTGCCTCGCCCAGGAGTGGGGTTTCTCCTTTCACAGTGCTCTTCTTGGGCCGCCCCTACACCCTCCTTCCCACCACCCAGACCTTCTGCAGTTTCCTGGTCCACTTTTGGTCAGATGTTCTCTGAGGAACGTGAGATGGGATTCCAGAAGTTCCGTTTGTTTTCATCCTCAGAGGAAGAGGCAGCCAATCTCACATCCCTTCAGAGTTCTCTTCTCTGAGCCAGGCGTTGAGTGTGGGCAGAGGACTGAGATACTTGCCCATCCATCTCACTCCTCCTTTGCTTTGCTTAAATCTCTCTGACTCCCCTTCCCTGTTCTCTCCAAGTGCATCCCAGTTAAGAGTTTTCTTGGTGAAAGCCAAGTGCCAGATTCCTGTGCTCTGAAAACTGCTCTCTCTGTCTTCATATTTAGGAGTTTCTCAGAACCCATTATGCAGCGGTGCCTTGCTTGTCTGTAGTTCCATTTTCCTTGGTTTCAGTTAACCGGTCAACCGAGGTCCAGAAGCAGATGATCCACCTTCTGACGCGCAGGCAGAAGATCGTTAGTGCCTAATGCTATGTCACCATAGCTACATCACTCACCTCCCTTCACCTCATCATGTGGGCATTTTGCCATCTCATATAATCAGGAGGAAGACGGGTGAGTACAGTACAGTAAGATATTTTGAGAGAGAGAGAGAGAGAGAGACCACAGTCACATAACTTTATTACAGTATATTGTTATAATTGTTCTATTTTACCATCAGTTATTTTTGTTAATCTCTTACTCTGCCTAGTTTATAAATTATACTTCTGCATAGGTGTGCATTTTTAAGAGAAAAACAGTATGTATAGGGTTCGGTACTAGCCATGGTGTCAGGCACCCTATTGTGTATGGAATCTGTCACTTTCAATAATGAGATGTTAGAGGCTTTCATCAGTAGGAGAGAACTAAACATTAACCATGCAGATCAGTCATTGTTCCCAACAGCATAAGGAAATCACCGCAAGAGTCAGAGCGTGTGCCCAATGTTGAAGATACAAAACAAAGTAACTGTGGCCCACTGCTCAGTTCCCTCCACATCCAGCCACTAATCAGGACCTGTGGAAGGTGGTCCTGCTGGTGACATTCTCCCTACACACAGATCCTGGCTGTCTGGACTTGGAAACAGGTGCTTTCACCTTGAAAGATTAAAATATTTTCATGCAATCAGTAAATTCTGTTATTAAATGTTACAGCAGCTAAATTAAATGATAAGAATAACTAGTATTTTGAAATTCTGAACATCTTATAATTAGACCAGCCTTTAAAACATATTCCAAGTTAAGGCACATTAGAATGTATTCCACAACATGGAGACAGCCTGACAAAGAAACATTATTCTTAGATTTACAATTAATTACCCTTATGTCTATACCTTGCATTCAATTTGCATATCTTAAAAGTGCTGTAAATTTCACAGGACTCCTTGTTATTTAAGATCATACTGCTTAGTAAAAGTTTCTTCAGTGATAACTTTCTCTTGATTATGTAGTTGTGAGGTCAGTAAATCTGGCTCTACGTTGCTCTCCAATGTTATAATTTTTCTTTTTTTGTGTGTTTTTCATTATTTGGCTCCTTGTTCCTTCTGCCCTCTCATTTATTATTCCCTAAAGAACCACCAGATAGAGAAGCTGCTGGAAGACTGAGTGAGTGGTCAGAGTCTGAGATGGTATCTTTCCCACACTACGCATTGGTACCGGGTGTCTGACATGTTCTATACATCTTTCTGGTGCCAACCTCATTAAACAAATACAACTTGATGTATAGCTCTCAAGAAATGAAATTTTATGCAATAGATTTGTTCTTGCCCTGACTGGTGTGCTCTGCCCCTCACTTGCCCCTCCATCTCTCCCTCTTCCTTCCTCAGCCCCTCACCCCCAAAGTGAGCTGGTGCGTTGTGATTTCTTGTTGCAATTTTGTATGGTCATCACTGGTTTCATAATCTTTCATTTGACTGAATTTTATGCTCACAGTGAATGCTATCTTTTAAAAAGACTGCATTGGATTTCTTAAATTATTCATAAGGAGCCATTAGCACTAGGTAAAGTATTACATATTTTGTAGAATGCCATTAAGTACGTTTACCTTGAGCTGACACTCATGTAGCACATGCTTTAATCTGTACCTACCTGCTGCCATATTTTGTTCTTTCTGAAATGACCCCATATCACAGTGCTCTTCAAGGGAGTCCACGGAAGGGATTCTATGGGGGACTATCCAACTGAGGAGAGGACACACAGCACACTTCTGCAGAATTGTAAATATCAGTTGGAGACTTGTTACCAATAATTTGAAAGATTTAAAAAGAAAGCAACCAGTAGCTGAATAAAACAATTTTTTGTTTGAAAAAAAAAAAAAGAAAAGCCATAAACACAATTAGAACTGGAATCACCACTGAATAGAATTTTAAGTTTCTTTTTTTGGGTTCTGTTTTGTTTTTTTTTCAATGCATTTTATTGCAGCCATTGACCAAATCCAGGATAAAATTCCACTTGGAAACTGAGTAAATTGTACCGCAGAGGAGTATGCGGGGCCATGCGGCCTAGATTTTGTCTCAGGAGGGTTTGTTTCAGAAAGCCGCCACCTGGTGTGTGAGAAAACCATCCTTGTGTTTTTGGAACAATGAAGAAAAAAGTCCCCCTTCCTCTTTAATTCTATTTTAAGAATGGCTAGGTAATTTCCCGTGGCTTCCTTTTCTCACTTATTAATTGGCAGTTTATTAAAGCAATTTTTAAAAAGCTAATACCATTGTCATTTCTCCATTATGGCTACCAGAGAACTGAGTGATAAGGTATGTCAGGGGAGAAGAAAGCAGCTGGCTGGGGAGGTGCTCCTGGCAAACGTGCCAGGCCCGGAAGGTGGCGAGGGCAGCAGCCTGCCCCCACCCCGGGAGGCCGTGACATTGCGTGAAGGGACAGGAGCCCTACCTCCCTCCCAAAAAGTCTTCCTCTCCCTCCCTTTTCCTCTCTCCCTTCCCTCATACCCAGGTTTCTTCTTACTCCTTCTGGGAGGTGGGTGAATAGAAGACTTTTTACAAATTTATTAATTTCTGACAATGACATGCTTTCTGACAATTCAATATGTAAGTGAGTCCTCGTGATTTCAGAAAGCCCATTTATCCTTGCTTTTGATGGGCTGAATGCAGGGAGAGGAGAAAGTGGCTCTCTCCTCGTTGATTATAATACAATATTTCTATTAAAATCATTTTTAAAAGCCTCCCGAAAATTTGAATAATACTTTTTCAAAGAATATAAAGCTACAGTTCAGATTAGCTGTCCTAGAATACCTTGGCAAAAGTATCCAAAGTAGCAAGAGTTTTGCTAGTCTTATGTCCTATATACATCTGTTAAATTACTCTGAGATCTCATTAAATAAAGCTAATGTACTTGTAAAACAGTAGGGAGAGACAGTTTATCATTGTAACTGTTAGAGAGAGCCGTTCTGGTGGGGAGGGAGCCAAGAAGACTAGGTATATGCTGGTCAGTGTAGGTGTTTCTAAGTCATAAATCTTGGCTCTTTCCCGCCTAGTTATTGTGTATTTCTTTAGGTGAGAGATTGATTGTAGCAGCTGAAGATGAATTTGCCCATAGTCTCTTTCTTCTTCTTCTTCTTTTTTTTTTTTATACTCCTGATGCTTTGCCAAGGTGATAATGTTTTTCTGCACCCCCCTCCTGCAATCATTTGTTTCAGATTAAAAGCATGAAATGGCACAAAGCAACACCGGGAGGTTGGTCTCTGTGGTCAGGCAAACATGAGGGCATGAAGATGTATCACGTCCCAAGCGGGAGGAAGCCCTGGCGGAGCCCCTCAGGATTTATAACTGGCTCACCTGAAGGAGAAACAGGGGCACTTACACCATCAGATACCTGGAAAGGCACTGTCATTTCCTCACCCGGGAGTTTTCAAGCAGATGGTAAAAGGGGTTTAATTTGAAAACACTGAAACATTGTGTATGCTCAAAACCATGACAATTGCAGTTTTATTGTCTCTACTCAGGGAAATGTGTGTCTGGATCATCGTGTGGCCCGAGTGGGGAGAAAAGGTACTTTTCATGAATATATATAGATGCTGAATTTATAAGGATCAATATAGTCGCCAAATGTTGTACAACATGTCAGGATATCATAAAAAGCAGGCAGTTCTACATAAAATACCAGCTTAATCTTGGAGATTTTAAAGCCTCATTAAAATGTGGATAAAGTCCATATATGGAAAGGCAGCTTTCAAAAGGTTGAAGTTATATATCTGTAGGGCAGGGATTGTACTGCCACTTCTGAATGTCAGTGGTCTTGTGGGTTGCAGTGGGTGACGGTCAGAGACTTCAGGCTGGGGAGGGTCCTGGTCTGTGGGGATGGTGCTGTGGGACTGGGGCCAAGTGCCTTCCCATGCTTCAGGATTCCCCCTCTCCCCTGCAGGACAACAGATTTAGTTAGAGAAGCCATAGGGGACAGGTGAAGTCCTGCTATCTTTGGCAAGCTGGCACATTTGTGGATTTAATTATTTGTTAAATTGGAGGTCAGTTCCCTCTGCAACAGAGAGGAGGCCAGGAGTGCTACTTCTGGGTCTGGGTGCGTGGTTGGCTGACATGGAGACTCCGTAGGATCACCTGGAGGTTGGGGGAGAATTGCTTGCTGAGTGGCTTCCTTTAAAAGTCCCTGGAAGCCCAAGGGTGAAGTTACTCACTGGGAATTGTTCATGCAAAGAAAATAAGGCTCCTGCTCCCTAGTGTCTAGTGTTCCATTCTCATGTAAACCACAGCGTCTGATTGCTGCTGCCACTTTTGCTAGGACTGAGAACAAACCAGCCCTCCTGGAGCCAAGCTGAAGTTGGTACCTGGGATGGAAATCTAGGTGGTTTGGGCTTGTTTGCTTGTTTTTCTGGAAAAAATTTGAAAGTCAAGAAAACACTTTTATCCTGACCTTTCTGCAACACTGGCCCATATTCACTGCTTGTCAGCAGCACACATTGGCAGGGAGTCATCAGTCACTGCCAGCCGTCACTCTATCGCCATTCCCATCAGCCCCATTACCCAGGATCAGGAGAGAGTGGAGCTGTGTGTCAGAAGGATCATTAAACTTGAGGCTCCCAGGTAGCACAGGTAGTCCAGGTGGCCTGTTGTTATTTATAATAAAGGAAAGCACAGCAGAAGCACCTGAGGGTGGCCCAGGAGGCCGGCAGAGGACGCCTGAACAGTGTCATCGCTGAAGGACAGTTAAAAGTGGACTCTCCCCCCTCACTGTAAGCAAAGAGGATTTATTGAACATCTGTTCTGTACATGGCTGGGAAGATTGATTAATTTAATTGCTCACACTTTGCTTAAGTAACATTTGAATACTTAATGTCAAGTTTGAAGGATATTCCAACGTTTGCCTGCACACCTCCTCCTTGAGGTTGCAGAGGGAGATTTGGAAGGGGGTGGGAGAGTGTGGCCGTCTGGAGCCCCTTCTCAACTCTTCTTCTGTAGGAGCCTGCAGGAGTTGCCAGTGGGAAAAGCTGCCTCTTTTCATAAAAGCAACTAGTTACTTTTCACATTTCCCCATTGTGATAAATCATTAATGTAATGAGGTTGGATCTTCTTCACTGAGTGGTGGTAATTTTCCCTCTGGTATCAACTGTAGAGACATTTGAGCATATTATATATTTCTGTACCCTTTAACATAATACCGTAATCGTATGAAAGTACCAGATGAGTTAAAGCTGTAATAATTTATTGCAGGCTATAGTCAGGCAGCATATTTAGAAGGAACTCCTGAAAGTTCTACTTAAAACAGTTCTCAGCTCATCAACACTTGGCCTTTCCCTTGTTCACTGGTTTTCCTTCACCCCCGTGTCAATCTTACCCCATTCAGAGGAAGAGGTACTTTGGAAACTTGAGATGCTCCTTTAATGAAACTTCATTTCAGGAGGGGCTAGGAAAACCTGTGTATCTCATGCACTGAAACCATAACATCAACCTCATGTTGAAAACTAGTCTTTACTGTAACACGCCTAGACCGCTGCATGGAAGTTAATGTTGTAAATGCATTACACAAAGACTTTCTTTCCTTCAAAGAAGTTCTTAAACATCTAAAGTGGGGTTCCATTTGAAAAAATAGAAAAAAGAATCACTTCCAAATTTTCATGACCACGTCTGCAAATGGGAATGAGGCTGTCAATGTTTAGACAAATGGATAGAGTCTGAAGTTGGCTTTTAAAAATTGTAGGAAGGCTTGTATTTCGTAAGCTTTTATTTATCTGTAAAAACAAAATATGCCTCTCTCTCTTTCATTCTTTGTAGGACTCTCACTTACTCATTAATCCATTCATTTATCCATTCCACACCATTTTTTTTGGACTCTCAACTCCTTCTAAAGCAGGAACATTGCTGTTTTGTAAAAGACTTCTTTCAGGATTTTATATTAAGGAAGGCTTTCCATTTCAAATATTTTAAAAAAAACAGGTAAGTTTTTTGAGAGGAGGGAAGATGGGGCAGGGGTGGGTAATGAGGAGGCAGGTTGCAAATTAACTCAACTAGAAAAGGGCACCAGCCTTACATTTCCTATCGTCAGAGTTGCCATGTGTGACATGCTCACAAAAATGCTTACATCTGGGAGGGCTGGAGCCTAAGAGGCTGCACTCCTAATTTATGGCCCAGAATCAGAGGAAGAAAATCAGAGCTGAAGTGCTGGGAAGGATTCCACCAACCAACTGAGCTCTGGGTTCCAGGGAGAGTCCTTAATAGGAGCACGGTGTGCTGTTAGGGATCTACAGCAAAGATGATTCTTAGCAAAGGATGATCTTCGGTCACATCTGATTGAAGGCAGGTGTGGTGTGGGTGGATTCTTTGAAAGATGCCCGTCTGTCCCCTGCTCTGACCGCACACAATACATCCCTCGCCGGGCCTCGGACTGTCAAGGCCAGAGCCAGGTGCCTGGGCTACGCGTATCCTTCTCCATCAGTCATACTGCAGGGAGCAGACAATTAATTCTGGAGCAAAATTGAAAGTCAGAGGCAGAGTCTGAAAGAACAGAATGACAATAATAAAGTGCCCCAGCCTCGCATTAATCTCCCTCACTTCAGGCCTGTCACAGCCGGCCTGGCTGTGACTAATGCCAAGCTTTGCATACAGTGGTCACAGACACGAGCAGCATGCTCCCTTTACAGCGCCCACGATGCGCTTTGTTGGGTTTTTGACTCTTGTGGAATCACTGAAAAAACACTGCCGCTGGCCGCAGGTAAGGGGACAGAGTTCCTCCATCATACAGCTGGTGATGGCTGCCTGGGTCAGGACCACCGCAGGGGCAACGCAAGGCTCCGCGCTCTCTTTCGCCCTCTCACTAAATACGTATTTCCCTCCTCTTCTCTATTTTTGTATCTCACCTCTCATTCCTAACATCGGACTCAATTCTTCTCGACGTACTCCGGTCTTCTACCTCTTCCTGTTGGTTCTTTTTGGCTCTCTCTGTTTTTCCCAGTGAGCCTTTTCCAAGCACAAGGCAGGAAGACAGGCTGGAGGGTCTAGATCAAGTGTGGCTGAGGGTGCAGGTTGCAGGGGGCCGTGTTCACAGAGGAGTGTGCAACAAGTATTTGGGAGAAATTCAAATGGGAAATGCTGGTATGCCGGTCCCAAGGTGCAGCTGGTGTCCACGTGGCCATGGGATCGGAGGACCCTGATCACTGCTAAAGCCCACTGAGTTTCAGGCCCTACTGGTGAGCTGTGAGGAGGCAGCAGGGGGTGATTAATCAAGTGCAGGATCAGTGAACACCTAAACATATCTAACCCACCAGAGGAAAGGAGAAATGATTTATCTAACAGGGAATCATGCCTCCCTGACTCAACTGAGGTTTTCTGAGTAAAAGAAAAGGGAATCTAGGGAGTAGGCATCATGACAGATTTCAGCAAGATGTGTGGTTTTTGCCTCCAAAAATTGTTTAAAACCCTAGCATTAGGGGACATTCACATTCCTATACATTTGTTTTGGGGACAGGAAACAAAAGGTAAGTTCCCACAGTTATTTCTCAGATGCAGATTACATTTCCTCAGGGAGTGTCTGGCTGAGCTTGTGGAAAAGGTTGCAGATGAGTCAGGGTGAGCAGAAAAGTCATGGGAGGCCTTTCAGGGACGGAAAGGCTGTGAGGATGCGGTTCAGGGGCGTCCAGGACATGGCCTGGTGAAGATGCTTTTCCCAGAAGTCATAGGCTTGATCTCTTGATGCAGCCGTAAGAGGCAATAAATTCCTGGGGTGGAAAACAAACCCAAAGCATAATGTCACCTCTGCAAGACATCAGGTGTGTCCAGCTCCCCAAAGGATCGGCCTCTGTGCATGAATTTCATGCCTAGAGAGGGTGTGTTCCCTCTGCTCAGAGCCTGCTGCAGGATGGCCGGTCTGGTAGCCCCAGTGACCTCTGTGGTCACGCCAGGGGCAGTTCAGGCCTCTGCATTTACAGATGCTCAGGAGCTGGCTGGAGCTCCAGTACAAAGGTGGGGCTTATCCTTTCCTAATGGCCTTTTGTGTCCTGTCTTTTGTCTTCCACTGTCCCTTGGTGCCCCATCAGTCAGAAGTGATCTTACTGTGGGCAGACTGGAAACTGCTCTGCCACACTATTTTTTGCACCTCTCTAGATTCCATGTGTGTCCCCTCTCCGGGCTTCCATCCAGCTCACCCTTCCCCTCCATGCACATCAGGACTGGACAGCCCTGGCTGCCCTAGGCCCAAGGGTGGCCTTCGACAGCACTGAAGTCTTTCACTTCCCTCCTGTTCCTTGCCTATGGGCTTTGTTCCACTGAGCCTTCCTCACACCCTTTACTGCCTCTCCACCGCCATCACCTTCCCAGTGTGAGACTGTTGCACGTGTGAAAGACCTGTTTTGCCACAGTGAATTCTCCAACCAATACTCTGCACTTCTCCCCCACCAGAATGCCTTGTTCATGGGCGTTCTAGAAATGCTGGGCAAGAAAAGTCAACAAATTGCTTATTCCAAGACTTCTCAGGGCCTTTAATCTGATCTTTAATTTAATACACTGTGACTGCACAGATTGGGCATGTTCATGCAGCCTTCTCCAAACTTCTCTGAATGTTGAAGTTTCGTTGGCACCTGGATTTCAGCCACATGACTAGAACACACTGGAGAGCCTGCCCTCCTGGCTGAAGTTCCCACTTTGCTCTGTGTTCTGAGAGGGAATGCCACAAGAGAAAACGATCTTTAACTACCAGAGCAGAATGGTGGATATAATTTTAGACCAGGAACCAGAGGATGTGGTTCTGGGCCTGGCTTCACAGCTTATTAGCTGTGGGTCTGGCCCTGGGCGAACCATTCCCCGTGGACCCATGCCCTTGGCTCTAGATAATGGGTTGGACCTGTCAGACCCTACCAGTGCCTGCCAGCTCACAGGGTTTGAGATTCCATGTACTTGTCAGTCTGCTCTCTCCTCTTCTCCCGCAATTCCACTAAATCTCTCACCCCAGGGACTGAGCCAACTTTTTAGAATGAATGAATTTGGCAGACAAGGGTTAGCTGGCTGATAAGAAAAGAACACTTCCTCACTGGTCTGCTCAGGCCAGCATGAGCTCACACCTCTTAGACCCACTGATCCATTAATATTGCAAAAGACTTTGATGGACTTCGGGGAATTGTGCAACATTGATTTTATTGTCATCTTTTTGCACAAGCAGTAAATAGGCGAACATTTTAGGTACAGAGTAATTATTCCCGAAAAGCAAGACATCAAAATAAAGTTTATAGTTACTGCCCCGACATTTTGACAGGAGCTGTATAGAAGTCCCAGAGATGTCTCCAAGCTGCTGAAAAGTAAAGATCAGTGAGTTTGGCAGGCAAGAGGGAGGTGCAAAGTGGCCCTGCAGTGGTCATGCCACGTGGTGCAGAGATCCTGGGCTCGCCCCCACACAGGCTGATGTGGAGGAGGCTTCAGGGGGAACCACTTCATGTCCATGAGTGAGCTTTCCCTTCCGTTAACGCCATAGGTCTTCTAAGGACAATAGGTGGCGTGACCACATCTATTGTTTCAGCCTTGGGGTTTTGCTTACCTGTAAGCAGAAGGCACATATATGGAGAGTGTATCCACCACCGAGAAAGTGGGGTTCATTGGGGGTGGGAGCACTACAGTAGGTTCTACAGGCCAGGGGGCATCTAAAGGCTTGTACCCCTGGCTTCCACAGAGTACTTTTGTTTGGACATTGATGTAAGCCAAATCCTAAGAGATTATTTAGGCTTTAACTAAGGACACAATGGCTTTGTCCTCCTGGATGCCATCCTCGCCAGTGGGCCACGTCTTGGGCTTGGTGGCTGGCTGGCACCTTTCCTCCACTGTGTGTACAGGGAAGAGCTTATGGTACAGACTTCTGCATGGCTGACTGAGGGAGACCACTGTCTCTGGCCTCTGAATAGCTCTCTGACTGTCCTCCCTGGTTCCTCATGAGCCCAGGTTCCCTGCCTTTTCTTCTAGATCCTGAACTTGTGTAGTGGGGGATGCTGAAGGCTTACCTGTGTGGGCTTGGACACAATCCCTGAGCATGGTTCTTTAGCATGGACATCTTTTCCCCCCAGAGGTAATTGTTTGGGAATGATTTGTCTTTCCTGGGCAATTCTTGGTTTTCTTCTCCAGTGTACTTCTGTCTCTGTTGCGCATATATGCAGTGTCTGGCCTCCTTCCAGTGCAAATATAGAAAATGTGCATCCATGCAGTAGCTGGTAGCATCATTTCTATTTGAATCCCAGCATGGAGCAGACACTCATTTAATGTCTTAGTGAGTGAAAGAGTCATTCTAAGAGCACATGTGAAGAAAGAAAGCTTCTTAACTTGCTTCCTCTGTCTCTGTGAGTCAGCTTAGAATCTTCCTTCCTCTGCCCAACTCCTTCAATGAGCTCAAAGGAGGAATGGTTGTAAATTTATTCTCAAGGAGGAGTGTAAAAGTGCTTCTTCTGCAGAAACACTAAGACCCTTGTTTTTTTTGGAAGGGGCTTTCTCAAATGACAGAAGGGAACTGAAAACCTCTGGGTTTGCCCTTGGCCTTGCTCAGGTCCCGGGTCTGGTCTCAGCCAGTCAGAGAGGCTCCAGCTTCCTAGGAGGGTCCAGGTGCATGCTCGTCTTGGATCTTTGCACCTCCTCCTCCCTCTGTCTGGATGGGTTCCCTCGGCCCATGTTCTTCATGGCACTCAGGCATCTTTTCCTCCAGGAAGACTTCTCTGTTTGTCTGAGGCAGACTGATGTCTGCTCACTAGTTTGTCCTTACCAAGAACTCGCCCCATTGCCTTGAGTGGGCCCTTTCTTCATGCCTCTGCATCCCTTTGCCCTGCCATGGCTGGGGTCACCTTGCCCTGCTCCCGTCCCAGCACCTATCCTAGGTCATGGCACCTGGAAGGTGCTTCATGAACACTCTTGATGGAACGTCAGTCCTGCACATTAAACTAATTACTCTTGACTACATTTGTGGGTGTGAAGAGAGGACTATTTTGTCATTTATCTAGGGATCTTTGTGATTTTTCTAGCTCATTCTTTGAAGATCCTCTCAGATGATCTTTTATTTCTATCCCAAGGGATTCCAAGGTGAAGCTACCAAAGTAGAGGTTTTAACTATTTGTAATAATAACCATATGATTATTATTAAAATGCCAGCATAGAGATGATCATCCTCAGCTTCATCGAGTTATAATTGACATATAATATTGTGTGAGTTTAAGGGGTACAATGTGTTCATTTGATACACTTACATATTCCCAAATGATTACCACCACAGCAATAGCTAACACCTCCATCACATCACAAAATTACCATTACTTTTTTATGGTGAGAATGGTTGAGATCTACTCTCTTAGCAAGTATATATATATATATATATATATATATATATATATATATATATATATATATATATATATACAGTATTAGTAGGTATAAACATCATGCTGTGCTTGTTAATCTTATATCTAGAACCTTGTACCTTTTGACCAACTTCTCCCCATTTCATCCACCCTCCCAGCTCCTAGGAGCCACCACTGCTCTGTTTCTCTGAGTTCTGCTTTTTAAGATTCCATATATAAGTGAGATCATACAGTGTTTGTCTTTGATTTATTTCATTAGTATAATGTCCTCAAGGTCCATTCATGTTGTCACAAAAAAACAGAATCTTTATGCATTCATCCATTGATGGACACTTAAATTGTTTCTGTATTTTTGGCTACTGTGAATAATGGTTCAGTGAATATGGGGATGCAGATAATCTCTTTGAGATCCTGTTTTAATTTCTTTTGGATATATACCCAGCAATGGGATTGCTAGGTCATATGATGGTTATATATTTAATTTTTTGAGGTACCTCAAAACTGTTTATCATGGAGCTTTTTTTAAAGCAAGCTGGGTCTTTAGGGATGCTAAGTGCTAGGGTGACACACCGTGAGAGCGTCTTGCTGCTGAAATCACTTGTGAGGTCAAGGAATTCTAACCAACGCCGCCTGTGTGGTGAATGACCTGCACCCTGTGGTGGCGCAGCAGCTTCTCTGTGCCCAGGCCCTCAACCACCCTCCAGCCAGCAAACAGGAAGAACAGGATTCCCCCGCGTCAACATCACTGAATCCGCTTGGACTCCACAGGAATCACCTCTCCTGCCAGTGAGGACATCTCAGGCCTTCATTCTAGTCGGGCCTCTGCGGGTGGCTTTGAGACCAGGAGGAAAGTCCCAAGGCCCAAGTCTCAGTCTGCGCATGGGGCATGCGGCCAGACCAAAATGTCAAACAGCCAACTAGATGTTTTGTCCCCGCGAGGCCAACATTGAGTGAGTTACAATTTTTAAACATTATTTTCTTTTTTATTTCATTATTTTTTCATTTATGTTTCAGTTAATAATTTTACCATTGTCATTATTCCCATTTCCTATTTTTGATGTTCAGAGGGTCAGCTGGGCCATGAAATGTCACTGGCTGGCTTTCAATTCCTACTCTGCCACCTGCTCCCTATGTCCTTTATCCTTTATATGACATTTATCCTTTCAGCCTCAGTTTCACCATTAGTAAATTAGAAAAATCTTAACCCTTGCCTCCTTGGGTGGCTACTGGTATTAAATGCATGAATGCATGCAACATGCTGGGGAGAGGCTGCACCCCTCCTGCGGAGGCATGGACTTGTGAGAACTCTGTTTTTTCTTTGTACAAGTTGACCTGTGCATCCTATATCTGGGACTTAAGGACTGAAGTGCTGGTCTTTTTATGTCTGATTTTTCTGGAAAGTCTCAAAGAAAGGCCTGCACCTGCATTCTCTCTGGGTGTGGCACCATCCCGGCCATCTTCCCAGGCCATGGGAAATCAATGCCAGAGCATTCAAACTGAAATGTCCCAGGATTATTCTTCTTCGTTTAAAAAAAAAAGGAAAAAAAAAACCCCATCGCTCTCCTTTTGTGCCATTGCAAACATTGCGACGTTTTTGGCGGGAAGGGGAAGTTATTTTGTGTATGTGTGAACGAGAATTTTGATAGACAGGGTAAGTTGCAATCCAATTCTAAACTATAGATTTTCAAGCAGATTGATGCAACAAATTGTTAGCAAATAGCAGTTTGCAATTTGATGCTAATTAGACATAAGGCAAATATGTGCCATGACAAATTAGCAGGGAACCATACTGCAGAGGATTAGCGAGAGCTGGCTCAGCTCGCACCCGGCTTCGCACACCTCCCTGTAGCCGTTGTCGGCGTCACCGTCGGGGCCTGAGCCAGCCTTGCCTCTCTGTGAGCAGGAAGCTGGAAAGGAGACCAGGAGCATCCCAGGCCAACTCTCAGAGCGATGTTCTGCATCTTCACTTTCCACCCGTGCCTGCCTGCTGGTCAGCACGTCCTTTCCCAAGAGCTGCAGAAGGTTCTGGGAAGCTCATGTGATATACATGTATTTATGTTATGAATAGAAAAATAATCCTGGAACCATTAGAAAAGACACACAAGCAGAAAAAAAAAGAAAAGCAAGGAAAATAAAAAAGAAAGAAAGAAATGGAGGGTTTCTCAAATTTGCTGCATCTGAAGTGCCTGTGGGGGGTGTTTAAAATAGAAGTCCCCCTTTCTGCTGTGAGGTTTCCAGTTCAGTGGGCCTTTGGAGGTGCCAGGTCACTCTGAGGTGATTTGCATCCTTGGGGCATCTTTGGGAAAGGAAGGAAGGAAGGAAGGAAGGAAGGAAGGAAGGAAGGAAGGAAGGAAGGAAGGAAGGAAGGAAGGAAGGAACGGAAGGGAGGGAAAGAGAAAAGGAAAGAAAGTTAAAGAAAGGAGCTAAGTCTGAAGATAATCACTGCTACTACTATTAATAATTTGGTATTTTTCATCTATTGGAATCTTTGCTTCCATGAATTATATATCTACACACACACACACACACACACACACACACAATATACATGTACTTGCCATTTAAAACAAAGAGTGCTCATAGATATGTTGTTTGCAACCTTCTTTTCTCACTTAATTTTATATTATGTATATTTTTCCAAGTCCATGGACACAGATCCACATTTTCTTAGTTACAAAGTATTGTCCTCTATTAATTCACTCTGCAGTTTAGTCACCCATCCTTTGCTGTTGGACACCTGGGTTGCTTGTAGTTTTCTGTTACTGTCAACACTACAGCACTAGGTGAGGTTGGAAATTCATTTCTGCACACCTGTGTGATTATTCCTAAGGCTACATGCTTAGATGACGAACACCTGAGCCACAGAAGAAAGTTTGCATAGATTTTTCTATCCCTTTATAGCCATTTCCTAAATCCTGACCACTGGCTATTTAAAAAAATCTTTCTTAATAGATGTGCCCCCACCTTCCCAAAAGGAGCCTTGTTGATGTTTGCTTGTCTTTGTTTATCAATGAGCTTGATCATCTTACATTGCTAACTGCTGGCCTCCCCAGGGTGTGTCTCAGGGCCACACACACTCCACAAATAATCAATGGAAATTGAATTCATGTCCAAAATTACTTTGCTGAATTTTTCTGTTATACAGATCTCCATGAGATTTTCCATGACATTTTAAAATCATGGATTCTATGGAGAGAATGCTAATAGTGTGGCTGTGCGAATCAAATGAGTAATGCAGTGTTTTTCAGTCTTGCCTCATCAGAAGTGCCTGCAGTGCTCTTTAAAATAGAGGTTTCTCTTTGGGCTCTGTGGTTCCAGTTCAGTGGGCCTCTGGCTGGGTCAGGTCACTCCCCAGGCAATTCTTATACTTGGGGCATCTTTGGTAAATGCACCTAGAAGGAACAAAATGTTTCCTTCTACCATGGTAACTTTTACTCTTGGGAAGTAAGGGAGCCAGATCCTGGAATCGTTAGATATGAGGGAAACTCACCAGGCTGGCCTTATTGTGGAAAGAAGAGCAGGACCTCCTGCTCTTGGACCCTAGGGTTGCTCCTCCTGATGTCCATCTAGAGACCTGGGTTTTCAAGCTGCAGGTCTGGACATTGTTATTGTGAACTTGGAAATATCTCTTACCTTCTCAGAGCCTTTGTTCCCTCATCGTGAAATGGGACAAGAGAGATATGAATGATGCACTACCAGGATAAAGATTAGTACTTAATGTGTACTTTCCCATTCTAATGAGCATGGCATGTAGACATGTGTGACGAAAATGCATGAGAGTTTTAAAGTGATCTGGAATTCCATCAGGTACCATGGAAGGTTGTATGAAAGTTGAATATCTCATTATTTTCAGTAATAAGTTTGGAAGCTGTGTTTTTTGGTTCATATATGTATAACTATGTGTGTCTATGTCTGTGTTTGTACACAGACATATTCAACTCCCATATGTGGGCAAATATAATCCTATGTCAAAAGAGGTGAGTAGTCACCTCCCTAGAGGCATTACTTTTTAAAAATTTTATTGAGATATAATTAATATATCATATTATTCACCCTTGTAAGGTATATAATTCATTCATTTTAAATCTGACATTTAACTTAAGGAAGTTTTCATTTTTCTAATCAGAATGGACCTCATTGAAAAACTATTTGTGAAACTCCTTGACTGTTTATTGTGTTTTTAAATTTAAAAACCACAATAGTTATTTAAATAGATGAAGAAATAATCATGGTACAAATATCTTTGTATCTGAGTATATGGGAGCCATGTGGATGTACATTTGTATCTGGAATTTTCTTTTTACCTTAATTGATCCTGGGCATATTATTGGTTATGTTTTCTATCTGATCATTGCTTTACTTCAGGAAAATGATTAATTTTTAGTGGTTATTATTTGGCCATCTCATATTATTAGTTTAATAGATTTTCAGATAATATTTTTTTTAGGCAGACAATCATAAAATATGCAACTAATGATTATTCTCCTTTCTTAAATTTGTATTTTGTATATCTTTTTCTTATCTTATTGCTTTGGATAGAACTTTCAGAAAAATGTTAAATGATGACAGTGATAATGGACATTCTTGTAAAGATTTTTCCTTTAAAGTGATGATTCAGTGTTTTGTTATTAGGTTTAATGCATCATGATTGGTTTGATATAGGTTTTTTGCTTTTGAACATATAATGGGTGATGATTGGTTTGAGATAGATTTTTTACTTTCAATCATTAAAGGAGGTAAAATTTTATTTTTAGTATCTTATGCATTTGAACAATCAAGAATGACCACCAAATTTTGTCAAATGTCTTCCTCAACTATGAATGATATTATATATTTCCTTTGTCATATCTGATATCCTAAATTATATTATTATTATAGTTCTTAGTGTTGAACCATCCTTACCTTCCTTGATAATGGATCATTTGCCATTTTAAATGTACTGCTGATATGATCTGTTGAAGCAGTTTAGGGAGAAGGATAGTCAAAGGTATGGATATAAGAAAGCATCTTGAATATTGGCTGAACCATGAGTAGGGTAGTTGGTTTGGACCATTGGGTATGTGAGAGGGAAATGGGAGAGAACACTGAAAAATGAACAGGGATATGGGGACAAAACACTTTGAATCTGGTATCAAAGATCTAAATTCTATATATGTAGATTAATTATAATGCCTTAAATCATGAGAGGAAATGAGAGTCTCAGGAGGGCATTTGTAATGAGACGAGAAAACTGATTAGAACTTTGAGAAATGTCTACTTTTCAGACTAAAAAAAATGGTGAAAAGTGCCTATAAGTCCAGAGAAATAGAGAAGCAGAAGAGAGCAACAGGAAGGAAAGCAAAAGAGGAAAAGAGCTTCAAAGAAGTGGTCAATGGTGATCAAGTGACGGGGGAATGCAAAATAGATTTGGATTTAGTTGGAATATTTTGATGGAGCAGATTTAGGTCAGATTAAAGAGTTAGAGAAGTAAGAGATACTGGTAAAAAGGAGACACTCAGGAAAATCTTATCATGATTATTATTATAATGACATATTATTATTGTCATTCACACCCACATTGTTGACATATGATCCAGAAGTTGTATGAAATAATTCAATGATATTAAAACATTATGTGGCTATAGGAACATGCACAATTATAGGAGCAAAACCAATGAAGTGGAAAAACAGCAGGAAACAACTCAGGAAAACAACATTTAATTTCTTTCTTAAGCCCTCTGGGGGAATTCTCCAGACAGTTTTGAGAATGATCAATAATGAATGTTGCTCTGAATTTATTTTCCTTGCAAATCTTTACTTAAACAGTATATAATAGGCTGTAGCTTGCTAGTACTCTGGCCTGTCTGGGCCGGTGGGAAGCCCTGGGATTTGGGTAGTTGGTTATGACCAGACAAGGTCTGCACCAGATAGGCCTGCCTCTGACTGCTGTGACCTTAAAATTATGGCATCATGATCAGCTAGTGTATCGTTGTTTTCTGAATTTTGAGACTGATTGGTCACTAATGTGAGTCAAATAGGTTTGTGGGTGATTTGCCTAAAAGATATCAAGCAGATTTATACTTATCCCTGTCATAATAGTGTTCTAACTTTCTTGCTTTCAATTGGTTTCAAGGTAGGAGGGAAAAGGGTTGGTGTTACACCTAGAAACCTTTTAGAAACAAGATCCTGTGGATGCTTATTACTGGAATGCATCTTTGTTGTACAGATGGATAATTTTAGTCTTTTACTTCTTTGGGATATGCACAGGAGAAAGTGCCACCTATTTGGCTTTAACCCTCAACATATGTGCCACATAAAGAAAAAGTGGGGGTGATCCTGAATTTATGGGTGTCTTTGTTCCTGACATCAGCTGCCCCTCTAGAAAGTACCTGGCAAGTTGTTTCCAGAAAGTACAGATCTAGACTCCTCCCATAAGTCAGTTGAACATGACTTCTTTTTTCTTTCCTTTTTTATCTAGTCATAAAGCTTGGGACAGGCTGACCCTACCTACTCTTAGGCAGTGCACCTCGGGCCTCAGTTTGCACCAGTCGTCTGGATTGTTTACCAAAAACACAACACACTAGCCTTCCCCCTCCCCCCCCCATTAATTCTGAGATTCTGATTCACTGGGATTGGTGTGGGGCCTTAGAATCTAAATTATCGACAGGCTCTCTGTGGATTTGGATATGTGTGATTCACAGATTACTCATTATTATTTTTAAAATTTCTACAGGGTCTGTAGTGATGTCACCTCTCATGCCTGATAGAGGTGATTTGTTTCTTCTCACTTTTTCTTAGTACATCTGGAGGGCAGTTTATTGGTTTTATTGATATTTATAAAGAACCAGGTTTGGTTCTATTAATTTACTGTTCTGTTTTCAATTTCATTGATTTCTGCATTTATTATTTATTTCCTTCTATTTCCCTTTGATTTAATTTGTTCTTTTTTTCTAATTAATTTCTAGAGTAGAAGCTTAGGTTATAAATTTCAGATATTTCTTCTTTCCCATATAAACATTCAATGCTACAAATTCCCATACTGTCACTGCTTTAGTTGTACCCCACATGTCAATATGCTGCATTTTCATGTCATTTAGTTCAAAACATTTTCTAATGTCCTTTGACCATTATTTAACTTTTAATCCATTTGTGTCTTTAAATTTAAAGTAGGGTTCTTTGAGACAGAATATAGCTGGGTATGATTTTATTTTTTAAATCTATTCTGATAATTTCTGCCTCTAATTGGGGTGTTTAGGCCATTTATGTTAATGTAATTATTAATGCAGTCATGTTTAAATTTACCATCTTGATAATCCTTTTCTGTTAGGCCCATCTGTTTTTGCTTCCCTTTCCTCTTTTTCTGCTTTCATTTAGAGAAACTGAATATGTATTATAATTCTATTTCATCTCCTTTGTTGCCATACCAGCTATAACTCTTTATTGTGTTAATTTATTGGCTGCTTTAGGGCTTGTAGTATATGTCTGTCACTTATAATGGTCCATCTTCAATTACATTATACCACTTCTCACATGGAAAGGCCCTTACAACTACTTACTTGAATTTCTCCCTCTCCTGGTCCTTTTGTTATTGTCATAATACACTTTACTCCTACATATGTTATAAACACAGTAATAGTTTGTTATTATTATTAACCAGTCAATTATGTTTTAAAGATATTACAAAAAAAGAAAATGTTTTATCTTTACCCACATATTTACCATTCCTTTCGTTGGCATTGATTCAGATTTCTATTTGGTATAATTTTACTTCTTCCTACAGAATTTCCTTTATTATTTCTTACATTGCTGTTCTGCTGGTGATGAGTTCTTTCAGCTTTGGTAGGTCTGAAAGGCTGTATTTTACCTTCATTTTTCAAAAATAGTTTTGCTTAGTATAGAACTTTAGGTAAGATTTTTTTTCCAGTACATTAAAAATGTTCCACTGTCTTCTGGCTTACATTTTTGTTTTTGCTTTTATTTTTTTAAATGGTTATGTTCTGCATTTTATTTCTTGCATAAATTTTTAGTATAATAGCTGCCATTCCATTTATTTTTCAGTGTATAATGTATCTTCTGTTATTTGGCTAATTTAAGATTATCTCTTTATCAATGGTTTTAAGTAATGTTATTACATTATATTTTGTGCTTTTTGTGCTTGGGATTTGTCAAACTTAATTGATTTGTGAATTCATAGTTTTCATGAAATTTGGAAAAGTTTCAGCTACTATGCATTCAAATACTTTTCTTTCCCAACCCTCCTCTGGGACTGCAATTTGTTCAGTGAAAATTTTCTCATATTTCAATGTTCATTTTTTCAATCTTTTAGTTTTTCTGTGCTTCACTTTGGATAATGCGCTTAGTTTTCTTCTTCAATCTAATCTGTTGTTACTCATACCCAGTATATTTTTCATCTCACACATTGTATTTTTCATTTTTAGATGTTCAATTTGAATCTTTAATACAATATCTTCCATGTCTTTCCTTAAAATCTTATTCATTCTTTTACCTTATTAAACACACAGAATATATTTATAATAGCTGTCTTAATATCCTTGCACTTAAAATTTCTTAGACAGGGCAGAGCAGGCTGGAGCTGGAACTATTATTGCACCAATATTGAAGCAATTCTCTTCTGAGTACTCAACCCAATGTCCGGTGTATTATGAAGTTTCTTCACTCTTGCTGTGTGATGAAGTCTCTGGCCTTCAACAGTTTTTACATTTGCTTCTTTCTGCTGGTTCTCTTCTGGCATTGAGTTATTTCCTCATACAAATGTGCTAATCAGTATAGTTGAAGTATTGAGGGAAACCATCACCAGATCTTAAGAGCTCTTTCTGCAGAAATCTTCTCCCATGTGTTCTGTCCCATGCATTATGGATTCCTTTGATTTCTTAAATTTTGAATATTGTCTTCTTAACTGAGGAGGTTCAGTGGGCATTGTCTGGATTCCTCTTCCTTGAACTATACCCAGAAACTATTCATGAAGTAAACTCAGCTGTTGTAGGCATTACCTCATGTATTTTTTGTTTGTTTCACTTGGCTCACTTAATTTCAATATTTAATTTTTTTATGGTAGCATGGAATTGAACCTGCAATATCTCTGAGGTATGTCTGTACAATATTTTATGGTCTTGGATTCTGTGTGTGTATGTGTGTGTGATTTCTATTCTCTTTGTACGGTGGCAGATGGTAACTACACTTATTATGGTGAGCATTTAATAATGTATATAATTTATCAATCACTAACTTGTTTATCTGAAAAAAATATTGTAAATAAAACTATATTCCAATAACAAGATGATAAGAAGACCGCCTCGTTAGTTTTCATTCTCTTTGACATTACTATCTTGAGTTGCCTATGGTCCACTGTCTGAAATTCAGTTTCATACAATTTTTTTTTGAGTTGTGAAAAAAATGTAAGACAGGAAGGTAAATTCAGTTCTTTGCTATTCCAACATGTTTCTCCATCATGGTCATAAGTGGGCTACCTTCATTATTTTTATTAAGGTACCATTGATATACAATCTTATGAAGGTTTCACATGAGCAACATTGTGGTTACTACTACATTCACCCATATTATCAAGTCCCCCTCACACCCCATTGAAGTCACTGTCCATCAGCATAGTAAGATGCTACAGAGCCACCACTTGTCTTCTCTGTGCTATACTGCTTTCCCTGTGACCCACCTACATTATGCATGCTAATCATAGTGGCTCTTAATCCCCTTCTCCCTCCCTCCCCACCTGCCCTCTCCAACTCCTCCCCTTTGGTAACCACTAGTTCTTGGAGTCTGTGAGTCTGCTGCTGTTTTGTTCCTTCATTTTTACTTTGTTGTTATACTCCACAAATGAGTGACATCATTTGGTACTTGTCTTTCTCCACCTGACTTATTTCACTAAGCATAATACCCTCTAGCTCTACCCATGTTGTTGCAAATGGTAAGATTTGTTTTCTTCTTATGGCTGAATAATATTCGATTGTGTATATGTACCACATCTTTATCCAGTCATCTACTGATGGACACTTAATTTGCTTCAATTTCTTGGCTATTGTAAATAGTGCTGCAAAAAATATAGGGTTGCATATGTCTTTTTGAATCTGTCATCTTGTTGTCTTTGGGTAAATTCCTAGGAGTGGAATTACTGGGTCAAATGGTATTTCTATTTTTAATTTTTTTAGGAACCACATATTGCTTTCCACAATGGCTGAAATAATTTACATTCCCACCAACAGTGTAGAAGGGTGGCCCTTTCTCCCATGCTCACAAGCATTTGTTGTTCCTTCACTTTTGGATGTTGGCCATCCTAACTGATTTGAGATGATATCTCGTTGTGGTTTAATTTGCATTTCCCTGATAATTAGCTATGTGGAGCATGTTTTCATGTGCCTGTTGCCCATCTGAATTTCTTCTTTGGAGAAGTGTCTGTTCAGATCCTCTGCCCATTTTTAATTGGGTTATTTGCTTTTTTGGGTGTTGAGGCATATGAGATCTTTATATATTTTAGATGTTAACCCCTTATTGGATATGTGATTTATGAATATATTACCCCATACAGTAGGATGCCTTTTTGTTTGGCTGCTGGTACCCTTTGCTGTCAGAAGCTTTTTAATTTGATGTGGTCCCATTTATTCATTTTTGCTTTTGTTTCATTTTTGTTTGTGTTCAGGAAAAAAATTGCTCATGTCTATATTCAAGAGATTTTTGCCTGTTTTTTTCAAAGAGTTTTATGGTTTCATGACTTACATTCAGGTCTTTGATCCATTTTGAGTTTACTTTTGTGTATGGAGTTAGACAATAATCCAGTTTTATTCTCTTACATGTAGCTGTCCAGTTTTGCCAACACCAGTGGTTGAAGAGGCTGTCATTTCCCCATTGTATGTCCATGGCTCCTTTATTGTATATAAATTGGTCATATATGTGGGGGTTTATATCTTGACTCTCTGTTCTGTTCCATTGATCTATGGGTCTGTTCTTGTGTGAGTAGCAAATGTTTTTGATTATTATGGCTTTGTAGTAGAGCTTGAAGTTGGGGAGCATAATTGTCCCAGCTTTATTCTCCCTTCTCAAGATTGATTTGGCTATTTGGGATCTTTTATGACTGCATATGAATTTTAGGACTATTTGTTCTGGTTGGTTGAAGAATGCTGTTGATATTTTGATAGGGATTGCATTGAATCTGCAAACAGTGGCAGTTTAAGTTCTTCCTTACCAATCTGGATGCCTTTTACTTCTTTGTGCTATTGGATTGCTGTAGCTAAGACCTGCAGTACTGTTTTGAATAAAAGTGGGGAGAGTGGGCATCCTTGTCTTGTTCTGGATCTTAGAGGAAAAGCTTTTAGTTTTTTGCTGTTAAATGTAATGTTGGCTGTGGGTTTATCCTATATAGCCTTTATTATGTTGAGGAATTTGCCCTTTATATGCATTTTTTGACAGTTTTTATCATGAATGGATGCTGAATTTTGTCAAATGCTTTTTCAGCATCTATTGAGATGATCATGTGATTTTGTCCTTCTTTTTGCTGATGTGGTGCATGATGTTGATGGATTTTCATATATTGTAACATCCTTGCATCTCTGGGATGAATCCCACTTGATGATAATTGATGATCTTTTTGATGTATTTTTGAATTTCTTTTGCTAATATTTTGTTGAGTACTTTTGCACCTATGGATATTGCATAAAGGATATTGGTCTGTAATTTTCTTTTTTTTGTGGTGTCTTTCTGGTTTTGGTATTAGAGAGATGAGTATCAGAGAATGAGTTCGAGAGTATTCCCTCCTCTTCTACTGTTTGGAAAACTTTAAGATGGATGGATCTTCTCTAAATGTTTGATAAAATTCAGCAATGAAGCTGTCTGGTCCAGGGGTTTTGTTTTTAGATAGTTTTTTTGATTACCAATTCAATTTCATTACTGGCAATTTGTCTGTTAAGATTTTCTGTTTCTTCCTCAGTCAGCCTTGGAAGTTCATATTTTTCTAGAAAGTTGTCCATTTCTTCCAGGTTATCCAGTTTGTTAACATATTTTTCATAGTATTCGCTAATAATTCTTTGTATTTCTGTGGTGCCCATAGTGATTTTTCCTTTCTTCTTTCTCATTCTGTGTATGTGTGCACACTCTCTTTTTTCCTTGATAAGTATGGCTAAGGGTCTATTTTGTTAATTTTCTTGAAGAACCAGCTCCTGGTTTCATCGATTCTTTCTATTGCTTTATTCTTCTCAGTTTTATTTATTTCTGCTCTGATCTTTAGTATTTCCCTTCTTCTACTGATTTTGGCCCTCATTTGTTCTTTTCTTTCTAGTTTCATTAATTGTGAGTTTAGACTGTTCATTTGGGATTGTTCTTTCTTGAGGTAAGCCTGAACTGCAATATACTTTCTTCTTAGAACTGCCTTCACTGCATCCCACAGATCTTGTGGTGTTGAATTATTGTTGTCATTTGTCTCCATGTATTGCTTGATTTCTGTTTTTATTTGGTAATTGATCCATTGATTATTTAGGAGCCTGTTGTTAAGCCTCCATGTGTTTGTGGGATTTTTGTTTCTTTGCATAATTTATTTCTAGTGTCATACCTTTGTGGTCTGAGAAGGTGGTTGGTACAGTTTCAACCCTTCTGAATTTATTGAGGCTCTTTTTGTGGCCTATATATAATCTATTCTTGATAGTGTTCAATGTGCACTTGAGAAGAATGTGTATCCTGCTGCTTTTGGGTGGAGTGTTCTGTAGATGAGTATTAGGAACATCTGTTCTAATGTGTTGTTAAGTGCCTCTGTCTTCTTACTTATTTTCTGTCTGGTTGATCTGTCCTTTGGAGTGAGTGGTGTGTTGAAGTCTCCTAAAAGGAATGCATTGCATTCTATTTCCCCCTATAATTCTGTTAATGTTTGTTTCACATATGTAAGTTATGTGAGTGCTCCTGTGTTGGGGGCATAGGTATTTATAATGGTTATATCCTCTTGTTGGACTGATCCTTTTATCTTACATACTGTCCCTCTTTGTCTCTTGTTATTTTCTTTGTTTTGAAATCTATTTTGTATGATACAAGTACTACAACTCCCTCTTTTTGTCCCTATTATTTGCATGAAATATCTTTTTCCATCCCTTCACCTTTAGTCTATGTATGTCTTTGGGTTTGAAGTGAGTCTCTTGTAGGCAGCATATAGATGGGTCTTTTTAAAAATCCATTCTGTAGCTCTGTATCTTTTGATTGGTGCATTCAGTCCATTCACATTTAGGGTGATTATTGATAGATATGTACTTATTTCCATTGCAGGCTTTAGATTCATGGTTACCAAAGGTTCAAAGGCACCAACTTTACTATCTAACAGTCTACCTTAAATTCCATATTTTGCTATTTCAAACACAATATAAAGGTTCTTTTCCTTCCTCCTCAACTCTTAATATATTAGGTGTCATATTCTATACTCTTTGTGTATCCATTGACTGACATTATGGGTAGTTGATTTAATTTTGCTTTTGCTTAGTAATTAACTGGTCTACTTCCTTTACTGTGGTTTTATTTTCTCTGATGATAGTTATTTAGCCTTAGGAGCACTTCCATCTATATCAGTCCCTTTAAAATATACTGTACAGATATATTGTGGGAAGTAAATTCTCTCAACTTTTGCTTATATGGAAATTTTTTAGTCCCTGCTTCAAATTTTAAATGATAGTCTTGCTGGATAGAGTATTCTTGGTTGGAAGCCCTTCTGTTCCATTGCATTAAATATATCATGCCACTTACTTCTGGCCTGTGAGGTTTCTGATGAGAAGTCTGATGACAGCCTGATGGGCTTTCCTTTTTCAAGATTTTTTTTCTCGGTCTGGCTGCTTTTAATACTCTCTCCTTGTTCTTGATCTTTGCATTTTAAGTGTTGTCTTCTACGGTCTCTTTTTTTGGTAGATCTGTGTACCTCCATGACCTGAGAAATGATTTCCTTTGCCAGACTGGGGAAGTTTTCAGCAATTATTTCCTCAAAGAGACTTTCTACCCCCTTTTCTCTCCTTTCTTCTTCTGGTACCCCTATAATGCAAACATTATTCTGCAGAATTGGTCACACAGTTCTCTTATTATTCTTTCATTTCTTGAGATTTTTTTCTCTCTGTACCTCAGCTTTGTTTTCCTATTCTCTAATTTCTATTTAATTTACTGTCTCCTCTACCTCATCTAATCTGCTTTTAAATCCCTCTATTCTATGTTTCATTTCAGATGCTGTATTTTCTCAGTTTCTATCTCTTTCTTGAAGTCCTCCCTGAGATCTTGACTATTTTTCTGTAGCTCCATGAGCAGTTTATGATTTTTATTTTGAAATGTTTATCAAGAAGATTGGTGATTTCAGTTTCACTTAGCCTTCTTTCTGGTGTTTGAGGGATTTTGGTGTGTACAAAATTGTTTTGCCATTTTGTAATTCTAATGATGACTATCAAATTATAACTTTGCGTAGGCAATGCCCTCTAGTGCCCAGGAACTCTACTCTCTGGATCTGCCCAGCCCCTGGAGCAATAAGGGGGTTGCAGGCACTCCACGCCATGCCAGTGACTGATGGGAGGATCAAGCTCTTTCCTGTTTCCCGGCTGCAGTGTCTGTCTGCACTTCCAGGTCCAGTGGGCTGAGCATGCAGGGAGGAGCCTCTGCATTATGCCCCTGTAGATGCCATAGGTGGGCCACCCTCTGGCTGGTTGGCACAATGGTGGGTCAGCAGGTGTGTGGACTGGTTCTTGCTGGGAGGAAGGAGCAGCAGGCTTCATATTGCAGTGGGAAGCCTTGGTGCTGCATTCCCAGCCACAGGGTGGAGAGTCTTAAGCTCCTGAAATTTCCCAAACTGCTGGGCTGAGTGTGCCAGGATGATTTTGTCCATCTGTCCTTTCTCCTGAGCAGCAAGCTCTGTGTAATCCTTGCCCCTTTAGCAGCCCTCTCACTGTTGGGAAGTCTTTCAAAGTGCCCACCTTTGTTTTGTCCCAGAGCAGCCGGCTGTTGGTACCTGTTCTCCACAAGTGACTGGAATCTCAGTCTTTCCAAGTATTCTGCCTGTCTTTGCTTTCCAACCCTTCTAATCTCCAGAGCACCACATAATGTGGGCTCATGCTCCCAGAGCAGATCTCCAGGGGTGTGTGTTTAGCAGTCCTAGGCTTCTACTCCCTCCCTGCTCTGTTTCTCTTCCTCCTGCCTGTGAGCTGTAGTTGGGGGAGGGCTTGGGTCCTGCAGGATTGTGGTTTTGCTACTTTGCCCTTTTCTGTGAAGTCTTCTTTTTTGCCCAGATGTAGGCAGTATTCTCTCATGTTTTCTTTTAGGTCACTCTTTCAGGATTAGTTGTATTTGCTGTATTTTCGTGTTATATGTCCTTTTGTGAGGAGGTTTCTGCCTCACTTCTCATGCTGCCATCTTTTCGGGGTGGCTACCTTCATTTTTAAAAGATTTTTTCAGTATTTATATAATTCTATGTCAATAACTATTTTCTTTCTGACATTTAAAAATAGCTTTCCATTTTTGTCTGGTTTCCATCATTTCTCTAAAGACTTATCTGTCATTCCTACCGTTATTTCTTGTAAGGTAATATTTCTTTTCTTCTGTGATTGCCTTGAAGATTTTTCTTTATCTTTGTTACTAGAAGTTGAATGTTCTGAGGTGTGATTATCTTTGTATTTATGATGTCTAAGGCTTACAGAGCTTCTTGAATCTTACAGGGACTATAGCCTCACAAAGTTTTGGAATCAGCAAATGTCTCATGGAGAAAATTGGTGCAGAGTGTCAGACACATGTATATGTAATTTCCCACTCTCTGGAACTTAGTGTAGCTGAATTCCAATTTTTGTCTACTCAGCAATGAGGCATTAAGAAGAAATCAAGGTCTGGCCATTCAGGCCTCCTGCTCTTTGCAGCCTAGAATTGGTATATGATCCAAGGAGAAAATAAGTATGTGGAATGTGGGCTCACGTTTATGGCCATCCCTTCTTTCCAGGGTCATAGCCTTCAATTCTGACTGCTTTAGTAGCTCTTTGATTATTTAAGCAAATATTTATTTTTGTATTTTATCTAGATTTTCTAGTTCAGTAGGAGGATCAGAGTCAAAAGTGGGCATCTCTTGAAATATCATAGTACACTTAAGACTATTATATATCAGTGGAAACAATGGATGTCATATCATGTTTTAAACTCTTAGGAGCTGGACCAATGGAAGAAAAGGTCACTAAATCAATTCCATTTATCTCTATAAGCAGGATCTTTGTCCACTATCCATATGAGATTGAATTTTAGGTAATTTAAAAATGCAAGAAAGAAGAGGTGGCAGCCACTGGGCAGCTACTTCTCTCTTCCATTATTGTACCTAGATTATCTCCTAAATTTCTTAGCAAAATTTGCTCAAATATACTTATTTGATAATACTAAATAACCTGTTTGTGATCGCCTAAAAGCCAATTTTTATTTCATTATTTTCCAGAATTTTATAAATATTGCTCCATTGTCTTCTTGGATTGCATGGTACTTTAGTAATACTTGGGGACAACCTTAAGTATCCCTTTGCCACCATAAATGCCCCTTTTCTTGATGGGCACTGTACACTGTTCTATCCTGGAACAAATCATTATACATCAGTATTCCTTAGGACATTTTATCCTTCCTGAGGAAAGCTTTAGTTCCTATTTCTTTACCTCAAATAATTTAGTTCTGTAAGTATTTTCTGACCTAGAATACCAGATCTGTAGAGGTCTTTAAAAATAAAATGGGGATTTTTCTAACTATTTTGAGTATTTCAAAATCGTTAATGGGGAACAGTGAATTCTCCTAAGAAGTATCTGAATGATAATGAAACGATCAAATGTCTAGTTCTTGTCTTGAAATGTATCAATTCAGGTAATGGTGGTCATCTCAGATGACCTGCAGCTGATTGACATCCAGACATCTTTGATTATAAAAAGAGTGAGAAAATGAATTCATTGTTATTTTGCTTTGTATCCCTAGACACAGTGTTTTAAAGCATGGGATTCATTCAAAAAATAAAAATAAAAAGTTACTGATTATGTAAAGTTTGGAACTACTGCTCCTTACAAGGAAAATGGCCATTCATCTCATTGTGAAATGACAGGAATTATCCTGAAGCCACAGTGATGCTGAGCTTTTCTCATAACATAGATATTTTAATTGGAATGTACCACTTGGCCACATAGTTCTACTTTGGGGTTCATAGGTCAACTTTGTAATGTTCTTTGGTGGTAAAAGGAACATCTGAGGGAAAAAGATAATAATGAAGCACAGATTTTATTTATTAATAACTCATCATACCTGCATTGGCATCAAGAAGTTCTCTGTATGAAGCAGTCTCTTTCGTTATGGACACGTTGATATTGGCATAAAAATATACATAGGACACAGACATTTAAATACAGATGAATTAGTTGTTGATTTCAAACTCACTTTGTTTTTCTTTATACCAGAAAATCCTGTTGGATATTCATGGTGGTTCCCCATGTACAAGATTAGCATGTAAAATAATTCTATATATGTATGTATGAAATGTTTCCCTGTATTTTCTTTGCCTGCTTTTGCCCCATCCAGAGTTAGAATTATTTCAGGCTGATGCTGATGAAATGTCAAATGTTTGGCCTGCAAGAGTGGTGCTTGAAGTACAAAGGGGATGGCAGTCAAGATTCTAGACTAGGCCATCACTGTGCAGTTTCCTTTGTGGGTTTGATTGCCTGTGTGTCAAGAAACCACTTATTTTGTTCATAGTAAAAGTGGCTCCCATTTTGATTATTTTCCCGAGACCTTGTTTCTCTCTCTTGGAATTATTCAAAAGAAAATTCTTCTAGTTAGTCAGACCTCCAAAATCTAGTGACTGAGGCAGGAATTCATTGGCTTGTATACATGAAACATGCTTAACTTTAACTGTTATCTGTATAGTAGTAGTTTTATTCAATCCTCTGGATATTTCTCTCTGTCCATGTCAAAGTTCATGATTGCAAGCTCCTGGAGGTCAAGCTCTATATACCCTGTGAATTATTGTAAAGTTTATTTTCTACATAGTTGAATAGCTCTGAAACTTCTTCCTCTTAATAACGTGATATTGTCTAGAAAGTAAACAAGTTTCCACTGCTACTGGAAATTTTATCATGGTGTCTAATGGGCATCATGCAGATGGTATTACTGGTTCTTTATCTAAATTGCTTAGCTTTGGAGTGAAGGGATCAGACCATTAAATTAAGAAGTCTTTGGAAGTCAGGGTAAGATCTAGGAATAAGAGCTGTGTAAACAGAGGTATCTTAGAGATCATTTGGATATTTTTACTTATAAAATGTTTTCCAAAAATCATTTTAATGTTAAATCAATAAAATAAAACACTGGCTGCTGTGCTTGGATCTTCTGTGGCCTTCAGAACATATCAGTAGACCATGGCAAAGAGATTAGCCTCTCAGTTATCATTGGTCTTATACTGGGACTCTCATATTCATTAATCCATATATCCATTGATCCACCCAATGAATGAGCAGTAGTATGTTCCAGGTGCTATTAGATTGCTGAGGAATACATAGTGAACTAAAGAAACAGGAGGCTCTGGCAGACTGAAGGACTCACATGTATAAAGTGAATGAGAGAGTGAGAGTGGGGTGTTAGTGGAACAGAAAGAACACTAGTATGACTTGAAAATAATGAGCAAAAGTTTTGCAAGGACAATGAGATGAGATATGCAAGGTAGTTGAGATCTGAGTCTAAACCCAAACAGAAGTTGTTGGAAGATTTGGAACACTGGAACAACATGAAATGACTAGATTTTAAAAAATAGAATTAATTTTTTAGAACAATTTTAGATTTATAGGAAAACTGAGAATATAGTACAGAAAGTTCACTGTATCCCACACTCAGTTTCCCCTATTATTAACATCTTACCTTAGTATGGTACATTTATTACAATGAATGAGTTGCTATTGATACAATATTACTAAGTAAGTCCATACCTTATTCAGATTTCCTTAGGTTTTTACCTGATGTCCTTTTCTTTCCCAGCATCCCTTCTAAGATACCATATCACATTTAGCTGTCATGTCTTCTCAGGCTTCTCTTGGATGTAGTAGTTTCTCAGTCTTTTCTTGTTTTTGATGACTTAGACAGTTTGCATGAAAACTCATCAAGTATTTTATAGATGGTCCTCTATTGGAATGTGTCTTTTGTTTTAATCATTAAACTGGGCAGATATTATCAGGACTAGATTGGGTTTTCGGGAAGAAGGCGACAGAGGTAAAGTACCATTTTCTTCACTATTGATGGTAACTTCATCATCTGGTTAAGGCAGTGTATCAGGTTTCTCCACTATAGAATAACTCATTTTTTTCCCTTTCTGTATTGTACTTGTCAGAAGGAAGTCACTGTGCATTCCCTACACTTGAAGAATGGCAAGTTATCCTCTCTTTCATTAAAGGCAGAGCATTTCCATTAGTTATTAGCCATTCCTCTACACAAGAGATTTGTCTTTTCTCTCCATTTATTTATTTATTCACTTATATAAGTATTCCATTGTATAAAGTTAGAATAATTTATTTATATATTCACCTATTAAAGGATATCTTCGTTGCTTCAAGTTTTTGGTAATTATTAATAAATTTCATAGGCAGGTTTTTGCATGAACTTGTTTTCAAATATGTGTGGACACCTCAGAGGGCAGTTGCTGGGTTGCATGGTAAGATGATGTTTTACTTTGTAGGAAACTACCAAACTGTCTTCCAAAGTGGCTATGCCAAAACTGCTGTGCATTCCCAATAGCAATGACTTGAGTTTCTGTTGCATTCATTTCTTTTTTTTTTTTGCCCTGGGATTTACTCTCCCCAGAGTTACAACCATCACTTTATTTGCTCAGAATTTTGCGGATTAGTGATTTGGGCTGGGTTCAACTGCATGGTGTTTTGGCTGGCCTGGCATGGGAGCACTCATGCAATTGTAGTCATTTGGATTAACCTAAAGTCATCTGGCAGCTCAGCTGGGGCTGTAGAGTCTCAGATGCCTTCATTCACATGTCTGGAGTTTGGTGATGGTTGGAGGGTGGGCCTTTCTTTCCGTGGTCTCTTGTAGAAAGGAGACTTCAAGCTTCTTCACGTGATGGTGGCAGCATTGCAAGAGGGCAAGAGCGGAAACTTGGTCAAAACCAGCCTCCAGGCCAGCAGAGATTCAAGAGGAGAGGCAATAGACTCCATACCTGATGAAGGGAATGTCTAGGTTACACTGCAAAGAGTGGTATAAACAGAGATGTGTGGAATGTGTGGTTATTAAACAATTTAATCAATAATTTATAGCTAATCCTGATGCTGGGGTTCTTGTTCATGGAGTCAAAGAATGAACTTTGCAAACACTCAAAGTAGGAGAGCAAGGGAGAAGCTTTTATTTACAGATAAAGTGAGAGAACAGAGCTCCTGGCTCACACCAGGGGGGGACAAGAGAGTCCCTGTTGCTCTGCATTCTTATCAGAATTTGGTGTTGCCAGTTTTTTGTTTTTTCAGTTATTTTAATATGCAGATGGTGGTATCTCATTGTTGTTTTACTTTACAATTCCCTAATGATAAATGATGTTGAGCATCTTTTCACATATTTATCTGCCCATCTGTACAGCTTCTCCTGTGAGTTGTTTGTTCAGATTTTTTGCCTATTTTTAATAAAGTTGTTTTCTCATTATTGAGTTTAAGTGTTCTTTGTATATTTTGGATACAATTCCTTTGTCAGATATGTGTTTTGCAAATATTTTCTCTCAGATATGGCTCGTCTTTTCATTCTCTTAAAAGTGTCTTTCAGAAAGCAGAGGTTTTAATTTGAATAAAGCCCAATTTATTAACATTTTCATTTTTGGATCATGCTTTCGGTGTTGTATCTGAGTACTCATTGTCAAACCCAGTGTTGCCTAGATTTTCTTTTATGTTTTCTTCTAGAAGTTTTATATTTTTTCATTTCTCATTTTGGCCTAAAATCTATTTTGAGTTAATTTTGGTGAAAAGTGTAAAGTCTATGCTTAGACTTTTTTGGTATATGAGCAAACAATTAATTAGGCATCATTTTCAGAAAAGACTCTTCTTTTACATTGAACTACTTTTAACATTTTGTCAAAGATGTATTGGAAATATTTGGATCCAATTCTGAACATTCTAGTCAATTACATTGATCTATATATCTAATCTTTCACTAATACCACACTGTTTTGATTTCTGTAACTTTACAATGAGTGTTGAGATCAGGTTGTGTGTGTCTTCTAACTTTATTATTCACATAACAGTATTATTTTGGCTATTATAGGTATTTGCCTTTCCATACATATATTAGAATTAGTTTTATCAATATCTGCAAAATACCTTCTTGCAATTTTGATTGGGACTGCCTTAAATTAAGTTGCAAAGAATTGACATTTTAACAATATTGAGTCTTCTAATCCATGAACATGGAATATCCTTTCATTTATTAGATTTTTTTATTTCTTTAATCAGAGTTTTATAGTTTTCTGCATATGGATCTTATACAGAAAAATTTTTACCTAAATATTTCGTCTTTTGGGTGCTACTGTAAGTGGTATTTAAAAAAATTCCACATTCCAATTATTTTTTGCTGCAGAGGAAAGTGTTAATCTTCATATTGCTACCTTCTATACTCACTAATTTCAGGAGATTTTTTTCAACAATTCTTTGGGATTTTCTGCATAACCATGTCATCTGTGAACAAAGACAGCTTTACCTCTTCCTTCCCAATGTATACATTCCATTTCCCTTTCATTTGTTCTACACAAGATAGGATTTCCAGTAAAATGATAAATAATAGCAGTGAGAAGATATATCCCCCCCCTTTTTTTGCCAATCATAAGGGTAAATCTTCCAGTTTGTCACCTCTATGTATGATAGTAGTTATTGTTTTTATAGATGTTCTTTATCATATTGAGGAATTTCCCAGTTTGCTGAGCAATTTTTACTGTGGCTGGTTGCTGGATTTTGTCCAATGCTATGTTGGCCTCATAGAATGAATTAGGAAGTATTCCTTCTGTTTCTATTTTCTGGAAGAAATTATTGAAAGCAGATATAATTTCTACTTAGATGTTTGGTATAATTCTCCAGTGAACACATCTGGGCCTGATGTTTTTAATTTTTTTTGGAAGTTGTTAATTATTGATTTATTTTATTTATTAGGTATAGATTAATTCATAATATCTCTTTTTCCATGTGTGAGTTTTGGTCATATGTGTCTTTCAAGAAACTGGTCCATTTCATCTAAGTTATGAAATTGAACAGAGCATTAAAATACATGAAGCAAAAACTGGTAGAGCTGACACAAATAAATACACTTCAACATACCATTATAGGTAATTATTAGAACTACTAGACACAAAACCAGCAAGGAAGTAGAACTGATCAACTGACAGGATCGAATTGACATTTATAGAACATTCTTCTCAACAATGACAGAATGCATGTTTTTGCAAGCACCCTTGGAAAATTCACCGATGTAGACCATATCCTGTGTCATAAAATAATCTCAACACATTCACAATAATTGAAATCTTACAGCATGTTCTCTGACCATAGTAGAATAAAACTAGAAATCAATGATAGAGACACAACAGGAAAACTCCATACTTGGAAGTTATACATGCACATTTATGATTTCTAGATCTTCTTGTGGATTGATTCATTTATCATTATGTGATGTCCTCTTTGTCCTAAATGATTTTCTTTGCTTTGAAATCTATTATTAGTGTATAGAAGTCTGATGGGTATAATAAAAGTCTGATTTTAGTGAAGTTGCATTTTCTTCTCTTTTTTTAAATGTATCTTTTTTCAGTCCTTTTATATTCAGCCTATCTAGTAGCTAGGTTTGAAGTGAGTTTCTTATAGACAGCATACAGTTGCTGCTTTTAAATTTACTTTGTAAATACCTAACTTTTAGGTGTTATATTTAGACTATTTACATTTTACGTAATTATTAATGTATTAAGATTTAAGTCCATGATTTTATTGTTGACTTTCTATTTTTCCCTCAGTTCCTTTTTACTCTATTTCTTTTTTCTTGCTTTCTTTTGGATTAATAGAACATGTTTTGGAGTACCATTTTTATTTACTTGTAATGTTTCTTAATATATCACATTGTGTAGTTTCTTTAGTGGTACTTAAATCTTACCATATATGTAATGTTTTACCACTTCAATGAAGTGTAAAAATCTTACTTCACTTTAGTAACATTACTTTCCCTATAATTTTAAGTAATTCTTCTCTATATAGGGAAAGTAACATTACTTTCCCTATAATTTTAAGTAATTCTTCTCTATATAGGGAAAGTAACATTACTTTCCCTAGAATTTTAAGTAATTCTTCTCTATATATTGAGTGCCGCATCTGATGGTGTTATAACTTTTGCTTCAAAAATAAAGAAACTTGTGAGGTGAAGGATAATCTGCTGTTTTCACTTGTTTTTTTACCCATTCTACTTTTCTTTCCTTGTGAAATTATCAGTCTTCTTCTGTTAATCATTTTTTTTGTTTGAGGAGAACTTCCTTTGTCCATTTTGCAAAGGATAGGGGTATAACAACAAATCCTATTAGTTTTCATTTGCTCAAAAATATCTTTATTTCCCCTGTCCTTATGAAGGATGATACCAGATACAGGATTCAAGGTTGACAGTACTTTTCTCCTAAGACTTGAAAAATATCGTGTCCCTTTCTTCTGGCTCCCATAGTTTCAGACGAGAAATCCGTTATCTTTCAGATTGGTGTTTTTTTACAGGTAACACATCATTTCTCTCTGCCATTTTTTAAGGTTGTTTTGTTGTCTTTAGTTTTCAGTGTTTTGGTTAAAGGTTTTCTCTGCTATCCCAAAATAGAGCATTTCTATGAAAACTTTCATAGGTTGAAATGGCATAGAGTGAAGAAGCACTTGCATTAATTTATATGGAATTTTTTTTGAGAATTTCTAGATCCCATAAAATAACCTCTCAGCTTTTCTGATACCTTAGAACACATCTTGCTAACAGTTGTGCAGAATAAATTGAGATAAAGCACAGTTCAAAGTTATGGCATGCTTAATGTTGAAATGTTGAGTGTAGAAAGAGCTTGGTGATGTCATTCTCACTGCTTGGGATGCACACTACTTCCATAACTGTTTGCTGCAAAAAAAATGTTGAATTCTATTTTTGTTTCTTTGCCTTTCTTTCATAAAAGCAAAAGTCCTTCAGTTAGTGAAATTTTTTTAGGATAATAAAAACAGGTACTAATATAGGTCTTTCATAAAAGTGAAGTAAGTTGTGTAAAATGAAGTTTTGGGAAGTGGAAATGAGAGATATCTGGATTGTGTGTCTTGGTGTGACTTTCTTTGGATTTATCATTCAGTTTCATGAATGTGTAAGTTTATGTTGTTCACCAAATTTTGGGAGTTTTCAGCTATTATTTCCTTGAGTACTTTTCAGTTCTACTATCTCTTTTTTTTTCCTTCTGTAACATTAACAATGTGAGCATTAGGTCTTTTGTTTTTGTTTTGCATATCTCTGAGTCTCTGTTAAATTTTTCTCTCTGTTGTTCCAATTAAGTAAATACTACTGATGTGTCTTCAAGTTCATTGCTTCTATCCTCTATCATCTCTAATTTGCTATTGAGCTCATCAGTGGGTTTTGTATTTTTCAGTTTATAATTTCCATTTGGTTCTTTTTTTATAGCTTCCATTTCTTTGTTGCTATTTCCTTATTCTCATTTGTTTCATGAGAATTTGTAAATGATTATTGAAATGTTTTTAGGATGGCTGCTCTAAAATCTTGGGTAAATCACTTCTGATTCATCTTGGTATTTACCTTAAAATACAAGACACTTAAAAAAATTAAGGAAAAGCATTTTTGAGTAAAAGAATCGTACCTTGGGCCCTGGCCATGATAAAGTTGGTGATTCAGAGCCCCCCACCTTCCACCTGCACAGACAGCCCATCCAGGCTGCATGGGGGGCGTGAAGGGGGCCCAGAGGTCAGAGACAGCTCTACTCCGCAGCCCTCAGAGCAGGAAGCACACCACTGGGGCAGTCTTCCGTGACCGCCCCCCTGCCTCCTATGTGACCCCAGGGCTTATCACCAAGCACTTCCATGTGTGGTTATTTGATTGATACCTGTGGATTGAGACAGGTTGTCATCTTCCTTCATTCAAATTATGGGCTTCCTGGTCTTGGTATGAGGCATGAATTTAGATTGAACCATATACATTTTGATTGTTTTGTTAGAGGACTCTTGATCTTGTTTAAATCTATTTTCAGAGCAGTTATTCTGTTTAGTTAGTGTGCAGTTTCTGGTCTAATTTTGTGGACTTCAGTTCCAAAGACATTATAGTTTTCTGAGCCCTTGTTGTGTTGTTCTGGTCTGCTTCAATCTGGTGCTGCTGAGGGTCCCAGTCAATCACTGCTAGTGTCTGTGTGGAGACAGAGGAGCTTTCCTGGGATGCCTGCTATTGCTGAGTGACCTTGTGAGGAGGACAGGCAGAAGCTAGTGGGCCTGGATTTCATCCCCCCTGGTTGGATACCAGGAGAAAAAGCATTTAGTTGCTTCCGCTTTGCTGCTTGCAGATTGTATTGCCTATTGATATTTGGTTATGCAGTTGGGTGTGGAATATCCTGGAGCTTTGCTGATGATCAGATGCTTCAGGACCCTGGTTGTAAAACGAGGGTCAGATCTCTGGGCTTTTCTGCTTCAACTATTTCCTGCAAGTCTGACCATTCTTCAGGGTGTGAATTGTGGAGCAGGGTTGGGATTTCCCAGGTCTTTGTTGGGTTTCCCCTTTCCCAGTCCTTTGGCTTCTCTTGTGTGTGGTGCGTGTGAGTGTGCGTGTGTGTACACTCAGTGACAGTTTCAGTTTCAGTCTTCTCTGAAACCTAGTCTGGGAAGATATGGAGGATAAAAAGAAAAGCTAGAGGAACTCATCATGTCATCATTCAAGTTGAGGTTCCTGGTCAATCCACCCTCTTCTTTTCAGCTTTTGGAGTCCCTTTATCATTGTTCATTGAACTGTTTCCTGACATTTAGTTGTATTTAGAGGGCAAAGGCAGGGAAAGGTGACTGGATGCCATCTTGTTCCTGAACTGGAAGTCTGATTTATATTTTTAATATCAAAATTAAATAAACAAATGTTCATCTTTTTGTCCTTTATTCCTGTAGATAAACCTTTCCATTGGATAAGAAAGCCTTTGGGATCCAAATGGAAGCATTATTCCCTACTTACATAAGGCCCTCCTTCTCCACTTCTTGTCTCTACTAGAATCGTCTGATCTTTCTACTTGCACTTAATGTGGATACTTTGTAACTTTGCCTTTTGGCATAATGCCTGTCTTCACTAGCTTGTTTGCTTTATTACTGTCAGTCCCTGATGGATCCTCACCTCTGTGATGGGGATGTTTTCCTGCTTAACTTGTGCTGTCCCAGGCCTAGATTGGAGCTCTATGCAGAAATCTAAATATAAATGGTTTCAGTGATAGTGGGGTGAGGGTTTAGAAATGACAGCAAGAAGAGAGTTGCTAAATCTTGCAGCACTTCTGTTTGCCCACAGTCCCTGTCTTGATACTTTTTGACAGTAAAATTTTCCCTTTGGCTGCTAGTCATCCCATGGAGTGTAAGCTAGTATCCAAGTTAACCCTTGGAAAGAAGTAGGGCTGCTGGCCTATCCGAAGGAGGAATATTTAAGGGAAGTTCCTTACTCTTGAGAACTTTTCTTCAGGATGGTTGTCTTCACTGTAAGCAACTTAAGGGAACTCTCCAGGGAATGCATTGATGGTCCCATTTTCAAGGGTCAGGGACATCATCTGTTACATTCTCATATCCCTAGAGATGGTGAGTTACCAGGGTTAGCTGACTGATGAAAAAGGGGCAGTAGGCTAGGGTATGTGTGTGCTTGGAGCAATATACCAGCCTCTGATTTGGGGTGGGGGTGGGGGTGGGAGGCGGTTTTTGGCTGGGCTTCTTGGTGCCTGAATCCCAAAGTTGCAGTGAACACTGAAACCATCCTCTAGGCCAACTCCTTCATGGCAGCATCCAGGACCAACCCAGAGCTGGATCACATTTACAGTGAGCTGGCCAAGCTTCAAGCACAGTGCCCCTACTTTTAGGAAGCCAACAGGTTTGGGGAGGGAACAAACTCCAATCCCAAACAGAAGAACCTAAGAGAAGACAAGGTATAGGAGCTGTATCAGTGGTGACTCATAAGTCACAGTCCTATTGATGGAAGGTGTCATGTGAAGTGGGAGCTTGGGGGTGGAGGTTTGTACAGGGATGCCAGGTGTGGCAGAAGGAAATGCCTGTTTCCACTGAATGGTCCATTGGGTGGAATCTTGTCTACATAGAGGAAGACAATTATTAAGCCACTGCCACTCTTGCCCCTTCTCTTTTCCCCCAACTCATGTTTCACGGCTGTTGCAGCCTCAGGGCCTTTGTACATGCTGTCCTGTCTGCCTGGAACACTCTTTCCCTAAATCTTTGCATGCTGGATCCTGGTCTTCCCAGGTTCAACTCAAATGCCACCTGTTCATGGAGGCTTTCTCTCACCACCCATATTTGTCACTCCCCATAACTGTCCTGCTTTGTGGGACATGCTCTTTAATCAATTTATTTATTTTTCTTTACTCTCTGCCTTCCCCCTAGAATATAAGAGGTTGGGAGTCAGGACTTGATCCATGACCCTTGTTCCATGTTTCCTCAGGACCCAGATACACGTCTGGCATTCTCAGTTGAAAGAATGAATATGTCCACAATACATCAGGTTATTTTTTTTCCTCAAGACATTGTTTGACACAACGGGAACACGGCAGATACAAATCTCAACCCTGTCAGAAAGCAGAAGGATTTGTTTGGGAAAATGAAACAAAATATATTTTTAAGCTCCATAAACATATGATGAATGCTAACAAGGTATTTTCAAAATAAGAAGCACATAGAAACAGCTTATGTTTCTGGTCAAATGAAGTTGTAATCAAATCGTTATCAAAGCAAAAAAAAAAAGAGGAATCAAAATGAGTCAGAAGAGTTTTTTGGAAAGATTCAGCAACTTAACTGAAATGAAGTGGTTTCCTTGTTAAATCTTGTTGCTTCTTCTAAGGGGACACAATTTCTCCATGGAAGCAAGGTGGGGTCTCAGCCTGCTGGCACTCTGGAGGGACAAAGAATCATCGCCACTGATTCACTCTGCTCTCAGGCCAAAAGGTCGTCCACACAAAGGTTTGTCTGCAAGGCTGTGCCTTGCTGTCCAGACCAGCAGAAACCGCCTACCAGCAGAAATGCTTAATGACTAAGCCCAGACCGGGGGAGTCACATGGCTACGGCTTTGTTCCTAAGAAGCCAGCCAATTAGCAATCCTAGTTATTATTTACATTTCATACAATATATCACTAAACTTGTGTTGATGATTTATCATTTATATTATGCTATTGTCAGCATAATTTATTCAGATCATGCTGAGATACCTGGAAAATTAAGTAAAAGAAAAAGAAATGACATTGAATCCATTGGTTCTCAAAGATATTTCTTAGCTTCTCTCTCTCTCTCTCTTTTAATGAGGATATATGTTAAGAAAAATCATGGATCACTTAGCTATTAAATTGTTCCAGGATCATCTGCATTAAAAGTTTGCTCAGTATTCTTTTTTGGAGGATGACTTGGGCTTTCATTTGATTTTCGTCTGATCATTTGCTTTCAGTCTACTGTTTTAGAGCAAAAAAAAAAAAAAATGTACATGCTATTGTCCTTAGAGTAAAGTTGTGTGGATTAATATGAGACTGGAGCCTTCTTTGCCAATTTATATAACATCCTTATCTTCTGCTTTATATTCTATTTTCCCCACCCTCTGGGAAGTAATTGTGTTATCAGAATTAGAGATAAAATACTCTTGTCATTAAAGCTGTTAATCATCTAGTCATTATAGAAAAGCTGTCACTGAGGCAGAGGTAGGGTTTGGGGCATCAGAGCCCTGGGTTCCAGTCCTGGCGCTGGCCAGCTTGCTTGTGACACTAGGAGTCACTGAAGCTCTCAGGGCTTCTGTTTCCTAATTAGTGGGCACGGTGTTTCTCAAAATGTGATTTGTGGATCTCCAGCGTCATGCTTACTGGGTCCACTCCAGGCCTGCAGAATCGGGATGTCTGGGAGAGGCACAGGGGGGCCTGTGTGACAAATGTCACAGGTGGTACTTCTGTGCAACTGAAAATCACTGGGCCAAGACATTCCTTTCACTTCCATCTCCAGTCTTCCTGGAGTTCTAAATACTCTTATAAGCAGCGTGTTTTGCATATTCCTGAAACTGTATGAAAAACATACTTTTAATAACTGGCTCTTATTTTAAAAGCTGCATAGGATCTTGCTATTAAAAAGGACTCTTAAATGAATTATTTATGGTACAAATTAACCTTCATAATATGAGTACTTCTCCCATTTGCAACCAATTGATTGATCTTGGATTTTCTTCAAGTGCAGTCCATGCATGTCATCTGGTACACCTGGCAGGTGTTTGCCAGGAGAAGAATGATTTTCACAAAGTAGCCTTTTCAGTTTCCCGATGTTGAGCTGGTAATTGGCACCCAGAGCAAGTTCATGGATTGCAGGCATCATGGTATGAAACCTTAGGAGTTCCCAGGCTAGAGCCAGGACCAGAACCCAGGGCTCTGATGCCCCAAACTCTACGTCTACCTCAGTAAATGCTTTTCTTTTGGACAAGAACATTGCTTCTTTGAACCATTTGAGGTTCCAAGTCTCAGATCTTCCTGGGAAATTAGAGAAAGAATTCTTCTAGGTCTCAGGGAAAATACAATTGTATACACTTGCCAGAAGATTCACGTAGGGAGAGCAGCTTTTCCTCACGGATTTTAGGGGACCTGTGGCATCAGTCTTGGGAGGTGGACCCACTCTCTACATCATAACCTGAAGGTAATTTGCAGGTGGGAGCTACCTGCTAGTCCTTTGACTGCCCCAGAGCTGCTGTTCTGAGAGCTGCATATACAAATCCCTTTCACATCATTTGCCATCTCCCACCCTCTGACAAAGCTCAGTTACTTGACTATTACCATCGATGGACACCACAAAGCTTCCAGTTAAATCCGTTCTGCAGTGTTAGGGAATCTCTCTCTACTCCAAGACTGTAAGCTGCATGAGGTCAGGGGCCATGTTTCACCCCTCTCTCTTGCTGGCCGTGTTGCAAAGGCCTGCCAAAGGCTTGCTGATTGTCTGAACCCCTGGTTCAGGCGGACCCTGTTGCTGCCCACCCACTGCACCAGGGCATGGATCATTGGAAGACGGTCACAGTTGCTCCCAATGCAGGTCCTGCCTGTGTGTGGAGAATCCTCTTTCTCTGTTTATCCCATGCTTTCTTCCTCTCCTTTTAGAATCCACTCCATCCATTCCATGGAACTGTATCGTACGGTCCCAGTGCTCAGCTGTGGTTCTAATGATCAGAGTGCTGATAGGTCCAGTGTTGGGCACATGATAATTGGATTTTTTTTTTTGATTTGGGGTCCAGGCAGACAAGTCTGTTTCTCTCCAGCAGTGAAAATGTTGGGGGAAGCCAGAATGCCCACCTTGGCTGAGTGAGAGATGGAGAGGCAGTGGGCAGAGGGCGTACTGGTGCGCGGTAAAGAGCTCTGCATGCTTTGCCTCCCTTGGACCCAGACCTGCTCTTGTAGTTCCGTGAGATACCCAGAGGGTGTTTTTGGTAAGTCCATCTGGTTTTGACACTTGCAACAAAGGTTCAAAAATGCAATGAACTTTCTAGTTAGTAAAGTCTTTCTCTCTCCCTTTCATCCAAATCTACAAATTTTAATGGAACCCTCTGAATAGACCTGAATACCTGAAGTACCTAGATGGGAGAGATGTGAGATTTACCCCTTATGTGAAAAAAAAAACCCAGGACATTATAATGTGTAATGCACTTTGTGATGTTATGGCTTCAGATTCTCTTCTCAGTTGAATTATAAGTGTCATAATCTCATCTAAGCTAGTCCTGTATATATTTTCTAGTTTGACTCCTAGGCTGGACTTATTTCCACTTAAAAGAAGGTGAAATTTTTCACTTAAGAGTATTTTAGAATTATTACTGACCATTACTATTTAAAAAGTCATCAGATACAAGAAGAAAACATTCTGGAGGTGGGGGAATATGTATGTGGAAAGCGGGAATTAGTTATGTGGTATTCTACCAGCCTGCTAATTTCAAGTTCCAAGAACTGGAACTATAAAGGCCCAAAGACCTAGCACTTTGTCACCACTGCAGACCATTTCTGCACTGACTACACAGGGGTCACATGCTTCCCATTAGAGAACATCTGGACAATTAGATTTTCTAGTTATTTGAAGGCTAACTTCCCAAACGTTTGTATTTTTTAGTTTAAATTTTGAAAATGGTTTTTAATATCTGCATGTTTTTTCCTATTTTGGTGTACTGCAGAATTCACATGGGTCATGTATCTGTGGATCAAATTCCTGATCACAGTTAGGAAGGTAGATCTTACTGTTATAAGACATATTACTTGGACATAGATATAGAGAGATGTGCTGGATGAAATCACCATTGGCCTTTAGTATCTAACCCAGAAGTTGACTTTCTGTGTAAATCTCCAATACCAGTTTTTTTTTTAAATGCAAGAAAGATAATCATTTTGCTGTAGTATGTTTAGGAAGTCATGTTAATTTTGAACTTGAAGTGATGCCTAGTTAAGAGATTTTTGGAAGGTATACAATCAGGTGAGCATGAGCTATTGTTTGCTTGACTGACGAATGCCCTCTTTGGATTCATTGGCTTTTGATGATTGGCCATGGTTCTTTTGTGTTCCTGGACCAGGCAGAGGTGGATGGCCATTTTGCTAGAGTTCATTTTCAGACAAGCCTGGTTCCCAGTGGACTGTGGGGGGCTAGTCCTAGTTATGGAGGATGTTATGGGGCAAAGCGCCACTTCTGTGTCTCCTTATGCAACATGCTGACTATATATGATTACTGGTAAGTGTCATGAATTGTCTTTAAAGAGTGACAGATTCTGAATGTGCTGTGAATCCCCTGCCATGCAAAGCAATTTCATTTGACTGACAACTTTGTCAAGGACTGTGTTGCCCAAGACGTAAAATGTATGAAGTGGTCCTGGGAAAGAGTAACTGAAGGAATAAATTGGAACCATACGGGATAATGAAATAAAGGGCCAGAGTGGGTGAGGGAGCTTAGAGAGGAAAAAACATCAAGAGCAGGGAATCAATACTTTGGTCTAAGTAGCCACCAATGAACCCCAGCTGACTCAGGGAAGCCCTGGTTCATTATTGCCTCAGTTTATCTCCAATATACATGCAAAATATGACACTAAGAAGATATCAGATGGCTTCCAGAAAGACTGTGTCCACAGGGACTTCAGTTCACCAACATAGAGCCCTATTTACAAGGAGGCAGTGAACCTCATGAGTCTGCTGCCCAGTTCCTGGCAGAGTTGTTCTGTAAGGTCTGAGTCCATTCTCAAGATAACTAGCTACAATCTGCAAAAGGAAAGTGCCTCACGGAAACGCTATGTCTTCACATGTTGGTCTTTGCTAGTCATGGGAAAATGAAAAACATCTTTTGTAAATTAGCATTATGTTTTTCAAAATAAAATTTTCAGCTGTGTAGAAATAATCAATCCTCATCTTTATAAATATGAAGTAGGAAAATAGACAAATGCACACATCCATAGCTGCTCTTTCTGAACACACATGTACCCATGTGTACTCACACACATGCATACACACTGATATGGTTATTGGTTATAACTTGGTCAGGTTGGAACAAAAGCAACAGACATCTGCCTGTCACCAAGCACACCCCAAGCTTGTGCCTGCCCATCAGCCCCACTAGCAGCAATTACACAGTCCATGGGTGTGATGAGCTGCAAACTAAACATTTGTAAAAAGGCTGTAATTAATGCAATTAGCTATTTACACGATAGCCCATAATGAATCCAAAGGCATTGTTATTGACTATTGAGTAAATAATCTGACATTAAAAAGTCAATGATCTGCAAATGAAAAATTCTTTTTTTAAAGGAGGAAAGATGAAGGAAAGAAAATTAAGGAAAAGAGAAAAACAAGCAAAAAAAAAATCAGCAAAGATGTCATTGCATAATAGTCCATTATGCCTCCAATTGAGCTGTCATGAACTCTCAAAGAAATAATTGCACAATAGACCATAATGGCTTAATCGTGTCAACATCTTTGCATTTACATATTTTTTTAATCAATGGAAATTAAATACAAAAATGGGTCTTTGGGTTTCCATCCTCATTTTACCATTGTGATTGGGGGTGGAATGAAAATTGGGTTCCTTCTGTCACCTTCAAGGGAGGCAACAGTCCCTGGAAGTCTACCAGATGCGTCTATTGGTACTTGGTTTGTGGGTACTGGAAGGGTGCTGGAGAGACCCAGAGAACTGTGCTCCTGGGAAGGGGAACGGTCTGCAGTACCTTGCTGGCAATTGCAGCAGGAACCAGCAGCTGTGAACTTTGGTGTTGCCCAGGGCCTGGCATGTGCTGACCTCTGAACTTCTGCAGTAACACAGGCTTGCTCTCTCTCCCCTGTGTGTGCCTTTCTGGTTCCAACCATTTGTCATGCATGGATAAAGACCTATAAGCAAGATGCTTCCCTCCAATGGGAGACCAACTCCTTAAGTAACTTGACCCCTGAGCCGTTCACAATTACTCATGTGCAACCTATTTTGCTATCACCCTTACCTGCTCTGGATTCGACCAGTATAGCTCAATGATGTGCTGTGGTTGAATATGGCAGTACCAAGTGATCCTCATTCCCCCTTTTTTCCTACTCTCCACAGCCTCTTTTGGGGGCAGGATTGGTTTAGTTTAGTTTTGTAGGCCATTTAACTCCTAGGGCTTACCTTAAAAAGTCTTTACTGTATTTAGGCAATCATGGATCCATCTGCATCCATCTTAACATCTATTTATCTATCATCTATCTATTATCTATCATCTACCTATCAACTATCTACACGTATACATACACACGAGTATGTGCAATTTTAAATCCTGATATCTGTGCTTAAAGCTGCAGTGGGCAGAGAAGTGCAAGGCAGAAGAGGCACCCTGGGGCTTGGAAGCTGATGTCCTTTCTGCCTGTTCATGGCATGAATTTTAAGAAGGCTGTGTGTGGTTAGACAGGAGCTCCAGCGAGAACCGGCGGCAGCTATTACCTTGGAGCACTTCAGAGTCTGAGGGTAACCAACTGGCTTTCTCTTAGAGTTTGACCCGTAGAAGACATATTAGCTAATGTCTGCAAAGAGCTTTATACTTACAAAATACACCAACATACTTTAATTCCAGTTGCTCCTCACGACGAAGCGCATTAGCAGTTGTAAGAGTAATTGTGACCATTTCTTGCTCAGCACCTTTATGCTGTGCTGCACCCTGCATAGTTCCGACATTTGCTCATGGCCCTTGCCTGTCCCCTGAACACTGCCTAGGGCTCACTCAGAGTATTTCTTGAATGATTAAGTGGATCAGTTGCACGCTGAGGTATAAATCTCCATTTTACAGTAAGTCATCAGGCTCAGAACAGTATATTAACTTGCCCAGTGTTGCACAGCGAGTCAATGGCCAAGCTGGTCTTTGAAATCAGATTTTGCAGTCTCCCAAGCCTGGGCCACTCTCTTTCCACTTTATAGAGGAAACAACAGATTTAGAGAGTTTTTAGGCCCAAGGACATTGGGCCAGAGTTGTGCTGGGTCTGTCCATGTTTGCTTCTGCTGGGGACCATGATCAGGAGCTTGAGCAGCTCCACGTGTCTCATCTCACCTGAGAGCCTCTCACCTGGGAAACCTGTGTCCCTTTCTTCATTACCACGGAAAGTGATGAGTGTTGATGGGGCAGAATGCCTCATCTGTGGGGCTGGGGAGGGGTCTGCAGTTATAAGGGGGTGCTCCTTGTGCTGTGCCCTACCCACAGCATGACCAGGAGCTTGAGCAGGACTGAATCTTGCACCTGCATTTTTAGAGAAATTTATGGCTTTTCAAATGCTTTTCCCCTGGTGAATAGGCAAAATTTGCTTGCTTTTTTGATAGGCCAACACGACTATCACTTGGTTATTTCTGATTCATGAGGGGGTATTATGTGGGTAAGAATAGGCTGGATACCCTGGACTGGATGAGGGCAGAGCTGTGTTTTCACCAACATGAGGGGGATGGGGTGACAGAGCTTTGCTTCTTTCTGAGGAGTAGTTGGGGCCGCTGTGCCACTTGCTCCAGGTATAGGCAGACCAAAGCAAGTGGGGTGTGCCCAGCTAAGGGACGGCTCTGGTGATACTCAGCATTCACCGGTAGGCCCAGGAACCTCTTATGGGTCACCATATGGTGCCACCTTTGTTCCTGTTCAGAATCTCGAGGTGGAGGAAGACGAGCTGTATTAGCCAAGCACTGGGGTTTCTGAACAGGGCTGTGAGTTTTTGTACTTTTCGTCTCACGGTCCCCTTCAGTAGGAGACTATCTCTGCCATCTCTCACCAGTGTTATGGCTTTCAAGCATTGTTGCCTTTACTGTTGATTAAACAAAACAAAGCTGATTACAGCAGGTGTCTCAGAGTAGAAGACAGGAGTAGGTATTGCTACCAGCACACTAAGAAACCATTTATCAAAGTTTTATCTGATCCAAAGCTCTGGATTTATCAGTCCCTGCTTACGAATGGCATCAAGCCAAGCCCAGTCTGAGTGTGTCTGGGGCTGCCTTTGCTCCTCTACAGTGCTGCACCCAGTGGAACATGGCCTTGAGTAGCGTGGCTAATGAAGCACACTTGGGGAGGAGGCAGGAGTACATACAGGATTTTGCTCCAAGAGGCAGGAACATGTTCTGATTTGGGGATGGGTGCTCTCTTGGTAAGGACTGTACACACATCCTGCCTAGGGAAGTGGGCTTTGTGTTTCTTACTGGGGTGGAGGAGGCACTCAGGCCAATTGTTAAGTCGCAATAATTATCAGGGACTTGCCACATGGTGGAATGAAGGTTCTCAGGGGAGGATGGGAGGGCTTTCAGAGTTCTAGCTTTCTTTATTAAGAGAAGTGTTATCCAGAGGATGCCTCAAACCCTTAAAAGAGCAGTGACTAGAAAGCATGATGGTAAGGTCTTCTTTTAAAAGATTTCAAACTTAGCAGACAGAAGGATTGACAGATTTGTCTACATAAAAGTCAAAAGAAAATCCATCTAGGGAAATGTCATACACATGAGACAAAATGGAAGTATCAGAATGGAGGAAAATATTTGCAGCATGTATATTATAGACAACCTTGTGTAAATTACATAAAGTAGAGCTTTGGTCTCACCCCTGTGTCCTTACTGAAAAGACAGAAAATGGTACTTTTAAAGGTACAAGAGTAGGATAAATGGGACATTAAATAGCAGCAGTAGAATTTTGGAAGGTGGGAAACAAATGGGTGAGTAGTAAAGTTCTTGGAGGAGTAGAGAATATCAATTCCCAAGCCAGTAGGGAAAGCAAAGAGTCCACAAATTTATAGCATGAGATACCACAGAGGCCCAAGAGTTGGCAGAATCTGTTTAAAGAAAATCACAGCTCCTTGTTCCTCCCCACCGCCATGAAGTTAGAAGATAAACTTGAGAGAATTATCCAGAAAGTAGCACAAAAAGAAAAACCAAGTATAGAAAATAGGAGATAAGGGATACAAAGTATCAGAGGAATGCTGTAGGAAGCATCTAGATCTGAGTAATAGAAGTTCCAGAGAGAATAGAGAAAATGGAGATGAGGAGATCATTGAAGAAATAATTCAAGAAAATTTCCTGTGACGGCAGAATAACAGTTTCCATACTGAAAGCCAAGTTCAATTGATGAACATGGGTCTGCACAGCACCCTATCATTGTGAAATTTATAACTAATAAGAACACAAAATTCTACAAGGGGAGGGAGAGAGACAGAGACAGATGAAAAAAGAGAGCTTCAGTCTTCTTATCAGCAACATTGGAAATTCATTCGGAAGGAAAATGATGTCCATTTTGGAATTCTCTACCCAGCCAAACTATCAATCAAGTATGAAGATAGAATAGAGACATTCTCAGGCACACAAGTTCTCAAATAATTTGCTTCCTACATATGAGAAAACTAGGGGCAGATGTGCTCCACCAAAATGAAAGAGTAAACTATAGAGAGAAAGACAACACAGGAAGCAGGAGATCCAACACAGGTGAAGGTGAGGGCCATCCCACAATGATGGCTGCAAGCCAGGCATGGGGGAGACATTTCAAGGAAATAGAATTGGTGATGCATTTGTACTTCTTGAGAAATGATTTGGACAATTGGAGAAAAACTTGGGGTTGGATTAGTGAAAAGCATATGGAAAACCAAGAAAGCAAAGGAACACCTATTACCTCTAAGGAAACAAAAGGTTTTTCAAGAAAGGAAATGTAATGATTTTTTACAAACAAACATTTGTGAATAGCATTTACATGGTCATAATGATATAACACCAAATATTGAAATAATTAACATTATGATACACTGTTAATGAGAGGATAGGGAATGGAACAAGGGTATGTGTGCAGTGAGGATGGGGAAAGAAAGAATTAAATTCTCACCTTCCAAAGTGAAAAGTTCATAGATAATGCCTACCTGAAAAAATGTCAAGAAGCAGAGACACAGAACTGCTATTGAGAGACATGGAAATAAATGCCAAAATGATCATCTAAAGAGGTAAAAGTGATTGTCTCTGTGGAAGGGAAAATGGAGAGAGTGTGTGTGGGTGGAATGCTGCTTTCTATAACAGACCTATTATGCTTAAAACTATTATACTCTTTAAAGTGGTAGTCCAGACCATAAAAAACTGAGTTGATTGTAGGTCAAAAATGGTCAAAATATCAACAATTATGTGTGATTCAGCCTAATAGGTGCAAATAAGACCTTGAAAAAAATACTAAAAAGTGGTACTAGGTTTGTTTGTTTTTCTTTCTTTATTGAGATATAATTGACATATAAACATTGTGTAAATTTAAGATGCATAACATGTTGATTTGATGCATTTATAAATATCAAAATGATTATCACTATAGTGTTAGTGAACATCTCCATTACGTCACATAATTACCATGTCTTTTTGGGTGAAATCTACTCTCCTGTATATAATACAGTATTATTTGCTAAAATCTCCATGATGTTTACTAGGTCCCCAGAACTTGTTTGTCTTATAGCTGGATGTTTGTATCTTTGGACCAACGTCTCCCCATTTCTACCACCCCTCAGTCCTTGGTAACCCATTTTATGGTCTGTTTTCATGAGTTTTTCTGTGGCTTTTTAGATTCCACATATAATAATATCATTCAGTATTTGTCTTTCTCTGATTTACCTCACTTACCATAATGTCCTCAAATTTATTTCACGCTGATGCAAATGGCAGGACTTCCTTCTTTCTCATGCCAGAATAATATTCATATATATACCCCACATATTCTTTATCCATTGATTAATTGATGGGAATTAGGATCTTTTCATACCTTGGCTATTATAAATAATGCTGCAATAAACATGGTGATGTAAATATCTTTTTGAGACCCTGTTTTCATCTCCTTTAGATATATGCCAAGAAGTAGGATTGCTGAATGATACTTTTATTTTTAATTTCTGCAGAAATTATACTAGGACTTTTGTTCAACAGAGTCTATCCTATCAGTAGGGGAATGCACTGTATGGCCTGTGGTGGAGTACTGATAATGGAGAACCATAGTGATCCTGTTCTTTGATTTATAAATTGACTGAATTCAGCCTGGGCTGGCTTATTGTTTCCCATTGCATGAGGTATGAAGAAGAGTTTTTTTTTATTGTATCATTAATCTACAATTACATAAGGAACATTATGTTTACTAGATTCCCCCCATCACCAAGGACCCCCCTCACAAACCTCATTACAGTCACTGTCCATCAGTGCAGTAAGATGCTGTAGACTCACTACTTGTCTTCTCTGTGTTGTACAGCCCTCCCCATGCCCCCCCACATTATACATGCTAATAATAATGCTCCCTTTCTTCTTCCCACCCTTATCCATCCCTTCCCACCCATCCTCCCCAGTCCCTTTCCCTTTGGTAACTGTTAGTCCATTCTTGGGTTCTGTGTTCTGCTGCTTCAGTTTTTTCTTTGTTCTTATACTCCACATATGAATGAAGTCATTTGGTACTTGTCTTTCTCTTCCTGGCTTATTTTACTGAGCATAATACCCTCTAGCTCCATCCATGTTGTTACAAATGGTAGGATTTGTTTTCTTATGGCTGAATAATATTCCATTGTGTGTATGTACCACATCTTCTTTATCCATTCATCTACTGATGGACACTTAGGTTGCCTCCCTTTCTTGGCTATTGTAAATAGTGCTGTGATAAACAAACATAGGGGTGCATCTGTCTTTTTCAAACTGGGCTGCTGCATTCTTAGAGTAAATCCCTAGAAGTGGAATTCCTGGGCCAAGTGGAATTTCTATTTTGAGCTTTTTGAGGAAACTCCATAGTGCTTTCCGCAATGTTTGAACTAATTTACATTCCCACCAGCAGTGTAGGAGGGTTCCCCTTTCTCCACAACCTCGCCAACATTTGTTTTTGTTTGTCTTTTGGATGGTGGCGATCCTTACTGGTGTGAGGTGATATCTCATTGCGGTTTTAATTTGTACTTCTCTGATGATTAGTGATGTGGAGCATCTTTTCATGTGCCTGTTGGCCATGTGAATGTCTTCTTTGGAGAAGTGTCTGTTCATATCCTGTGCCCATTTTTTAATTGGATTATTTGCTTTTTGTTTGTAGAGGTGTGTGAGCTCTTTATATATTTTGGATGTCAACCCTTTATCGGATCTATCATTTATGAATATATTCTCCCATACTGTAGGATGTCTTTTTGTTCCTTTGGTGGTGTCCTTTGCTATACAGAAAGAAACTTTTCAGCTTGATATAGTCCCATTTGTTCATTTTTGCTTTTGTTTCCCTTGCCCAGGGAGATATGTTCATGAAGAAGTCACTCATGTTTATGTCCATGAGATTTTTGCCTATGTTTTTTTCTAAGAGTTTTATGGTTTCATGACTTACATTCAGGTCTTTGATCCATTTTGAATTTACTTTTATTTATGGGGTTAGACAGTGATCCAGTTTCATTCTCTTACATGTAGCTGTCCAGTTTTGCCAACACCAGCTGTTGAAGAGGCTGTCATTTCCCCACTGAATGTCCATGGTTCCTTTATCATATATTAATTGACCATATATGTTTGGGTTAATGTCTGGAGTCTCTATTTTGTTACACTGGTCTGTGGGTCTGTTCTTGTGCCAGTACCAAATTGTCTTGACTACTGTGGCTTTGTAGTAGAGCTTGAAGTTGGGGAGTGAAATCCCCCCAACTTTATTCTTCCTTCTCAGGATTGCTTTGGCTATTTGGGGTCTTTGGTGGTTCCATATGAATTTTAGAACTATTTGTTCCCATTCATTGAAGAATGCTGTTTATATTTTGATAGGGACTGCATTGAATCTGTAGATGGCTTTACACAGGATGGCCATTTTGACAATATTAATTCTTCCTAGCCAAGAGCATGGGATGAGTTTCCATTTGTTAGTGTTCTCTTTAATTTGTCTTAAGAGTATCCTGTAGTTTTCAGGGTATAGGTCTTTCACTTCCTTGGTTAGGTTTATTCCTAGGTATTTTATTCTTTTTGATGCATTTGTGAATGGAATTGTTTTCCTGATTTCTCTTTCTATTAGTTCATCATTAGTGCATAGGAAAGCCACAGATTTCTGTGTATTAATTTTGTATCCTGCAACTTTGCTGAATTCCAGTATTAGTTCTAGTAGTTTTGGAGTGGAGTCTTTAGGATTTTTTATGTACAATATCATGTTATCTGCAAATAGTGACAATTTGACTTCTTTACCAATCTGGATTCCTTGTGTTTCTTTGTTTTGTCTAATTGCCAAGGCTAGGACCTCCAGTACTATGTTGAATAACAGTGGGGAGAGTGGGCATCCCTGTCTAGTTCTCAATCTCAGAGGAAGAGCTTTCAGCTTCACACTGTTAAATATGATGTTGGCTGTGGGTTTATTATATATGGTCCTTATTATGTTGAGGTACTTGCCCTCTATACCCATTTTGTTGAGAGTTTTTATCATGAATGGATGTTGAATTTTATCGTATGCTTTTTCAGCATCTATGGAGATGATCATGTGGTTTTTGTCCTTTTTGTTGATATGGTGGATGATGTTGATGGATTTTTGAATGTTGTACCATCCTTGCATCCCTGAGATGAATCCCACTTGGTCATGGTGTATGATCCTTTTGATGTATTTTTGAATTCAGTTTGCTAATATTTTGTTGAGTATTTTTGCATCTATGTTCATCAGGGATATTGGTCTGTAATTTTCTTTTTTGGTGGGGTCTTTGCCTGGTTTTGGTATTAGGGTGATGCTGGCTTCATAGAATGAATCTGGAAGTATTCCCTCCTCTTCTATTTTTTGGAAAACTTTAAGGAGAATGGGTATTATGTCTTCCCTGTATGTCTGATAAAATTCCGCAGTAAATCCATCTGGCCTGGGGGTTTTGCTCTTGTGTAGTTTTCTGATTACCGATTCAATTTTGTTGGTGGTAATTGGTCTGTTTAGCTTTTGTGTTTCTTCCTTGGTCAGTCCTGGAAGGTTGTATTTTTCTAAGAAATTGTGCATTTCTTCTAGGTTTTCCAGCTTGTTAGAGTATAGATTCTCATAGCATTCTCTCATGATTCTTTGTATTTCGGTCCATTGTGATTTTTCTTTTCTTATTTTTCTGATTCTGTTGATGTGTGTAGATTCTCTTTTCCTCTTAACAAGTCTGGCTAGGGGTTTATCTATTTTGTTTGTTTTCTCAAAGAACCAACTCTTGGTTTCATTGATTTTTTCTATTGTTTTGTTCTCAATTTTATTTATTTCTTGTTTGATCTTTATTATGTCCCTCCTTCTGCTGACTTTGGGCCTTATTTATTCTTCTTTTTCCAATTTCAGTAATTGTGAATTATACTATTCATTTGGGATTGTTCTTCCTTCTTAAAAAAGGCCTGGATTGCTATATACTTTCCTCTTAGAACTGCTTTTACTGCGTCCCACATAAGTTGGGGTTTTGTACTGTTTTTGTCGTTTGTCTCCATATATTGCTGATGTCTTTTAATTTGGGTATTGATCCATTGATTATTTAGGAGCATGTTGTTAAGCCTCCATGTGTTTGTGAGCCTTTTTGCTTTCTTTGTACAATTTATTTCTAGTTTTACACTTTTGTGGTCTGAGAAGTTGGTTGGTAGAATTTCAATCTTTTTGAATTTACTAAGGCTCTTTTTGTGTCCTAGTATGTGGTCTATTCTGGAGAATGTTCCATGTGCACTTGAGAAGAAAGTGTATCCTGCTGCTTTTGGGTGTAGAGTTCTGTAGATGTCTATTAGGTCCATCTGTTCTAGTGTGTTGTTCAGTGCCTGTGTGTCCTTACTTATTTTCTGTGTGGTGGGCCTGTCATTTGGAGTGAGTGGTGTGTTAAAGTCTCCTAAAATGAATGCATTGCATTCTATTTCTTCCTTTAATTCTGTTAGTATTTGTTTCATATATGTTGGTGCTCCTGTATTGGGTGCATATATATTTATTGTGGTTATATCCTCTTGTTGGACTGACCCCTTTATCATTATGTAATGTCCTTCTTTATCTCTTGTTACTTTCTTTGTTTTGAAGTCTATTTTGTCTGATACTAGTACTGCAACACCTGCTTTTTTCTCCCTATTGTTTGCATGAAATATCTTTTACCATCCCTTGACTTTTAGTCTGTGTATGTCTTTGGGTTTGAGGTGAGTCTCTTATAAACAGCATATAGACAGGTGTTGCTTTTTTATCCATTCTGTTACTCTGTGTCTTTTGATTGGTGCATTCAGTCCATTTACATTTAGGGTGATTATTGAAAGATATGTACTTATTGCCTTTGCAGGCTTTAGATTCATGGTTACCAAAGGTTCAAGGGTAGCTTCTTTACTATCTAACCATCTAACTTAACTTGCTTATTAAGCTATTATAAACACAGTCTGATGATTCTTTCTTTCTCTCCCTTCTTATTCTTCCTCCTCCATTCTGTATATGATAGGTGTTTTATTCTGTGCTCTTTTGTGTTTCCTTTGACTGCTTTTGTGAGTAGTTGATTTTATTTTTTGCCTTTAGTTAGTATTTGGTTGGTCTGTTTTCTTTGTTGTGATTTTATTTTCTCTGGTGACATCTATTTTGCCTTAGGAGTGCTTTCATCTAGACCAGTTCCTCTAAAATGTCTTGTAGAGGTGGTTTGTGGGAGGCCAATTCCCTCAACTTTTGCTTGTCTGCGGATTGTTTAATTTCTCCTTCACATTTCAATGATAATCATGCTGGATACAAAATTCTTGGTTCATGGCCCTTCTGTTTCATTGCATTAAATATATCATGCTATTCTCTTCTGTCCTGTAAGTTTTCTGTTGAGAAGTCTGATGATAGCCTGATGGGTTTTTCTTTGTAGGTGACCTTTTTTCTCTCTCTGGCTGCGTTTAATACTCTGTCCTTGTCCTTGATCTTTGCCATTTTAATTATTATGTGTTTTGATGTTGTCCTCCTTGGGTCCCTTGTGTTGGGAGTTCTGTGAACCTCCATGGTCTGAGAGACTATTTCCTCCCCCAGTTTGGGGAAGTTTTCAGCAATTATTTCTTCAAATATACTTTCTATCCCTTTTTCTCTCTCTTCGTTTTCTGGTACCCCTATAATGTGAATATTGTTCCTTTGGATTGGTCACACAGTTCTCTCAGTATTCTTTCATTCCTGGAGATCCTTTTATCTCTCTCTATGTCAGCTTCTATGCGTTCCTGTTCTCTTATTTCTATTCCATTAACGGCCTCTTGTATCTCATCCAGTCCACTCTTAAGTCCTTCCAGAGATTGTTTTATTTCTGTATTCTCCCTCCTAACTTTATCCTTTAGCTCTTGCATATTTCTCTGCAGGTCCATCAGCATGGTTATGACCTTTATTTTGAATTCTTTTTCAGGAAGCCTGGTTAAATCTATCTCCCCAGGTTCCCTCTCAGGGGCTGTCTGGGTGATTCTGGTCTGGATCAGATTCTTCTGCCTTTTCATGGCATTAGAGGTAGTTGTGGGCAGTTGGCACATATGTCAGCTGGGAGAACCTTTCCTGTTTGCTGGTCACCTTGCCCTCCTCCGCTGCCTGTGCCAGTTACCCACACATGGGGAGCAGCTTCTGGTTTCATTTCCTGAGCCGCTGTGGGTGGGGCAGCCGTTGGGGCAGCCCAGAGCCCTGTGGGGAGGGGCAGGTGTGCCGGGTGTGCTCTCCTGCAAGAACGGCGACCCTTGGCACCCTGTCCTGGCTTCCTCTGTGTGTGCTGGCGGGGCCTCTGAGTCTGGCCTGGGTGGCTGCGGAGGAGGCTCTGGGCGGTTGCTGTGGGCATGGTCACTCTCAGGCTGCTCCCCTTCTTTTGTGGGGCTGTGCTGGAGGGGGAATAGATGGGAGGCTTTTTATCACCGTGAGGGGCTTCAGAGCTGCGCTGTCACCCAGGGGGTTAGGGTGCCTGGAGTTCCCTGGGATTCTCAGCTGCTGGGCTGAGTGTGCCACGACGTTTCCATCCAGCTGTGAGGCCCCTGTCTCTTTAAGACTTTCAAAAAGCACTCACTTTTCTTTTGTCCCAGGGCGCCAACTGCAGGGACCCACTCACAGATTTTACTGTTCCGTTTCCCTAATATCCAGCGCACCACACAATGTGTGACTGTGCTCCCGGTGCGGATGACTAGGGCTGGGTATTTAGCAGTCCTGGGCTCCCACTCCCTCCCCGCTCTCACTCCTCTCCTCCTGCCGGGGAGCTGGGGTGGGGTGGGCATTCTGGTCCTGCTGGGCCACGGCTTGTATCTTACCCCCTTTGTGAGGTGCTGGGTTCTCGCAGATGTAGATGTAGCCTGGCTGTTGTACTGTATCCTCTGGTCTCTCTTTTAGGATTAGTTGTATTTGTTGTGTTTTCAAAAAGGATATGGTTTTGGGAGGAGATTTCCACTGCCCTACTCACGCTGCCATCTTTGCTTCTCCGTCCGCAAGAACAGATTTTTTTTAAGGGAAGTAACTTTTGAACCAGGCTTTACAGAGGTATATTTCTTTTGTTCAAGTGGAATGCTTGAATGACTCTTTGCCTACAAACACTATGAGTTCCTTGAAAAGAGGCCCGTTCTCTACTGTTCACTGATATTCATTAAATATTTGGTGAATGAGTTTGTTGAAAATAACAGACCCATGAAAAGCTCAAGTGGCCATCTTTCCTTTGGTTTGTAGCCTGTGACTTCATATTGTAACTGATGATAATCCATTCTTCCCGTCACCTCCACTTGTCTGAATCAGCTGATATCAGCCCAGACCCAGGGCATCCAGAGCTTTCATAGGCAGAGAAGTACGTTCCTTCAGAGAGGGGTGTGGGGTGTAGAAGCAGCTTGGTGAGTGTGTTGGGGAAGGAGATATGGCTGCTGCTGACCTTTAATAGAGAAAAGAGCAAGTTGTTCCTTTGGGAATTCAAATGGAATAGCCCTTTGTACAGAAAGAAGAGATGGGGTGTGGGGAACCTTTAGTTACTATAGACTGTGAACTGGAACATATGAATTAGAAAATGGAAAAGGGTTTAGAATATTCTTCTTTAAGCACAGAAGCAAAAACACAAAACTCGTATTATATTCTGAACTTCTTTTCAGGTTCACCTTAGGAGCCATCTCTCCCTAAAAATGGCTTTGTTTTTATATCGTAATTTTCTCCCTTCTTTTCTTCACTGATTCCTTTCTTCCTAACTATTGCTAAAGGCCCATTAAGTGCTAGGCATTGGGGATACACCAGTAAATGGGAGAGAGTAGGTCCTAGGCCACCCGGGGCTTACCTTGCAACACATGTGGTGTCAATGCTAGTGTCTTCATCTGAAGACTTGTTCAGGTAAGGACACTGAAGCCAGAGCTCAAGGACACACAACTGGTATGGTAAACCAGCATTTTGATCCATAGCTCCCAAACCTTTACTCCAGCAGGTAACCTTCAACTGGACTGTGCTGGTGCAGGCTGATTTTATGTCCCTTGAAATCACTTCTTAAGATTATCCGGTTAGACTCTGAACTGCCGGGAGCAGCAGCAGAGTGTCCTTTTCCTGTATCTTTTGGAGTGATTAGCACAGTGCTATATAGCTTCTCAAGATGGCCTGAATTGATTATGACATGGATTATTGGGAAAGAGTTCTCCCTTCTGCCTGGCACCAGGCATGAACTTGTTAGACTTTGATCCCAATTCTAGACTTTGCACACAGAAGACAAACAGGGAAAGGAGACATTTTTGCAATGAGTAGGGCAGCATCTGCTGTGGGACAGGAATCACGCCAGCCCAGACTGCAGTAATGAGGAAGGCACTATGCCCATGCCAGTCCTTTGGCATTCCTTGTGGAACTTGGCAGGGGTAACATAAACATCTCACTGGGAGTCATGGGGAGGAGGGTATAGGATCTGAGGGTCACAGGTCAAGTGGTGGTAGATTCAGACTGTTCCCCTAAGAGATGCCTTTATAGTCCCTGAAGGAGGGAGAAAGAAGGCTTCCCAGCATTGCCTACACAAGCAAGCAAGAAGAATTGGGTGCATGGACTGCCTGGGGAGATGATGTGTCTTACAGCAAAGCCATAACCTAGGCTTCACGCAAATGCTTAAATGTCCGCAAAGGCATGTGCTTACTGAGGGCAAAAAGGGCTGGACGTGTACTTGGAAAATGTTTGGACTTTACTGTGTAGGCCATTGACAGTCTCTTTTGGCAGGGACACTGGCAAGATCCAAATATGTTCAGAAAGTTCACTCTGGGGGCAGGAGAGATGCACTGGGATTGCAGCAATGGATGAGAAAGAGGCTGAGGACCTGTTCTAAGGCATTTTCCAGGAGGGCAGATGGAAGGGGTGGAAGCGATTTACAAGTGTTAGGTAAAGAAGGATAAAAGAGACTGACTACTGGGTACCTGGCCGGATGGTGGTGCTGTGGTTAGCAATTGAGTGTGAGGCCCTGTGATTCCAGAGAAAGGTTTGGGGTAGAGATGTATTTTGAGAATCGCCAGAGTGGATGTGCCCTGGCTGCTGTGTGCACGGCTGATGAGGTCAGTCAGGGAGAGTGAAGAGGTGGACTCAAGAATAGAAATGTAGATGTTGCCTGCAGGAGGACCCGAGAAACAGAGGCCACTAAGGCAGGCAGAGAAGACGGAGGGAGAGGATTATCTCAGAAGCCAGTAGAGCACAAACCTTCTAGAAGGTAAAAAAGAGAGCAAGACTTGTGATCAAACTCATGCCAGAGCTTGATCCATTTTCCAGGATATTCTGTTGTGTTCCGGGCCTTGCTCTTCACTATAAAGCTTATGTATCTTATTAAATGTCCTCTCAGGCTCCCCCAAATCCATGTGTTTAGGCACTATGGGATTTGCTTCTCAGAATCTTGAATCCACTTCTCTTTATTGGAAATTGAGGTCATGTCCCTGAGAAAACGGGATATGCTTGCCTGGGCTCAGAGTCATCAAGAAAAGAAAGGCCGAGTGTCTGTCACTGGATCTCAAGGATGGAACCTACTTTTGGGCACCCCCGTCCTTTGTTGAAAAAATTAAATCTGTAAATAGTTTATTAGGTTTGGAAATGCTGCCAGCGACCCTTTGAAAACAGATACAACATCTTTAAGAGATTGCGAAGGTAAATCTTATTGTCTGGGGAAATGACTTCTGCACAGTTATTTCTTTTATTGCTCTGCTGAATGTGACGGCATTACTCAGTTTAATAAATCCTAGTGTATCTCTCAGTCCATGTAGGCTGATATAAATATCTCCAGTTATGTCACATTACCACCTTTGTACAGTTATACTGGGCCCTGATGACTGGGGTCTGATAAATGCAAAACCTCATTTGGTTTGTGAGTGATTGAGCGCTAACACTGTTTAGATTTCTTAATATACTTGTATTAGCATGAATAAGTAATGAGCATGCCAGGCTTTTTTGAATATTTGATTGTATCTTCGTAATGGATTTGTGTCTCTTTCTTTGTGCTAATGTCATTGTAACTTTGTTGGTGTCATAACTCCAAGCCATGGCAATTGATCTTTATCACCCCATCTTGAGTCAATCACCCTCTCCTTGCCCAACTGCAGCCTGCTCTGACTTTCCTTCCCAAGCAATTTAGCATGTTGTCTCTTTGAGGAGGGGTGCTGGTCACCACCCTGTCTTCAGGGAATGCCTTTCCTGCTTTGCAAAGAGCTACCTTTAGATTTTCAAATGAGGTGGAGAGAGCCAACTGTCCGGAGTTGACAATGTCCTCATGTAAGTAAAGCTATCAAATCTGAGCCATGTCCAAACTGTTATCCCCAGAAAAACCCTATCAACCTGTTATTACTATGGAGTAGATGGATCTACCATTGTATAAGCAGCCTTTATAAGCTAGAGACCCTGAGACAGAGAGGACCCCTTCCATAAGCATAGAAAGTATCTACAACATTCATAAAAGTCTCCTCCTTTAATGAGGGTTTTCTTGTCTGATGTGAATAGAGCACACAAAAAAATTGTCCTTATATGCAGCAGCCAAATATTTTATGCTTGTGGAGTGAATTTCTCAAACCTGTTAATTGATATCCCAGTTCGAACACCTAGCATGGCAGTTCACCTGCTATGAGGCTGGATCCATATGCGAATGTGGCTACCAGGATTAACAGTTCCGTGGGTGCCCACCAAGAAGGCCAGTGATCCAGCCAGTACCATGTGCTCAGGGGGCAGAGAAAGTGGCACAGAGATACTATGAATTTGGAAAGAGCCATGAGCATACTTACTGTGCAGGGACCTGCTTATATTTCCATTGTCCTGCTAAGTCACTTAGTTGAGTAGGAGCTCTGGCTTACACTGAACCCATTAGTGATGATGACATAAAAATGGGTTTGGGGTTTTCCCATCTTCCATGTCATGGCAGAAGTCTGGCAGAGAAGGTACTTTCATGAAATGATAACTACAATGTGTTCATCGGATCTCTGATAAACAAATAATAATTATTATTATAATGATCATTATAATAAACCTGGTTTGAACTTCTAATTATTTTTCTCTATGCACATATTTTTGGTTTTTAGCCACAGTGTATACAAATAGAATAAACAATATGGATTTGGGCTTTCAATTTTGTTTATTCTATAGTTATCTTCCCTCACCCCAGCTCTTAGGATCTACAACCCAGCCCTCTCGTCTTTCTTATTGTTCAGCTTCTCACAGGCGTTTGCTATGGGCCCTTGGCCTCTTCTTTCCTGCCTCCTATTAGCTGCTCAGAGTGCAGTCATCCAGCTTCTGTGCTGGATCTTTTGCACACTGCTAACTGTTTTGCAAAGATGCCAGGGATTATGTAATGGCTGGGCCTCAGGATTGCCTCTCTGTTCTCACTCATCTGCCTGTCCCACAGCACTGGTCTCTGGCGATCAGCTTCTCTCCTTCTGAGCCCTCTAAACCTTGGTATTGGGGAGCCAATCTCCTCTTACCTTCCTGCCCCAGAGCTCCTGGGCCCTCCAGGAATATGACCTGCCACTCTCCTTTACTGAGTGCACAGCCTTTAAGCATTCTCACCTGTAGGGTATAGGCTGAGCTGTGTGTCCCCAAATACATATGCTGAGGCCCAGTTCCTCAGAATGTGACTACTCAGAGATAGGGCTTTTAAAGAAGAAATTAGGTTAAAATGAGGGTGTTAGGGTGGGCCCTACTCCAGTATGACTATTGTCCTTATAAGAAGAAGGAATTTGGACACACAGAAGGATACCTGTTGTCAGATAATTGTGATGGCTCAGATGTGGGAGGTGACAGACGTTAAGCCTGCTGTCTTTGCTCTTCCCAGGAAGTAGGGTGGAGGTCTTGGGGAGCGCAGGGAAACCAAATGTGGTCACTGCGGGTCTCTGACTAGGGAATTCACAAGCTCCAGCCGGAAGAAGGGTCTGAACAGTGGGAGCTGTACGGCGTAAATGTGCAGAGGACTTAGGCAGAACTGAGCCTTTACCCAACCCCCGGGCCCAGTGCAGGACTTGAGGAAGACATGGGCTAGGTGTGCCTTGGGGTTACGGAAGTGCCAATAACCCTGGGTCAAGGTTGGGTCCCAGAGGGATTAGAGTCAAGCAGCTTTAATTTCCCTGATGAAAGAAAGGAGTTAATAAGACTCTGACCCAGGGAGCATCCAGGTCAATCCAGGTCCCCTGGGAGTGAATTAAAAGTAAACTGGTTTAGGGGAAGGGCACAGGTGAACAGCCATAAGATTTAGTCAGAGAAGAGGCAAACAGTCTGAACCTCAGAGGGAGATCCATAGAATGACACAGCCAGAGCAGAAAAATTGGTGCAGGATGAAAGAGAACTTTCCCCAGTGGGTCTGGAGTTCTGGAGAAAGAACAGCTGAAGACGAGGGCTCCCATTTCATAACCTCACGTTTTCAAGTGACAGAGGTGAGGTGATGAGAAATCCCCCCCACCACAGGCACTACTGTCTAGAGACAACACTGCTTTCCAAAAATTGGCAGGGACTGGAATTCACCCCTTATTTCTCCTTTAAAAAAATGGTGATTTTTTTTTTTTTTTAGTTAAAGATTCAAAGATCTTTTGAGGCCAGTGGGATACTGCACATGCATATTTCATTTAAAAAAAGCATATACTGATATGACATAAGCCCCATGTTTTGGTGTCATCATTCCTGTTTTGCATGGGGTAGGAACACCTTTCTCTGATATCTTCATCACATAAATGTGAGCCACCCTGAACCTTGGTGTTACCCCTTTCTTCTTTTTTCACTAGTGTTTTCCTCTGATGTGGTTGTATAGAGAAAATGCATACACACCACACACACACACACACACACATACACAAATGCACATGCATACATATACCCCATAGCCAGATGCATTCTGATTTCCTCTGTTCTGCTGAAATCAGGCCTCTCCCACTATATGTCACAGGATGATAGGGGAAAAAAAAGTATTAAAATATCTATGATTTGTGTGTGTCTCTTTCTCCATGAACCATCAGTAGAGTTGAATGCCTATAGCAAGCCAACTGCTCTGTAGATTTTGTCCTGATTATTAAACACTGAATATGAAAAGCTAAGCATATAGAAGAAGAGTTATCCTCTAGTTTATGTAAAGTCAGCAGTGGAAATAAAAATTGTGGCATGTACATAGATGTTTATTTGCCTTACCTTATAGTCACACTGCAGAGCTTTGTCTTCTGCGCCAAAGTTTTTTTCCCAGTGATGACAATGGATTATTTCTGTAAGCAAGTGCTCTATCCATTATTAAATTGATTATTCAAATCTCATTTAAAAAAAGAAGCCAGATGGCAATTTTCCATTATTTGTTGCTACTGACAACCACCAACCCTAAACTGAAAGATTTTCCTTTTTTCTCCTACTGGCTGAAGAGCCTGCTGCATTTCCATGCAGACCAAATGTAGATCCCATATTGGAAACAAATAGCCAATTACCAAACAAGATTGTAGTTATTGATTATTTTAGAATCATTTTTGCATTGACAGAGCTGTTGTTCTTTTGATGATTCCATAATTAACTTATCTATATTCAGGCACAATAACTTTGTTCCCTGTAGTCATTCGGATGTAAGCATTATTGTTGTTATTTAGTTGTCATGACGGCAAGAAACATGTTTTTACATGTCCAGCATTCTGGTTATTTTAAGATCCTAATAAGTATGCCTTGCTAATGAATCAGAATAATGGCGATTCTGCAAAAGGATAATTTTAAAATTCTAAGGGAGGCTTAAAATCTAAATGCAAGATAATTGCTTGTACTTGTGATAATCATGAGGCATGTTCCTTTCACTGCATGTGCTCGTGTGTGCATTCCCACATGTGACCTCTTCCTCTTCTCTATGTCAGTGCATTTGTATATTTCTGTTTGGAGTTACTATGCTCTATGGAGGTAGACCTTCCACTGGAGTATCTTCCAAAACCAGCATTTGTCAGATGGTCTCATGGCTGGGGCTGTGCTCAGCAGGCTTGTGCTCTGAAAAACTTATTTTGTCAAATTCCCTAGTTGCTAATTTTTAGCAATGTGTGTGTGTGTGTGAATCCACCTCTTGAGATGTCTTCTGTATGTGTATAAGTGGGATTTGTTTTAAGTAACTGAAACTAGGCAGATCATACTTCTAATTCATTGGGTTCTTGCAGTTCAATGTGTTTTCCCTGTCATGACTCCAGCTTCACCTGGTGTTTTGGGTGGGTTGATCCTGCCAGGAGAAAGGGCTTCCCAGTGGCATAAGAGACTCACTTGCTTTCTCCATGAAATACATGGACACAGAAGTCTTTGGAAGCAATCTCAGGAGATTGAAACTGTAGCCTCTATAAGTTCAAGAGGATTTTTGAAGCTTTCTGATTAACAGTAAGCTAATTCCCTTGGCCTAGGGAGAAGCCTAATAAACATTTTGGTCAGTGTGCTAAATTCAAACTCTGGCCAAAAGTCAGCATCTTCTGACTTTGTAAAACTGGGATTATTCATCTTTGGAAGAATGCCTGGGTGTTCAGGGAGGATTAGGGTTGGAGATAGGATGCCTCCTTTCCCTACCTATTTCTGGAGAAATCCCAAATAATTTAGTAGCCAATGATCAGTTCCATATTGAATGTACCCTATGAGCTAATTCCTCCCACACCCCCCAAGTAAAATTCCTCTCTAGTATCAAGAAGCACTTCCTGGTAGATATTGTTTACTAGAAATGTGCTTTGGTTCTGCAATTCAGAGTATCTACTGTGGCAGTTGTAAGAAACAAAATATTAACGTATAAATGCTGTAATGGTAAAAATGTGCTAGCATACATGTTAAGTTTCTAATCAAACATTGCAAAAATGCATTAATCAGTATTTCATAGTTCATTACAGTCTGACTAATTTTGAAATCCCTCATGTAAATTGATTAAATGTCTTCTGCAGGCAGATAAATGGGCTTTTGTTTTAAGCAACCTTTACTGAGAAAACCGTAATTTTCTGTGACTCAATTCTTGCACATTTGTGACTGGTGCTCTTTAGGCTCATTCTAGATGATGTAGAATTTTCCTGTTTGCAACTGGAACCTACAAACTGATATAATATACTCCATGGTCCTAAGTATTTCATGAGCATCTACTCTGTGCCCCAAGATTTTGCTAAGTATTGAGGGGAAAATAAGGAAGGCACGAGATACGATCTTTCCCCTTCTGGAGAGAGATGACTCATACAGATGAACAACAAACAGCAAAAATATGCATACTTAACCAGGACTGGACTGAGGAGCACAGCTTTCTTTACTTTCAAAAAATATAAACCAACTCTGGATAGCTTTTAAAAAGGGCAGGGTATTTATTTATTGGCATGATTCTGGAGTTGTTTCCATGTTAAAACATGGAGATGACAGGCCTGGAGCCAAAGAAATCAACACTTTCAGGACCTTCTGTCTTTACTTCTCTGACTTGCTTCCTTGACTGTCAGCCTCCCCACAAGACTGGCACCTCCTCCCACGTAGTTCTGAACTTGCCTCCCCAGTTGAAAGAAGCTTTCCCTACCAGTTCCAGTTAGAAACTTCTTAGGAAGGGCGCTGATTGGCTCAGCTGGTCATTTGAACCAATCAACGTGACCTGTAGAAGGAATCTGATTGGCTCAGCTGAATCACTTGGACCAATCACTGTGTCCTACAAAAGGATTTTGATTGGCTCAACTGACTCCTTGGACCAAACACTGTGACTTTCCAAAAATTTGTGATTGGCTTAGCTCTACAATTTTCCCACAGCCTCAGTCAACAGGGCATGGGGTATAAATGAATCGCCTGCCGGCTCCCTGAGACATGAGGGCAGCAATCAGAGTCAGTGGTGCTTCCTGAAGAGGCACACGTGGTCATATAACAGTGAAGGGGGGATTTAGGGCAGGGAGAGGGGAAAGCATTGGCAAAAGTACCCAGTTGGGAAGTGATGGAAAAATCTGATCTAGGAGGACAGTGTAGGTGGGAATGTTAGGAGATACAAGGAACAGGACTATGTGAGGCCAACAGTGGTGGAACTTGGAACTTATCAGAAAGCTTGTTCTTGTGGGATCAGGAAATAGTGAAATACTGGATGTTCCAAAACAAAGGAGAAGAAAATTGATGTAGGCCAAGTTGCATGGATGGGGGTGAGGTCTAAGAGATGCAGTTTGCTGGTTCTGTGAGCTGGGAATGAAATGAAGAGAGATTGGTCCAGGAGGTGTAGTAGGGTGGAAGAGAGAGGGTGTATTTGAGGGCCTTCTCCTGGGAAGAGATAGCAAAGCTGGGTGGCAGAGAAGGAGTGTGGTGATCAAACCCGAGAACTTTGAGGAAAGGGGTGTTTGGAAAGATCTATTTAGTGGGATGTAATAATAAATAATGACTATAATGATAACTCACACAGAGTACTCTTACATTCCAGGCACCGTGCTAAGTGTTTACATGGCCCAATGATTCTATCAGGTAGATAGTATTATTGTCCCCATTTTGCATGACAAAATAGGCACAGAGAAGCTAAGCTGTGTGCTCTCAATCATACAGATGTTGAGTGGTGGAGCTGGCTTTTGGGCCCAGCAGGCTGGCTCCATAGTCCACTCAGAATGAGTTCAGTTGTGACCAGGTTGAACTTCAAGTGGCATTGGCCCACCCCGCTCATGGTGCCCAGGTCAGAGGAGAGACTTTGGAACAATTTGAAGGGAGACAGGAGAATAGATTAAAAGAATAACCATGGCTTGGGACTCAGTGGGAAGGAGAGATGAAAGGTCAAAAGGGATTCTAAATTCCAAACTTGGAGAGCTGAGGGAAGACCACTGATCCATCAGTGCTGATTTGTTTGCCAGAAAAAAAATAGTGGCTTCATTCAAATGAAAGTCTTTGTCACAGTCTTGCTTTTTAAAGAAAGAAAGACTAAAGAGTGATTCCAGTGTGGGGTCTGGAGCCCCAGATCAGTGAGTTACATACCCTCAGGTGGTAGCATAAGGACTTTTTTGGGTAATATTTTTATTTTAATGTATATCAGAAGAAACATAGCTAGCACATGGAAATCATGAATTTGACAGAGCTCATTGCTTAAGATGAGGATGAATTCTTTTTCTTAGGCAAATATTTTTAAAAAAGTAGATTTTAGAACAGATGGTATGCAGATAGGACAAAAATTGCCAGGATGGATTGAGAAATGAGAGTTTTGGGAAATGCTGGGCCAAGGTCAGATTTCCAAGTCCTGGCCCCAGCAAGCAGGTCCCATCTTGCCTCTATTTCTAATCAGACTCTTGACTCCTGACTTGCACACATTTTTTCCTTTAGGGCAGCCATAGCTACTTCTCACCATTCCCCTACACACCGGGGAGTGCCCATATCAATCCTTTCCTTCTTTCTTGCTGTCTGCACTCCCTGTATATTCATTTCTTCTTACCAGAATCCTACTTTTCACTTCAGAATCCTGTGCTGTCACTCACTTATTCCAAGAGTAGTGAATGCAGATGCCTATCGGGGCCACTCAGGTAAGGTAAACGAATAAAGTGGGCAGGCAATAAGACTATACAGCATGGCAAGGATTCTGGGGGAACTTGAGAAATGATGCTTCGCCCAAAAGTAGTCAAATGTAATTTATAACCATACTGGCTCTCCAGAGAGAATGCAGAGTCAGGCTGGATTTGTTCTTGAAGCTGCTGTTTGCTACTTCCATTGTATGTCTATGGGCCACACGATAAGTGTCAGACACAGGGTACAGAGGAGGTGCATTTGTACCAGAGAAGGCCACTGCTGGGGAGCTGGGCGCACACTCTGTAGAGGTCTGTGAACTTTGTGGACATGGGCATCCGTGCTGTGGGAAAACAGCTTGGACAACTACTTCCCCTTCTCTGTGGAGCCTTCCCTGATTGCCATTATTTCCCTCTGCATCAGAGTTGATTTCTCTTTCCTTTATACACACACATCCTGTGAAGAGGACCCTGAGGACTGGTAGTCTTGAAGCAGGTTGGGGATGCTCCCAGGAGAATTTATAGCTACAGTGACATATGCTGAAACAGAGGGGATCTCCTATCTTGAATGTCAATAAATGTTATGGGAGGATCAGACTTCACAGGTGGGTCTAAACTGGCCCTATTTTCAAGACCAAACCTACCACAGGATTCTATAAGGTGGCCAAGGCTGGAGACTCCTGGCCTTCTCACAGAGCCTCCCTGTTAGCTGAACCCTCTATGATAGCATCACAAGTTGTCATCCCATTTTACCGATAATGAAACATAATGAAAGTGGCTAATGACTGTTCTCCTATTCCTCATCTCCCCTGGCCTCCACTCTGTCCCTGCTTGTTAGCTGATCCCACTGGGCAATTTAATTCACTTGCTTACCAATGTCTCCAGAAAGCAGCTATCAGGCCAGATGCTGAATAGAGATGAAGCCTTCAGAGCTCCAGCCCACAAAACTCTCAGTCTGATTGGGGAATCAGGTGTCCACCCAGAGCAGACAATGAGAGTCATAATAGATGCCTATTCCAAATGTATGGGGCATACCTGGGTGGAGCAGACTTGAAAGGGGTCAAGAGAGGGGGAGGAATTGGAGAGGGACGTCTCCCCAGAAGAGGCCTTCCAGACCCAGGTGCCCCAGCAGGTGGGACTGTGCTCAGAGAGAGCATGTGGGGACAGCAACATGACTAGACCAAACTAGAAAATGTGCATGAAATGTATGTATGAGATGTAAAGTCTGATTATGAAATGCAGTGTCACATGTCCTCTTTAACACATTGTCATTAACAAGGCACCTCCTTTCAGCTGGCAGTCTGGCAGGAGATGGTCTTTGAAGGCCCTCAGGATTGTAAATGGTTCTGCTACAGTCAGATAAAAAGTCAGTTAAAAAAAAAGGCAAAGTGATTCTTAAACTGATTTTGTGCCTCAATTTTCACTCCTCTTGGCTAAAATTATTGAAGTTTTGATGGATTTTTTTTCTTTTGGTTGTCATGACTGATCTCTTCAGTATTCATGAGATTCAAAAGCAACTGGTGGGGCTGAAAGCCACAGCCTTAAGTGACGTTTGTTCTGGTCACCTGGATCAACTAATGTGGTGGATAGATGCAGGACAAGCCGGGTCTGCATGGGGCATGTGGAAGGGATCAATTTCCTTTGAACAAATCACAGGGAATCCTGGAGATGGCATCTGCCCACAAAATGACCTCTGACTATTTTTAGTTTTCTTTCAGTTTCATCTGAGTAGAAAAAGCTCTGTGTGGAGAACAGAGAGTCCCAAGTTTACTTTTTTCTTCTCTTTTTCTTTTCTTCTTCAGCTTTTCAGTCTGATCTCTGCATTGCCAAGTTCTGAGTCTATGGAAACATTGATCCAATCCTCTGTGTGTCATTAATAAAATTATGACTTAAGTATTGTTCCCAAGGATGTTATAAGGGGGAGACCACAGATAGAGAGGTAAGCTCTTTTTTCCTTTTGTCTGAATGATACTACTTGTATCTGAGTAATTAGTTCATCATTCTTATCTGATGCAGGGACAAGATGCATAGGTGAGGTTTTGTTTTTAATGATGTTATGAATTTGTTTACCTGGATTCCTCCCAGCAAGCAATGAGTAAGCCCTGGAATGTTTGTCTTCCACATTTAAAATATTGACAAACCTCAGGTGCCAAGTTATTCTCTCTGCGTGTCTAACATTTCCCTCATCCTGCCATCTAAGGGAAGCTTTCATGCCATGCTTTAGTGCCAAGAGCGTCTTCCGGGATAAATGGTAACCTCAGCAGAAAGGATGCCTCTCAGGTCATGTTTCATATCTTGACAAATCAATAGCTTCGAACCTGCCAGGCCTCACTCTCACTTGGATCAACATTTAGATTCACCTCTTTGGAGACCATGTTCATTCCTGTGCGTCTCCATGGGCGGCTTCCATAAAGGAGCCTTTGGATTAGTTAGCTCCAGGGACTCATTTCTGGGTGTGGTTTCATTAAGCTTTATTCAGGTATGGAAGTGAGAATCAAGCGTGTGTGGAGATGGAGTGGGGATGGGAGTAGGCCGAGTGGAGAGGCCATGCTTGGTCCCCCTGGGGTGATGAGGAGGCGAGGACAGGAGGGCTTCCTGGGGCACAGGTCTCAGAGCACGGACAATGGGAGCATGCTGGCTGGAGTTGCTGGGGAGAGAGCCATGTGCCCAGCCTTCTCAGCCAGGACAAATGAAAAACTCACCACCCAGCACCTTCTCAAACTATGGCCTTCTCCTTTTGTTGGGACGTCAGACTGGTGTAAAGGATGGGGCTTTACTTGGGAGGTTGTGATGATGTGAAGTGAACCCTATTGGGGGAGTATTTCTGCCTTCTGTGCTGGAGGAACATGCAGCTGCCATCCCAGCCGAGGGCTGACGGGGGTGTGTTCTGTGGTACAAAGGGTGGCAAACATTTGCTCCTTTTGCCCACCCAGCCCCCAGTCTCCTTGGTGGGGGGTGGGTAACAGCACTTCAATTTCCTTTCAGAAGAGGACCCTCCCCCTCCCCCCACTGTATACAGCCTTAGTAGGCCTGTGGACCAAAGGGTGCTGCTGTCCCACCCAGGCCCAGGGGGTGCATGTGGCCCCAGACTAGTCAAGTGTATTCTCTTCTGGGACTGTGAATCTTGAGCAGGGTGCTGGGAGAACAGAAAAAAAAATGGTTGCCACAGATGATATCCAAAGGCCATGCTCTGACAGGAGCCTGGGTTAATCCCTGCTGCTGAGCCCCCAGATTTGCCCTGTCTGGCCCTTTGCTGAGCCTGCTTCCAAAGCCTTCTTCTTTGATTCTGGAATCTGGAGCTGCCCCACAGCATTCTGGAACATTCTTCGGTGCAACAGTTGATTCCAGTCACTTACAGATGCCCATGGCATGAGTAATACACGTATTTTAAAGGTCTGTGGCAGAATCTAACTTTTTATGTGTGTGGGAGAGAGGTCTTGTTATCACTGATCAGTCTCCATGCATCAAAGTTTTCCTGTGATGGAGGAGGATTGGCTGGAGGGACTGGAAAATGTGTGTCACACTGGGACAGAGACCATTTTGCATATACCGATAATGACACAATAGTAGTAGGTGATATTTGATTTCTTACTGTGTGCCAAACGTTGGGCTTAAGGACATGATAAGAAAAATATTTTCATTCTCACAAAAACTTTATGTGGTTGGCATGGTATCATCCCATTTTATAGATGAAAAACTGAGGCCCGGATATGAAGGAACTTGACCTGAGCTACCCTGGAAGTGGCGGAAATGACGCTTGAACCTTGGGGCTTCCTCCAAGGCTCTTGGTCTCTGCTGTTTATTCTGTGCTGATTTTCAGGTTTGTGTCTATGACTAATCCTGCGGATCTCAACCAGGGGCGAGTCGGCTCCCCAGGGGACATTTTTCAATGTACGTAGACATTTCACTTGTCTTGCCAGAAGAGGGGGCTGCTACTGGCATCTTGTGCGTAGAGGCCGGGGATGCTGCGAAGCGTCCTGATGCCCCGGACAGCCCCTGACAGACTCTCAGCAGCGCTGAGGCAGAGGCTCAGAGAGCCTTCCTCTACGCCATCTGAACCTCCAAAGGCTTGGGGTGCTTGGGCCAGAAATGGAGGCAGGTGGAACCCAGAGCGGGAAAGGAAATGCTTCCTTTGTAGCCTCTGTGTTCCTCATTCTTCTTCCTCTTACTTTTTTTTCCTGCTGTTTTGAGAAAAACAATAGTTTCCTCCTTCCTTCATTCCAGGCCTTTCCTTGAGCCTTTAGCCACTTTAGAAATGTTTTTGCTGGCGTGGAGTCATCCAGCCACTGCTTATTAATAATTTCCCCCTTGGCATCTGCAGCCGCCTCCATGCTAACGGCTCGGCCCGGGCAAGGCCCGCCGTCAGGACGGCCGCATCACGTTAGGCGCCGCCGTGTCCAAGGGATTCGACTCCACTTTTGCTGCCCAGAGAGAGGCCTAACCAGTTAAGGTGAAAAGGACCTAAGAGCCTGAAGATCACACCACAGGGCTGAAGGCAACTGAGGGACCGTGGTGATCTGTCAGATAAGTAAATATGCTCTTCCGAAATTGTCTAAAGCGTTATTTATAGAAGGGGCCCAAACGGTTTGGAAGGAATATGCTTAAGAAGCTCTTAGCTCTTCTGGCAATCCTCACAGAGTCGAATGAAACACTTTAATGGTGGTTTTCTTTTTAGAGAAGCAGCATTTGCTTTAGTCACCATTTGAGAATAGTTAAGGAAAAAAGAAAGGGGGGGGGGACTGATCACGTGATTCTGGAGGTAGGCCAGGGGGTGATGCTGGTGGTGACGGGGCACTGCTGGTCTGAGCCGTCAGGGAGGCAAGGGTGCCGGTGCCTGGGCGCTGTGTCGGGGGTCGGGGTGGCAGGGAAGAGCAGGGAGGGCTCTGCGCCAGGGAAGGGTGTGAGGACACAGGCGAGAAGGCGGGATGAGGTGGAGAGACTGAGTCAGAGGGGTCACTTGGGAAAGGAGGGGGATGCAGGCTTGGAGCCAGAAACAGTGTGCTGACTAGTGGTCCAGGCCTCCTGTCCCCTAGTTACAGGCCGTTTGCGCGGGTGTGGTTTCCCTGAGGGACAGAGAGGAGCAGGAAGGTCGCATGCAGGAAGCACCAGATTTCCTACCAGACTTCAGAGATCATCTGCCCTCATGCGCTCCTCTTCTCCCCGTCATCCTCAACCCAAGATCGGGTCTTCCGCCTGGGAGCCCAGTACTCCGCCCTCCGATGAATCCATCTGCGTCGGCGGGGGTCGGGGGAGGGCTCGGAGAGGAGTGAGCGGCTGGCCGACTGGGGGAGGCCCTGAAGCCCGGGAGGTGGCCCCGGGGTCTTGAGCCAAGGCCCCAGGCCTCTGCCCCGTGCCTTCCAGGCCTCTGGCTGCCGCTCGTCATGGTGGCCTTCCTCTCTCTCTTTGTGGGTTGACCAAAGGGCTTTGAGTCCTGTGTCCTCTGCTGCCGAGGAGTTGCTCCCAGCCAAGGCTCCTCAGAAGAGAGATTTCTGTCTGGTGGCTTTACCCGCCCAGAAATGGCCAATAGGAAATCTGAGTAAGAGATCATCAGGATGTTCTCACCGACTCAGTTCCACCCCAGTCTCAATTTGCTATATCCGACCACATGTCAGTCTAAAGCTTAGGTATGTTTCTCTGTTTGGACCCCGCCCAACTAGTTCAGGAACTGGGCAAACTCCCTGAAGGTAGCCTTGTGGGATCATCCCTGGTGAACCAGATCCTCCAGATGCCAGGAGTCCGAGGGCAGCCCACGTATGGCCTCCTTCCACATCTCCTTGCAGTTAGAAATTGTCTCCCACTAATGTAACCACTTTCTCTCTTTTTTTTTCTTAAGGAGTCAAACCACATGTGTGAGGCTTCATGGAAATAGTCATTTTCTTGGCAAACTTTGAATTTATAAAATTCCCACAGTGTGGGGACTCAGGGGAGGGCCCTTGGAATTGATGTGGAGAGGCAAACGGGGCAATCTGTTTCCCTGATGACTTGTGCCACAGAGCAGAGCACAGTGTGCTAAGCAGACCTTGAGTGAACTGGGACCGGGTGGGTGACGGTCAGAGACTTGCCAAACTGTGAACCTGTTCATGACGGTGGGAAACCTTGGAGCCCCAGACCCTGCTCAGTCGTGGACCCGCAGACAACATGGCCAGCACACGGGCAGGCTGGGTAGACAGTCTCTGTGTTCCAGGATGCATGGAATACATGCACAATTTCAGAGATTACCTTTGACTGGGGGAAAATGAATTGTATGATCCAGGATTTGAACAGATTAAAAACATTAAAAAAAATGCTTGCTTCTGTTTCTATTGTATTTCCACTTTACTGCTGGTGATTTCTCCTTTGACTCACTAACGGGAATGCACTTTTTCTTGGTACAGCCATTACCTCTTCCTGCTACTTTCCAGGTCACTAATTTTTCTGCTTAGAGTTCGTTCTGTTTAGACTGATATGCTGTCTCTTTTAATGAGGTTATTTCTGGGTTATTAGCCTTCCTGTTATATGATACCTTATGTGGAGGCCCTAATTGATGTAAATCAAACACAGCTTGCAGAAAAAAATCAAAGTCATTCTTCAGACATTTGGTGGATCTTGGGGCATCTCAGGATTTCAGGGTTTAAAACTATATTTTCAACAAGAGGTAGCTAATAACACAAATAAATCCTTTCTTATTCGTAAATTAGCAGGTTCAAAGAAGTGGAAATTGAAGGAGAGCATTGGCATTTTGGTTTGCTGAATAAGCTTTAGACAGAAATTAGACTGAAAAGTATCGAGTGGGAGGGGTTTAATTGTACAGTTCAATAACCTTGCCAACATATTTTTATTAAGGCATTCTTACATAAGCCATTAAGCTTTAGGTTAATTTTTACAGATATTTTCTGGCCATAGTTAACGAAGAGGCATAAAATGAAGCAAAAGAAAGCATTTCCTCTAGAACTCCAACCTAAGTCTCACGGCATAGCTCCACTCGGGAGGGTTTCTGTGGCTATATGGTCATCTGAGGGGCTGAGGTTATGTTCATATTAGCAAGAGGAGGTTGCTTTTTTTCTCATTTTGCTCCTGGACATTAGCTCTGTCACAAGAGGTTCTGATGTGCAGTCATATTATTTTTATCTTAAAGAAAGAAAAATATGGTTTGTTCTCTTTTCTCCTTAAGGTCTTGTTCATTCATTATGTTCCCTGCCTGTCTCTGAGAGAAATTGCTCTATGCCTGGGAAGGTGTGGCCAGCACAGAGCACTCAAGAGGGAGCCCTTGGCAGGAGACCTGGGACTCTTGGTGGGGGTGGGGACTGGGTGGCAAATGGGGAAGGTGGAGGCAGTGGTAACACCCAAAGGTTACACCTGCACTGGGTGTTCTTGAAATAGGAGAAGGTGGGAATGTTGGGATCAGAGCATCTGGGTTAGATGCTGCCTCTGTCCCTTAATATCCATGTGATACTAGGGAAGGGCCTTACCTGGTTATTAAAGCATTGGAAATGCACAGGTGAACCGACCTGACCTGACTCTCCAGATCCCCAAAGCTGTCTGGACTTCTCCTGAGATGCACACATGGCCCTGGTTTGGCACAAAGATATTATCTCCTGCACAGGGCTGCTCCGAGGAATTCATGAATGTGAATAAAGTAATGTGCAAACTACCAGACACCCTGTGAAATGTTTACTGTGGGGTCTTGATGGTGACAGTCACAGAGGTCTGAGGAGAGTCCAGGAGGACATCGCCCTAGAGTGTCTTAGCCCAGCCTGTGGCCAGTGGGTGTTCAGTCACTGGGCACCATCGGGTCAAGGCCTGAGGTGGTTCTTTCCTGCAGCCCTGAGCCATCTCTTCATTCCGAATGCCATGGTGGAGACAGCGTTAAGAGGTCAAAACAACAGGGGACGGTTACTCCATTCTTGGAATCATGGTTGTTCACCCAGGAAGAAGTCAGGCTGACCTGGGGCATCACAGGAGACACACTTAGAATGTTGGGACTAGGTCGTGGCTATTTCCTGTGATTCCACCCCATCTCAGGTGGGCCTGCAGTCCTGTCCATCTGGAGGTGAGAGTTCCTGACTGGCTGCCCAGAGGGAGGGAGAGCTTGGCTTCTCTACTCCGTATAATCTATTTATTAGCATTTACAGTAATTTCCTGTCATACATCCTAAGTTTCTGGAAGAAACACTCAATTTATATCATTGAATCATGGAGAATGAGGTAAGGATTCAAAATCCCTCTAGTACAGTGGTTCCTAAACTTTCTTCTAAAAGAATTATTCACTTTATATATTTTAAAATAAACTTCCTTTTAAGTGTTTATATTTAGTTTTAAAGGAAAGTATGTACCAATTTGGTATCTGGAACCAAATTCATCATTTGCCACAAAGAAGGGATAATTCTGAAATAGCCAGGATGCCATTCCCATCTGCCTGCTCTGCTGCCCACAGAGGCTCCAGCCAGAGTCACACACACACACACACACAATGCATGCACAGGATACACATAATGCACACAGAACAATACACAACACAGGTGACACAGAAACATAGGACACAAACACATGGTATATTCAATAGATTCAACTCACAGCACACATGACACAAACAACATACCACACACAGTACAGACACCTCACACACCATGCCCACCGTCACACTTACCATCACACTCACATCCACCACATGCACACACACATACAGACAGGCCACACTCTAAAGAAAAAGAAATGTGGATGGAAAACTCAGAATGTAAGCAGTAATTATCTTTAGGTGGTGGTATTTTTGGTAATTATCGTTTCTTTGTTGTTCTTTCTTGCATTGTCTAAATTTCCTACAAGGAATGGGTACTGATTTGTAACTTTTAAAGAGAATCAACATTTTATAAGCCAGTGGTTCCTTCCTGCAGCAGCCCCTGGCCCCTGAGGATCAGTGGCCTGATTCCCATCACGTGGTGTTCCTGGCAGGAGAGGGATCTGGTGGCCTGAGGAATCCAGGGGGATTCCGAGAGGGTATCGCTCAGCCCTGGGCCTGCCATCTCTCCAGCCCTACAGCTGAATTGGCTCCAAGGATGCCAGGGGAGGGCTAGACTTTGGCTCCCCTTAGGGCATGTGGCTCACTCCCACCACGCTACCTTCACCCCACTATTTTGTTCCATTTAAACTGATATGTGTCCTCAGTCCTCCCATTTGCTTTTGACCTAATGTGCTTTGTTAGTGATCTGAGGCTGTTTTCATTTCTGTGCCTGGATTCGGTCTTTCACTCAATGGACTTCATACTGTGGGCAGGTACCCAATGGCAGACTCTGTATTTCAGTAAATAAGCAATCCGCAGCTGTGAATCAGGCACTGTGCCAGGCTCCACGAGGTAGATCTGGTGCCCTCATGGGGAAAGGCAGGCTCTGAATTACTGAAATTTGTTCATTGTTTGGTATTGACAGGGCTGACCTGATATTCAGAGACTTAACATTAGCCACAATGACAAATGATATTCAAGAAGAATTGCAGTAAAGGATAGCGAACTGTTGTCTCTCTCATTCTTACACATCACTTCTACCAGGCAGAAGAGCATGAAAGACTAGGCATTCACATTCTGGCTTTTCAATTTGTCCTGTTTAATATGTACTCAACTAATTTCTTCTGGATTTGCAGAGCCATGCTGTTCCACCTTCCAGGGGCAACCCAGGTTCCCTGAGAGGTAAGCCTTGCTTTGGGAACTTGAGACCTTCCAAACTCCACACTGCTTTTTTGGGGTAGTGATCTTTGGCATGGAATCTAGCAAGGGCTAAGGTCCTGGGACTGAAAAACATTGTTGTGTTGCAGTCGTGAGGTCAGTGAGACACCTGGAGAAAATATTGTAATACAAGGGTTTCCAAAAATCTTTGCCATTTTTCCCTTTCTGAATGAGGCTTGAACATTGTGTCAGTCTCCAGTGGGCTGGCAGCTGTGTTATGAATGAAATTAAGTTTCTTATTTTGCCTGTGTTTTCCCAGAACCCAGAGAGAGCAGGGCCATTGGGGGTCTGGTGCTGGTGCTGGTGATTTCATAAAGAAGCTAAGCGGTGGAAGTGTAATGAGCAAGGGGACTCACACACACGGGGTGTAGTCACCAGATGGACTTCAGTGGTTAAGGGAACAGGTCTGAGGTTTAAGGGTGGGCTGAGCAAAGATGGGGTGAAAAAAGTCATTTCATGCCAAAGAAACAGCATGCATGGGAATCCTGGGGCAGAAAAGGACAAGGATGCATGGAACCGCATGGGGGCCAAGAGGCAACAAACGAGAGCGAGGGAGCTGGCACGAGCTGAGACTGCAGCTGGCTGGGAGGTGGCCAAGGGGCGGTATTCAGGTTTGGGGTTTATGCACAAGACACTTTAACACATAAAAGATATGTTTTTAAAGTGTATTCAGCAGTATTTAAACCATTCAAAAATATGAAGAATAATTCAAACCACACTACCTGTACTCAACATTGCTTGGCTCGAGGCTGGCTCTCTCCCCTTCTCCTCACTACTCGTGCACCGAAGGGCTAACCCTTTTGGGCCCCCCTCTGGCTTCCTGTCGGGTTTGGCCAGGAGAAGGCCCAGCAGGAGACTGGAGGAAGCAATGAGTGAGGATGTGTTTCTGCCCCAGCTCCCGTCCTTCAGCCAGGTTTTCCCGGCTATAGCTGTCTGCACCCACTGTCCACCTTGTCTCTTTAGCCCAGCCAGTAGGAAAATCCTGAGGATCCCTGTGGTCTCCCAGCACCCTGACTTAACCTTTGAAACAGCTCACCCAGCTGAGTGTGTCTGCAATTTTCTGCAGGTACCTGCTACCCAGCCTAGGGAATATAAGGACCAGTGTGCTTATGTATTTCTCTTCTGTTAGAGCCTCTTCTTACCTCTCAAAAGTAATCACTGTGCTTGATGCGGCATTCTCATTCCCCTGCTTGATTTTAGTCTATCATGTGCAGTAGCCCCTGTCAGCACTCTGCCAGGTCCCCTCCCTTCCCATCTCTGTGCAGTTTTGCACCTCCTAATTTTCAGCAATAGAACTTTTTTGTTTGTTTGTTTTGCCTGAGGACTTTTTCTGGCCATCAGAGTCTAGTTATCCATCTATTACAAGTCCACTTACTTGTGGCAGGCCATAAGTACCTAGAAATTAATGTCTCCTCCCCAACAGCCTTCAAAGTTGGACAGGATGTGGTGTCTAATAGCTCCTGCACCCCTCTGATGCAGTATCTGGGCACAGAGTTTCTCTTCAGGATTAAGTGTCAATTATTCATAATGGTAGCTGGCTTAGTATTGTAACTCTTATCCCTCTCACTTCCTCTCTCCTTACTAGTGTTCCTAGGACTGGCTCCCAAATAAACTATCTGCACTTCAGTCCTTATGTCATGTTGCCTTTTGTGGAAACACAGTATTTTGCTTACTTCTAGGCTTTATGAAATAGATACTATATTGTCTGAATTTTTTTGTAAGTTGCATCTGTTGTACATCATGTTGTTCAGATTCATCCATAATGGTATCAGTTTCTGTAGTTAATTCATTTTCACTGCTGCATAATATTCCATTGCATGAGTAGTCATTTTCCTTTGAAGAGCCCATACATCTTTCTTTTGCTATTTTAAGCAATACTGCCATAAGCATTCTTATATTTATATCTGTATATGTGTATCTTTATCTTTATATATATGTAAAAGGTTTTCTTGGTTAAACATCTAGGAGTGGAGTTGTTACCTTCTAAAGTATGCAAGTTTTCAAATTTAGCTATTCTTCAGAGTGATTGTATCAAGTTATATGCTCTCTAGCAGCATATTGGGATTCTTATTGCTTTATATCCTGTCAACACTTGATATTGTCAGACTTCTCCATACCTTCCCATTTATAGGGAGGTGTCATTATAGTTTCAAATTGCATTTCCTTGATTAATAAGAAGTAGAGCACTTTTCATATGTATATGGGTCATTTTTGAGAATGGCTGGTTTATATTTCTTCTTTTGGGTTGACTTTTTTTCTCTTTTTGAATTTTTAAAAAACTTTAAAATATTCTGGGCATAATTATTTGTCTATTAAATATGTTGCAAATATCTTCTCCCAGTCTGTGGCTTATCTCCTCTTTTTTTTTTATATTGTTTTTGAATGAACAGAAGCATTACATGATTTTTTATATTAGTTTTATTTTGGTTTAATTAATCTACAATTACATGAAGGACATTATGCTTACTAGGCTCCCCCCTTCACCAAGTCTCCCCCCCAACATACCCGTTCACAGTCACTGTCCATCAACATAGTAAGATGCTGTAAAATCACTACTTGTCTTCTCTGTGTTGCACAGCCCTCCCCGTGCCCCCCCCACTATACATGTTAATCGTAAGGCCCCCTTTCTTTTTTCCCGCCCTTATCCCTCCCTTCCCACCCGTCCTCCCCAGTCCCTTTCCCTTTGGTACCTGTTAGTCCATTCTTGGGTTCTGTGATTCTGCTGCTGCTTTGTTACTTCAGTTTTCTTTTGTTCTGATACTCCACATATGAGTGAAATCATTTGGTACTTGTCTTTCTCCGCCTGGCTTATTTCACTGAGAATAATACCCTCTGGCTCCATCCATGTTGTTGCAAATGGTAGGATCTGTTTTTTTCTTATGGCTGAGTAGTATTCCATTGTGTATATGTACCACATCTTCTTTATCCATTCATCTACTGATGGACATTTAGGTTGCTTCCATATCTTGGCTATTGTAAATAGTGCAGCGATAAACATAGGGGTGCATCTGTCTTTTTCAAACTGGAGTGCTGCATTCTTGGGGTAAATTCCTAGAAGTGGAACTCCTGGGTCAAATGGTATTTCTATTTTGAGCATTTTGAGGAACCTCCATACTGCTTTCCACAATGGTTGAACTAATTTACATTCCCACCAGCAGTGTAGGAGGGTTCCCCTTTCTCCACAACCTCGCCAACATTTGTTGTTGTTTGTCTTTTGGATGGTAGCCATCCTTACTGGTGTGAGATGATATCTCATTGTGGTTTTAATTTGTATTTCTCTGATGACAAGCGATGTGGAGCATCTTTTCATGTGTCTGTTGGCCATCTGAATTTCTTCTTTAAAGAACTGTCTGTTCAGCTCCTCTGCCCATTTTTTAATTGGATTATTTGCTTTTTGTTTGTTGAGGTGCGTGAGCTCTTTATATATTTTGGATGTCAGCCCTTTATCGGATCTGTCATTTATGAATATATTCTCCCATACTGTAGGGTTCCTTTTTGTTCTATTGATGGTGTCCTTTGCTGTACAGAAGCTTTACAGCTTGATATAGTCCCATTTGTTCATTTTTGCTTTTGTTTCCCTTGCCCGGGGAGATATGTTCAAGAAAAGGTCACTCATGTTTACGTCGAAGAGATTTTTGCCTACGTTTTTTTCTAAGAGTTTTATGGTTTCATGACTTACATTCATGTCTTTGATCCATTTGGAGTTTACTTCTGTGTATGGGGTTAGACAGTGATCCAGTTTCATTCTCTTACAGGTAGCTGTCCAGTTTTGCCAGCACCATCTGTTGAAGAGACTGTTATTTCCCCATTGTATGTCCATGGCCCCTTTATCGAATATTAGTTGACCATATATGTTTGGGTTAATGTTTGGAGTCTCTATTCTGTTCCATTGGTCTGTGGCTCTGTTCTTGTGCCAGTACCAAATTGTCTTGATTACTGTGGCTTTATAGTAGAGCTTGAAGTAGGGGAGTGAGATTTCCCCCACTTTATTCGTCCTTCTCAGGATTACTTTAGCTATTCGGGGTCTTTGGTGTTTCCATATGAATTTTTGAACTATTTGTTCCAGTTCATTGAAGAATGCTGTTGGTAGTTTGATAGGGATTGCATTGAATCTGTATATTGCTTTGGGCAGGATGGCCATTTTGAAGATATTAATTCTTCCTAGCCAGGAGCATGGGATGAGTTTCCATTTGTTATTGTCCCCTTTAATTTCTCTTAAGAGTATCTTATAGTTTTCAGGGAATAGGTCTTTCACTTCCTTGGTTAGGTTTATTCCTAGGTACTTTATTCTTTTTGATGCTATTGTGAATGGAATTGTCTTCCTGATTTCTCTTTCTATTAGTTTATTGTTAGTGTATAGGAAAGCCATAGATTTCTGTGTGTTAATTTTGTATGCTGCAACGTTGCTGAATTCCGATATCAGTTCTAGTAGTTTTGGAGTGGAGTCTTTAGGGTTTTTTATGTACAATATCATGCCATCTGCAAATAGTGACAGTTTAACTTCTTCTTTACCAATCTGGATTCCTTGTATTTCTTTGTTTTATCTAATTGCTGTAGCTAGGACCTCCAGTACTATGTTAAATAACAGTGGGGAAAGTGGGTATCCCTGTCTTGTTCCTGATCGTAGAGGAAAAGCTTTCAGCTTCTCGCTGTTCAGTATGATGTTGGCTGTGGGTTTATCATATATGGCCTTTATTATGTTGAGGTACTTGCCCTCTATACCCATTTTATTGAGAGTTTTTATCATGAATGGATGTTGAATTTTGTCGAATGCTTTTTCAGCATCTATGGAGATGATCACGTGGTTTTTGTCTTTCTTTGGTTGATGTGGTGGATGATGTTGATGGATTTTCGAGTATTGTACCATCCTTGCATCCCTGGGATGAATCCCACTTGGTCATGGTGTATGATCCTTTTGATGTATTTTTGAATTCAGTTTGCTAATATTTTGTTGAGTATTTTTGCATCTATGTTCACCAGGGATATTGGTCTGTAGTTTTCTTTTTTGGTGGGGTCTTTGCCTGGTTTTGGTCTTAGGGTGATGTTGGCTTCATAGAATGAGTTTGGGAGTGTTCCCTCCTCTTCTTTTTTTTTGGAAAACTTTAAGGAGAATGGGTATTATGTCTTCTCTGTATGTCTGATAAAATTCCGAGGTAAATCCATCTGGCCCGGGGGTTTTGTTCTTTGGTAGTTTTTTGATTACCGCTTCAATTTCGTTGCCGGTAATTGGTCTGTTTAGCTTTTGTGTTTCTTTCTTGGTCAGTCCTGGAAGGTTGTATTTTTCTAGGAAGTTGTCCATTTTTCCTAGGTTTCCCAGCTTGTTGGCATATAGGTTTTCATAGTACTCTCTAATAATTCTTTGTATTTCTGTGGGGTCCGTCGTGATTTTTCCTTTCTCGTTTCTGATTCTGTTGATTTGTGTTGACTCTCTTTTCCTCTTAATAAGTTTGGCTAGAGGCTTATCTATTTTGTTTATTTTCTCGAAGAACCAGCTCTTGGTTTCATTGAATTTTGCTATTGTTTTATTCTTCTCAATTTTATTTATTTCTTCTCTGATCTTTATTATGTCCCTCCTTCTGCTGACCTTAGGCCTCATTTGTTCTTCTTTTTCCAATTTTGATAATTGTGACATTAGACCATTCATTTGGGATTGTTCTTCCTTCTTTAAATATGTGTGGATTGCTATATACTTTCCTCTTAATACTGCTTTTGCTGTATCCCACAGTAGTTAGGGCTTTGTGTTGTTGTTGTTGTTTGTTTCCATATATTGCTGGATCTCCATTTTAATTTGGTCATTGATCCATTGATTATTTAGGAGCATGTTGTTAAGCCTCCATGCGTTTGTGAGCCTTTTTGCTTTCTTTGTGCAATTTATTTCTAGTTTTATGCCTTTGTGGTTTGAAAAATTGGTTGGTAGGATTTCAATCTTTTGGAATTTACTGAGGTTCTTTTTGTGGCCTACTATGTGGTCTATTCTGGAGAATGTTCCATGTGCACTTGAGAAGAATGTGTATCCTGTTGCTTTTGGATGTAGAGTTCTGTAGATGTCTATTAGGTCCATCTGTTCTAGTGTGTTGTTCAGTGCCTGTGTGTCCTTACTTATTTTCTGTGTGGTGGGTCTGTCATTTGGAGTGAGTGGTGTGTTGAAGTCTCCTAAAATGAATGCATTGCCTTCTATTTCCTCCTTTAATTCTGTTAGTATTTGTTTCACATATGTTGGTGCTCCTGTATTGGGTGCATATATATTTATAATGGTTATATCCTCTTGTTGGACTGAACCCTTTATCATTATGTAATGTCCTTCTTTATCTTTTGTTACTCTCTTTATTTTGAAGTCTATTTTGTCTGATACTAGTATTGTTGTACCTGCTTTTTTCTCCCTGTTGTTTGCATGAAATATCTTTTTCCATCCCTTGACTTTAAGTCTGTGCATGTCTTTGGGTTTGAGGTGAGTCTCTTGTAAGCAGCATATGGATGGGTCTTGCTTTTTTATCCATTCTATTACTCTGTGTCTTTTGATTGGTGCATTCAGCCCATTTACATTTAGGGTGATTATTGAAAGGTATGTACTTACATTTAGGGTGGTTATTGAAGGGTATGTACTTATTGCCATTGCAGGCTTTAAGTTTGTGGTTACCAAAGGTTTAAGGTTAGCTTCTTTACTGTCTTACTGTCTAACTTAACTCGCTTATTGAGCTATTATAAACATGGTCTGATGATTCTTTATTTCTCTCCCTTCTTATTCCTACTCCTCCCTTCTTCATATGTTGGGTGTTTTGTTCTGTGCTCTTTTTAGGAGTGCTTCCATCTAGAGAAGTTCCTCTAAAATATCTTGTAGAGGTGGTTCGTGGGAGGCAAATTCCCTCAACTTTTGCTTGTCTGGGAATTGTTTAATCCCTCCTTCATATTTAAATGATAATCGTGCCGGATACAGTATTCTTGGTTCGAGGCCCTTCTGTTTCATTGCATTAAGTATATCATGCCATTCTCTCTGGCCTGTAGGGTTTCTGTTGAGAAGTCTGATGATAGCCTGATGGGTTTTCCTTTGTAGGTGACCTTTTTTTTCTCTCTGGCTGCCTGTAATACTTTGTCCTTGTCTTTGATCTTTGCCATTTTAATTATTATGTGTCCTGGTGTTGCCCTCCTTGGATCCCTTGTCATGGGAGCTCTGTGTACCTCTGTGGTCTGAGAAGCCATTTCCTCCCCTAGTTTGGGGAAGTTTTCAGCAATTATTTCTTCAAAGACACTTTCTATCCCTTTTTCTCTCTCTTCTTCTTCTGGTACCCCTATAATGCAGATACTGTTCTGTTTCGATTGGTCACACAATTCTCTTAAAATTCTTTCATTCCTGGAGATCCTTTTATCTCTCTCTGCATCAGCTTCTCTGCGTTCCTGTTCTCTGTTTTCTAGTCCATTAATGGTCTCTTGCATCTCATCCATTCTGTTTTGAAGTCCTTCCAGAGCTTGTTTTATTTCTGTATTCTCCTTCCTTAGTTCTTGCATATTTCTCTGCAAGTCCATCAGCATGGTTATGACTTTTGAATTCTTTTTCAGGAAGATTGGTTAAATCTATCTCCCCAGGTTCCTTCTCAGGGGAAGATGTAGAAGATGTTGAAGCTGTCTGGGTTAGTCTTGTCTGGATCAAATTTTTTTGCCTTTTCATGTTGATAGGTGCAGTGGTGAGCTATTGACTTGTCTGTCAACTGGGAGAGTCAAGACTCTTTCCACTTGGCTCCTGGCCTTTGTTTACTGGGACAACTGCGACCCCTAGTGGCTTGTGTTGGGCAATTGTGTGTAGACTGGGTCTCTGTATCTTGCTCGGCTGGTATGGAGGAAGCTCCCTTGCTGTGGGCGTGGCCAGCCTCAGGCTGCTGCTCTGCTATTGGGGCCCCGGAGGTGTAATGGACGGGGGCTGTTTGGCTGTTTACCTCTGTGAGGGGTCTCAGAGCTGTTGCCCAGGGGGTTAGTGCGCCTGGAGTTCCCTGGAATTTCCAGCTGCTGGACTGTGACCCGGGATGCTTCCGTCCAGCTGTGGGGTCCCTGTCCCTTTAAGACTTTCAAAAAGCACTCGCTTTTCTTTGTCCCAGGGGCGCCGGCTTTGGGACCTGCTCACAGGTCTTACTGTCCTGCTTCCCTAGTTTCCAGGACCCCACGCATGCACTGTTTGTCTGTGCTCTGGCCCGGATGGCTGGGGCTGGGTGTTCACCAGTCCTGGGCTCCCTCTCCCTCCCCACTCTGACTCCTCTCCTCCCGCTGGGAGCTGGGGTGAGGGGCGCTTGGGTACCACCAGGCTGGGGCTTGTATCTTACCCCTTTCACCAGGTGCTGGGTTCTCGCAGGTGTGGATGTGGTCTGACTGTTGTCCTGTGTCTTCTGGTCTTTTAGGGATAGTTGTATTTGTTGTATTTTCAAAAATATATATGTTTTTGGGAGGAGATTCCCACTGTCCTACTCACGCTGCCATCTTGGCTCCTCCCCCCAGCATTACGTGATTTTAAGGGTGGAAGAAATGGCATGATGTGGTTGTACTTTTATGAATGGTGTCTCTGGTGCTTTGATGAATTTATGGGGTTTTATGGAGATGAGAAAGAAGTAGGTGTTAAAAATTCTAAATAACCACCTAGAATTCAGATTTCAGCCAAGATACGGTAGTAGGGTCTGGATTTATCTTCCTGCCTGAAAAACAAAGGAAAAAATGTATATTTAAAATTGCACTCATTATTAGGCAATACAAGACACATATTCCTGAGAGATGAAAAACAAATGAGATGGTCTCTGTAATTGCTCCAGCTCACTGCCTGGTAGGAGGCTCTAACCCACAGTGAAGGGCAAGGGAACCACAAAGCAAAATGGACAAATCCACAATTGTAATTTGAGATTTCATTACTCTTGTCTCATTAAGTGATAAATGAAGTTGAGAGAAAATCATTAAAGGAATAGAAGATTTGAACAACGCTATCAACCAACTTTCCTGATTGACTTTTATAGACCACTCCATTCAAACACAATAGAATACACTTTTTAAACTGCACGTGGGATTTACCAAGATAGAATAAATTCTGGATCACAAAAATAAACTCAGTGAATGTGAAAGGATTCAGATCATGTAGAAAATGTTCTCTAACCACAGTGGAAGTAGATGAGAAGTCAATAACATAAATATGTGGAAAATCCCCAAATATTTGGAGAATAAACAACACACTTCTAAATAACCTCTCAGAAAATAAAAATTGAAATTTGAAAGTATTTTGAATTTCATGAAATGAAAACACAGTATGTTAGTGTTTGTGAGGAGCTGGTTAATGCAGCATTTAGAGGGAAATTTATAGCACTACACATCTATATTTAGAAATGAAGAGAGATCTCAAACCAATTATCTCAGCTTCCAACTTTAGGAACTAGAAAGAAAAAGAACAAATGAAACCCAAAGTAAGCAGAAGAATAAAACAATAGAGATCAGAATGGAAATAATTGAACTAGAAAACAGAAAAAGAAATAAAAGAAAAAGAAACCAAAAGCATGTTCTTTGTGAAGTTGGATAAGACCAGTAAATCTCTAGCTATTCTGATCCAGAAAAAAAGAGCAAAGGCAATAATTACCAATATCAGGAAAGATGATATAATTTCTTTATATAGTAAGAAGATAAAAAGGGAATATTACAAATAACATTATACAAATAAATTCATTAACTTAAATGAAATAGAAAAATTTTCTCAAAAGACACAAACCACCAAAGATTACTCAAGAAAAATTACACAAACTGAATAACCCTGTATTTATCAGAGAAAATAAATTTTTGTTGACATCTTCCCACCAGGAAAACTCTAGGCCATCCAGTTTCGCCTGTGTGATCTACCAAGCTTTTAAGAAAGATACAATACCAATTCTACACAAGCTCCTTCAGAAAATAGAAGAGGAGAGAATACTTAACAACTCATTCTATAAGACCAGAATAACCCTGAGATTAAAAATCAGACAAGACAGTATAAGAAGATTAGAGTCCAATATTCTTCAACATAAGTTCAAAGGTTCTTAAACATTTTTTTATGAAAATCAAATCCAACAGGTAAAAAGGATTATATATCATGAGGAGAGATTTGGGTGATAGCTAGGGGGTGGGAGTTGAGGGAGGAATTTTTGCAGTGAAAGACTAGAGTGCATCTACATACGTAATAGAAAAGAACGTGTACCCATAGACACAATAATGGACTGCGGTCTTTTGTAGATCAGTTTCTCAACTCTGGTTGTGCATTCAAATTGCCTGGGGAACTTTGAAAATATGCAAGTTTGAAACCCAGCCATTCTCCCTGTACCTCCCAGACATCACTCCTGGAGTGAGACTGGAACTATTTCTTTTTTTTAAAATAAAAACTCTCCAAGTGATTCAAATATGCAGCCATGGTTAAAAACCATTGTCCTGAAGATACAGGCTAGGATCCCAATCATAGGTGAAGCAGCTGGCCCAGGGTGTGGATGCCCTGTTCTTGCTGTAACAGGAAGAACGGAAGGGAGGAAGGGAAGAAAGGAAGAAGGAAATGGAAACAGATGCAGCTAAGTTTACCTTCTGATGGGTGAATGTTATAGTGGGTCCCCTTGGTTGGTTTTATATTTTTAGCAATCTGCACAAAGTGACCCTATAACTCTGAGTAACCAACCAGAGATTGTCAGACAAGGGGAATGAGGGGGAGAGTGAAGGACTCACCCAAGATTACAGAGTGGTTGAGTTGGGATAGGTGACTAGTCTCCTGGATCCTGTCACACCATGACATTGCATGTCTAATGGGTCTCAGTCTCCTCAACCCAATCAAATAAGCAGCTGGGTTTTGGGTGAGTTTGGGAAGGAGGAGAAAACTCCAGACTTCTCAAGTTTTCTCCTTTGGCAGACTCCTGTTTATTGGACCCCAATTCATTCCAAAGTGACAAGGACTGAAGAACGCCAGAAGATCCTCAGGGGAACAAATATTTGTTGTAAGCCTTCAAAAGGCTTACCTGAGAGAACATAATATTTTTTTTATCACCATCTCTTCATATTGGTTTTACTATGAAATGAATAATTTGCATTCAACTAATACTAGAGTTCGAGGATAGTGGGATTTCTGGGTCTAATAAGATGGATTGATGTGTACTACTTACATGTTTGCCTTTTGAAAATAAGGGATGATGTAGTCACTGAAATTCCAACACCAGCAGAACCTCATTGGTTGGTTTTTACTTTTCTTACTTAATGATTTTGAAATTGACTTCTCTAGTCTTTCATTGATTAGTGTGGTTGCAGAATGTGTTTAGAAGAGACACAAACCTCAGTGTTGCTGATCCAATCTCAAATATGACTTTCCTTTTAACTCTAACAATTTTCCATTTGTTTTCAGAGGGAGGATGGCAAATGGGATCTAGGGACCTGTGAAATCACACAGGTGATGAGTTTGAGAAATTTATGACTCTCTTGCTTGGAAATTTCCCTGCCCAGGGGCCATGAAGTTTGAGACCCCAGAGAGGATTTTGACAGGGCTTGGGAAGAAAATGGAAGGGTTTTGCTGGCCAAACATATCAAACAGTTTTAGCATTTGTTACTTCCAGTGTATGGACCAGCTAGCACTTACAGACAGGACAAAACACAAATTTAATGAAAACTTAATAAACTTTCAGACCAGAGAAGTCTTTAAACCATTCTGAAAGAAGTATTTAAACTATTGTATCTACCAGCTTATGAAAGAGAGATAGTACTGCCATTCACCTGGAAACTATCTTCAGTAATAAATTTGGATGAGATTCCATCTGGTGTTCTTATCTATTCTTTTTATATGGTGCAGTGTGCAGGTGCAGGGGAATGTGGCTGGAGAAAAAAATGCAGTTAAAAACTATAATGGCCACTTCATTCTCTTGGCAAGTTAGCAGTTGCAAAATAAGATGGTGGGGTCTTGCAGTGTGGGGGTTCATTCTGAGGACTGCAGCTAATGAGCAGAAGTTTGCCAAAAAGGGGTAGGATTATCAGTTAAGATTTAAATAAATATATTGGTCTATTAACATACAGTGAAATGCATAGATTTTAATGTAAAGTCTGATCAGGTTTGAAAAATGTGCACATCCACATCCACTTAAAAATACAGCGCTTTAAGACATTCCAGAAAATTACTTTGTAGCCCTTCCCAGTAAATTCTTGCTACATTTCTACAGAGATGATCACCATTCTGACTTCTATCACCATTATTTAGTTTTATTTATTTATATAAGTCGAATCATACAGTACACATTCTTTTGTTCAAAATGATTCTTTTGAGATTCTTCTGTATTACTGCATGTATCAGTAGTTCATTCTTCTATTTCTGAGTAGTATACCTTTGTATGAAAAACCACAATTTATCTATTCCATTATAGATGGAATTTGGGTTGTTTCTTTTTTTTTTTTTTTTGCTGCTTTTAACATTCTTGTGCAAGTATTTTTGTGGATATGTTTTTATTTCTCTTAGATAAATATCAAGGAGTGGACTCCTGGGTCATGGAGTAGGTATACATGTAATTTTAAAAGAAATTGCCAAGCCAGTTTTCAAAGTAGCTGCACCACTTTATTCTACCAACACCAGTGCATTGGAGTTCCAGGTGCTCCATATTCTCAATAATGTTGGATGTGTCACTTTTTTTTTTTAACTTTTGATATCATTAATATACAATTACATGAGCAACATTGTGGTTACTAGATTCCCCCCATTATGAAATCCCCACCACATACCCCACTACAGTCACTGTCCATCAGCACAGTATGATGCTAGAGAGTCACTACTTGTCTTCTCTGTACTATACTACCCTCCCTGTGCCCTCCCCTACATTATGTGTGCTAATCGTAATGCTCCTTATTCCCCTTCTCCCTCCTTTCCCACCCATCCCCCAATTCCTTTCCCTTTGGCAACTGTTAGTCCATTCTTGGGTTCTGTGAGTCTGCTGCTGTTTTGTTCCTTCACTTTTTGCTTTGTTCTTATGCTCCACAGATGAGTGTAATCATTTGGTACTTGTCTTTCTCCATCTGGCTTATTTCACTGAGCATAATACCCTCTAGCTCCATCCATGTTGTTGCAAATGATAGGATTTGTTTTCCTCTTATGACTGAATAATATTCCATTGTGTATATGTACCACATCTTCTTTATCCATTCATCTACTGATGGACATTCAGGTTGCTTCCATTTCTTGGCTATTGTAAATAGTGCTGTGATAAACATAGGGATGCATATGTTTTTTTGAATCTGGGATCCTGCATTCTTATGGTAAATTCTTAGGAGTGAAATTCTTGGGTCAAATGGTATTTCTATTTTTAGTTTTTGAGGAACCTCCATACAGCTTTACACAGTGGTTGCACTAGTTTACATTCCCACCAGCAGTGTAGGAGGGTTTCCCTTTCTCCACATCTTCACCAGTATTTGTTGTTCCTATTCTTTTCTATGTTGGCCATCCTAACTGGTGTGAGCTGATATCTCATTGTGGTTTTAATTTGCATTTCCCTGATAATTAGTGATGTGGAGCATCTTTTTATGTGCCTGTTGGCCATGTGAATATCTTCTTTGGAGAAGTGTCTTTTCATATCCTCTGCCCATTTTTAAATAGGGTTATTTGCTGTTTGGGTGTTGAGGCATGTGAGCTTTTTATATATTTTGGATGTTAACCCCTTGTCAGATGTGTCATTAAAAATATATTCTCTCATACTGTAGGATGCCTTTTTACTCTGATGATGGTGTTCTTTGCTGTATAGAAGCTTTTTAACATGATGTAGTCCCATTTGTTCATTTTTTATTTTGTTTCCCTTTCTCGAGGAGATACGTTCAGGAAAAAGTTGCTCATGTTTATGCTCAAGAGATTTTTGCCTATGTTTTCTTCTAAGAGTTTTATGGTTTCATGACTTACGTTCAGGTCTTTGATCCATGTTGAGTTTACTTTTGTGTATGGGGTTAGACAATAATCCAGTTTAATTCTCTTGCATGTAGCTGTCCAGTTTTGCCAACACCAGCTGTTGAAGAGGCTGCCATTTCCCCATTGTATATCCATGGCTCCTTTATTGTATATTAATTGACCATATATGGTTGGGTTTATATCTGGGCTCTCTAGTCTGTTCCATTGGTCTAGGGGTCTGTTCTTGTGCCAGTACCAAATTGTCTTGAGTACTGTGGCTTTGTAGTAGAGCTTGACATCGGGGAACATAATCCCCTCCACTTTATTCTTCCTTCTCAGGATTGCTTTGGCTATTCAGAGTCTTCTGTGGTTCCATATGAGTTTTAGAACTACTTGCTCTAGTTCATTGAAGAATGTTGTTAGTATTTTGATAGGAATTGTATTGAATCTGTAGATTGCCTTAGGCAGGATGGCCATTTTGACAATATTAATTCTTCCTATCCATGAGCACTGGATGTGTTTCTATTTATTTGTATATTCTTTAATTTCTCTCCTTGTAGTTTTCAGAGTATAGGTCTTTCACTTCCTTGGTTACATTTATTCCTAGGTATTTTATTCTTTTTGATGCAATTGTGAATGAAATTGTTTTCCTGATTTCTCTTTCTGCTAGTTCATCATCAGTGTACAGTAGTGCAACAGATTTCTGTGTATTATTTTTGTATCCTGCAACTTTGCTGAATTCAGATATTAGATCTAGTAGTTTTGGAGTGGATTCCTTAGGAGTTTTTATGTGGAATATCATGTCATCTTCAAACAGGGACGGTTTGACTTCTTCCTTGCCAATCAGGATGCCTTTTATTTCTTTGCATTGTCTGATTGCCGTGGCTAGGACCTCCAGAACTATGTTGAATAAAAGTTGGGAGAGTGGGCATCCTTGTCTTATTCCTGATCTTAAAGGAAAAGCTTTCAGCTTCTTGCTGTTAAATATAATGTTGGCTGTGGGTTTGTCATATATGGCCTTTATTATGTTGAGGTACTTGCCCTCTATACCCATTTTGTTGAGAGTTTTTATCATGAAAGAATGTTGAATTTTGTCAAATTCTTTTTCAGCATCTATGGAGATGATCATGTGGTTTTTGTCCTTCTTTTGATGTGGTGGATGATGTTGATGAATTTTTTAGTGTTGTACCATCCTTGTATCACTGGAATAAATCCTACTTGATCATGATGGATAATCTTTCTGATGTATTTTTGAATTCAGCTTGCTAATATTTTGTTGAGTGTTTTTGCATCTATGTTCATCCGGGATATTGGTCTGTAATTTTCTTTTTTTGTGCTGTCTTTGCCTGATTTTGGTATTAGAGTGATGCTGGCCTCATAGAATGAGTTTGGGAGTATTCCCTCCTCTTCTACTTTTTGGAAAATTTTAAGGAGGATGGATATTAGGTCTTCACTAAGTTTTTGATAAAATTCAGCAGTGACACCAACTGGTCCAGGCATTTTGTTCTTAGGTAGTTTTTTGAATACCAATTCAATTTCCTTGCTGGTAATTGGTCTATTCAGATTTTGTGTTTCTTCCTGGGTCAGCTTTGGAAGGTTGTATTTTTCTAGAAAGTTGTCCATTTATTCTAGGTTATCCAGTTTGTTAGCATATAATTTTTCATAGTATTCTCTGATAATTTTTGTATTTCTGTGGTGTCTGTCTTGATTTTTCCTTTCTCATTTCTGATTCTGTTTATGTGTGTATTCTCTCTTTTTTCTTGATATCTATTTTTTATTTATCTATCTTGATATCTTTTTTTCTTTATCTATTTTGTTTATTTTCTCAAAGAACCAGCTCCTGCTTTCTTTGATTCTTTCAATTGTTTTATTCTTCTTGATTTTATTTATTTCTGCTCTAATCTTTATTATGTCCCTCCTTCTACTGTCTTTGGACCTCATTTATTCTTCTTTTCCTAGATTCATTAATTGTGAGTTTAAACTGTTCCTTTGGGATTGTTTTTCTTTCCTGTGGTAGGCCTGTATTGAAATATACTTCCCTCTTAGCATGGTCTTAGCTGCATCCCACAGATCTTGTGGTGTTGCATTATTATTGTCATTTGTCTCCATATATTGCTTGATCTCTGTTTTTATTTGGTTATTGATCCATTGATTATTTAGGAGTGTGTTATTAAGCCTCCATGTGTTTGTGGGTTTTTTCATTTTCTTTGTGTAATTAATTTCTAGTTTCATACCTTTGAGATCTGAGAAGCTGGTTGGTACAATTTCATTCTTTTTGAATTTACTGAGGCTCTTTTTGTGGCATAGTATATGACCTATTCTTGAAAACAGCACTTGAAAAGTATATGACCTATTCTTGAAAATGTGCACTTGAGAAGAATGTGTATTCTGTTGCTTTTGGATGGAGTGTTCTGTAGATGTCTGTTAGGTCTATCTGTTCTAATATGTTGTTCAGTGCCTCTGTCTCCTTACTTATTTTCTGTCTGGTTGATCTGTCCTTTGGAGTGAGTGGTGTGTTGAAGTCTCCTAAAATGAATGCATTGCATTCTATTTCCCCCTTTAATTCTGTTAGTATTTGTTTCACATATGTAGGTGATCCAGTTTTGGGTGTATAGATATTTATAATAGTTATATCCTCTTGTTGAACTGACCCCTTTATCATTATGTAGTGTCTTTCTTTGTCTCTTGTTACTTGCTTTGTTTTGAAGTCTATTTTATCTGCAACTCCTGCTTTTTTCTCCTTATTAGTTGCACGAAATATCTTTTTCCATCCCTTTACTTTCAGTCTGTGTATGTTTTTGGTTTTGAAGTGAGTCTCTTGTAGGCAGCATATAGATGGGTCTTGTTTTTTTATCCATTCAGTGATTCTATGTCTTTTGATTGGTGCATTCAGTCCATTTACATTTAGGGTGATTATTGATAGATATGTGCTCATTGCCATTGCAGGTTTAGATCCGCAGTTACCAAAGGTTCAAGGGTAATTCCCTTACTATCTAACAGTCTAATTTAACTCACTTAGTATGCTATTACAAACACAACCTAAAGGTTCTTTTTTTCCTTCCGTTTTCTTCCTCCTCCATTCTTTATATATCAAGTACCATATTCTGTTCTCTTGTCTATCCCTTGATTGACTTTGGGGGTAGTTAATTTGATTTTGCATCTGTTTAGTAATTAATTGCTCTACTTTGCTGTGGTTTTATTTCCCCTGGTGACAGCTACTTAGCCTTAGGAATACTTCCATCTGTAGCAGTCCCTCCAAAATGCACTGTAGAGGTGGTTTGTGGGAGGTAAATTCTCTCAGCTTTTGCTGATCTGAAAATTGTTTAATCCCTCCTTCAAATTTAAATAACCTTGCCGGGTAGAGTTCAAGGTCCTTCTATTGTATTCATTGCATTAAATATATCATGCCACTCCCTTCTGGCCTGTAAGGTTTTTGTTGAGAAATCTGATGATAACCAGATGGGTTTTCCTTTATATGTGATCTATTTTCTCTCTCTAGCTGCTTTTAAAAGTCTACCCTTATACTTGATCTTTGCCATTTTAATTATTATATGTCTTGATGTCGTCTTCCTTGGGTCCTTTGTGTTGGGAGATCTATGCACCTTCATGGCCTGAGAGAATATCTCCTTCCCCAGACTGGGGAAGTTTTCAATAGTTACTTTCTCAGTGACACTTTCTATCCCTTTCTCTCTCTTCTTCTTCTTCTGGTACCCCTATAATGTGAATATTGTTCCATTTGGATTAATCACACAGTTCTCTCAATATTTTTTCATTCTTAGAGATCCTTTCTTCTCTCTGTGCCTCAGCTTCTTTGTTTTCCTCTTTTCTAATTTCTTTTCCATTTACACTCTCTTCTATTACATCTAATCTGCTTTTATATCCCTTCATTTTGTGTTGCATTTCAGATATGGAATTTCTTCATGATTGAATCTCTCCATCCTAAATTTGTCCTGAATTCTTGAATATGTTTCTATACTTCCATGAGCATGTTTATGATTTTTATTTTGAACTCTCTTTCAGGAAGATTGGTGAGTTCAGTTTCATTTGGCCCTTTTTCTGGGGCTTGTGAGATTTTGGTCTGAACCAGGTTCATTTGACATTTCATATTTGTATGTGTCACCCTCAAGTGAACAGAAGCTCCAATCTCTGGAGCTGCTTATCCCCTGGAGTTAGGTGGGGGGTCACAGGGGAGTGGCACTGATGCCTGGGGGGAAGAAAGAGCTGTTTCCTGATTCCCAGCCGCAGTGCCTGTCTCCAGTGTCAGAGCCAGTGGGCCGAGCACACAGGTGTAAGCCTCTGTGCTTTGTGTCTGTAACTGTCATAGGTGGGGCCTCCCTCTGGCTGGCCTGATGCCAGGGCAGTGACTTCCAGTGCTAGCAGGCCAGGAGGAAGGCACAGCAGGCTGCGTATCACAGTGGGGTGCCCCAGAGCTGAGTAGCCAGCCAGGGGGATGGAGTGCCTGAAGCTCCTGAAAGTTCCCAACCTGCTGGGCAGAGTGTACCCAGGCAATCTTGTCCACTTATCCCTTCTCCTGCACAGGAAGCTCCATGCAAACCCCGCCCCTTCAGCAGCCCTCTCGCTGCTAGGAAGCATCTCAGACTTCCTGCCTTTCATTTGTCCTAGAGTGGTGGGATGTGGATCCCTGTCCTCTACAAATGCTGGAATCTCAGTCTTTCAAGAATTCTGCCTGTCTCAGCTCTCCAACACCACTAATCTCCAGAGCACCATGTAATGTAGGTTTATGGCAGATCTCCAGGGCTGGGTGTTCAGCATTCCTCAGCTTCCACCCTCCCCCCACTCCATTTTTCTTTGAGCTGGGATGGGGAAAGGGCTTGGGTCTTGCCAGATCAAGGCTTTGGTACGTTACCCTGTTTCGTGAGGTCTGCTCTCTTCTCCAGGTGTATGCATTCTGGTGCAACCTTCTTTCCTGTTGCTCTTTTAGGATTAGCTGTATTAACTATATTTTCATATTATATGTGGTTTTGGCAGGAGTTCTCTGTCTTACCTCTCATGCCGCCATCTTGAATCAATCTCCCGGATGTGTTGCTCTTTTTAACTTTAACCATTCTAAGGTTTGAAGTGGTATCTCATTACAGTTTTAGTGTGCATGTCCAATGATTAATGATTGTAAGCACTTTGGTATATGCATACTGGACCTTCATATATCTCCTTCTTCATGAAGTGTATGTTCAAGTCTTTTGCCCAAATATATTGGAGTGTCTTCTTATTGTGTTGGAGGACTTTATGTATTCTAAATGCAAGTTATTTACTGTATTTCACCGAGTATCTGGCTTGCCTATTCATTTATTTATCAATATCTTTTGATGAGAAGTTTTTAATTTTGATGGAAGTAAATTTATTTATTTTTCTTTTATATTTAATGTTTTTGTTTTTTGCTAAGAAATCTTTAGATTTAGGATTAGGTCTAGTTCACATTGAATTAATTATTGTCTATGGTGTGACATAGGAATTAAAGAAAATTTTTTTCCATACAGATATTGGCATGTTTCAGAAGTTTTTGTTGAAAAGACTTATTATTTCCCTATTCATTTTTTATGGTGAGTTTGTTGAGTGGATTTATTTCTAGGCTCTTTATTCTGCTCCATTGATTATCCTGTCTTTCTTATATGAAAGCCACAGTATCTCTCTTATTATTATTTTCTAACAAGTCTCAAATCCTTTGTCCTTTATCAAAATTGCTTTGATTCTACTAGATATATTTGTATATAATTTTTAGAATCAGCTTTTCAGTTTGGATTCTTGGATTTTGTTTGGTGTATAAGTCAATAAAAAGATCTACTTGGGAAGAATTGACATCTTGGAAGTATTGAGAATTTCAATCCAAAATATAGCAATAGGTTTTTAATTTAGATATTTAAAATTTTCCCTCAGTGATTATATGTTGTTTTAGGGTAAATTTCTTGCACATATTTTGTTAAATTTATCTCTATGTATTTTGTCTTTTGAGTGCTATTTTAAAATTGTAGAATCCAAATTTTTATTGCTAATATGTAGAAATACAATTTTATTTTGTATATTCACCTTGTATATTGTGATATTAGTAAATTCTTTATTAGTTCAGGTATTATTATTTTTCTTAATTTCCTTAGGATTATTTCCCTGTATAATAATGTTAGCTGTGAATATTTATCATTTTACTACCTTTTTCACAATTGTTATACTTTTTTCTTTTTCCTGTGCCTTACTGAATTTGTGACGAATTTGAGTACAAAGAGAGCAGATACCTCTTGCCTTCTTCATCTTGGAAATCTGTGAGTTGTTCACTATTAAGGAAATTTTTAGCTATAAATTTCCTGTAGAAGCCATTATCAGATTGAGGACATTTCCTACTATTTCTGTTTTTCTTAAAAGTGTGGTGTTGTATTTTACAAAGGTGTTTTGTTCTGTCTATTTGATTGATTAGATGACATTTCTGCTTTGTTTTTTAATGTGGTGAATTACAATTGGTTTTCAATGTTAAACTAGTCCTGCATTTTGGGGATAATATCAACTTGTTTAATATTAATTATTCTTTTTTATGTACTGGTGGATCAAGTTTTCTAATACTTTATAATGGATTTTATCATCCATAATATTGAGGGATATTGGTTCTTACTGTTCTTTTCTTATAATGTCATTGTCTGATTTTGGTATGAGGATTCTATGTTGGCTTTATAAAATAATATGGGAAATGTTTCCCCTTTTCTACTTTTTGAAAGAGTTTGTGAAAGATTGATATTTTTTATTCTGTAAGTATTTGAGAGAATGTACTAGTGAAGCCATCTGTTTATGGTGCTTTCTTTGTGGGAAGGTTTTAATGATGAATGTAATTTTTTAACAGAAATAGCACTAGTTTTATTTTCTACTTTTCTTAGATGTACTTGAATATTTGAATTATTTTCAAATAATTTTTTCTATTTCATCCAAACTGTCAAACTTCTGAGCATTATATCCCTGTATTATACCTTTCATGTCTGTAGGATCTGTAGTAATGTTTCTTATTTTTGGTATGGGCAATTTGTGTTTCTGTTTTTTCCTTGATCGGTATTTGTAGGAGTTTATCAGTTTTATTTATTATTTCAAAGATCTTTTTGACGTCTTTATTATTTTCTTACCTCTGTTTACTTTTGGTTTAATTTATTTCTTTTGTAGAAATTTCAGTTGGAAAATTAAATCTTTGATTTTAAACTTTTTACTTTTGTAAGTTAAGCAATTAAAGCTATAAAATTACCTCAAATACTGTTTTACCTATATCCCATAATTTTTAAAATGTTGTGTTTTCATGATCATTCTATTTAAATTGGTTTATAATATTCCAATATTCTTTTTCCTTATAGATTTTATATTTTGTGTACTTGTTCTATCAATCACCAGAGAGAAAATAAAAGTCTCAGTTATAATTCTAAATTTTTCTATTTCTCTTACTAGTTTTGTCAATATTTGCCTCATGTAATTTGAAGATCTACTGATTTGTGAACATTCATTCAGGATGGCTTCTTGATTAATTGACCTTTATCAGTATGAAATGTTTTTCTGTTATTAAGAATATTTTGTATCTTGAAATCTTTGATTATAATGTAGCTGTGTTACCTTTCTCAATTTTATTGCTTATGTATCTTTTTTCATTTCTTTACTTTTAACATATCTTTGTCTTTATATTTAAAGAATGTTTTTGATACACAGCAAATAGTTTGGTCTCAATATTTTGCCTAACATTAATGACATTTAGTAGTATTATTGATATTGTTGGGTTAAAGTCTACTTATTTAGCTCTATTTATTTTCTATTTGCTTGTTGTTAATTTTTTCCCACTGTTGGATTACTTGAAAATTTTTAGTATTACTTTTTTTAAAATTGAAGTATAACTAACATACATTATATTAGTTTCAGGTGTACAATATAATGGTTTAACATTTGTATACATTGCAAAATGATCACCACAATGTTTATTTACCATGTAACCATGCTAAATTACAAAATATTTTGTGATGAGGACTTTTAAGATTTACTTTCTTAACAGCTTTCAAATTTGCAATACAATATTATTGACAATATTATTTAGTCACTATGCCATATGTTACATTTCCATGACTTATTTATTTTATAACTGGAAGTTTGTACCTCTTGATCCCCTTCACCTATTTCACCCACCCTCTGGCCCCTCACTGTGACCTCTGGCAACCACCAATCTCTTCTGTATTTATGAATTTTGTTCTGTTTGTTCATTTGTTTTGCTTTTTAGATTTCACATATATATGAAATGATGTGGTATTTGTCTTTCTGTGTCTGACTTATTTCACGTAGCAAAATAACCTTAAGGTCCATCCATGTTGTCATAAATGACAATATTTCATTTTTTTAAATAAATAAAGAATGCTGACTAGTATTCTGTTGTATATATATGTACCATATCTTCGTTATCTATTCACCTATCAGTGGACACTAGGTTGCTTCTGTACCTTGGCTGTTGTAAATAATGCTGCATTGAACATAGGGGTGTATATAACTTTTCAAGTTAGTATTTTCATTTTCTTTCGGTAAATACCTAGAAGTGAAATTGCTGAATCATATGTTATTTCTACTTTTAGTTTTTGGGAAACCTCCACACTACTGTTACATACTGTAACTGCATAGCAGTTATGTCATTTTATATTCCCATCAACAGTGTATGAGGGCTCCTTTCTGTCTTCAGACACACCATCACTTGTTATTTCTTGTCTTTTTGATAATAGCTATTCTGACAGGTGTGAGGTAATAGCTAATTGTGATTTTGAATCGCATCTCTGTCTTTGCAAAGATATCCATTCAGATCTCCTGCCTATTTTTTAATTGCATTATTTGATTTTTTGTTATTGAGCTGTATGAATTCTTTATGTATTTTGGGCATTAACCCCTTATGGGAGATACAATTTGCAAATATTTTCTCCCATTCAGTAGATCATGTGTTTGTTTTTTAAATGGTTTCCTTCACTGTGAAACAGATTTTTAGTTTAATGTAGTTCCATTTGTTTATTTCTGCTTTTGTTACCATTGCCTTTGTGGTCAAATCCAAAAAAAAATATTGCTAAGAGCAACATCAAGGAGATTACTACCTATGTTTTCCTCTAGGAATTTTATGGTATTTGGTCTTACATTCAAGTATTTAATCCATTTTGAGTTAATTTTAATGTATGTGTAAGATAGCAGCCCAGTTTCATTCTTTTGCATTTGGCTCTCCAGTTTCCCCAACAACATTTATTGGAGAGACTGTCCTTTCCTCAATGTATATTCTTGCCTCTTTTGTCATAAATTAATTGGCCATTACTGCTTGGGTTTATTTCTGGGCTCTCTATTTGGTTCCATTGATCTATGTGTCAGTTTTGATGCTAATAACATACTGTTTTGATTACTATAACCTTGTAACATAGTGTGAAATCAGGGAGCTTGGTGCCTCCAGCTTGTTCTTTCTCAAGATTGTTTTGGCTATATGGGATTTTTTGTCATTCCATACAAATTTTAGGATTGCTTGTTCTATTTCTGTGAAAAATGACATGGAATTTTGATAAATATTGTATTGAATCTATAGATTACTTTGGATAATGTGGAAATTTTACAGTATTAATTCTTCCAATTCCCCCCATGAGCATGGAATATCTTTCCCTTTATTTGTGTCTTCTTAAATTTTTTTCATCAGTGTCTTATAGTTTTCATTGCACAGGTCTTTCACAAACTTGGTATTTTATTACTTTTGATGCAGTTGTAAATGAGACGGTTTTCATAATTTGTCTGATAGTTCATTGTTACTATATAAAAATGCAACAGATTTTTGTATATTGATTTGTACCCTGCAATTTAACTGAACTTATTTCTTCCCAGTGTTTTATGTTTTTGATGTCACATTTTACATTTTTTATTTTGTGTAACCTTTAACTGATTGTAATTGTAGTTATTTTACTACTTCTGTCTTTTAACCTTCATACCAGCTTTACAAGAGGTTAGTCTACTTCCTTTACTATATAACTACCGTTAGCAGTGAGGTTTTCACTTTCATATGTTTTCTTATTATTAACTAGTGCCTTTTGTGTTCAGATTAAAGTGTCGCTTTACCCTTTGTTATAGGGCAGGTTTAATGGCAATAAACTCTAGCTTTTGCTTGTCTGGAAAGTTTTTTGTCTCTCATTCAATTCTGAATGATAACCTTGCTGGGAAGATTTTTCTTGGCTGGATTTTTTTTCCTATTAGTACTTTGAATATATCATGTCATTTTCTCTGGCCTGCAAAGTTTCTGATGAGAAATATATTTATAGTCTTATGTGGGCTCCAGAAAAACAAACAAGTTGTTTTTCTCACTGCTTTTAAGATACTTTCTTTATCATTTACTTTGGATATTTTAATTGTAATATATCTTGGTATGGGTCTTTTTGGATCTGGGTGCTGTTTCCTTCCCCAAGGTAGGGACTTTTTCAGCCATTATTTCATCAAATAAATTTTGTGCCTTTCTTTCTCTCTTCTCCTTCTGGGACTCCTATAAAGTGAATATTATTCTGTTTGATGTTGTCCTATTTGTTCCTTAGGCGACTTTCATTTCTTAAAATTCTCTTTTTCTTTTTGCAGCTTTGTTTGGGTGAATTCCAATACCCTGTCTTCTAGTTCAATGATTCTTTTTATGCTCCATCTATTCAGCTATTGAACCTCTGTAGAGTATTTCTCAGTTTAGTTATTGTATTCTTCAGCTCTGTGATTTCTGTTTGGTGCTCTCTTATTTTTTCTATTTCTTTGTGGAAGTTCTCACTGTATTTATCCATTCTTCTCCTGAGTTTGGTGGGCATCTTTATGATCATTACTTTGAACTGTTTCAGATAAATTACTTACCTCTGTTTCATTAAGGTTTTGTTCTGACATTTTATCTTGTTCTTTCATTTGGAATATATTTCTTTGTTTCCTCATTTTGCTTACTCCCTGTGTTTGTTTCTATGTATTAGGCAGAACAGCTATCTCTCCCAGTCTTACGGTCCATCTCCTACAAAAGACCACTCTTTACCTTTCCACTTTGTCCTAGCTCTTGGTTTTCTCCCAAACTTTCTCTGTTTCAGACTTGTGGGGTCCATAAATGAAACCTCCCTTGGCCAGCAAAGCCAGGCACTCAAAGAGCATTCCCTGTGTAGGCTATGCTCACTTGCTAGATCAGGTGGCAGCCATGAGAGTGGCACAGGGGGCAGGGTTTTTACTTGCCAGTTCTAGCAGGCTAGAGTGAGAATGCAAGAATGATGTTGGCCTGCATTGATGTCAGCAAGGTAGAAGGAGAGTGCAAAGATAGTTCCTGCCCATATCAATGCTAGTAAGATAGAGGCAGAACATCAAAAATGGTGTGTACCTGCTCCTTCATTCCATGGAGAGAGTCCCACCATGCTTCTGGCAGATGCCTGAAGGTTAGCAAATTAATCTCCTTCACATATACTCTAGGTGCTTTTCAATTTGCTGCTTTTTCCTGGGTCCTGGAACAAATGAGTCTGCATGAGAGCCCTTTGAGAGAAGAATCTCTGTTCCTTACAAGTCCATGTTTCTCCTGGATGTAAGTTCCATAGGTTTTCAAAGCCAGATGTTTTTGGCTGGGTAATCTCTCCAGTGCAGGGTCCAAGGGCTGGGGGTGACTGATGTGGGGCACAAATCCTTTGGTCATCAGAATGTGAATTTTTGATGCCCCTTTGACTCCTCCCAGTTGTCAGTTGCTTTGCTGGGTATGGGGTTTTTGGTGAAAGTACATTTCTGCCTCTCTGACCCACTTCAATATGGCCTTTTTACTCTCTGTTTAGAGGATCTGTTCAGCTAGTTTTCATGTTCTTATTTTTTCAGAGGAAATTGTTGCATATATAGTTGAAGATTTATTCTGTCTATGGGAGGAGGTGAGTTCAGGATGCCACCACCTTGAACCACCACTCAGTATTTAATTTTTTAATCCTCTATTTTTATGTCTAAATTTCTTTGTTAGCTTTACTAACCTAGTATACTTTTAGTAATCACCTTCCCATCCTTTCTGTTACTTTTGTCATACGTTTTTGTTGAAACTCCATACATGTTGAAACTCTACAGTAAAGTGTTATGTTCTTTCATACAATAAGCAAATGTTGTTTAAGGAAGTTAATAAATGAAGAAAGTCTATTTTATATTTAACCCACGTATTTACCATTTCTGGGGCTCTTCATTCCTCACGTAGACTTAGATTTCCATCCTGTATCATTTCCCTTCAGCCTGAAGTAATTCCTTAAACATTTCTTGTGCTACAGATCAACTTGTGATGATTCTGTTAGTTTTGTTATTTACTTTCACTTTTGAATTGTTTTTCCACTGGCTGTATAATTCAAGGTTGACAACTTACTTTCAATATTTTGAAGGTTTTATTCCATTGTTTTCTGGATTACGGTATTACTGATGAAAGGTAGACTGCTGCCATTCTTATCTTTAAAAGTAAAATAAGTCATTTTTTTCTGGTTTCTTTAATTTCTTTCTTTCTTTATGATGGATATCCAACAATTATAATATAATGTTCATTGATATAATTTTCTTTCATTTTTATCTCACTGGAAGATCACTGAGTTTCTTGGATCTGTGCATTTGCATTTTTTGCCTTACTTTGAAAAATTCTCAGGCATAATCCCTTCAAATATTTTGTTCTATCTAATATTTTTATCTTCTGTGGTTACATTTCCATATATTTTAGAATATTTACTTTTATATTGAATCGCAAGTCATGAAGTTCTATTGTCATCCATTATGGCAATACTATACCCATGTAATTAGTGCAGAAAATTCAATGGGTGCTAGTATTTAAATCTAGGAATGTGCAATAATTCACTTATTGTGGTAGGCAGTTTCTGACATAGTTCCCACAAATTTCTGCCTCCTGTTATTCACACTCTTATTTAATTCCCTCCCCTTGAATGTAGGCTGGACCTAGTAATTTGCTTCTAATGAATACCATATAGTAAAGTTAGGGGATGTCACTTCAGTGATTAGGTTACAGAAGACTCCTAGCATTCTCTTGCACTTTCTCTGCTTGCTTGTTATGTTGAAGAGAGCTGCAATACAGAGAGGCCCACATAGCAATAAACTGAGGGAAGGATCTAATCTCTGGACAAAAAAGGAACTGAGGCCCTCTGCCCAAGAGCCTGCAGGGAACTGAGTCCTGCCAACAGGGACATGAGTGAGCTTGGGCACGGGCCCTTTCCAGTTTAATCTGCAGAGAAAACTTTAGCCTCAACTGCCACCTGAGAGCAGTCTTGTGAGAGACTCATTTAGAGGACCTAGAAACACCATGTCCAGATATCACAGATATAATAAATGTTGCTTTAATCACTAAGTTTTGGGATAATTTGTTACACAGCAGTAGATAACTAGAAAACTAGCACACTTTGCCTATGTACTATTTTTTGATATGTCTCCCAACTCTTATTTGCTATTACAAATAATGCTGCAGTAAATAGCTTTGGGCATATAATTTTGTCTTCAGAAATGAATCTCCATAGTGAAAAGGTATGAGCAGTGCCCACTTTGGTAGTGCATCTAATTCAACTTTGGAATGATACAGAAGAGGTTAGCATGGCCCCTGCATGAAGATGACAAACAACTTCATGAACAGTTCCATACTTTTACAAAGGCTTAAAAGCAGTTCAGTGGAGGAAAGATAGCCTTTCCAAATGGTGCTGGAGTCCTGGGACATCCATAGGCAAGAACTCCAATGTCAACGCAAACCTTGTAACTTGTATAAAATTGAATCAAAATAGATTATGGACTTAAAATTTAAATAATAAAAATATAAAACTATAAAATCTTTACAAAAAATAGAAAAAAGAAATCACATTGGCATCTAGGCCTATGCAAAGAGTTCTTAGATTTGACATCAAAAGCACAATGTATAAAAGAAAAATTGATAAATTGGACCTGATCAAAGTTAAAAACTTTTCTTTTGTAAAATTCTAGATGAAGAAGATAAAAGACAAGTAATACGCTGGGAGGAAATATTTGCACACACCATATCCAACAAAGGACTACTGTGTAATATGTAAAGAGCACTCAAACCTCAATAGTAAAAAAATTTTTAATTAGAAAATGGGCAAAAGACACAGCCTTTTCAGTGAAGATGATATGCAGATGGCAAATAGACACATGAAAGATGTCTAGCATTATGAGACATCAGGGAAATGCAACTTAAAACCATAATGAGATATCACTATGTATGGATTAGAATGATTAAAATAAAAATACAGTGACAGTACCGAATGCTGGCAAGTATGCAGAGGAACTGGATCCTAATATGTTGTTGGTGGGAATGTAAGATGATAAAATCACCTTTAAAAACAGTCTGATAGTGTCTTATAAAACTAAGCATGAAATTACCATATGACTCAATAATTATACCCTTGGACATGTATCTCAGATAAATGAAAATTATGTTCACACAGGTACCTGTATATGAATGTTTATAGTGGCTTTATTCACAATAGCCTCAAACTAGAAACCACCCAAATGTCCTTCAGTGAGTGAATGGTTAAACTGTAGTACATATTTACATGGAATATTACCCAGTAATAAATATGAGAGAACTATTGATACATGTAATAATTTGGATGGATATCCAGGGAATTATCTGGAATTTTAAAAAATCTAATCTCCAAGTGTTCCTTACCATGTAATTTTTTTACATAAAACTTTGAAATGATCAAATTTAATGAGTGGAGAGCATTTTAATAGTTTCCAGGAGCTAGGGACAGAGAGAAGAGTATGATTAAAAATGGTAAGATGAGGGGTTCCTGTGGTGATGGAACGATTCTGTATCTTGACTGTGGGGACTGACACATGAACCTCTGTGTGTGGGTAATTGTAAGGGAATAAATACACACCCACAAACACCCCCCTACACACAAATGAACACACGTAACCCTGGGGTCTGAATGAGATCTGTGGACTGTATCAATATCAACATCTTGGTTGTGATACTGTACTATAGCTTTGCAAGATGTTACCACTGTTGGAAACTAGGAAAAGGGTCTGTGGGATCTCTCTGTATTATTACTTTCAACTGAATTTGAATCTACAAGTATCTCAATAAAATTTTCAATGTAAAATGGGGTAAGTATTTTTATAATTGTAAACATATTGCCAAATTTTATTCCAAGAAGAACACAGTAATTTATAATTCTACTCACCATGTAAGTGAGCTTACATAGGCTCTATCAATTATCAGCCCATGTCAATATGATAGGAAATTCTGTGCAACCACTATGAACTAGGATAAAGAGGTGTTTTACACTGACAAAAAAAATTAACTTCTCTAGTGGTTCTTCTAGTTCAGGATTCACTTTTTACATAATTAATTAATTCTGAATTCCTTATATAATATCACACAGACATATGTCAAGTAAAGACCCATGACAATAACATGGGATTCTATTTTCAGAAATTAACAGATCAGGCAGAAAATAATGGTTGAGAGAATTTAAAAACACTGCCACAAAGGTTGATTCTATATCTAAATCAAAGTCTACACATATCTGTATCTCTATATTTGTGTTAAAGAACAAAAATACGTACTTTTAAAATATCTGTAGGATATTAAGAATTAAACACACAATAGATAGTTTTTAAAAGTCTGAAGAATAGAAATAATTCGAACCAAATGACCAAACTACAATGTAGTAAAAACAGAAAAAAGATAAATTTAAGACAAAAAAATTCAAGGTAATTGCAGTTTTAAAATACTTTTCTGAATGCTCATGCATAAAGGGAAAAATCCAAGCTGAAGTTGTGCTTCATTGATAGACATTAAATGTTTAAAATAAATAATTGAATCTTTAAATAAAAAAGGCTATAAACTAAAAAAAAAAAACACACAAAAAACAAAGAACTGTAGTGGATGCAGAAATGGCCCAAAATTCCTTCCCTCTGGCATCTAATCTCTTGGCGGCTGCCCTCCCACATCATTGGCTCTGGTCTTGGCCATGGGACTTGCGTTAGCCAATGGGACTGCGGAGAATGCGTTTCAGAGACTTGAAAAACACATGCGGCCTCTTGCTGTGAACACCATGCGAAGAAGCCAGAGCAAGGCTGCTGCACAATGAGAGCCACGTGGCCCAGTCTCCCTGGCCACCCTGGCCACCCTGGCCAACAGCCTGCCAGCTGTACGACCAAGGCTATCCTGTCTTTTCCGGCCGTTAGCTCACTTAACCAGCTGATCACAGATGTGTGAATGAGCCTAGCAGTGATTAGCTGAGCCAGCCTGAACCAGAAGAACCACGCAGCCAACTCACAGAGGCATGAGCTCAGTGAAAGGCGGGTTATATTTAAGCCACTGAGTTTTGGGGTGGTTTGCTACATGGCAACACCTGTGGCATAAAAATGTAGGGTTAAGAGAAAGAAGAAGTTGTCACACAAAGTCACAAATTGAGTCATTGCTCTTTCATCGTATTTGCTAATAAAATAAAGTACTATGCAAACGCTTTTTTGTATGAGGCTGCAGAAATCTAAGAAGATGCCTGAAGTCAGGCTGAGAGCAGGAAGCCCCCATTGTGGGATCCCATCAAACACAGCCTCTGCTCTCTGCCTAAGGCACACCACTTACCTTGGGGGCTTCTGTGTCTGTTTTCCACACCAGGTAATGGGTCATGTCACCTGAAACCAGAAGAATCAACATGGGGATGGTCTGAGGCCTTAGAGCATTCACTGGTGGGTCTGGGCCCTGCTCTCAGTGCAGGGTGTCCTATGACTACCTGGACTCAAGGCCAGATAATGGAAGCAGCCTGTGCAGTGAGGAGTAGGACTCACTGAGTCATCCCACAGACAAAAGGCCAAGTGCACATAGTAGGTCCTCAGCACAGGTGGGGATGCATATATATACATTGTAAACATTATCTGTACATAAGGTATGGTGATGCTAATGTGCATGCTCAAGAGTTTTTGAGTTTCTCTGGGCCTAGAGCAAATGTATGCAGAAGAACCCAGAATCATTTGCAGATGGGGCTGCCGAGCCGGCTGGCTTAGTCTCAAGCCATCTGAACGGAAGTCAAAGATTTCTGCAGGGACCCGTTCTTCCACAGGTGTTCCTGCAGCATCGTAAACAAGATAGAAGGGACAAGCTACATCTGTCTGTTTGCAATAAAAGAAACCCTTAAGAACAGACAAGATGGTGCAGAGGCACCACATCTGTCACAGTGGGACCAGCGGCTGCCAGCAGTTTTTATTTGCCTTTGTTTGTGAAGCTGAGAGGTGGGCCTGGTGGGAGATTACAGTACCTGTTTTCCGAGTGCCAGGGGCACAAGGTCAGTTACAGCCACTCTGGTCTGCAGGGTCAGCTATCCTGTCCTTTCCTGAGGGGCCTGGTGAGCTCTCACCGGCCTGGAATGGTCATGGCCTCCAGGGTACCATCATCCCACCTTTATGTTGTGCATGTGCCTAGGAGATTGACTAAGGTTCTGGGAATCTGAAAAGTTGATGATACTGGCAAAATTCAAAATGAAATTCTCTTTTCCAAAAATGACAATTTAAATGTAAGTTGGAATCGACATTTCTTCTTTCTTGATGTTAGGATCTGGAAGGTCTAGGTGGGTTTAGTGGCTGTGTCTTCCTCCTTTGTTGGGGCCCCAGTTCTGTGTTTCTTGGGCCTGCTGAACCTTGCAGCCCTGCATTGGCCCAGTCATCCCTAAATAGCAAGCTTCAGGGTTCAGGACAATAGGCTGCTTCACTTTTGCATCTCTTTCCAGGCCCCCAGGAGAGGTCTGGAACAGCACTGCCCTCAGGTTCTTCCCTCGCAGTAAACCCACTGGTCTGTGCCTTCAATCACAGATTGCTAAGGATTCCTCCAAATGCTCATTCTCTCCTGCAGCACCTTTGGATTCTTCGAAGATCTGCATTTGTGCATCTCCAGCATGGGGACAAAGAACGGTGACACACATGATGACTCACACTGTCAGCATTCACCACTTTTTGGTTTTTTGAGTCTTATATGGACTTTGAGTAAAAAGACTTGCACGTCAGGATGGACAGTTGTATAAATAAATAAAGTACAAATAAATAGATAAGTAAATACAAATCTAGGGCCTCACTGGGCAGACTGAGTGGACCTACTGCTGCCATCCTGTCTGGGACATGTGTGCGCTGCCTCCCCGACCAGGAACAGCACACCTTCCTGTTGGAAACCGTGGTCCCATTTCCAAGCTTGGTCATCAAACCTGAGCCGTGGCTTCTTCTCTTGGTTTTGGAGACCTGGTAAATCTTCTAGTCATCTTCCCAGCTCCCCTTTTTCCCTTACATTTTGCATTTTCACAGCTGGCCATTTTCAGCCTGGCATTGGCCAGGAGGCCACTGGCTCATGAGCTTCGAGGATGTTCTTCCCAAAATGGAGTGTTTGTAAATGTTGGCATTCTCAAAACAGTCCCTGTAACACATCTGCCCATCAGAAAAGGCTTTGAGTCTAGTTTACTTTTGTTCTGAGACTGCAGAAGTCCAGACCCATGATCTCTATCTAAAAATCTAACCATATCAGAACAAAACCTCTGCTCTATAAATGAGATTAGCTATCTCCCAGTTTGGAGGTATAAATTGGCTCTCAATTTAGACTTCCTCCCCTGCAGTACTCCTCCATTACAAGCCATCATTGCATCAGGAGAACATTGGAAAAAAGAAGAGCAACACAACAAAATAGTTAATTTCATTAATCTGTTTAGCAATACCAATATAATGAGGCATAATATTGATTTTCTTACTTAGGATTTAAAATCTCTACTTCTTTCCACAAAATTAAATGCTTCAAACTGATATTCCACCTCTTTACAGTCGCATCTTTAATTTAGTTGTTATAATTAGGCATTAACGGGTGTCACTAGGATAGCCAGTTAGAGACCATTCTGTTCTGCTTGTCTTGATTATCACAGTTTAGATGTAAAGTAAATTAGAATGAAAGACTATACAGTCCAATTACAGATAAAAGCAGCAAACTGCACTGTTGTAATTAGATGCCAGGACTATTTTTCTTAGATTTTGTATCTCTGAGGGCCCTTCTTGTAGCTACTTGGCTGAAGCCACTGCTGAAAGACTTCGGAATGGATCTGAGTTGTTGCAGCCATATTGCTTCTCCCAAAAGTTGAATTTCTGACTGGGCTTTCTTCCTGGGAACCTAGCTCAGCCAGAGCCCATGAGGACTTGTTTGGAGCTTTTCTCCCTTGGGACTAGGCATCTGAAGGCATCCCTATCTTTCACTGCCTGAGAAATTCAGCCTGGGGTGAAGTACAAGGGTTGGTATCTTTGTATGTCTCTCTGGCTGGTCCTTCTATTATTCCTCCTTCTTTTTCTCTTTTCCTTTTCCACTTTGATATTGAATTTTGGTTATGGTTCTGCCTTTTGGTCCCAGAATAGTGGTCAAAAGTCAAAACCATGCTGTAAAGTTTTCTAGAAGTGAGGGTATGTTAGGAGGTGCCTTTCTGTGAGGGCTGCTAATTTGGAACAGAGAAAATTAACCAAAGACAGCCAAAATGTAGCTACTGAAGAGCTACTTGGAGGTAGCATGACCCATTCACCCATTTTCTAGACATTTATTGACGGCCTACCCTGCTTGGCATGAGGCTGGACACTGGGCCCACAGACACACACCTGCTGGGGTGGGAGACTCACGGCTGGTGAATGTGGGGCAGCCGTGGGCCAGGTGATTATAACACAGTGAGGATGAAAGCTCTGTCCTGTGAGGAATAGAGCAGGGACACTGTCCCCACACAAGAGGTGAGAAGTCTCCTTAGGCTGTGATACCTGAGTTCTGAAGGATGAGAGGGAATTATTTGGGTGGTGGAGAATTAGAAAGGAGTTCCAGGGAAAGAAGGAATAGCATGTTTACATCAAAGACTCAGAGGTGGTCTCGTGCAGCTAGAGTGTGATGGGCAATGAAACTACATACATAGGAAAGGTGAGGTCGTTACGGATCCTATGACCTAAGCTAAATGAGATGACTCATTCAAGATCTCTGTTATGGCAAAACGTCCACAGGGACCTCTTGGCCCTGGAATAGACTTCTAATCCTCGTTCTTATTGACGTTCTGGCACAGACTGGCCTCACTGACCTCCAGTTCCATGTGATTACTTTGAATTTGCCCCTGTTCCATGTGATTACTTTGAATTTGCCCCTGGGTTCCAAATGGGGAAGACCCCACGGACTTTGGTTTGTGGGACTGTGACAGGGACCCAACTGCCTTGAAGATGCTGGGATAACGGTGTGTCGGTAGCTTGGAAGGGTGAGAAGAGTAAGGAAGATACATAATTGCAGGGGGCATAAATGGTTAATGAGTAGGCAGATAATATTCCTCATGAGGGGAGCCAAACCTAGTAGCAGGAAATGGTTCTTACCCCTGAGATGCTTCTGGATTCCAGGCCTGGTGGTGAAATTTCAAGCAGCAGAGCCACCCAAGAGTCAGTGAGCTTCTTGTTATTGGACCTGTTCTGCAAGAGGCCAGCCGGCCATTAGCCAGGACTCTGATGGTGAAAGGAGGAGAAGGCCTGGAAGAGCATCTGCTGGGCCCCCTTTCTCACCACGTGGGTACCCAGCATCACTGGACGCATGCACAGAAGCCACGGCTATTTCGATCCACCAAGTGCTCACTGCAAGTCAGAGGGGCACCGGCATCTTCTGTACATGAATACGCAAGAGAAGCCTGATCTTTACCCTCTTGGGAACGCATAAATCCTAATATTTCCTGGTGTATTATGTAAAGCACTCCTACATCAGAGTGAGATGACTGCTCTGGACCCTCCCAGGCTAAACAAGGCATGCTTTTCTCAAAGTGTATTCCCAGACATTCAACCTCCCTATTTTCTTACAAATGAGATTCATTTCTATGTCTCCATGCAAATTCCAGCTGGAGATACTTCTACTTGGGTGTTGCTAACAGGGGAATCCATGATATGTATGTTTAAGTCATGCAATTTTAAGTGCTCGGTGAATGAGAAGAAAGGCATCTGAATAGTGTGAATAGTGTGGTGATTTCACCACCAATCAAGGGCATGCGCCCTGGGGGAGTGGGCATGTGCTCCAGTCTAGCTTTTCCATTCATAGTTTGCAGGTTCATGTGCCTCCGGTGGCATGTTCTTGCACAGCAATGAATGCATTCTAGGGTTTAAAGAGATGAGATTTTTATACAATATGGCCTATAAGCATAAACCAGGTACTTCAGCTGGTAGCCTCCTTCAGAAGTAGGAATCTGTGCCCAAAACTGAAGACTGAGATGAAATGTCACTTTCCAACTTGGCCCTTACCAACAGTTTTCAAGGGTAATTCAACTACACAGGATTTTAGCTTCAGTGACCTTGGGACTCCATTCCCATGAAAGATGTAACTCTGCTTTTGTGAACTTCAGTCCACCAGGGAGATGGGTCGTGATGGGTCTGATCTCTGTGGGAGGATCAGTCAAGTTTGTACCACCTCTACGAGCATCATCCGATGTTTATTCTCTATGCTAAAATGGCACTTCAGGGAAAAACACAACCATGGTAACCAGTCACATTATTGCTGGGAGACATTTTTAACGTGCCCTGATCCCATCTGGGGAAGGAGGCTTGAGGGGCCAATGTAGGAGTTCTCAGGGAACAGGATGCACCCAGTCTCCTGACTTTTGGGTTGTTCTCTGTGCCTCACTGAGAGAGCATGTAGTCATCTGGGCTGGTGCTCTGCAAACCTACACGTCACTCCTCTCTACTCCAAATCCCAGCATGCATGTGCAAACACACACACACACACACACACACACTCTCTCTCTCTCTCTCTCTCTCTCTCTAGGTTTCTAACAAAAGCCAAAACCAAGGAGGAAATCTTATTCCCTGCAAATGTTCTAAGAGAGACCCTCTGTTAATTTGGGAAGACCCTCTGTTAATTTCTCCATGAAGAATTAATTTCCTAGAGATCATTTAAGGTGCTATCAAAGCATATATTTTCTTTTGCGACCAAACGGATCTGACCTCTTACTAATTTTGCCTACAATTAGTTTGGTGTAATTACCGCCACTTACAATTCAGTCTGCTTTCACTAAAAAAAATTATTGTTCATGGGGTCATAAAACTCTTTAAAAATTGCTTAATGAAAAATGGAGCCTTGGGAATGTCGCACAAGATAAGCCCAGCCATTAAATCCAGGACTTCCTGTGCGCATGAGGTAGTAGTCTGTGCTGGAGACTCTTCAGCAGTGTGTGTGTGTGTGAGGGTGTGTGTGTGTGTGTGTGTGTGTGTGTGTGTGTGTGTGTGTGTGTGTGTGTGTGCGGGTGTGTGTGGCAGCAGTGTGTGAGAGAGAAGCCTTCTTTTACGGGGTCCTCTGTGACTCTGGGTGTGTGCTTTGTAGCCTGGCAGGGCCAGAGGTACAAATTCAAAACAGGATACTCAACGTGCTCTGCCTTTATCTCCTGTTTTCTGCCTGATAGGCAGAATGGACAAATCCAACCAGAATAAAGAAAATAATGAGGGAGTAGTAGAGGACATCAACTCCTGTCCTCCAAGCCAGCTTCATTGCTCACAGCTAGGTGTGGTCTGAGCCAGGCCCACTCTGCTCATCTCCTGAATGGAGACCTCACGTCTGGGGTAGTCACAGCCTGGTTGGCTCATTTCCCCATGGCAAGCCTTCTTCCAAAGCCATCCTGGTGTGTGGAGGGACAGTCCCCTCTCAGTCATCTCAGATGGGCTCAGCAGCTTCCCCTTGCTTAGCCTTCTTCTTCCCCTCAGTACAGGGTTGGAGAAAAGGGAAACCAACAACTGTTAACTTCTCTCTGATGATGCACATCTTTGGAGTGTTACAAAGGCACTAGGAGACTTTGTTCTCATGACCTGGGTGTGCACACACATATTCACATGTTCTGGGTGTGCAGACACATGCTCTGGTGTTCTGGGTATGTACATCTGTGTTCTCACGTTCTGGGTGTTCACACACATGTTCTGATGTCCTGGGTGTGTATACGTGAACCAGCACAACCTTGCAGTATTTCTTCAGATTGGGACAGAGCAAGGGGCAGAGCATGAGAAGACCCTAAGGGTAAGGAAGACGTGTGAAGAGAGTGAGGGTCCAGTCTCTGGGGCTGCTTGGGTAGCCCGTCACTGCAGGGTCTTCAGAATTAAATGCCTGAGCATGTGGCTGACAGAGACAACCCTCCCCCTGAACTGAACTAGAAGCTCTGGCCTCTAGAGATGAGCACTGCCCACTGAGCAGCCCAGCTTTGCTTCCTCAGCCTCAAACAGACAGCTCCTGAACAGGTCAGTGGGGAGTGGAAGATTAGGCTCCAGATGAGCCATTTTGTCTGAGTGGAAAGCCTGGCAAGATGTGGGTGCTGGCACTTGGGAAACAGTTCCCGTCAATGTACTCTCACATACTCTCAAGCAGCACCAGTGTTACCTGGACAGAAGTTAAAGGTGTGTGAAACACAATCCTTATCCTTGGGACTGCACTGCTTAGTTGGGAAGACAGGATATAAACCACTGAACAGCACAGGAGAAAAGCAAAGGGGTGCAGGAGGCCACATGCTGCCTGGAGGTTTGGTTGTGGCTTAGAGGTGTTTGGTCTATTGTGTGTAATCTTTTTTAGGTCACAAATTTGCACCATGATCTGTGGCTTCCTTTGGGAACTTGGGAGATCTGACCATAAGCAGTCAGAGCCCAGGGGCTGAAGGCTGGGCTTGGGTTTGCCGCAGCCTGTCCTCTCCTCTCCCTGTGGCTTCACACTTCCTTCCCTTGATGGATTCTCTTGGCCTACCTGGCACCCATTTGCAGGGTGGTCCCCAAAACATGCTGTAGGTTTCCAACCTGTTCAGCCTGTGAATTTAAATCTAGCAAAGTTCTAAAGATCATGGTGTAAAGGCATCATCCTCAAATGGCTTCTCATCTCATTCAGAATACAAGCCTATCTCCTCGCAGACCCCATGCAGCCAGTATGATCAGGCATCTTCCTATCCTCTGGGATCAGCTGCCAATTTCCATCCCCCTCCCCTCCCCCCAGCTGCACCAGCTGCCTGGAGGCTCCCCTGTACTTCCTCATGACTCTGTTCCCATAGGGATCCTCACCCCTTGCCTTCCCCCATTGCTCCCTGTGGCTTCACGTCACTTCATTTTCATCTGGGTACCTGTCACTTCTGAATGTCCTGCTCAAGGCCTAGGTTCAGGTGGGACTTTGCCACTTACCAGCTCTGTGACCTTGAGCAAGCCCCTCAGTCTCTCTGGTCTGACCCTCCTCGTCTGACATGAGAGCTGACAGCACTGCCTCGTACCGTGGGGTGAGGCTGAAGGAGGCAACACCTGTAAAGGGCTTAGAATGGCGTCTGGCAGAGAGAAAGCACTCAAAAAGAACTGGCCATTACCATTTCTATGATTATACTTGTATAATATTTAATCATGTAATTTATATATACATTTAATATGTGATAGTAATTACTAGTGGTATATTATTCCCAGTGAACCAGTGCAGAAGATTGCATGCAGCTCAACCCAGAGATTGAACTGCAGGGACTCAACCTGCACGCCACATCCTGCCAGCCAAATGACGCATCATCATGCATAAGAGGTGATGAGTATTTTTTTTTATAAATATATGGCCCACACTTTGTTATCTTGTGTAGCACTTTTTAAAAGTAAGGGATAGTTGGCAAAAGTAACTAATCAAAGTTCTACCTAACTTAAATTAAAAAAACCCTGCCTGATTGCCCCCATATTGTTCCTCAATTCTGGGGGAAATAAAATTTGCTGTGGAATTCACAAGTGCATTGTGAAAGGACAATTTACCATCCAGAAGACCTTGCAACTTCACGTTGCACACTCGGGATGCCACAGAGCCATGGCACTTGAGTGGGGGTCATGATAGATGGACTTCTTTTGTTTATGTAACTTAAATCTGGGTATTCTCTCCAAGGTAGCAGGGAGCCTTCCAAATTTTCTCTATGAAAAAAAAAAGGTTCTTTGGATGTAGTGTTTGCTTCCCTTAAGAGAACAGCATCTTTTGTCAAGTAGAATTTGTTTCCAGAAATTAGTGCTGGGATATTGTTAAACTGTGTTCAATATTCTGTCTCAGTCCTTAGGAGAAGCTTGTTTAGAAAGAATGTTCTGTGAAATGAGACATGTATGAATCAAAGGATGCAATGAATTGAGTTAATGATTCAACATTCATTAAGATGTGAACTTTTGTGGGGATTTAAGGCATCATATACATTTATAAACAAAACAAAGTGGTCTCAGCAGTATTCAGTTTGTTTTGGGATGACTGGCAGGATAGGATTGAGTCCCAGGTTCCCCTTCACTATGGGGATTCCTGATTCTCCCATTGTAACACGAGTGGTGGCAAACAAGCCCTTGGTGAGTCACTTCTGGGCATTGACGTGTGTTTTCTCATGTGTTTTTCCCTGGACAGCAAGCATTTGCTGTTGTTTCCTGTGCCGGGAATATAGCAGCAGGGAGTCTCAGGTGTTCTCTAACACGCACTCGTGACCACCTGCCGGGCACCCGGGGCTGCCGTGTCAGGCCGGGCAGTACATCAGCTCATTCTCAGGTGGAGAGGCAGTCAGCACAAGCGTAAGTGATGTCTGTCGGGAGTAACCGGCGCCATGATGGCAATGAAGGCAGGTGGGGGCACAGGGGGAACTGGCAGAAGGCAGAAGTGAGCATCCCCTGAGGGAACAGTCATGAAGAGGTGTGGCCGAGCCTCCAGGCAGAGGGCAGCCTGGGCTCCGTCGAGGGGTGGCAGATGTGGCTGAGGGGGTTGGAGACGGGCAGATGGGCCTGGAGGACAGGGGGGGTCACATCACGGTGGCCACATGGGGTCTGCAAAGAGGCTTTTATTTTGAATGAGATGGGAAGCTGTTTGAGGATGAAGATCTTTAGACCTTTGCTAGATTTAAACCACGGGCCAAACAGGTTGGAAACCTAAAGCATGCTTTGGGGACCACCCTGTGACTGGGGCCTGGCAGGCCAGGGAAATCCATCAAGGAAGGAGCAGTGAAGCCCGAGGGAGAGGAGGGGCCGAGGCAAGCCCAGCCCCGGCCTGGGCCTTCCTGCAGAGGCTGCATGGTTTCTTCGATCACAGTGGAGAACAGGCCCAGAGACAGCAAGAATACTGGCCCCCAGGTGGCACCAAATGGGCCCTTCACAGGCAGTTATGGGCACCACTGAGTCCAGGATTTCTCAGCTTGTGCTTGGACAGCAAATTCCATGCTTGATTTTCTAGTGCTAAACAAGGCGTCTAGAATCCTGCCCTGCCCATCCCTTGGGGTCACCAAGACATCTGGACTTCCTGGGCCCACTGTGGTCTTCTTGTGTCCTTCATGGTCAGGGAACAAGTCTCCAAGTCCAGCCAAGTGTCTCTGCATGTTGGAATCCATGAGTTTTTACAGGTGTGCTGTGTGAAAATGGGCATCCGCGGTGTGGCTGTGAGTAACACGCCCCATGGCTTTTCTACCTTGAAATTCCTTCCGACCTTCTCTTTACCTGGTAAGCCAAGGTGGCTCAGAGAAGGAGCAGGAGCTGAAGCACGAGCAACCTGGAAAGAAATCTCATGTTGCTCCTCTCAGCCCTGGGGGAGCAAGCCCTTGGCCCTGCCGGGGTGGGAAGGGGACTGAGGCTGTGCTGCCCCTGGATTCCCAAAGCCTCAGCTGAATGCTGGTGCTTTGCCTGCTCCTTGGCCTTCAGCAGATGCAAACTGCCGCAGGGCTGCTGACTGGAGGCCTCCCAGCACCCTGCGTCCCTGTTATTACGGCAAACTTAAGAGTAGTAAATAAAAGGAACAAACAAAATAAAAACACAAAATGAAAAAATAATTAAAACAATAACTATTCCATTCATTCTGAGCACATCATCCAAGATTGCATTAGAAAAAACTACAATAAAAACATGCTTTTAATCTGATAGTAAAAAAGCCCAATAAAATAAAAATGAGCTCCATTAATGAAAATAATGGCTCTTACCCCAGCCAGTTAAAATGCTGAGCTTATGTGTTTTGGGGTTTGGGGGAGCTGAGGACTGTTTTTTTCCACAGCGCGTGATAGATTTGCTTCTGTTGCATCCTGGCGATGGCCCCAGCTAATTAGTATTGCTCAATCTGGAATCTTACCCTTTGTATGAGGCCCAAAGAAATTGGGTAGGAAGCAACTGATTCCGGGGGAAATGGGCAAAAGGGGACCTGTGCTCTATTTAAAATTTGGACCTGAGGAAGGACCTCAAATATGTAGCTGTGTGGATATGTGTGTGTGTGTGTGTGTGTGTGTGTGTGTGTTCTCTTTCTCCCTCTCTCTTAATCTCTCTCTCTTCCCCTTCTTCCTCATTACTTCAATTTGCTTTTTCCCCTTTCAAGAAATGACTTTAATTTTCTTGCAGGTGACAGGCTCTGCCTCAGACTCCTTTTGGTGGAAGTGGAGGTATAAACAGATAGCCCACTTAATAGGAGACTTCAGCAAGACCCTTGCGTTCTGTTTTTGCCTAGCAGCATGGAGCTCAGCATTTCCTCCTGCAGACACCCATGCACTGTCTTAGAGTTCTTCCTCTCCATGGCCTGCTCCTGGGAGCTTCCTCCCATTCCTTCCTAGCATCTATTACCAACTGTAATTTGTAATTACTTGTATGTTTACTTGCTTGGTTCTGAATCCTTTGAGTGTAGCTACAAAAGGAGAAATGGCACCATTCATAGTCCACGTCTTGACCTCCAAAGACTTTGCAGAGAGCCGCCAACCTCGCCAAACCCAGGATGAAAGTCGTTCAAAGAAACTCTCTGTCCTTTTAATCAACTCCTCTGCTGCCCTCCCAGGGCCCTGATGCTACTACTACAAGTACTTATTTGTTCAAATGAATATTAACATTGTAATTTAGTACCTAATTATGCTTCTCTAGTCATAACTGGAACTGTGGTATTAAAATCCTTACATGCTCTTTGGCTATCAGCATGTACCTTTGTCAATATCCTGGAATTGCCGGAGATTTCTTTAATGTACAATCTTTGTGCTCACGTCTCTCCCTGTCGCTGATCCTCCCATGTCCCTTACAGATTTACTCTCAGCTGCTGCAGGTTGCACTTAGCACTGTAGTCTTGCTTGAATAAAATGGGAGGTTTAGAGTTCAGCTCTTTCTTAAAGAAGCGTGTGCATACAGGGTTTTTGAAATGGCTTCATCTTGTGTCTGATGATAGTACCAGCCACACAACATTACAATTTTAGGATTCTATTTTGGGGAAAAATTGCCAGCCTTCAAGTATCTTGCCTCACACATAATAAATGCTCAATAAAGTTTGCTTAATGTCTCATATCTCTAAGTCAGAGGTCTTCAGTCCTGGATACACAGAAGAAGATGAGTATCTTTAAGTAGACTTCATACCTGGTCTATTGTCAGAACAATGAAATCCATATCTCTATGGATGAGGTTTCCAGATGGTTCCCAAGACAAGAAGGATTGACATCACTGCTCCAGACACAACCAACGTGAATATGTTTTAAAGAGCCGCTGTTCCCTGAATGACCCATTCCAGTGTATAGCAGCCACTGACCAATGATTGAAACTTGGTTTCTCCTTGGAACTTTTCTACAAACTAAGTAGCCATATCTAACAGTGTGGTGGTGGAGGAAGGAATTTAAGTTTTATATTGGTAAAAATACTTCTGAAAAATTGATCTATAAAAAAAAGACTGTCCTAATAGGAATTATTTGTATCTGAGGTGCTGTTTGCTATCCTAATTTCCAAGTGTTTTATGCAAATTCTCCCATAAGGCAAATCCTGCCTGTTGGGAGGACTGGGTGGATGTCCACACAGGATGCTGATGACTTAAAACCAGCAGTCCTGATAATAAGAAACAGGAGTACCATCTAGGGTTTCTACTTGGGAAACATCTACTTGCAACTGGGGAAAAAAAATACAACAACTGGTATGTCAGTAAGTCACTGTCTGAGAAAATGTGCATTTTCCAACAACTCTCTTGTGTTTAGAAATAGACTTGCTGAACAAGGAAGACCTGTGTGCTGGGGGATCATGGAGTAGCTTGGGGGTGGCATGGGCCTCCTGAATGCAGATGCCCTGCCTCACCAAGAGCCTCCACTCACTTCCTTGGGTACCCCGGCCAGCCCTCCACCATCTGCATGCAGACTGATTGTCTTCATCCAGCTGTTCTAGCACCAGGCCATATCAGAAAACCTCGGCTAAGTGGATTTAGGTTAAAGGCCTTAGCACAGTTTGATCTGGTTTTGCTCAAGGCCGTATGACAGAATCACCTGGCAAACTTCCCCTAACTATAATCCAGGGCCCGGATCTTGGAGATTCTGATTCTGCAAGTCTCTCAAGTGATTCAGGCAACCTGTCTTCTGGAAACCGTGGCTAGGCTAGAGTGCAATACCAGTGAGCAGAGCCTGCCTGCCTGGGTATGTGGACATTCTGTGAATGCTCACTTGTCAAACTGGGCAGGCTGGGCCATGGAATTTCACACAGGTGCCTCAGAGTCCCTGGGTTGGGGATCAAGGTGGTTGGTCTCTCTCCTTCTTGGATATGTTGGGGTCCTAAGATAAATTTCGTTTCCATAGATAATTCTGCCAAGGTTTTAGTTCATGGTCACAGATAATCCCCTAGGCCAGTATCTCCCACAGGAGTGTCATTGTTATGCAGGGGGCAGGAGAGAGGCGGTCCTCCCCATCTTTACCGCTGGAAAGAATGAAAAGTAAAATGAAATAAAATCAATAAAACAAAACAAAACCAAACAAAACTACACCATCCCTGGAGCCTATGTGGGCTATGAAAATGGTGCCTCAGTAGGGCCATCAACGTAGGTGAAGTGCCCCATCTGTCTTGCAAATGGTCATTCATAGGATTTTCACTTGGGGTCTGGCCTATTCTGAGCACCATGAGTGCACTGGAGGGACAGTGGTTTGGAACCTGGGTGTTGAGGTTTGGAAGAAACCACCCCCCACCCTCCTGTATCCATTCTATTTGTTCTTGTAGGAACTGTTCTCCTTTAGTTAAGTCAGCGTGGCCATTGGGGCAGGGCTGGGATGGGAGAAAGGAGAACTGGGCTCTACCACCAAATAGTAAGCATGCCACATCACTCTTGTTTGGCTTCAGCAACTTCGAGCTTCCAAATTTCTGTGATAGTTTTTTTTTTTTTTGTTAGTGTTCCTTCATCTAGGAGACAGAGATGTGAGAATCAGAAAACATGATAGCATGGTATACTGTTTCTTAGGAAGGTCTTCTCCAACTTTCCACCCCGGCTTTCCTTTAAAGGGAAGAGTCTTTAATCATAGATAGTGGCAGAATTTTGGTTGAGCTACACAAGTGGTTTGGATCTGTTGGGAACCCTGAACATGAGAAGCACCATTAGTCACCATCTGGACAGCAGATTCCTCATACTCCACCCAAACTCATGGTCATGTGGGCTCTCTTAAAGACAGGCAGATAAAAAACCGCAACTGTAAGCATTCATTGTTATTATTGGGAAGGATATAAACTCACAGAAAGAAAAAGAAAACATACCATTTCCCATCACTGTCCACTATGATAACATTCCATCCATTTATTGATGCACATGTATTATCTATATTGTTTTTACAAATATTGTATATATTATTTTATAACCTGATAGTTTTCACTGAAACATACAACTTGGACATCTTCCTCTGTCAAATATTTTTGCTCTAATGTGTCATTTTTAAGGTTTGCATGGTATTTAATTATCTGAGTGTATCAATTTAATCAGTCTTTCAATATTGGATATTGAGGTTGTTACAGATTCATCTTTTTATCCTGTTTTTGTACAGTAAAATATCATAAAAGCTAAATATTTGCATATAATCATGATTTCTTAATTGGAATACATTTCTAAAATGCCTGAGTATACTTTTGATGGTTTTGAATCTGGAAGAATCTGCCTACATTAAGAATGCAGCCCTTAAGGCTGTTCTGTTTTGTCAAGGGGTAGAATGGCAAATCCTTCATCTGACCTTTACCGCAGACTGGTGTTGGGCACCATGTGACAGTATTTAAGTGACTCCTTAGGGATGTAAAATACGTATGATGTGGGATTGTTGCTGGGAGAGACCCTTGGGTGTTTGAACACTCAACTGGACATTCTCCAGAGGAATGTACTACCCTGGATGCTTGCAGAAGTCAAGACAAGAGGTACTCCTGTTTTTTGATGAGCTGCTATGTGCCCCCGTCTCTCAAGCATTAGGAGAAGGAGAGGACACCGGTGTTTGTTCCCAACTGCTGGTCTCCCCATGAATACTGCTGCTGGTGACAACTGGACTGCAGCCTAATGGGAAAGGGTGCAGGGGCCCTTGGGACAACTGGAACCCTAACATGCTGAGGTTTGCACTGGTGAATAAGTGGGTACTACCAGTACCTGGGGGCTTCTCACATGAATATTGTAGGCTGAGGACAAATGCAAACAACCAAGACTCTGAGGAGGCCCAAACAGGCTTCAGTGCTTCCAGTCACTCCCTGCAACCACCAGCCAAAGACCATCAGGCTCATGTGGTGGCCAGAACAAAGAAGTCTGAGCACCATGCAGAGACATGGGCAGCCTAGTAACAAGAGGCTGTTAGGAGGGGCTTCTTACAGGGCTTGAACTTCTGCTAGACTGATGTTGGAGACGGTATCAAGGGTTTGCTTGGGATTGGATGCCTTTGGGAAGTGGAGGCAGTTCCATGACAGGCCATCTAAATTTGTTAATAGGGAGAAAGCAGGAGAAATGTAGCAGGATTACAATCAGCTAAGAGACATGACTCACCCAGGCTCCCAGGGAAGGAGGGAGGCTTGGTCTTCCTGTGGCTTGTGCAGTGCTCTTGCTCTAGTCTTGCACAGGTACGATTAGAGAAGGTCTCATTTTTGTCTCATGCCATCATGGCACAGACTGACCTCCTCCAATGTGCCTGCTGTCTGAAATTGTGTGTATCCAGTAGGTGAATGTGTGGCCTAGGTTGCCAGGCCAGTTTCCACCTGAAAATGTCCGGGCCTCATTCTTGTTGTTTCTCAGATCCCTGCCATCCTGCTCACTTGTGCATTCCCTCCTTAGGCAACAGCTGCTGAGCACCTCTACTGGGTCACACCTTTCACCTTGGTTTAGCTCACTAAAGGCCAGTGTGATTCCAGAACTGTCTCTTTCTTGCCCATTATCAAACTTATCTATTTTGTGCACCATCATCTCTCTGACAAACTTGGTGTCAGTCTGTATAGATTTTTGAAAAGTTCTTTGTCTTTGTTCTAGGCAAATTGTAAATTATATATCAGCTTTGGTTGAGTTACAATTTACCAAACATAAGAGCCTACTTCAGTGAGTTTTGGTAGATGTATATATTTAAGTGTACACTTACCTTCTTAGCCATGACATAGAATATTTCCATTGCCCTTTAAATGATTCCTGTGTCTCTTTCAAGTCAACCTCTTCCCTACCTCTAGTCACTGGCAACCAGTGTTTGGTTTTCTTTTGCTATAATTTTGTGTTTTCTAAAAGCTTATTTAAAATGAACCATGCAGTACACAGACTTTTGTGACTAGCTTTTTCACTAACAATGCCTGTTATAATGCGCTTGAGAGCTTCTTTCTTTTTTACTTGTTATTCTTTATTTTCAATTGAGGTATAATTGACATAGAACACTGTATAGGTTTCAGGTATACAGCTCATCTGTTTCTTGTGTATCAGCAGTTTATTCTTTTTTCACTGCTGAGTAGTATTTTGTTGTATGAATGTATCATAATTTATCCATTCACCAATTGACTGAGATCTGCATTATTTCCAATTTTATGAAATGACAAATAAAGTTGATAGAAGCATTCACATAAAGGTTTCTTTATAGATATATGTAAATGACTTCTTGGGTTGTACAGTATTTATATGTTTATTTTATTTTATTTTTAACAGGAGAAAAAAAAACAAAGTTTAGTTACATAAATACAGAGGCCCAGTAACAAAACTGAGACCCAAGGAAATGACTAAGACATGTTGCTTTCATGCATTTTAGACAAATATAAATCTGTAAGGAATTGATGGGACAAAGAAATCTCAGGTTTGGGAGCTTCAATTAGTAAGGAGTTCTACATAGCATTTGGGCTGGGGCAGTAAATTAGGAAAAAAAGTAACAAGATTTGATTATTCAGCCTTCTCTACTCTAAATTCCCTCTCTCTCATGATAAGGATGCTCCAGGAGCTGGGAGGGTACATTCCACATGGGAGATTTATTTCCTGGTTTCAAGGTGAGGGGAACAGAGGATGATCAGAGAAATTCCTTTCGCCACTGCTGTTTCTCCAGTTGTTTCAACTCAAAGTGATCAACATGCCAAAGTGGCACATTTGGGGGCAGCCTGCCCTGGGTCCCTATACCATTTAACTAGTTATATGTGTATTAACTTTAGAAGAAATGCTAATTGTTTCCCAAGTGACCATGTCAATTTATATTCTAACCAGCAGTTTGTGAGAGTTCTAGTTATTCCATTTCCTTGGCAGCAATTGTTGTTGCTCTTCCTTTTAATTTTAGCTTTTTTAGTAGCTTCTCATTGCGGTTTTAGTTTGTGTTTCTCTGATGATTAACAATACTGAGCATTTTTTACATGCTTTTATGCCATTTCTGTCTTCTTTGGTGGAACACCATTAAAATATTTTGCCCATATGTACTTTTTTAAGAAAAAAAATCAGTTTGGGAAAAATTAACATTTTGCTTTGTTTAGTGTTCCAGTGAGTGAACATGACATGCCTCCCCCACTTATTTAGATCTTTGAGTTCTTTCATCAGCATTTGATAGGTTTTAGATCTTGTACGTGTTTTTTAAAGTTTACATCTAAGTATTTCGTTTTCTTTGCAACAATCATAAAAAAGAATTAAAATTCTTATTTTGATTCACACATTTTCACTTTAGTATATGAAAATGCAGTTGTTTTATGTGTGTCGATCTATTTTGCATACTTGCAAATCTCACTTATTAGTTCTAGTTGTTTGTTTAGATTTACTGGGAAATTCCATGTAGATAATATGTTATCTGTGAATAGTAACAATTCTGTTTCTTCTCCACTCTATATACCTTTCCTGCCTTATTGCAGTGGCTAGAACTTCCGGTACTATATTGAATAAGAGTGGTCAAAGTGGGTATTCCTGCCTCTGTTCCCTGTCTTAAGGGGAAAGCATTCCATCTTTCACTGTAAGTACAATGCTCACTTAACTGTAGGTTTTTAATGGATGTTCTTTATGAAGTTGGGGAAGTTAGTTTGTTCCTACTTTGTTGAGAGTTTTCATCATGAATGGGTGTTGAATTTTGTCAAGTGCCTATCCATGTCAATTGACACAATCATGTGATTTTTCTTTTTAACCTGTTGATACAGTTGATAACATTGATTTTTTCATCTTGAACCAGGATTGCATATCTGAAAGAAATCCAAACTGGTTATGTTATCTAATTCTGTTTTTCATATGTTGCTGGGTTCATTTGATTAGTATTTTGTTGAAGATTTTTGAGTCCAAATTCATAAGAGATAACTGGTTTGTAGTTGTCTTATTTTGTACTGTGTTTGTGTGGTTTTAGTACCAAGGTAACACTAGCCTCACAAAATGAGTTTGGAAGTATTTCCTCCTTTTTTATTTTCTGGGAAATATTGTGTAAAATTCTTGCTAATTCTTCTTTAAATATTTCCTAAAATTTTGCCGTGAAATCAACCACTTCTTTTTTAGGAGATTTGTAATGAAAAATTTGACCTATTTAATTATTATAGGCTAATCGGGTTATGTAGTTCACCTTGGTTTTGGTAGTTTCTGATTTTTGAAGAATCAGTCCATTTCTTCTAAGTTGCTGAATTTATGAGTGTAAAGTTGTTTGTAGTATTCCATTCTTATTCCTTTAATGGCTGAAGGATCTGTTGTAATATACCATTTCATTCCTGATACTGACGATTTGTCTCTACTCACATTTTATCTTGGTCAGTTTTGGTAGTTTGTCATAACATTTTTTTTAAAGAACTAGTTTTTTCTCTACTGATTTCCTGCTTTTAATTTCATTTATTTTGGCTCTTATTATTCCTTCCCTTTTGCTTGCTTTGTGTTTACTTTGCTCTTCCTTTTCTATTTTCTTGAAGTAGGCATTTTCAATTACTGATTTGAGACTTCCTCTTTTCTAATGTAATTATTCAGGGCTATAAATTTCTCTCTCAGCACTGTGTTAGCTGCATACCACATATTTGGACATATTATATTTTTATTTTCATTCAATTCTACCTATTTTTAATCTCTGTTGACTTCCTTTTGACCCATGGATATTTAGAAATGTTTAATTACTTAGGGTAAGGTTGCGGGGGAGAAATTTATTGGCTCCTTGAAATAGAAATTTGCCAAGTCGTTTTCTGAGCAGGTAATATGATATGAGCCTTCAAGCTCACATTGAGGGTTTTATATACCCTTGTGAAATCTTGATGAATATAGGAATACTTCTAAGAGAGGCAAGGGAAACATTTGCTTCCTTTATTTCTTATATATCTCTTAATTAGAAGCACTAATAAATCTGCTCACTCAGTCATTCATTTGTTCAAAATATTTCTCATCATATTTCCCAGAACACCATGCTCTGGACTCATGTGTAGGATCTTCCTGGATGCACAGCTCGTAAAATTCCTTCTCTCACTGTGTTGTTGTCTCTCATACTGAATCCTGCCCTGTTAGCATAAATTTCTTAAAGCTGATATTCTTATAGGGTGTGGAGAATGCAAGTTATGGAGATTGTGGTGCTTATTAGACACTGATCTGGAGATGTAAACATCTCTGCTACATCTACAACCCAAACACAGACAATTATTAAGATTATGGTTACACTCTTCCTTGATAATGGTTTCTTTTGGCTATAGATATTTATTTAATTGCCTCAGTGTTTCATTTTAAGGGATGGTGACAATGTTCAGTTCGGATAATGAGGAGGAGGAAGAAGAGGATGATGCTCTGAGGCTGTGAGTTCATGCCCTGTTCATACCTAGAAGCCATCCACCCACCTGTCCATTAATTTTTTATCTGTTCTTGGTCAACATAATTGTCAAGCTCATAATCACCTCAGGATCTTTGCATTTGCTGTTCCTCTTTCTGGAACACTCTTTCCCTGACTGTCCCTGTCTTGTCATCTCTTCAACAAAGTCTTTCCTGATCTCTCTAAAAGAATTCCCTCTGAATTACTATCACATCACCTTGTTTTCCTTTAAGATGCTTTTTTACCTTTTGAAGTTATCTTATTTTTATTTAACTTATTTATTTTCAATTTTCCTTGCCAGAATACAAGTTCCATGAGGGTAGAGATCTTATCTGTCTTGTTTCCCACTGGATTCCCAATACCCAGACCAACATCAATACAGTGGACAATCCATGTATACTATCGTTAATTAAATTAACCGATCCTACTTTTCTGACAACACAGTGGTTAAGAGGGCAGACTCTGTAGCCAGACCACCTTCATTTAATTCTATGAGTGCAGATTTGGTAATAGCACACAATGACTTTGGGCAAGTTACTTATCATGTCTACACTTCCATTCCTTCATGAAAGGAAAATGATAGAACAGTATAAAATGAAAGCAGTAAATAACTTAGAGACTTGTCATTGTCAGGAGGATTAAACAAAATTTTTTTAAAAAGAAAATGTGCCTAAAACAGCATCTGGCAACTGTATACATTTAAAACACTACCAGCTAAAAGTACCCATTTCTGGAATATAAATTTAAAAAACCCAGTAAATACAACAAGAGAAAACAGTTCCTACCTTGAAAATTTAAGTGACTACTTCCAAGGGACTTTCAAATCCTAGTTAAGCACTCATGAAAAAAGGGAAGGGAGCCAGTTTGCCTTCATCACATCACTAATTGGTCTGGTGATCTTGAACCAGTTCAGAACCTTCTCTGAGTTTTCCTCTCCCCATCTAGAAAAACGAAGGTTTGGATTAGATAACCTCTAGGGAGCTCCCAGCTTTAACTTTAGGAATATCCACATTCCAGGCTGCAAGGGGCTGCGGGCCCCCGTTGCCTTACATCTGGCTCTGGCTGGCTGTGTGTAGGGTAGAATATCTGGGCTGCCCTGGAGAACCTGAAGGACAGGTCACCTGCCTCTCCATGGGGACTCTCACCAGCTGAGTGGGCACCGCAAGCCTGCCAGAGTGGCAGGCACCATCACTGCAGACAACCACAGCAGGGAAGGTGGCCTCGGCCTTTTGACAGTCTGGCCCCAAAAGTCACTGCCAAACCCCAATGGCAGCCTTTTGGGAGCCATCCCACAGGTGCAGCCTTTGTTGTGCTGAGTGAGTTGGGGTGAAAGGCACTTTCTTGTGCTCCCTCAAGGCATTAATGATAATAATTAAGAAGCCCCTGGCAATTACACCCAACGATGTGTAAATTCAGGACAACATGTGCTGTCAGTCGATGGTGGCAATGGACAGTGGGTGAGTGATGGAGCCAGAAGTGAGTACCACCTAGTGCAGCATTAATCACTCAGCAGAGTAGGGCTGCCACTCTTGCCTGGCCCAACACACAGTATTGTGAGGCCTGTGAGTCTCCCTGGATAGGGAGGTGGGATGTTTCTACGGCAAGCCTAGTCCCTGCACAGAGGAGCTGGCTCAGCTCATTCATCCTGCGTAGGGTGCATGAGCTCACAGGGAGATGGTGCCCTTAGTTGGAGGGAACTTTCTCTCTCCTGGACTCACTGAGAATGCATGTGGGGAAGGAGAAACCTCCTTGCTATCTTTGGCACTTTGAGGGTGCCGAGGGAGTCAGCAATGCCTTACCCTGGAGGGCTCACTGAGGGGGAAATGGTGACAGGCATGAGCCACTGAAGATGCCACCCAGCTCACAGACTCCTACTTACTTACCAGGAGCTCTAAGTTCAGGTCCAAATTCTTCCATTTGCTCACCCTCAGAAACTGTGATGGGCTGATATTGTCAAGCATTAACAATTTTTTTATTAACCTAGCAACCTCTTCCATTCACCATTCCCCACTCCCTATGTACACACCCAGAACAGGAATTCAAAGGCAGTCTTTTTTTTTTTAAAGCTTTTGAGTTTCCAAGGGCCAATGTTTTGACCTAAAAGTAGATGTAGAAGAATACTTACCGGGTCATTCCCTAGTTCTCACTCCAAATGGGAAGAGGTGAACGATTTCCCGGGCTAAAAGAGTGAGGTATGAAGGAGGGACATGGCATCCACCCCCTTTTCCTAGTTGAGCAGGTGATAGAACCTCAGGGAGGTTGGGGGTCCTGAAAACAGAGAGGCCCTGGCCCTGGCTCCCATGCAGGAACTGTGAGTGGGAGACCCAGCATGGCCCATGCCCTGGCATGGCCTAACTGCCGTGGAGCAGACCTGGAAGCAAGGTGATTTCAGCAGAGGGACAGACTCCAAGCTTCCTGCCACTCTTGAGAGGTGTGGGGAGCAGCCACACTTCCAGAACCCCAAGAAGGGCGAGGTGATAGACAGGGGTGAGCTAGCCTACCTGCGGGCGTCTCATGATCCCAGTGAGGAAGGGTATGCTGCAAGTATGGCAGCATCAAGGGCTTGGCATCAGGCACTAGAAGGGAGATGTAGAAGTCTCTGCTAATGTTGAGTGGACTGGGAGATCAGCAAAGAAAAGAACAAACTACGCACTACTCAACAAATAGGCATGGGCAAAGTCCAGAAACCGCCCTATCTCCCTCTACTTTGATGCCCAGGCAGAAAGAGAGAGGGGAAATCCTGATGGGTTTAATTTAAATCTGAGCTATTGACTCAGAATTTAGGTTTGAGGTAGGCTTAAGTTGAATTAGACAAATAAAGAAGTTGTTTTTCTGTGCATAGAAAAATACCACACTTATTATACCTCACTGACTTACTGTCTTCATAGTAAATTACACCACTTGATGAGCTATTGTGAGGTTCAAATTCTATTATGAAGGACTTTGTCAACTAACTAGCAAAGACCATGAGAGACCTCAGTTGTTCAATGCAGTCAGAGGAGGGCAGGGTGGGATTTCCAATCTCAATCAGTGTGTTGGTAACTTTGTGAAGATGCCTGAGTTTGAGCTTTTCTGAGATAGGTGAGGATCAGAATCACCAGGGATCATTTGGAAATTCTGATGCCTGGGCACCATCTCAGGGACTCTGATGGAGTGGATCTGAGCTGGAGCTCAAAGCTGATTTTTCTACCATGTGTCAGGTATGTGTGGTGGCCTGACAAGGTCAGAAGCCACTGCTCTGAGTGGGTGGGATGCAGAGATGGCCAATGCTGAGGAGCAGGCAAGGTCTTGGCATGTTGCTGAAATTCACTGCTGCCAGCTGCCTAAGGTGAAGGCCAGAGGGGCTTTTCCCCACTGGGCATACTTGTTCAGAGACTCCAACAGAATGAAGCATCCTCATTGTGTGGAACTTAGGGGGAAACGACTGGGACTTCAGAATGAGAAAGACTTCCTTCCAGCTCCAGTGGAAACAGTTAGCTTCTCTGGGTAGACTGAGCTCCATGCTAACTGAGGCTGTTGGTCCAGTGGACAGGCACCAGTCAGGGAAGGTCAGGGAAGGTCAGGGAAGAGATTCAGGAGCTGAGCAAATTGGACTCAAGTCCCCTTTGAAACCCAAGTTTCTAAGGCTCCACAACCACAGGGTCAGTAGGTTTGGGGGAATCTGGCTCTGGCCTATGATATCAGATGGTGTCAGCCTTCCTTGCCTGGTTAGGAGCATCTGGTGGGACAGGTGTGTCCACTCCAGTGTGCATAGTAGGGACAAGTGCTTTGCCTTTTGTTATTTTTTGATTATATGGTTTTTAATTTGTATGAAGTGAAACCTGTCACATTTTCATCAGGATTTTGTTGCTGTTGTAGGGATGATGGTGACTTTCTCTGTGATCTGAGAAATTGGAGATGGCTTCCGGGAATGAAGTAGGGGCCAAGTAGAACGTCTTGTACCGGACGTGATGTGGACATCTTCTCTAGCAGTACATAGCATCTCGGCTACATCTGTGAATTTCTCTTCTGGACTCCTCCTTATTTTTTTCCAATGAGCTTGCCTTCTAGTTCACATGAACTTCTTGTGTGGCATGGAAATTACCCTTAATATACACATTATTTTCTAGCCATATCATTTGTATGTTGACTTACACTTTGCCAAACAAATGTTTTATTATCTGTATAGAGTTAGGTAAGACTCCCTTTACTCTTTTAGTAAAAAAGTAAATAATATTATATTTAAAACTTTTATTTTAGTTAAAAATAAATAAGAATGTAAGAAATAAATAAGAATGAGTTTCCACTGTCATTTAGAAAGGCTATGTTAACCCCTGGATTTCATGAACCACCTTCTGCTTTCCTTGTAAGATTTCTTTTTTTATTTGTATCTTTTATCCAATTGCCTGTGGTTATGGGATTAAAGTCTTAAAATCTTATTTCATATTATTAACTACTTTTGTCAGTAATATTTATCAAATGGTCCATTTTTCCACATTGAATAAAATAGTATCTTTGTCAAATATAAACTTCACCTTGGCAGGGATTAAATTCTGGATTTTTAATAAATTTTCATGGATCTATTTGTCTATTCATATATCAGGACTATGTTGATTTTTATTATAATGGCTTTTGAAAAGATTCTGCTAAGTAGTATGGTAAGTGTGCACTCACCCCCCCACCCCGCCCCCATTTTTGGAGTAAGTTCTAGGTATATTCTTCAGGATAAATTCAAGGATTTTAATCTTTAGAATTTTAAAAGGAATTTCATTAAATTTGTACATCAATTTTAGAAGAATATATGTTTATGCACCTATATATAATGAGAAATCTTCTCATCTAAGAGCACAGAACACTTTTTCTAGACATTTAATTTTTACTCCTTTATTAAAATTTTAAATTTGTATCATGTATCCTGTGGTTTTTGTGTTGTTTATTCTTTAGTGTTTTGTCATTTTTGTTGTATTATAAATAGAATGACTTTTAACTAAATCTGTTCCAAGTGCTTAGTGTACTAAGTAAAGTCGCTATTGATTTTTTTACATATTTAGCTTACATATAGTTACCTTACAATGATCTCTTATTACTTCTAGCAGGTTTTTATTTTTCTTATTGTAGTATTGTAAGAAATATTTTCTTACTGAAGTGTTGTGTATATGCCAATGTTTGTAGCAATTATTTTAACTTCTTGTTTTACGTTTTCTTGAACTGTCCTACTCAATATGGCAGCCACTTACCACATCTGGTTATTTGAATTTAAATAAGATTAAAATTCAATCTCTTGTTCACACTATCCATATTTGAGTTGTTCAAGAATCACACTTGACTAGTGGCTATCCTATTGGATAACACTGAATGTAGATTATATCCATCAAAGGAGAAATTTCTATTGGATGGTATATGCTAGAACATTCAAGAGAAACATATAATAGTAGTTACAGTAGTGACTCCATTTCAATTGTAATGCTCTTATTATTTTGCTAGTTAAAGTAATTCAAAAGTAGACAAGGAAAGGCAAGTTAGGTTAATGATTTTTATGTTCAAAAATTAAAAAGAAGATCTGTTTTAACTAATATTGGCAGGCATGATACTCTCATATGCTGCTGGTGAAAATGTGAAGTGTTTCAATCTTTTGGGAAGGCAGTCTGGCAACATTTAAAAATACATATGCCATTCAATCCTGTAATTATCTTCCTGTATATAGATCCCTTGGAATTGAAAGGACCAATACATAAGGACAGACAGATGCACAAGGGTGTTTATTGCAGTGTTCTTTGCACTGGTCAGAACCTGAAAACAGAGCAAGTATTGCCAACCAGAATGGCTAAAGAGAGTGGGGTATGATTGCACCATGAGATAGCATGCAGCCATTATAAAGAAGGAACTGAAACTGTATTCAGTGACCTAGAGGAATTTCTTTGCAATATTGTTGAGTAAGAAAAATAAAAATGCAGAAAAGTGCATAAGACATGCCATTTTTGTAAATCAAGCAATGAAAAATGCTCCAAAGAGTACATGTAAATGAACAAACATAGACAAATAAATAGAATTATAGAGGATTCTTTGTATAGGTATGTATAGAACTATATGAGTATGGAGATGCTTGCAGGTTATTGACATGGGTTACCTAGAACAGACATGGGGTGTGGTATTGTAAGAAGATGAGGAAGGGATGGGCATATATAATATTTTATTTATACAAAGTATACATCCATATATGTGTATAAATAAAGAAAACCTATACATGAAGAGATGATTCCAGGAGTTAATAATGGTCATTTCAAGGTTGTGAGACTCAAGATAAAGACTTTTTCTTTTAAATTTTACATATTGTTGAATTCTATTTAAAGAGCACATCACATAGGGCAAGTTAAAACAAACAAAACACTTTTATTGTGGAACTCTCCCCGCAAAGCTTAGTGCAAGAAAAGATCTGTTAGGATTCTCTTTAGGACTGCAAAAGTCCAATGCGTTAATTTGGAAAGACTTAGCATCTTTGAAATGTTCTGTCTTCTTACCCAAAAACACAAGGTTTGCTTTTTCTGTTAAAAATCTTGCAAGTTTTCTTTATATATCTTTTAAGACTATTTTTAAAAATTTGTCTTTACTGAGTGTACTTTACGTACAGCAAAATTCACCTTAGGTGAACAATTAAGAATATTTACATCACTGCAGAAAATGCCCTCATTCCCTTTAGGGTCAACCCCTGTCCTCACTCTTGTCCTTGGCTTTTTGTTTTTCCCTGGAATGTCATATAAACGGAATCCTACAGTGTGTAGCTTTTTGTCTCACTTAATTTAATATTTACCCATATTGTGTGTGTTTAGATGTTCATTCAATTTTATCAGTTGAGTGGTGTTCTATTGTATGGATATACCGCTATTTGTCCATTCACCTGCTGATGGATATTTCTATTGTTTCCAGTTTTGGTTCCTATAAATAAAACTTTTATCAACCTTCATAACTAAGTTTTTATATGGACATATGTATCCATTTTGCCTGGAACTGTATTGTATATGCCTAATGTGCTGGATAAAATATACTCCATAAAATACACTGGGTTTGGTATGCTGGGCATATGTTTAATTTTGTAAGAAATTTGGTGGTTTTCAAAGAGACATAACTTTTATATTCCCATCAGCAATGTATAACAGTTCCAGATACTCCCCATTCTTTCCAACATTTGGTGTACTGGTCTTTTTAATTTTAGCCATTCTAATATTATGGGAACTGGTAGATCATTGTGGTTTTAATTTCAATTTTTATGTTGAATGAAAGCTAATGATGTTGATCTTTCTTCCTTGCATATTGACTATTGACATATCATTTTAGGGAAGTTTCTGTTCACATCTTTTGCCTATTTTCCTACAAGTTGCTTGTATTTTTATCACTGAGCTCTAAGAGCTCTTTGTGTATTCTGAATACAGCCCTTTACTATGTAGTGGAAATATTTTCTCCCTGTGTGACTTGCTTTTTCATTTTTTAAATTATGTGTTTTGAAGAGAAGAAATTTTTAATTTTGATGAAGTTCATTTTACCTATATTTTCTTTTGATTTGTACTTCTTATATCCAATAATTCATTGTCTAACACAAGGTCACAAACAAATTTTTGCCTGTTCCTCTTTTCCAGAAGGTTTTTAGTTCTAGCTCTAACATTTAGGTAAACAGTCTGTTTCAAGCTAATTCAAAATTGACATTTGTCATTTTCCCCACATAGATATGCAATTGTTTCATCACCATCTGTTGAGAGACTATCCTTTTCCCATAAATCACCTTGGTCCCTTTGTCAAGAATCAACTGACCATGTAAGCGTGGGCGCATATGTGGACATTATTCTGTTTCATTGACTGTATGTCTATTCCTATGCTAATCCACACCGTCATGATTATTATTGTTGGTTTATATTAAATAAGTATTGTTAGACTTCCACACTTGTTCTTAATACAATTGTTTTGGCTATTCTATGCTCTTTGTTTTTACAAGTAAATTTTAGAGCAACCCTACCAAATTTTTTAAATTAAAAAAGCGTGCTGGGATTTTCATTGGGATTATATTAAATCTGTAGCTCGGCTAAGGAGAACTGACATCTTAACAAAGAATCCATGAAGACTGTACACCTCTTTCTTATTAGGTCTTCTTTGATTTTTCCCAGCAATGTTTTGTAGTTTTCTGTTTATTGGTCTTACACATATTGTGTTCAATTTATCTTTATGTATATTATGTATTTTTGATATTATTTAAACAACTATGCATGGTACTTTTAAAATTACAATTTCCAATTATTTGTTGCTAATATAAAAATACAATTGATATTTTGTGCATTTGTATTGTATCCTGTGACTTTGTTAAACTCGCTAATTGGTCCTAGTAGCTTCTTTGTAGAGTCCTTAGACCTTTCTATCTAGAAAATTATGTCATCGACAAATACAGTGTTTTACCTTCATTACCCATATGTGTATGATGAGACATTACACCACCAAAATTTTAAAGGTCATTTGTTAAAGGCAGAGTAAATGATCAACTTTAGTGAATTGTTTCATAGTCTTACTCAAAATAGCAGTGTCTTCTCCACTTCTCCAACTCTTCCCCTTAGAGAAAATTAAAGCTTGTGTTTACTGAGAACAGAAGCAATGGGTCAGATGAAGAAGCTAGGTCTGGGAAATTAATTGGTGAATTCAAAATGCATAGGCACATTTAGAAAATTCAGATTAAAATATTTATATATACACTTATGCTTCATCAGAGTCCTGCTTCTGATGAAATTGTGGATAATCTTTGAGACTGATGTAGGTAATTCATGTTTTATGCCTTTGCTCATAATAAGCTTCTGAAAATACTTTTGTGTGGAATCTGGCTAGGACTCTTTCTGTCACAAAAAACTTACCCTGACTGATATAAAGAGAAGAAGCAAACCTTGGCAAGCCATCATATTTGCTTAGGTAACTGCTACATTCAGCGCTGCATCTTCAGGCCTGGATGAACCCAGGGAACTTTCTCTGACTCTTGACTTGGTTCATGAGCAGCTTCTTCTCACATCGATGCAAGATGGCCTCCTGCAGCTCCAAGTGTGTCTTCCTGGAGCTTAGCATCCCCAGAGAAAATGAGCTTAGCCTCTTCACTAGTTGCAGCGGAAGTTCTGGCTTGATCTCACTGGCCCAGCTAGCATAATGTGCTCATCCCTGAACTTCCCACCGGTGTCTTTGAGCCAGAGAGGTGGGGCTGGCTTCACCCAACCCACAGGGATAGTAAAGAGGCCATTACCAAAACAAGGAGAAATATATGCTGAGGGGATATAAACAAGGCTGTCTCCCACTACAGTGTGACAGTATTTCTGTAGTGGCCAACCTTAGCCTCCTCAAAAACTATGGTCCTATACTCTGGGCAGGAATACAACCGCATACTGCCTTGACATGGCCATGACCGGATACACAGCCTACTTCTTTTCTTTCATGTCTGACTTAGAGTTTACGAAGCAGCTTTACAGAAAGTTGCAACCTTTCCTCTTCCATTTAATAGTTTGAATTTACCAGATAAACTCCCAGATGTGGCTTTTTAATCTGAGGCTTTTGATACACAGATTTTAATTTTCTCAAAGGGGAAGGGGAGAGAAGTGCTCTTTGGAGTAAACCCCCAAGCCCAGGTCATAGCAGGCCTCAGAAGTTGATCACGCCCTTGCACTGATGGGTAGGCGAACAGGACGACTGATACTTGTCTGAAACATCCTGTCTTCAACTTCCCCTTTGGGGTTTGTTCATATAGTTCCCTAGGGCAAATGCCCTTCCCTCATTTTCTGTCCATTAAATTCCCACTCAGCATTCAAACCCAGCTCAAGATCCATCTGTTGCATTAAACCTCTCTTATTTTACTCTCCTCACCTTGGAAATAACCCTTGTCTCTCTAGGAACCTCACTTGTAGCACCTTTACTCTTACTGAAATTGGGGTCTGAAGTCAATCTCTCTTAGTAGCCTGTAAGTGGTCCCTTCTCCTCCATGGCAGCATTGGCTTAGCACAGTGTTTGGTGACAACTGAGTGCCCCTCTAGTGTTTGCTGAGTGGGATCCATGATTCCTAGCTCCTCTCCACGCTCCCCAGCATCTTTCCTGTATAAGCCAATGAGGGACCAGGCCAGCTCTCAGGCAGCAGTCCAGTCCATCAGAACTAGGCAAGGCACAATAGCCAAGAGGTGGAAGCAACCCAAGTGAGCATCAGCAGGTGAATGGATAAACGAAGTGTGGCACATACATGCAATGGATTATTATCCAGCCTTCACAAGGGCTATTATTCAGATTCTGGCACGTGCGACCACCTGGATGAACATTGAGGACATTATGCTAAGTGAAATAAGCCAGCCACAGAGGACAAGTATGGTATGATTCCATGTATATGAACTATCTAGGGAAGTCAAAGTCATAGAGACAGAAAGTAGAACAGTGGTTGACAGAGCCTAGGGAGAAGGGGAAATGGGGAGCTGTTGATGAACGGGCTTAGAGTCTCAGTTTGGGAAAATGAAAAGAGCTCTGGGGATGGATGGTGGTGATGGCTGCTCAACAGTGTGGATGTATTTAATGCCACTGATCCGCACACTTAGAAATGGTTAAAGTGGTAAATTTTGGGTTATGTATATTGTGACACACACACACATACACACATACAACTAGGCATGGCATGTTGTCTTTTCAGAGAGACAGCAGAGTGGCTGGTGCCAAATCTTGCTGTTAGAGTGACATTGTCTCTTACCAGCTGCGGGTTCCTAGGCACTAAGCCACTTTACCCCTCAAGTGCTATGTACTTTGTTAGGGCTGTAAAATTAGGATACTTACAGATTAGGAACCAAAGATTTCCTAGGATGGCAGAGATGTCTAGTAATTGGATGTTGTCACTTTGCTGATTTCCCTGGTGGAACTGGGGGACTAGTTTTGTCAGACTAAATGTATTACAAAGCTAGAATCATAAAATTGACTTGATGGTGGCACAAAAATAAATATACAAATCTAAAGGGCAAACTAAAAAGATCTAAAACAGTTTTTTTAGGAGATCTTAGTATTTGAGGACTATTCCCCAAATGATGCAGGTTTAGATGAAAGCCTACATAGGAGAAATAAACAAATTTTGTCCTTGCATCATACCCTAAAATAAGTAAAAGGATTGAAAAATTAAATAGAAATAAAACTAGAGGAAAACATCCATAGATACTGAAATAATCATTTGGCTGGAAGATGACTAAGCTCAGCATTGTGGAAGACATCATAGTACATCAATGAATTTGGCTATATAGGATTTATATATGTTATCTATCAGTGAGGCCACAAAGAGGAGTCGTACCTGGAAAATGTCTCTACAAATATAACAAAAAGCTGTTTTTATCCTGCATACATAAGGAATTCACATACATAAAAAAGAGTCAAGATCCCCAAAGAAAAAAATTTGCAAAGGTCACAAAGAGAACGTTGAACCATAAGAGAGTAAATGTAGATGGATAATAAACATATAAAACTATCAATCTCATGAGTAAATTGCAGGGATGGTAATGAAAACAATGATATGATACCTTTTTAAACCACCAAATATATAGATTTTTCAGAACTGTGATCCCCAGAACCAGCAAGAGCATGATAAGGTGGAGCTGGGGGAAGAGTAAATTGTTAAATCTGTTGAGAAGGCAGTTTAACAATATATATTAACAGTTTTTAAAATGTTCGTATTTCTGATTTAATAGATTTACTTCTAAAAATAAAATTCTTAATTTTAAAATGTATTAAATTGCCTCATAGAAATAACATAAAATATAGACCAACAGAGGTTCCCACATTATTCATAATGTCATAGAGAGAGAGAAAGAGAAATATCTGAATGCCCAACGTTATAGAGGGAATACCACACTCTGGCACATTATGCAGGCCTCCTGAGTGTTTGCAAAGAGAGATGAAAGCTTTGGGAAATTGGGTGTAATGATAATTGTAAACAGATTGAGGAAAATAGCTATAGCACCCGGCAGATAAGGAATTAATATGCTCAATATACAAATAGCATCTACAAATTGAGAAAAAAAAAAAGACAAGTGACCCAATTAAAAACATGTCAGAAGCTGTCAATTGGCAATTCACAAGTAAGGAAATCTCAATGGTCAATAAACTTATGAGAGCATATTCAATCTTTGGGAATGGGGAAAGTAAAAATTAAAGTGACAATGAAATACGGTGTTTTACCCATCAGGCTGACAAAAATAAACAAGTGACAACTCTAAGTGCTGACAAAAATGCAAGGGTCTAAGCACCTCATACATTGCCAGTGGGAATGTGACTTGCTTCAGTATTTTGGGAAAGTAACCTTACAGTATCTGTTAAAAGTAAAATATGCTTATACTTTGGTCCAGCAATTCTATTTTATGCCTCTATCTTAAAGAAATAAAATCATTATTTTTAAGGAAGTGGGGAAGAAGAAATCCTCTGAATGTCTATTAATAGAGGAATGATTGAATACATTGTATGTGTTATAATTATAGAAAACAATGCAGTTATGAGGGAAAGAGAGAGAGAGAGAGAGAGAGAGAGAATCTGTATTTCCAATGGGATAACCATGAAAATATGAAAATTCAGGAAAGGAAAACAAGTTATAGAAAAATGAAAATGTATGATACACATAGGATAGTAAAAGCCTATTTTTATTAATTTTTCTTTTTTCTTTCTAACTTTTCTTAAATCAGTTCTTCCCTCCCTGCCTTCCATCCTTCATTTCTTCCCCGTCTTTCTTTCATGCTCTCTTCTCTCTCTCTCTCTCTCCAGTGTCCGTTATGTCTTATGGATAAAAATACAGTAATGGAAGGAGTAATAGATACTGCTGGTATCTGGTTATTATCTGAGGATGGACTGGAGGGAATGAGAAAGGCTATTCATTATGTTTTTATGTTTCTTTGTTTTTCATCTCTGGTTACAGGGAACCCAGGGAGATTTTGTAATTTTGGAAAAGGGATTTAATAAGAGAGATTCTAGAACATGATTATGCACTGAACTGTTTTTTTTTTAAAGTGTAGATTAAAAAGACAAAAATATAAAGGCACCAAAACATTTTACACGAGTTCGCTCCAATGAGCAGAGGTATGTTAATGCCTTTTACTCCTTTATACTTTCTGTGCTTTCCAGATTTAAACAGCATTAATTCCAACATTTTAAAAACAGTGTATTAATGAAATCACTTTGCTCATCTTCTTTCATTCAAGGGAGAGGTGGATTTTGCTTTTTTGGAGGTGTCTCCAGGAGTGAAATGCCACACCCAGCTCCCCAAGCTCTTTGGAGAGGGCGTTCATTGCTGCCCCTGGTTTCTGGGACCTGAGGAACGCCCTTGGGGGAGCAGGGGCTGGTCCATCCCACAGAAGAGCCCAGGCTGAGTCCATTTACATTGGGTAAGTTAGCAGTGGCCTGCCTACGTGAAGGGGCTATTGTGTGCGTCACCATCCTCATCCTGCATTGGCAGTCACTGTGTGCCTCATCGGGGGTCCACCTGTCAGCCCCAGGAAGTAGCCCCACAGGGTTTGGTCATAGAAAAGAGAAGGGCCCCATTCCAGAGGGCAGAAGAGCAGTTAGTCCGCGTGGTGGGGAGGTTGAAGGAAGAGCAGAATGGAGGAGCAGTTGGCTCTGTGTGGGTTTGGGCCGGAGCCTGCCCTGCGGGGGGATGAGTTGGGCCAGAAACTTCTGGAGAGATCCCACTTTGGGGACCTTCCATTCCTGGCATGGATGAGTAACACTTCCAACCCTGGCAATAATGTGGGGAAGGAGACAGTAAATAAGCAATGGGCAAAATTAAAATCAGTAATGAGCCGTATGAATATTGTGGTGTGATAATGTTGGAGACACATTTATTTGGGAGCACTGCATGTTCTGGGAAAACATAATGGCACTGTGGTTGTGCGTCCTCATTTTCCTCTTTGAGTTTCCGCTTATTGGCTCTGGAGGCTGGCAGCACCCGCACCTGTGCCCAAGCATTTTTAAAACCTTGGCAGGGAAAGGCAGACCCATAACAGAGGGAGGCCAGAGCTCCAAGTGCCTTCTTGGTAGCGGGGGAGCTGTGAAGGCTGGGGAGGCAGCCCCCGCCACCCACCCTAGCCCACTGGAACTGGGGAGCAGAGGTGAAGTCGACCAGGGTGTTGCCCCACTTGGTGTGGGGAGCTGCTTGTCCTTCAGCCCCGGGGGAGACCTTGCACATGTAGGGTGCCTCGTGAGTCTATATGGAAGAAAGGGCTGGAACTGGTTCAACCTGCTGCAGCCACCTAGAGAGCTGCTCCCACCTTGGGTCACAGCTTTAATCCAGAATTGCTTCTTCCACAAGCCCCTAGAAATGTCCTTCAGGTCCTAATGTCCAGAGGCAGAGGGAATAAGGGTGCAAAGCTATACGGGGAGGGGAGGACAGAAAGGGCATTGGAGGACACCTGTTCAGGATGAGAAACGGTCTAGAAGTTTGATTGTCAGGAGCCAGTCTAAGGAAAAGGAGCCCTCAGAGTCCACCCACCGTATGCAAGTGTCAGGGGATCAGGGAACAAGGGTCTATGGGAATGTGACGGGCCCCTCAGAAGGATTCCAAAGCCCCGGCGCTACATTGTGATGGAGGTGAAATCAAGGCCTCAATCTGCTGAGTGCTTGGAGGCCGGCAGAGCGGGCTGTTAGAGCAGAGACAGTTGCCTCCTCACACTGGCTTCTCACCTCCACTGGGAGGGTGAAGAGCCTCGCCGAGGTGGGCGTCGGGCACTCTGTGTGGCTTTCTGTGGCTTCCCTGCTGTGCGCAGGGGCAATACCACGCCTGTGTATTGTTTCCAAAGTTACTGCAAGAAAGGACTTTTTTGCTATAAAATTTCAGTTAGATTTCTCTACAATTGGTCATGGGGTTTGAGCCTGATCAGCTTGTAGAAGAGCTATACAGTTAATCGTACTTCTCTATTTAAATAGTACAGTGCATTTCTGTTTTACGTATTCACTCTTAATCTGTTCTCTCCATGTATATATATATATGAAGAAGGTATGCTACACTTCAAGTAGTTTACAGGAGGAATTTGGACTCAGCGTGATTTTGACCATGTGCTGAGTCTGGACTCCCCTTTACATGGGATGGAACTCCATTGCAGCAAGGAAGCTCTAGAATGCCCCTGAGCCAGTGTTTCTATCAAAAGAATGGGAAAAGCAAACCCTAGGGAGGGGAAAGTGTGCAAGATCAGAGGAGAGAGACCAGGGTGAGTTCTGCGGGTGCACCTTCCATCGCTTTGTCTCCGTTGTCTGTGCACTCTATCCCCCATGCTCTGGGCTGCCTTCCCAACCCTACCCTGAGCACTTCCCACCTGAGGACCACCATATCGTATTCACTCGGAGTTCCGATTCAGGAAGCCCAGAGCTGAGCTGAGCACGTAGCAGCTGCTTAGTAAGCAGTCACTGTCTCAGCCCCAGGCATGTTTCACAGACTTTTCAGAGACCACATTCCATGAGCTAAGTTCTGGCAGAGCACTGGGTGTGTGTGCATGACATACATGCACTTGCAAATCATTTGAGTGTGTTGGCACAGGCCCATTTCCCCCACAGGGCTGAGGGCATGGGCAGGCCGTGGATGTCCCTGGTACAGTGGCCCACAGAGGGACACCTCACACATACTGCAGGCAACTTCCTGTGGTGCTGAGCCATGGGAGAGTATATCTGGCCCGTTGGCTGGAAACTGAACTGATAATTGACATCAAGAGGGAATTGGCTGTTTTAAGACAAACGCTTCCAGATGCCAGGATCACTGGGTCCATGTAACTACCTAGATGGGTCTGGGTGGGAGCCAGAAAAGTAACGTCAGTTGATAAAATCATAAAGGTAGTTAATCATAAAGTAGCTAGCTTGGGCAGGTTCCTGGAAGGTCAGGCCTACTCAGGGATGGCCTAACAGAGCAGGGAGAGTGCCAGGACTTCAGAGAGCTGGGAACTTCCCCATCTCACCAGCGGCAGTCAGTTCCAGCTTGGGGCGCTCTGCTGATGCCAGCAGGAACCTGCTCCCAGATACGGTCCAGCCATGCGGGGTTTGGAAAGCCTCTGACACAATCAGGTTTTCTATAGAGATTACAAATGACGACCTATTTCCTGGTCGCTGGGAAGCCTTCATGGGCAGAGACTATGTTGACACGTCGGTTTCCAGATCCAGCTGGAACCAGTCAAGGTAAATGAAAAGCAGGAAAGCCAAGTGGAACTGAACCACTGGGAACCTCAAAGGGGCCTTTTGCTTAGAGTGTGATTTTGAGCATTTACATCTTTTAAGAATTTGAGCAGATGATCTCACATTTGAGGGTGTTCTTTCCACACCATCATGTTAGAAGGACAATAAACAAGGCTGCTGTTTTTAGGCGTCACAGTCTCTGAGCCATCCGGGTGGCCCTGGTTTCTCGCCTAGATGACCACAGGAGCCTCCCAAAAGGTTTCCCTGCTCCATTCTTGCCCTTCTGGAGTTCCTTGTTCCTGCAGTAGCCAGAGTGATGTTTAAATGTGAAAATCACAGCAGATCAGTGCCCCTGTTTAAAGGCCTCCAAATGCCTTTCCTTTGAAATCCAAATAAAATCCAAATTCCTTAATGTCTACAAGGCCTATGTGAAGTGGTCCTGCCTGATTGTTTGGTCTCATCTGTGGTACACTGCAGCCACACTCGACTCCTTGTTCCTCAAAACGCCCTGCCTCAGGACATTTATACTTGCCCCACCTGTGCCTGAAATGCTCTTGCCAGGTTTATCAGTGGTTGCAGTCAGCCACCAACTTAGATCTTACCTCTTCAAATCAGTTATTTAAAGTAGCCATCCTGGTTGCTTTCTCTCCTGTTGGCCTGTTTTATTTTCCTCAAAGCTTTGGCCATTTTCTGAAATTATCATGGTACCACTTCAGCAGGTTTACTCCATGACACCTCCCACTAGAAAATAGGCTCCCAGGAGCAAAGTCTGTTCTGTTCACTGCCATATCCCCAGCACCTAGAATTGTTATTAGCCAAAGTCAACTCTCCATAAAAATATGATGGGCAGATGGATGGTTGGAAGAAGGGATGGATTGATGGGTGAGTGGGTGGATGGGTGCATGGGTGGATGGGTGGATGGATGGATGGATGGATGGATGGATGGATGGATGGATGGGCCTTTGGAGCCTGGGAGAAGTCAGGGTTTCCAGATGGATGTCATTACAGGACTCCTTTCAAGGGTCAAATAAATGGGCAAAAGATCAAACCAGAGCCATTCTATCATTAATGCTTTTCTGGTTTAGAGAATCCTCGTTCCTTCAAATGTGGCCCACGCAAAGGACTAGTAGTTGAAAATTCATGAGTTATTTTCCTGAACATCTTTTTAAAAAAATTTTTTATTAAGGTATGATTGATATACACTCTTATGAAGGTTTCACATGAAAAAACAATGTTGTTACTGCATTTACCCATATTATCAAGTCCCCACCCATACCCCAATGCAGTCACTGTCCATCAGTGCAGCAAGTCCTGAGCACCTTTTTTTTCTCCCCTATTATTTGGGCAATAAGCAACTAGAAATGAATTCTGGGTGAGCAAGCTTTGATAATGAGCTTTCTCTTTCCCATGTGACACTGCAGTAGTGACCACCAAATTTTTTACTAGGCCATCTCCCAATGCTGAGTAGAACACTAATTTGAAGATAATATTTTGTTATACAACTAAAAAATGGACTCTCATGAGAAGAAATTTGTCATTTGAAACGGTGTATTTTGTGATGAGTTGCCATTGAGGGCTAAATAAGGACTAAATACGCTTGTAAATTATTTACTTTAGCCAATTCCAGGCAAGACGCATAGCTACATATAACAATACTAATTATTACAGGGAATAATTTCCTTTTTAGCAACATTTGTTATTCCTTGATAATAAACATGATAAAAAGCTACCTGAGGAACATTTAGAAATGTATAAAGGAAAACTACAATGCTCACATAATCTCACCACTCTTGAAAAGACTATGATGACTTTCCTTCCTGTCTACATATATGTAAATGTGTATGTTTACTTTACACAGTTTTAATTCTCCTCTATATATACATTTTTATTGCTCTTTTTTTCCACAGAAAATAAAATCCCATATATTTTCCCAGTTCATTTAAAAACTCTTGGCAAACATTACTCAATTGCTCCATAATATTTAATTGTACAGACCAGCATTGTTTAACAGCATTGTAATGTGCACCACATATGTAATTTAAAATTTTCTAAGAGCTACAAATAAGTAAAAAAAAGCCAGAGAAATTGATTTTAGTCATACATTTTACTTACTCATATATAAAATTTTGTTATTTCCTCATCTAGTCAATTAAAGACTATTAAGATATTTAAAATTTTTGGAAGTCAGTCTATGAAATCCATCTGTATTTTGAAATCTATGTGAAATCGATGTGTGTTTCACATTTCATTTCAGATCAGCTACATTCCAAGTACCTACCAGTCCAATGTGGCGAGTCGCTCCCATATTCACTAGCGTGGGTCTAGTCTATTGAAAAGTACTATGTGTGATAGTTTGTGAGTAGTGGAAGAGGTTTTACACTAATTCCCATATTCTAACTTAAAAGGCCATCTTCCAAGAATAAAAACAGCCTGAAATTACAGTTCCAGTTATCTTCTATCAGGTCTCAAGGTGATTAATACAATTTGATAGCTACAAGATATAGCCTCAATTCCTCAAAATGCTAAATGAAGTGGAAAGATGTTGAAAACAATGTTTTTCAAATTATGCATTTAATACCATTTTGCCTCTTTTCAAAGATGATTTCCTAGGCTCTAATAGAAGCTGATGTCTCCTAGTATATTAAGATCATATTCAATGCCAGGCAAATGAATTGAGTTGGGTTGGATGGTATTGATTATTATCAGGACAGCTTCAGCTCTGGGTCCGTCTGCTCTCTTCAGTGGGAGCCCTGAGTCCTCTAGGGAGCCTCACTTCTGCTTCCTCTCCTCATGATGGAGTAAAAGTCTCATCATTTGGTACAGCAGTTAAACCTGCAAGCCCAACTAGGGCTATTCCTTTCCAGATTCAATTTTAAAATTTATTCCTGAATTCTAGACATTTAAGGAGAATCCAGTGGATGCAACTGGTCCCCAAGTGGTGTTCTGAGGTAGAAGCATCCTGACTGCATGTATGTTGTGTGCCTTACATTCATGAAGGAAGGAGGAGAGGGAAGAGGAAGAACTATCCCCATCCCGAGGGACTCTCCTGTCTCACTATGGGGTCCACCCCAGCAGCTCCAAGGCTGGGAAAGACATCCCAGAGCCCATCTGAGCTAAGGAGACCTGGTGGCTCACATCCAACATGGGTCCGTCTAAAAGCTCTCACTGGGCACCTCCCGTGTGTTGTGTTTGGGTCCTGGGGACACAACAGTGAATCAGATTGAGTCTGTCTTCAAGGTGATTCAATGAGGAAGATGGACAAGCAAACCCCAAACTATAACTTATCTCCTGAGATAATAAGAGACATGCCTAGAGCGCTGTGTGTGGTGCATCTAGCAGATCGCTCAGCCCTGCCCCTAGGGAAGCCCTCCAGGCTGGCCTCCTGGAGGACAAGACTGACCAGCAGTGTGACCTTAGCCAGTTCCTCCTCCCAGGGCCTCTGTAGAATGAGTGTAACAAAAGTACCTTCCTTATTGGGTTGATGGAGAGAAAACAACAATCCTGTTAAGTAACTAACATGTTTTACATCAAAAGCTATTAGTTACCGAGTAAGGGCTACTGTTACTGTTACTGCTCTTGTTGCTTCATTATCAGGTGTGTACGTAGATAGGGACCATGAGCAAAGCATAGACTGTGGGAGATGTTGTTTGAAGCGGTGGAGAGATGTGTGATGAGTCGCAGCTTCAGACAATTGCTTTGGTGTGGGGGCTGTGGAATTGCCCTGCAGGAGGGGCTCTGGGCTGCCCTCCAGGTGGCAGTGACATCTAGGGAACTCGGCTTAGAGCTGTACATGCATAACACGAGTGTCACTTTTATTAGATTGTGAGTTGTGAATAAACAATTAGTTTATTGTGTCAAAAAATAGCATTTCTTAAAAGATGCATTTCTTCTCTTTTAATATTTTTATTTGTCCTTTCTTCTCCTGTCATCATCATCATCATCACTATTTTCATCCTAGGATGTGTCTTGGGAAGATAAGGGCATGGGCAGGTTAGGTGCTTACAGTGCTCTACCCACTGGGTGAGAGATGGAGAGGTTTGAGGTGTGGGAGGTCAGGGGCAAGGGAGCTGGGAACAAAACCCAAGTGGTGATATAAAGTGGCCTGGACTTCCACTCCATGGCTGTCCCAGCAGCTCAGCCCAAACAGTGCTTCCATATTTACACAGCATCCTTCTCCCCCTTTATCTCAGTCATCAAAAGTTTAAGGAGATTTAAAAATCACTGGGGTGTTATGCATAAAATACAACCTCAGGTCACTGATGGAATTCATGCCCAGGTTCTGCAGAGGCAGGGCCGGAGCCCACCCCTCCAGGGTGTCTGCGCTGTCATTCTCTCCATTTGTCTTCTTGATTGTAAAAATTAAACACATGCACAGGAGGGCTTGGGAAGCAGAGTTATGGGGGATATAAAGTGCCTGACAGCGTATAAACTTGGCCGTCCTGCAGTGGAGCACCCGATCACAGCGGTGCTGATGGGCAAGAGGGGGTCGTGGAGATGAGGGAGCAACAGGCAAAATGCACAAGGAGGAGGAAGCAGAGGTGTCTTCTGGTTGGGGTGGGGGCTACTTCTGGCTCCAAAGTTTCCAAGAGTTGGGCTAATGCCCTGCCTGCTTAGCTGTCTCTGCACCCGAGGCAGAGGGTTCCCCTTGCAGGAGGTAGCAGAGAAGGCAGCAGAAGCCACATCTGCAGAAACATGCACCAAAGCAGTTGTGGGGTGATGAGGGTGAGGCAGGGGCTCCAGTGCAAAAGACAGAGGTGGGGACACCCAGATTCCCCCTTGTGTGAGTGTGTGAGAGCCCTGCCATTTGCTGTGCTAAGCGTAGCCCCCATATATTTCAGAGGAGATGCTGAGAAATTGCCAACCCTATGGTGGAATCTACAGCTATAGATACATGCAGGTGGAAGGCAAAAATTGCATCTATGAAGCAGGAAATCCAAGTCACTGGGGCTCCTTCCTACAGGGGAATGGGAGGTCCTCTGGGCTTCAGAAATGCCCAGAAGGCCATGCCACCTGATTGAGAGGCCTTCTGCAAGGGCTTGGAGCATTGTCTGCCCTGGGCTGGTTGCAGACTGAGACAGTCACCAGTGGTTCTCACTTCCAGGACATCTGGAGAGCTGGAGACACAGAATCCCTTAGTGCTGCTTGGAGAAGTGTATGTGTCCTGAGGCTGCTTGTGGGGCCCCTTTGGTCAGTGTGTGTGTGTGAATGAGAGAGACAGAGACAGAGACAGAGGAAGAGAGGAGAGCATACCACATGGGGTCAAACCGGCAAGTGACCCGCAAGTGCCATAAGGACTAATATGTTCTTAACATCGTTTCTTGCTGTGGGTATTTCTAGAACACCTACTATGTTCCTGTATTGTGCACACCAGATTGAGTCCCAGCTTCACTGAGCTCAGAGAGGGATACTAACCAAACATTAACACATAATGAAACAATTACTTAATTTACAGCTGGGATAGGTAGTTTGATCTGTGCCATATCATAAGTGCACTGCTGACCTCCCCTCATGCCTTCTTTGTTTTGAAACTTCTCTGTACACCTTTCAAGAAGCACACTGATAGTGTGAAAACCAAGGGAGAAAACATTTGGTGTCTCTAATGATTTGTTTTTTTACAGATTAGACTAAACTGCCTGCCTAAGGTGCAAATGCCAGTGGGCACCTCTGCATTCCAGCATTGCGGCTCCTTCTGCCTAGAGGAAGCCGTGACCCCCTTTCTTTAGATATTTATTTTAAGTGTGATAATCACATTGAAAAGTGCACGGAGTAGAAGGGCCCCTCAAAAATACACCATGTCACTATCACCCAGACAAAGAAATAGAATAAGGGGAAACCTCATCACTCCTTCCACTTGGCACCCTTCAAGGAATCCCCTGTCCTGACTCGCATGCAGTACTGGTCAGCCTTGCTGTTCCTGCACGTGAATGGACTCTTTGACATGTGATCTCTCTGTGTCTGTTGTCTTTCCTCATCCTTGTGTCTGGGAGATCCAGCCATGGTATTGTGTGGGCTTTGCTGGTGTCTGAAGTGTCTTCCCATTTTATCTGACCAAACCAGGAAAGGCGGAGATGACCCGGACATCTAGGTTACCAGCAGGTGTGCCGTCTGTCTCCCCAGGTCTAGCCCTCTCAGGACCTGTCCCCACTTGAAGCACAGATCTCTCAGGGCACTGCTAACCTGGAAGAATTCTTGCACGTGCAGAAGCCTTCCCTTCTGCTGTATTTCCCATCCCCTCTCTCTTAACAGCAGAGGAAATGCAGTTAAGAGTCTGACTCCAGGACCAGACAGCCTAGGAATGAATTGCTGTGTGTTATGACATTTCTATGATTATTGCTAAGCTCTCTGTGCCTCAGTGTACTTGCCTTTAAAGTGGAGTTGATACTAATAGCACTTCCTTCATACCAGTGCAGCAAGCATTAAATGTGAAGGGCTGGCAGTGCGAGCGGTCATCATTTTTGGACCGCCATGGACATAGAGACATGGGTCAAGAGCTTTTATTCTTTGCTTCACGGGCAAGGAAACAGAAACCTAGAGAGGGGAAACAACCTCCACAATGGCACTGAAGGGCTCCCCTAATGAGTCTTTTCTAGGCTGGACGTTCAGGTATCATGAGGGAGATACAGAAGGTGAAATCCTCATGAAGAGTGTGCATGGAGGCTGAGTGCCCCATCATGTTTGAAGGAGATTGGCATCCTTTATTTCATATGGTACCTGTGGTCATCCAATTGCATTAGATGCACAGGGAGGGTTGGCCTCTTGATTCCCATTAGATCCCATTTCACAGAGCAGATAACAGGTATAGGAAGATCACACCCCTGCCAGTGGGCCGCAGTGTCCAGAACCTGGGTGTTCTGCCTCCTGCTCCACCTGCTCCTTCTGCATTCTTCCCATTACTCCTCCAGCTTATAGTGGGGGGACTTAGGAATTATTCACTAAACATCAGTCTCTTGAGCAGAAACTCCTAGACTGAGCCCTGGTGTGTTTTAAGCCTGGGCTCTTACACTCTGCTTCTCAGTAGCTCTGGAATTTTCTTACCTTCTCTGGGGCACTCTCTGCCAGTTCACTTTTGACAAGTCCATGGATTTAATAGACTATTTCAATAATGCTTTTAAAATGGAAACAAATAATGCTCTCATGTAAAAGGAATAAATACAAAATGTGGGTTAAGTTGCTCTAGCTGAAGGCTTTTTTTTTCTTCTTTTCTTTTCTCTTTTCTTCCTTCCTTCCTTCCCTCCTTCCCTCCTTTTTTCTTTCTCTCTCTTTCTCTCTCTCTCTCCCCTCCCTCCCTCTCTTCCTTCCTTTCTTTTTGGCACTTCCTGGCAGCTAGAGCAAAAGAAAGCTTGACAGCAAGAACCACGGCTCTCTTCCAGGGTTCACGGCCCATGGTGGCATTTTCTTTGTGTGGTTTTTATGCCATGGACACTTGTAAAACTTGAGACTGGGGATGACAGCTTGGTTCCCACAAGCATCTCTGTCGAGGACTGGAAGTCAGTGGGTATGGGTGTCTGTTTGGTGGGCAGGTGGGGCCCAGTCAGGGGACAGCTGACACGGGCATGTGAGGGTGCCCCATGGCTGTCTTCACAGTTGTCATAATTGTTTTAACCTTGGAGTTCTGGTGTCCTAAACCAAGTGTCCTAAGCCAGGAGGATTATCACAAGACTTTATTCCAAAAACATATGTATCCCTTGTGTTTCAAGGGGTCCTGATTGTGATCCTAGAGCCAGATGATTTAGAATGTCAGGTTTCAAGAACCATGTGTTTATACACACCTGTTACCCCTTTGAAGCTAGTGAGCAGATCAGATAAGGGTGCTCTGCTGAGCTTCCAGTGACCTGTGTGGGCTCTCGGGTTGGAAGGGAGTAGCCTAATGCTTCCTGCTCCACCCATTCCTTCATCCGGCTCCCCAGAGAGGGCTTAGTGAAGGGGGTCCCCCAAGTGATCAGGTAGAATAGGGGAAGGCTGCTGGGGTGGTAGTTGAAAGGAGGTCTCCCCATGCCCCACAAAAGCAGATGTTACTTTTGAAAGCTTTGGTTTCCATTTATGAAGAGTTTATTTCACAGCAGTCTGAAGGGCAGTAGTACAAGTGGCTAAAGGTTTTCAAATGCTAAAAAGGAGCCAGGCAGGGTTCTACTTAAGTCTTAGCTCCAAGAACCCTCCCAATAGCTTATGAGGTATATGCTATTATCATGTCTACATTACAGATGAGGAAATTAAGGCAGAAGCATTGAACTCAGTTGATCAAGACCAAGGAGCTGGTGGCTGATATAGTGAGGATTTGAACTTGGACTGTAGCGTGTGTACTTTGACCACTTTCCGGTGTGGACCCCAGTCAGAGGGAGGGGGTGTCCACAGATGATGCCCATATATTTTTATATTTTTATTTTCCATCTTGACTACAAACAATTGCAGTGTTTATGCTGCCTCAGGTCAAATAGTTCCAAGATGTATGTTTTTATAGTCTCTGTAGCTGATTTCATGTTTTCTCAAGTTTCATTTCCCATTATATTTCTGAATGGTACAAATGATAATTTTTTTCCTTTGGTGGCCTCGGGCTGTGATACTGGAACATGGATGCAATCCAATATAGTGAAGTGAGGTGCCTTCTTCCATCTGTGTGCATTCCCTGCCCTATTCTATATTATGTTTGGAATGGCCATTCATACTTTAGTATGAATTAGAGGACAGTAGGCCTAGGCCTGCCATTGGTAAAGGTTCAGTGCATGTGCAAGTAGCTCTGGGGATGGGAATGAGGCACATGGGAAGCAGAGTTTCTCTTTTACAGTCTGAGGATTCTCCTGCTTGCCCATTAGTAGAGGTTTCTCTGCACGCCCCACCTGGAGTTACTGCCTGCTCCTGACATGTGCACAGAGGCATGGATGTGCTGACTCTCCAGCCAGGACCCTGGCTTAGGTGATGCTTTTCCCCAAATGAGTAAGAGAAAAAAGCCACAGTAGCTATTTCCCTGCACAGGGGTCAGGTAGGAGGTATTGCTTTGGAATCACTCTTTTAGCAGAAGGTAGCAAAATTTCCTTAGTAATTGGAGCAAATGCTGATTTCCTTATAAGGATCTGGTTGTGTAATGGGGGAGGCCAAGGAAGCAGACTGTATTTTTATTTGTATGTTCACTTTATTCTGGAATGGAAAGCAGGCCTGGCCAGGGACTGGATCCTTGTCCCATGTCTCCTGCATGGGAAGGACACACATACATCATGGAGGAAGGCAAGTGAGTGGGCCATCTGTCTTAGGGGGACTGATTGTTCACGTGCCCAGCAAAAGGTCAGAAACCTGTGGGTATTAATTAATCCAGCCGGCCACCCAGCCTTCCATGTTTATTAGGGAAGGCCATGGCATTTGGCCAGAATGATGGGATTTAAAGATTAGTGTTTTATTAAGAGCACAACATCTGCTTACTGCTTTGTGAGAATTAAGTGTTCCTTTGTACCCCTGTTGGGAGTATGCACGGTGGGTAACACAGGGTCGTTTTGTCACTCTCTAGTCTTACAACTGTCAAAGTCATTCTTCCTGTCCCACCTACACTGAGCAATCCAAAGAGATGAGTGTCCCTTTCTCACGTGGCTGGGGACCCCCAGCTGCTCTCCTGGTTAAGGCAGCAGAGCCTCTACTGGGAAATTCAATTACCTTAGCATTCATAGACCAGCTGGTATGTGTGAGCAGTGATGGGGCTGACGGCCCTCAGTTCCTCATGTAAACAGTGTGGTCCCTACCCAGCAATGACCCGTGGGTGAGAAGTCCACAGACCCTTGCCTCTGGGGCCCTCCCAGTGAGGGCTGCCCTTCCTGATGAACACTGCCGGGGGCCACTCAAGACTCCCAGTGCATGTGCCACCAAGAACCTCTTGAGTTCAGACCTTCATCCTCACTCCCATCTCTCCACCCCAGCTCCGGGTTCTGTGGAATAGGCCACCTCCTTCGCTGTGCCTCACCCACCCTAACATAGGTGCCTGCTACACCCTGAGTTGACACCTTAATATTTATGTGTGTCTTAAAGGCTTGGATAGAGCAGAATTTAGATTTCAGGAACACAAATGACATCTCCTCTCTAGTTGTGTATCTGGTTTATATAATAGCCCTCAGCTGTTGCCAGGGCTGGAGATGTTTTGAGCATTGACTTACAGGGCCTCAAAGCGTCAATGGTCTCCTGAGAACCAGGAGCTCAGAGGGGGCACACATGTTCCCAGGCAGTCACAAGGTGATGTTAAGTGTTATGAAGGAGAACATTCTTTATTAAAATAGTTATATATTTAATTTCGTTGTTAACCATCTCTCCATGGCAAGTGGTGCTCATTTTACTTTTATCATAGTTACATAACTTTTTTTCTTTTAAAGTAAGTTATTTTAAAGAACAAATATTAAGTAGACATCAGAACAAGTGTGGCAGGGATGCGACAGCATCCGAGGACAAGTGTGCAGGGACTCATGCAGGTGTCCTCTCCTGGCAGGGCTGGCTGTGCTGGGTCCAGCACTGAGTCTTCCATAGGGCCGTCCTGCATCTCTGGGAGGTCACTGAGGGTTTGTGAGCCTTCATATCCTCATCTGGCAAGTAGGGATGGTTGAGTCAGTCTTTTATGCCAACTTAGGATAATGAGAGGTGAAAAAGATAAAGCAGGTAATACTAAGTATTATTATTATTGTTACTTGCAGTAGCTTTTATTAAAAAACAATACGTGGTGAGCTCTCACTCGATGCCAACCCCTTGCTGGGCACTACATAGAGATTACTCATGTACCCCTCCCCCCTAGCCAGTGGGATGCCAGCATCACCTCCATTTAAAAATAAGTCCTTCAAAGAGGAGCCAGGGGTTCTCATGCCCTCAACACCCAGATGGTGGGGAGCAAACAATGAAAAGACAAACATTCTCTAAATATTTCTATGGAATTGATTAAGTTTACATTTTGAAATGTTGGTTTAGTCCTGAATTTAACTGTCTCCTGATTTTATGGGGCTGTAGAGGGAAAAAACATCTTTCCAAAAAAGTATGTGTGGATAAAGTTCAGGTTCCTATGGCCAGGATTCTCACCTGGCCCTGGTCGGCTACTCACTGCACACATGTGGGCAATATGTTGTTACTGACTCTATGGAAGGAGCTCTGCCCAGTGCTCTGGGTGACATGGTGGCATGGCTGCACAGCTGCAAGGCTGCAGGAGAGCAGAGACTGGAGTGGTGGCAGCGCCGAGGACAGAGACTGAGGCAGCTATGGGGGCAGAGAGGCCCAGAGATAGAGACCTGCTTGCTGCATGCAGACTCGCTCTGAATGGACAGGATTCTAGTGATTGACCTGCTACTATTGGAATAAAGTTGGGTATAAACCCTTTCACCCCAAGAACATTCCACTGTCATTCCTCCGTCTCACTGAATCCATAGGAACTTGCCTGGGGCTGAAACCCACTGGGATGACAGAACCTTTAGCCCACGACCTGCTTCCTCGCATCCTACAGGCAGAACAGTTCAGGAACACGGCCTTTGTGAGGAAATGGTACAAGAAAGCACAGTGCTGATGATGACTGTCTCTGGGCTGTAGGACAATAACTGCATTCCCTTTTTTCTTTTCTCTTTCCTTTTCTGGAAGGTTTTCTACTTTACAGAATTATCCCAAAGATCCACAATATGAATGTTAAAATCAGTAAGCACACAAGCACATTTCAACACGGATCACAAATTATAAATTTGCTGAAACTCAGGGGTCTGAGAAGACAAAATTATCTTCATAATAATACAGAGACATCATTTGCCTTTTCATCTAGCACCTTTGGTGGGTGAAACTGCTGGCATCTTAGCAGGAATTGAGGGAGCAGCACCCAGTTGTGCTAGTGGTCACCGTGTCCCTCACTACCATGCATGGAAGGAAAGAGCAAAAGCCACCTTCATTTAAGAATGCACTCACTTCATGTGGGACATACACACAATGAAATATTATTCAGCCTTTACAAGGAAGGAAATTTTGATGCATGCTACAATACAGATGACACTTGAAGACAATGTGAATATTTTTAATGCCACTGAATTGCATACTTAAAAATGGATAAGATGGTAAATTTTATGTTATGGGTATGATGCCACAATTTAAAATAAATATATACATGTAGATATTAATATTTGGTTATTAAATATAATATTAAAAATATTCTGAATTGGGGGAAAAAGAATGTACTTGATGAAGCAATGAAAATTATTAATTTCATTAAACCTCAGTCCTTGAGCACAAGTTTTTTAACTATTCTGCATGACCAATGAAGCAGATCATTTATTTTTTCTTTTTTCTTTTTTTTCTTTATTATTATTATTTTTAATAAATATAAACATAAATATATTTATATTTTTAGGATATATAAAAAAATAAAATAAAAATAAATATAATAAAAATAAATATAAATATATAAATAATAAAAAAAAACAAGAGCAATAAAAAATCCACGTATGCAGAAGATTTCTCTCAGAACAGGGGGGGGTGAGGTTCTAAGCCTCACCTCTGTTGATCCCCAATTTCTCACCTGATGGCCCCCCTGCACTGTGCCTGTCTTAGGTTGTTCCTCCCTTGAGGAATCTTACCCGTCTCTGGCTAACCAGTCATCTTCTGGGGCCATACAGGGAAGTGTAAAGTTGGTAAGTGAGAGAGAGGCAATATTGTTTGAAATGGTTAGCTTTTTACTTCTTTGCAGATTTATGCCCTGTGGCTTCTATGCCCAGCATTTGTCTTGAGGTATCTTTACCACTTGGAGGAGTTATGATACTCGGTAAATTTGATATGAGGCACAAATTCTATTTAAGGGTTGTAATTAGGAAGGAAGAAGAAAAGCTATAGAAGTAGCAGGTAGAAGAAAACATGGGAAGATTGATTATTTCTTTGACATATCTTCTTGTAGAGTAACTTCAGCATATATAGGTTTTAAGCTACTACTTAAATTGCACACACACATTAACATAATAGGAGTATAGTTACATAACCAAAGCATATCTGTAATTACCAGCCATCTCCAGTGAAACCAAGAAAACCATTAAGGCACCTTAGGCATTTGTGAAAACTTATCTATGATATGGTGGATATTGTCCAACTGAACTTGAACAGTCTGAGAGAAATCAGACAAATTAAAACAACCCATTCCTGGGGAATGTTCACATGCCATATGTTCTTTTAACAGTAAATAGTCTGTAGTTGTAAGACTTTGGAGCGCTACAATTTGCACTTCTCCAAATTCTTGGTTGAGTTCCAACAGTATAGATCCAGTCAAATTTGTTGTTTTACTGTATGCACAGGCCAGCTTAGATATCTCCTTCCTCATTCCCATGGCAAGTCCAGGAGCTGGTGGGATGAGTGCATCTACAGCTGTAGCAGTGCGTGGATCTTTGTTGGGGTTTTTTGATGATCATCTTCTGGCATGAGTCTTCCAGAGAGTGCAGATGTTGGAAGTTCTTTTTCATATCGTATCTTAGTTCATTTTCGGGGTAGCCCAATTAGGCTTTGATCCTTTGTATAAACACAAACAGACCCTTTGCCTACACTTTTATATGCCCTTTATACCCTTGTGTAGAACTCGTTGGAGGTTACCACACAGGAACTGCCCTTTTTTTTTTTTTTTTTTGCTTTGTTTTTGGTATCACTAATCTACACTTACATGACGAATATTATGTTAACTAGGCTCTCCCCTATACCAGGTCTCCCCTATAAACCCCTTTACAGTCACTGTCCATCAGCATAGCAAAATGTTGTAGAATCACTACTTGCCTTCTCTGTGTTGTACAGCCCTCCCCTTTCTCCCACCCCCACCATGCATGCTAATCTTAATACCCCCCTTCTTCTTCCCCCCCTTAACCCTCCCTACCCACCCATCCTCCCCAGTCCCTTTCCCTTTGGTACCTGTTAGTCCATTCTTGAGTTCTGTGATTCTGCTGCTGTTTTGTTCCTTCAGTTTTTCCTTTGTTCTTATATTCCACAGATGAGTGAAATCATTTGGTATTTCTCTTTCTCCGCTTGGCTTGTTTCACTGAGCATAATACCCTCCAGCTCCATCCATGTTGCTGCAAATGATTGGATTTGCCCTTTTCTTATAGCTGAGTAGTATTCCATTGTGTATATGTACCACATCTTCTTTATCCATTCATCTATTGATGGACATTTAGGTTGCTTCCAATTCTTGGCTATTGTAAATAGTGCTGCAATAAACATAGGGGTGCATCTGTCTTTCTCAAACTTGATTGCTGCATTCTTAGGGTAAATTCCTAGGAGTGGAATTCCTGGGTCAAATGGTAAGTCTGTTTTGAGCATTTTGATGTACCTCCATACTGCTTTCCACAATGGTTGAACTAACTTACATTCCCACCAGCAGTGTAGGAGGGTTCCCCTTTCTCCACAGCCTCGCCAACATTTGTTGTTTGTCTTTTGGATGGCAGCCATCCTTACTGGTGTGAGGTGATACCTCACTGTAGTTTTAATTTGCATTTCTCTGATAATTAGCGATGTGGAGCATCTTTTCATGTGTCTGTTGGCCATCTGTATTTCTTTTTTGGAGAACTGTCTGTTCAGTTCCTCTGCCTATTTTTTAATTGGGTTATTTGTTTTTTGTTTGTTGAGGCGTGTGAGCTCTTTATATATTCTGGACGTCAAGTCTTTATTGGATCTGTCATTTTCAAATATATTCTCCCATACTGTAGGGATCCTTTTTGTTCTATTGATGGTGTCTTTTGCTGTACAGAAGTGAAGCAGATCATTTAAAGCAGTTCTGCCCCATGTTGCAGCCGATGGCTCCCTCAATGAAAACACCTGTGTGATCTCATGACTTGAGAGCTGGGTTATTGCTGTTTTTTTCATGAAGCACCATTTTTACTTGAAAGAATAACTGATAGACAGACTATGGTTATTCAAACTTGACTGCTTGGCAGACATTTTCTGGAAAATGAACAAATGAATCCTGTCACTTCCAGAAAAAATAACTGACAGCATTTGTTGCCAATGAAAAAATTCAAGCATTCAAGAATTTTGAAAAAACTTGTATCAGCCACCCTGAGCTTGACAGCTTTCCAATACATAAAGAGATACTAATGAATGTGAATTTTTTTATATGGTATAATGAATTGTGTCAACATTGGAAGAACTGAAATCTCATTGAAGTGATATTTTCCAGTGACCAATGCTTTTTACTACAAAGTCATGCAAGGGTACAAGAAGACTCATTCATATAACAAGATAACCCAGCAGACTTCAATATAACAGAATACAAAAAATCCACTTTTTTAGATTCTGCATTGCACCTCACCTGTAAGAAACTGCCAGTTACTGCGTTTTGGTGTATTATCAAAGAAGAACATCCACAATTATCTGAAAGGGCTGTTAACTTACACCTTTCTTTTCCAGCTACGTATCTGTGTGAGATCAGATTTTCTTGACAGACTTGAACAAAAACAACATATTGCGACAGACTAAATGTGGAAGCAGATATGGAGATCCAGATATCTGTTATTAAGCCAATCACAAAAGATGCTTGAAAAATGTACAATAACGCCACTCTTGTCACTAATTTTTTGAACATATTGTTCTTTTTTCATGAAAACATTCTAGATATGTTAGTATATAATATTCTCACTGTTCTTTTTAAATAGAATATTAAATGAATATTTAAAATTTTTTTGGTTTTAATTTCTAATAACCCACTCAAACAAGAGAACTTAGGCTTCAATAACTTTCAAAATGATTACATTAAGAATTCTGAGACCAAAAGGCCTGAAACTCACTGATCTAGAGCAGCCATTCCCAACTCTACCTGCACTTCAGAATCACCAGGAGTTTCTTAAGAATTCCCACATCCATTTCCACCCCAAGTCAATTAAACAAAATTCTTTGGTGACTGAGCTCAGGCATGCGTATTTCACAAAGCTTCTCTGGAGATTGCACTGTACAGTCAAGGCTTAGAATTAGGTCTGGAAGTCATGCTATGTGGCTGCCACCTGGCTCCTATGGAAATGATGAAGCATATTTGGGTAAGACCTGGCACCCTCACCTGCTGCGGAGAGCTGACTTCTGATTTGGTCGCTGTTCCATATTGAGTCAATATACGACTCTATGGAAGGCAGGTGTAGTATCCAAGTTTAAGTAGGAGAAGCTGTTTCATTTTGACAACTCTTTCTTCCACTGCAAATTAGCAGGCAAGATGCCTTTAAAACATGGCATGCTGTTTATCTTCTGGGTCCCACTCTTCTTTGTATGGGCTGTTTGTTTGAAAACTGACTCTGAAGCTTGGAGCCTCCAGTGTTGCAAGCATAGTTAGAGACCAGCTTGGCCATGGGGACCAGTTGGCTGAATTCAGAGATCTTGAGGTTCTTTGAATTGGGGAGAATTTTTTGAATTTTCAGCCTATCTGCTTGACAGCATGCTCCCAGCCACAGGCTGTGGGCATTCTTCTGTTGCCGTGGGTCACTGTATTGCTAGGTGGGGTTCTAAAAAGCTTCAGAAACAACAGCAGGGAAAAGAAAGGGTCGACTGTTTCCTTCTGAGGCATTAAGAACTAAACCTTTCAGTCTGACTACCCACTGGCTGGGTGGCACAATCTGGATTGAGAGGTCATTCTGTTTTCATCAAAGGAAGCAGAAATAACGTGTTATGAGAAGTCACAAGTTTTTGGAAAGCTGGCTGGAAGCTTGTCGGTCCACAGGCCTTTCTTGCATTAGTGCGGTATTTCAGCTGAGCTGTTTCCGTGCACCTCTTGTCTGGGTCATCTCGGCCTTCGCTCCTCTCCAACTTGCTCACTAGTGCACTAGTGCAGAGCGTATCCATGCTCATTTAACCTTCTAATTGAGCATGGACAGTGGATCTGCGGTTAAGTGCAAGGCCGCCTTCTTGCCCCTGGGGATGGACTCCCTCAGGCTGCATCCCTTCTGTTACTGCCCCCATCCCTCACATCCTGGTGGTCTCAATAATGAGGAACAGAACAGGTACCCCAGCTCAAAAGCCCATTTGTGCCGACACCCTTCTCCAGGACTGGGAAGTCATATGGGTAAGTGAGCTGACCAGGCAAAGGGGGCAGAGGAGTGGACAGGGAGGGTCCCACCAGGGCCGGCCCATTTATTTTGTATTCAGACATATCAAGCATACAATTACTGTGACTATAGTTATAAACCTCATATTTGAGAGTCC